>NC_140056.1:295404-911164 GCF_963513975.1 Fringilla coelebs
GGAACTCGGACTCGTTCTGGGGACAGGGACAGGGACATGGGGACATGGGGACACCAGGGGGACAGGGGGACACCGGGGGGACAGGGGGGACAGGGGGACACCGGGATGGGGGACAGCTTGTCCCGGAACTCGGACTCGTTCTGGGGACAGGGGGACACCGTGGGGACACCGCGGGGACAGGGACAGGGACAAGGACATGGGGACATGGGCCCAGGGGAAGTTTTGGGGCAGTTTTGGGGTCCCGGGGCAGTTTGGGGCAGTTTGGGGCAGTTCTGGGGCAGTTTGGGGCAGTTTGGGGCCGTTTGGGGCAGTTTTGGGGCCGTTTGGGGCAGTTTGGGGCAGTTCTGGGGTCCTGGGGTGGTTCCGGGGTCCCAGGGCAGTTTTGGGCAGTTTGGGGCAGTTTGGGGCAGTTTTGGGGCAGTTTTGGGGCGGTTTCGGGGCAGTTTGGGGCCGTCTGGGGCAGTTTGGGGTCCCGGGGCAGTTTCGGGGCCGTTTGGGGCAGTTTGGGGGTGGTTTCGGGGCAGTTTTGGGGCAGTTTGGGGTCCCAGGGCAGTTCTGGGGCCGTTCTGGGGCAGTTTGGGGGTGGTTTCGGGGCAGTTTTGGGGTCCCGGGGCAGTTATGGGGCGGTTTTGGGGCAGTTCGGGGCAGTTTTGGGGTCCCAGGGCCGTTTTGGGGCAGTTTTGGGGCAGTTTGGGGCCGTTTGGGGCAGTTCGGGGCAGTTTTGGGGTCCCAGGGTGGTTTTGGGGCCGTTTGGGGCAGTTTGGGGCAGTTTTGGGGCGGTTTGGGGCAGTTTGGGGTCCCGGGGCAGTTCTGGGGCAGTTTTGGGGCAGTTTGGGGCAGTTTGGGGCGGTTTGGGGCGGTTTGGGGCAGTTTGGGGCCGTTTGGGGCAGTTTGGGGCCGTTTGGGGCTGTTCGGGGCAGTTTGGGGCAGTTTTGGGATCCCGGGGCCGTTTTGGGGCAGTTTTGGGGCGGTTTTGGGGCAGTTTGGGGCCGTTTGGGGTCCTGGTGCAGTTTGGGGCAGTTTTGGGGCAGTTTTGGGGCGGTTTGGGGCAGTCTGGGGTCCCGGCCCCCTTACCCTGAGGAACAGGGCCAGCGTGCGGCAGCGCGGGGTCCCCCCGTTGGGGACCTCCAGGGACAGGTTCCGCGTGGGGGGAGGGGGGCGCCCCCCCCCGCGCCCCCCCCCCAGGAACAGCGCGCGCCGCGCCCCCCCCCGCCTTGGCCCCGTCCACGCTCAGCTCCAGCGCCAGCCCTGGGGACACGGGGACACCGCGGGGGACACCGCGGGGACACCGCGGGGACAGGTCAGGGACACGGCGGGGACACGGCGGGGACAGCCCCGTCCTGGCCCCGTGGCTGCTGTGCCACCCTCGGGGACACGGGGACGCGGCCACCAGCGCTGTCCCCGAGGGGCGTGCCACCCCCGGGCTGTCCCCGTTTGTCCCCTCCATTGTTCCCTCCGTGTCCCCTGTCCCCCTCAGCCCCCTGTCCCCCTCCCCTGTCCCCCCACTGCTGTCCCCTGTCCCCCCCGCTGTCCCCTGTCCCCTCTGCTGTCCCCTGTCCCCCCCCCCCCACTGTCCCCTGTCCCCCCCCGCTGTCCCCTGTCCCCCTCAGCCCCTGTCCCCCCTGCTGTCCCGTGTCCCCCCCCCCCGCTGTCCCCTGTCCCCTCACCGATGGGCCCGGGCAGGTGACGTCCGGAGGCGTTGAGGCAGAAGGTGACATTGATGCTGGGAGGGGACACAGGGGTGGCACCGTGTGTCCCCTCAGTGTCCCCTCAGTGTCCCCAGCACTGTCCCCACCCCTGTCCCCCTCTCTGTCCCTCCCCACGGACACCCAAGGACCCCGCAGTGTCCCCCTGTCCCCTCCCAGTGTCCCACATCCCCTCTCCATTGTCCCCCCACTGTCCCTGCAGTGTCCCCCACTGTCCCCCTGCTGTCCCCTCTCTGTCTCCCCGTTGTCACCACTGTCCCCCCACAGTGTCCCCTTGCTGTGCCCCAGCTGTCCCCTTGCTGTCCCCGCTGTCCCTGCAGTGTCCCTGCGCTGTCCCCCCGCTGTCCCCTCGCTGTCCCTCGCTGTCTCCCCTGCTGTCCCCCCCCGTCCCCCTCTCTGTCCCCCCCACTGTCCCCGTGTCACCCACCAGGACACGTGGTGGCCGCTGCCCAGGACGCAGCCGCGCTCCTCGGGGTTGAACATGGAGGGGACAATGGCGAGGGTGGCACTGGCGTGGACAATGGGGCGGCCCCTGGGGGGACACGGGGGTGACATTGGTGACACCGACAGGTGGCACAGGTGACACTCAGGTGACACAGGTGACACAGGTGACACTCACCTGTAAACCACGGCCACGTCCGCCCCGAAGGCACCGACCAGGAGGTCTGTGGGGACAGGGGGGTCACCGGGGGGACATCGGGGGGACAGGGGGACACTGGGGGGACATCACAGGACAGGGGGACACTGGGGGGACATCAGGGGACAGGGGGACACCAGGGTAGGGACGCAGGGGAGTCCCTGGGAATGGGGACAAGGGGACACCGGGTGAGGACAGGGCTGTCCCTCGCCTTGGGGGTGACACAAAAGGTGGGGGGGGAAGTGGTGGCACAGGGGGTGACACAGGTGACACGGGGGTGACACAGGGGTGACAGGGGTGACACGGGGGGACACAGGTGACACGGGGGTGGCACAGGGGTGACACAAGTGACACGGGGGTGGCACGGGGGTGATAGGGGTGACACGGGGGGTGACACAGGTGACACAGGTGACACGGGGGTGGCCCTGTCCCTCACCGGGGTAGCCGTTGCCGTCCAGGTCGGTGGCCCCGCGCAGCGCGGCCCCGAAGAAGTCGGGCTGGCCCCGGGGCGCGCCCATCCCCCGCAGCACCTGCGCGGGCCGGGGCCGCAGCCCCGCGCCCCCCCCCCGGAAGATGAACACGAGCCCCCGGCGACCCTCGGCCCCCAGCGGGGCCCCCACGGCCACGTCTGCACACGGGGGGGGGGGGTCAGCGGGAGGGGGGGGCACCCCCGTAACCCCCCTGTACCCCCCAAAAACCCCTGTAACCCCCCCGTACCCCCATAACCCCCCAGAACCTCCCCGTGCCCCTGTTCCCGGTACCGTTGTATCCGTCCCGGTCCCGGTCCCTCCCCCGTTCCCAGTACCATTCCAGACCCGTTCCCGTTCCCGGTACCGTTCCAGCCCCCCCCCGTTCCCTGTACCGTTGTATCCGCCCCGGTCCCGTTCTCCCCCCGGTCCCCCCCCCGTTCCCGGTACCGTTGTATTCGTCCCGGTCCAGGTCCCCCCCCCGTTCCCGGTCCCATTCCCTCCCCGTTCCCATTCCCGGTACCGTTGTATCCGCCCCGGTCCCGGTTCCCCCCCCGTTCTCCCCCCGGTCCCCCCCCCCGTTGCCGGTCCCGTTCCCCCCCCGTTCCCGGTCCCGTTCCCCCCCCGTTCCTGGTATCGTTGTATCCATCCCGTTCCCGGTCCCCCCCCCGGTACCCCCCGGTACCCCCCCGTTCCCGGTACCGTTGTATCCGTCCCGGTCCCCCCCGTTCCTGTTCCCGGTACTGTTGTATCCGCCCCATTCCCGGTCCCGGTCCCCCCCCGTTCCCGGTCCCGTTCCCCCCCGTTCCCGGTACCGTTGTATCCTTCCCGTTCCCCCCCGTTCCCGGTCCCGGTCCCCCCCCGTTACCGTTCCCGGTACCGTTCCCCCCCCGTTCCCGTTCCCGTTCCCGGTCCCGGTCCCCCCCCGTTCCCGTTACCGTTGTATCCGTCCCGGTTCCCCCCCCGTTCCCGTTCCCGGTACCGTTGTATCCGTCCCGGTCCAGGTCCCCCCCCGTTCCCGGTACCGTTCCCCCCCGTTCCCGGTACCGTTGTATCCGCCCCGTTCCCGGTCCCCCCCCATTCCCGGTACCGTTCCCCCCCGGTCCCGGTACCGTTGTATCCGTCCCGGTCCAGGTCGCCCAGCGCGGCGATGGCGCTGCCGAAGCGGCCGAACTCGTGCGGGCCGGTGAGCGCGGCGGGCGCGGCGGGCGGGGCCCCGGCCCGCTGCAGGTACAGGTACAGCCGGCCCAGCTCCCGCGCCCCGCCCGCGCCGCTGCGCGCCATGAACAGCGGGGCGCCCACCAGCAGGTCCGTGAGCCTGGGGACATTGGGGACATTGGGGACATTGGGGACAGGGGGGACAGTGGGGACATTGGGGACAGTGGGGACATTGGGGACATTGGGGACACTGGGGACACTGGGGACACTGGGGACATTGGGGACATTGGGGACATCGGGGACACCCGGCCCAGCTCCCGCACCCCGCCCGCGCCGCTGCGCGCCATGAACAGCGGGGCGCCCACCAGCAGGTCCGTCAGCCTGGGGGGACAGGGGGACATTGGGGACAGTGGGGACATTGGGGACATCGGGTACAGCCGGCCCAGCTCCCGCGCCCCGCCCGCGCCGCTGCGCGCCATGAACAGCGGGGCGCCCACCAGCAGGTCTGTCAGCCTGGGGGGACAGGGGGACACTGGGGACATTGGGGACATGGGGACATGGGGACATTGGGGACATGGGGACATTGGGTACAGCCGGCCCAGCTCCCGCGCCCCGCCCGCGCCGCTGCGCGCCATGAACAGCGGGGCGCCCACCAGCAGGTCCGTGAGCCTGGGGACATTGGGGACATTGGGGACACTGGGGACATTGGGGACATTGGGGACATTGGGGACATTGGGGACATTGGGGACACTGGGGACATTGGGGATATCGGGGACATTGGGGACATTGGGGACACTGGGGACATTGGGGACATTGGGGACAGTGGGGGGACATTGGGGACATTGGGGACACTGGGGACATCGGGTACAGCCGGCCCAGCTCCCGCGCCCCGCCCGCGCCGCTGCGCGCCATGAACAGCGGGGCGCCCACCAGCAGGTCTGTCAGCCTGGGGGGACATTGGGGACATTGGGGACACTGGGGACAGGGGGACATTGGGACATTGGGGACATTGGGGCATTGGGGACATTGGGGGCATTGGGGGCATTGGGACATGGGGACATTGGGGGCACAGGGGGTGAGTCTGGGGGGGCACTGAGCCATTGGGGGGCACTGAGTGAAGCTGGGGAGCACCGGGAGGGGCACAGAGGGACTTTGGGGGGCACGGGGGGTGTCCCGGGGGGTCCTGGGGGTCTCAGAGGATCCCAGGGGGTCCCAGGGGGTCCCGGGGGGTCTCAGGGGGTCCTGGGGGGGTCTCAGGGGGGTCTCAGGGGGTCCCAGGGGGTCCCGGGCCCCTCACCCGTCGTTGTTGACGTCGGTGGCGGCCACGGCGTAGCCGAAGTACGAGGCCATCTGGGGGGGGAGGGGACAGAAAAAACGGGGTCACAACGACCCCCCCCAAATTCCCTGCGTCCCCCCCACCCCTCCATGGCGACCCCACACCCAATTTTAGAGCCCCCCCCCCCCATTTGAGAGCCCCTCCTTTTCCTCCTCCCCTCCCTGGGTGTCTCCCACTCCCCACCTTGGGACGCTCTCGGGACCCCCCCAGACCCTCCCAGCCCCCCCAGGATCCCTCCAGACCCCCCCAGGACCCCCCCAGACCCCCCCAGGACCCCCCCAGGACCCCCCCAGACCCCCCAGGACCCCCTCAGGACCCCCCCAGCCCCCCGTGCCCACCTGCTCCCCCGAGAAGTTGTACAGGGACTTCATGTTGGTGCCATTGAGGATGGTGACCTGGGGACAGCGAGGGGACAGCGAGGGGACAGCGAGGGGACACTGAGCCAGAGAGGGGGACACGGGCACCGCGACCCCCCCGTGCCCCCCGTGTCCCCTCGGTGTCTCCCCCATGTCCCCCCCGTGCCCTCGTGTCCCCCCGTCCCCCTGTGTCCCCTTGGTGTCCTCCCCATGTCCCCCGTGTCCCCTTGGTGTCCCCCCCCGTGCCCCCCCATGTCCCCCCCGTGTCCCCTCTGTGTCCCCCCGTGTCCCCTTGGTGTCCCCTTGGTGTCCCCCCCCGTGCCCCCCGTGTCCCCTCGGTGTATCCTCCATGTCCCCCCCGTGCCCCCATGTCCCCCTGTCCCCTTGGTGTCCCCTTGGTGTCCTCCCCATGTCCCCTGTGTCCCCTTGGTGTCCCCCCCGTGTCCCCTCGGTGTCCCCCCCATGTCCCCCCCCACGTCCCCTCACTGTCCCCCCGTGTCCCCCCCGTGTCCCCTTGGTGTCCCCCCCGTGTCCCCCCCATGTCCCCCCCGTGTCCCCTCGGTGTCCCCCCGTGTCCCCCCCGTGTCCCCCCTTACGTAGCCGTAGGTGAGGTTGCCCTTGGGGACACCGGCCACGAAGTCTGTGGGGACAAAGGGACAAAGGGCCACGCTCAGGTGTGGCCGGGGGTGGCCGTGCCACCCTCGCGTGTCACCCGCTGTCACCCACCTTGCGTGGTGTCACCGCTGAACTCCCCGACTGCCACCGAGTAGCCTGGGGGAGGGGGAGAGAGCGTGTCACCTGTGTGTCACCTGTGTGCCACCCTGGGGACACTGCCCACGGCAACCTGGAGCTGTCCCCAGGTGTCCCCAGGTGTCCCCAGGTGTCCCCCATGTCCCCAAGTGTCACCCATGTAGCTGTCATCGTGGCTGGGCTCCGCCTGCCGCGTCTGGAGCTGTCCCTGTGTCCGTGTGTCCGTGTGTCCCCCATGTCCCCCGTTTCCCCCAGGTGTCCCCCATGTCCCCCAGGTGTCCCCAGCTGTCCCCAGGTGTCCCCATGTCACCCATGTAGCTGTCGTCGTGGCTGGGCTCCGCCTGCCGTGTCTGGAGCTGTCCCTGTGTCCCTGTGTCCGTGTGTCCCTGTGACCCCCAGCTGTCCCCGTGTCCCCATGTCCCCCATGTCCCCCAGCTGTCCCCATGTCCCCAAGTGTCACCCATGTAGCTGTCGTCGTGGCTGGGCTCCGCCTGCCGCGTCTGGAGCTGTCCCTGTGTCCGTGTGTCCCCGTGTCCCCCATGTCCCCCGTTTCCCCCAGGTGTCCCCCATGTCCCCCAGCTGTCCCCATGTCCCCCAGCTGTCCCCGTGTCCCCAGATGTCCCCATGTCACCCATGTAGCTGTCGTCGTGGCTGGGCTCCGCCTGCCGTGTCTGGAGCTGTCCGTGTGTCCGTGTGTCCCCATGTCCCCCATGTCCCCCAGCTGTCCCCATGTCCCCCAGCTGTCCCCATGTCCCCCATGTCCCCCGTTTCCCCCATTTCCCCCAGCTGTCCCCATGTCCCCAGCTGTCCCCATGTCCCCAAGTGTCACCCATGTAGCTGTCGTCGTGGCTGGGCTCCGCCTGCCGTGTCTGGAGCTGTCCCGGCACCTCCTGGATCAGGTACTCGGGGAAGTTCCCGGCCGCGATCTGCTCCTGGGTGGCCGACATCACCTGCCCTGGGGACAGGGGACACCTCAGCACCTGGGGACAGCTCAGACATCACCTGCCCTAGGGACAGGGGACACCTCAGCACCTGGGGACACTGGGGACACTGCCTGGGGACACCTCACACTGCCTGGGGACAGCTCAGACATCACCTGCCCTGGGGACAGGGGACACCTCAGCACCTGGGGACAGCTCAGACATCACCTGCCCTGGGGACAGGGGACACCTCAGCACCTGGGGACACTGGGGACAGCTCAGACATCACCTGCCCTGGGGACAGGGGACACCTCAGCACCTGGGGACACTGGGGACAGCTCAGACATCACCTGCCCTGGGGACAGGGGACACCTCAGCACCTGGGGACACTGGGGACAGCTCAGACATCACCTGCCCTGGGGACAGGGGACACCTCAGCACCTGGGGACACTGGGGACACTGGGGACACTGCCTGGGGACACTCCCTGGGGACACCTCAGCACCCTTGGGGACACCTCAGCACCTGGAGACCCTGGGGACACTGCCTGGGGACAGCCCATCACCCTTGGGGACACTGGGGACACTGCCCGGGGACACCTCACACTGCCTGGGGACAGGGGACACCTCAGCACCCTTGGGGACACTGCCCGGGGACACCCCATCACCCTTGGGGACACTGGGGACACTGCCTGGGGACACCTCAAACCTGGCAAGGGGATGGAGACACCTCAGCCCTGGTGGCCCTGGGGACCCCGGGACAGGGACAGGGAGGGGACAGGGAGGGGACAGGGAGGGGACAGCAGGGACACGCAGGGGACAGCGGGGACAGGCAGGGGACAATGGGGACACGCAGGGGACAGCGGGGACAATGGGGACAGGCAGGGGACAATGGGGACACACAGGGGACACACAGGGGACAATGGGGACAGGCAGGGGACAATGGGGACAATGGGGACACACAGGGGACAATGGGGACAGGCAGGGGACACATAGGGGACAATGGGGACAGGCAGGGGACAATGGGGACAATGGGGACACACGGGGACAATGGGGACACACAGGGGACACATAGGGGACAATGGGGACAGGCAGGGGACAATGGGGACAATGGGGACACACAGGGGACAATGGGGACACACAGGGGACACATAGGGGACAATGGGGACAGGCAGGGGACAATGGGGACAATGGGGACACACAGGGGACAATGGGGACACACAGGGGACAGCCCAGGCCGGGCCGGGGTCTCACCTTGCCAGAAGTAGCTGCCGGGCCCCCCCAGGAGCACCCGCCCCGTCTGCAGAGACAGCGGGACCCCCCCTCAGTGGGGCTGGACCCCCAAAAACCCCCCTGGACCACCAAAACCCCCCCGGTACCCCCCAAAAACCCCCGGGACCCCCCCAAAACCCCCTAGGACCCCCCAAAACCCCCTAGGACCCCCCCGGGACCACCAAAAACCCCCCCGGTACCCCCCGAAAACCCCCGGGACCCCCCCAAAACCCCCAACCCTCCTGAACCCCCCCTAAACCCCCCCAGGACCCTCCTCCCTTCACTCCCCCTGAGACCCCCCCAAGACCCCCTAGAGCCCCCAGAACCCCCCCAAATCCCTCCCTCCCCCCCAACCCCCCTCCCCTGACCCCCTCGGCCCCCCCGACCCCCCCAGGACCCCCCAAAACCCCCAGGACCCCCTCCCCTGACCCCCCAGGACCCCCCAAACCCCCTGGGCCCCTCCCCCGACCCCCCAGGACCCCCCAAATCCCCCAGGACCCCCCCAAATCCCCCCTGGGCCCCCTCCCCTGACCCCCCCAGGACCCCCAAACCACCCCCAGGACCCCCAAACCCCCCCAGGACCCCCGCCCACCTGGGTGAACTCGGCGCTGAAGCCCCCCTGGCAGTACCCCTGCCCGGCCGCCGAGTTCAGGTCTGGGGGGACACGGGGGGGTCAGGGGGGCCTGGGGGGGCTTTGGGGGGGACACGGGGGGGGGCTTGAGGGGGGCCCGGGGGGGATTTGGGGGGGACACGGGGGGGTCAGGGGGGCCCGGGGGGCTTTGGGGGGGACACGGGGGGGTCAGGGGGGCTCGGGGGGGCTTTGGGGGGGACACGGGGGGGCTTTGGGGGGGACACGGGGGGGTCAGGGGGGCCCGGGGGGGCTTTGGGGGGGACACGGGGGGGTCAGGGGGCCCGGGGGGGCTTTGGGGGGGACACGGGGGGGTCAGGGGGGCCCGGGGGGGCTTTGGGGGGGACACGGGGGGGTCAGGGGGCCCGGGGGGGCTTTGGGGGGGACACGGGGGGGGGCTTGAGGGGGGCCCGGGGGGGATTTGGGGGGGACACGGGGGGGTCAGGGGGGCCCGGGAGGGCTTTGGGGGTCCCACCTGAGCGGCCGGGAGCACTGCGGGGGTCGGGGGAGGGATTTGGGGGGTCCCAGGGGGGTTTGGGGAGGTTTTGGGGGGCGTTTGGGGGGTCCCAGGGGGGTTTGGGGGGGTTTTGGGGGGAGTTTGGGGGGTCCCAGGGGGGTTTGGGGAGGTTTTGGGGGGAGTTTGGGGGGTCCCAGGGGGGTTTGGGGGGGTTTTGGGGGGAGTTTGGGGGGTCCCAGGGTCCCACCTGAGCGGCTGGGAGCACTGGGGGTCCCGAGGGGATTTTGGGGGGGGGCTGGGGGGGCGTTTTGGGGCGGTTTTGGGTGTTTTGTGGTCCCACCTGAGCGGCAGGGAGGACAGGGGGTCCCGAGGGGGTTTTGGGATGGTTTTGGGTGGTTTTGGGGTTTTGGGACCCCACCTGAGCAGCAGGGAGGACAGGAGTTTTGGGGTGGTTCTGGGGTGGTTTTGAGGTGGTTTTGGGGCAGTTTTGGGGGGTCCCAGGGGGGTTTTGGGGTCCCACCTGAGTGGCAGGGAGGACAGGAGTTTTGGGGCGGTTTTGGGGTGGTTCTGGGGGGTCCCAGGACGGTTTTGGGGTCCCACCTGAGCGGCAGGGAGGACAGGGGGTTTTGGGGTGTTTTCAGGGTTTTTGGGGTCCCACCTGAGCGGCAGGGAGGACAGGAGTTTTGGGGTGGTTCTGGGGTGATTTTGGGGTGGTTTTGGGGTGTTTTCGGGGTTTTTGGGGTCCCACCCGAGCGGCAGGGAGGACAGGACTTTTGGGGTGGTTCTGGGGCAGTTTTGGGGCGGTTTTTGGGGTGTTTTGGGGGTCCCACCTGAGCGGCAGGGAGGACAGGAGTTTTGGGGTGGTTTTGGGGCGGTTCTGGGGCAGTTTTTGGGGTGTTTTCAGGGTTTTTGGGGTCCCACCTGAGCGGCAGGGCGCGTACTCCACGAACTTGGAGAAGTTGCCCAGGGACAGGAAGCAGGAGCCCACCGGCTCCCGCGCCCCCCCCTCCTCCTTGGGGGGGCTCCAGCTGTACAGGGGGGCGCAGGCCTGGGGGGCACGGGGGGGGCACTGCCGGTCAGCCCGGGGCGTCCCCAGTGTCCCCTCAGTGTCCCTCCAGTGTCCCCAGGGTCCTCAATGTCCCCCCAGTGTCCCCAGTGTCCCCAGTGTCCCCTACCAGCACGGAGCCCTCGTGGGCCCTCACGGTGGCCCCCCAATGGTGTCCCCAGTGTCCCCAATGGTGTCCCCAATGTCCCCCCAGTGTCCCCAGTGGTGTCCCCAGTGTCCCCTACCAGCACGGAGCCCTCGTGGGCCCTCACAGTGGCCCCCCAGTGGTGTCCCCAATGTCCCCAATGTCCCCCCAGTGTCCCCAGTGTCCCCAGTGCCCCGTACCAGCACGGAGCCCCCGTGGGCCCTCACGGTGGCCCCCCAATGGTGTCCCCAGTGTCCCCAATGTCCCCCCAGTGTCCCCAGTGTCCCCAGTGTCCCCTACCAGCACGGAGCCCCCGTGGGCCCTCACGGTGGCCCCCCAGTGGTGTCCCCAGTGTCCCCAATGTCCCCAGTGTCCCCAGTGTCCCCGTACCAGCACGGAGCCCCCGTGGGCCCTCACGGTGTCCCCCCAGCGGTGTCCCCAATGTCCCCAATGGTGTCCCCAATGTCCCCCCAGTGTCCCCAGTGTCCCCAGTGCCCCGTACCAGCACGGAGCCCCCATGGGCCCTCACGGTGGCCCCCCAATGGTGTCCCCAATGTCCCCCCAGTGTCCCCAGTGTCCCCAGTGCCCCGTACCAGCACGGAGCCCCCGTGGGCCCTCACGGTGGCCCCCCAGCGGTGTCCCCAATGTCCCCCCAGTGTCCCCAGTGTCCCGTACCAGCACGGAGCCCCCGTGGGCCCTCACGGTGGCCCCCCAGTGTCCCCAGTGTCCCCAGTGCCCCGTACCAGCACGGAGCCCCCGTGGGCCCTCACGGTGGCCCCCCAATGGTGTCCCCAATGTCCCCCCAGTGTCCCCAGTGTCCCCAGTGCCCCGTACCAGCACGGAGCCCCCGTGGGCCCTCACGGTGTCCCCCCAGCGGTGTCCCCAATGTCCCCAATGGTGTCCCCAATGTCCCCCCAGTGTCCCCAGTGTCCCCAGTGCCCCGTACCAGCACGGAGCCCCCGTGGGCCCTCACGGTGTCCCCCCAGCGGTGTCCCCAATGTCCCCAATGGTGTCCCCAATGTCCCCCCAGTGTCCCCAGTGTCCCCAGTGCCCCGTACCAGCACGGAGCCCCCGTGGGCCCTCACGGTGCCCCCCCAGTGATGTCCCCAGTGTCCCCAATGGTGTCCCCAATGGTGTCCCCGTACCAGCACGGAGCCCCCGTGGGCCCTCACGGTGGCCCCGAACCACTGCAGCGATTTGAACTCCACGGGCTCGGCGCCGTCGCTGCTGTTGCCCCCAAAGTCGTGGGTGCGGGTCCCTGGGGGGGGGACAGGGGTCAGGCCACCGCCCCTCCCCCACGGCCACCCCCGGGGACACCCCCGGCCCCCCCCGGGGACCCCCCCGGCCCCGGGTTGATCATTAACGGCGCCAAGGCCAGCGGGGGGTGGGGACAGGGACAGGGACAGGGGACGGTGACACGGAGCTGCCCTGGGGGGGTCCTGGGGGGCCGCTGGGTGCCACCGCCATGGCCCTGTCCCCTGCGGGTGTCCCCAACCCTGTCCCCACATGCCTGGGGGGGTTTGTCCCCCCTCTTTGTCCCCATCCCTGTCCCCTGCCCATGGCCTGGTTCTGTCCCCGTTCCTGGGGGTTTGTCCCTGTCCCCATTCCTGGGGGATTTGTCCCCACCGTGTCCCTGTCCCCATGCCCTGGGGGGGTTTGTCCCCACCCTGTCCCTGTCCCCATTCCTGGGGGTCCTGTCCCCACCGTGTCCCTGTCCCCATTCCTGGGGGATTTGTCCCCACCCTGTCCCTGTCCCCATTCTTGGGGGATTTGTCCACACCGTGTCCCTGTCCCCATGCCCTGGGGGGTTTGTCCCCACCGTGTCCCTGTCCCCATTCCTGGGGGATTTGTCCCCACCCTGTCCCTGTCCCTGTCCCCATTCCTGGGGGTCCTGTCCCCACCGTGTCCCTGTCCCCACCGTGTCCCTGTCCCCATTCCTGGGGGCTTTGTCCCCACTGTGTCCCTGTCCCCACCGTGTCCCTGTCCCCATTCCTGGGGCTCCTTTCTCCATACTTGGGCATCCTGTCCCCCCCCGTGTCCCCATCCCACACGTGTCCCCCCCGTGTCCCCCCCGTGTCCCCGTGTCCCCGGTGTCCCCTCACCGATGTGGTCGAAGTCGATGGGGGCGCAGCCGCCCTCGGGGGGCCAGGGGCAGTGGAACACGGCCCCCCCCTGGGTGACGTTGGGCTGGCTCGTGTTGGCCTTGGGGGCCCCCACCAGGATGCTGACACTGGGGGGGACACGGGGGGGGCTCAGGGGGGCGGTGACCCCGCGGGGACACGGCGCTTGTCACCCGGGGGGGGTCCGGGGGGTCCCGCGGCTGCTCCCCGCGCCCCTCCGCTGAGCTCCGGGGCTGCGAGCCCCCCCCGGCCCGAGGGGAGGGGGGGATGCGACCGAGGGGGGGTCCCGGGGGGGAGACACGGCCGGGAGGGGTCCCGGGGCGGTCACCGGGCGCTCCCCGGTTCGCCCCGGGCCCGCCCGGTGGGTGGTACGTGGGGGCCGGGGGGGCCGGCAAGGCCGTGCGTGGGCCCCCCCAGATGTTCGGGGTCCCCCCCAGATGTTCGGGTTTCCCCCCCAGATGTTCGGGTCCCCCCGAGCCCCCCCCCCCGAGCCCCCCGGGGGCAGCTCCCGGCTCCGGTTACAGGAAACGCTCCGGGCCCGGGGCAGCGGGGCCCCGGGACCCCCGGCGGGGCCGGCGCTGGGGGGGGACACCGGGGGGACACCGGGGGACACCGGGGCTCGGCCCCGCTCGGGATCCCCCGGCCGGACCCTCCCGGTTCCCGTTCCCCGGCCCCGCTTCCTGCTTCCCATTCCCGGTTCCCGTCCCGGTTCCGATTCCCCGCCCCGGTGCCCCGATCCCGTTCCCGCTGCCCCGGTCCGGTCCCCGGGACCGCCCCGCTCCCCGGCTCCTGCTCACTCTTCCCCGTCCCCCTCCCGATTCACACTTCCCGTTCCCGTTCCCGGTTCCCGCCGCCCCCGCCCGTTCCCGTTCCCGGTGGCCCTTCCCATTCCCGGTCCCGCTGTCCCGTTCCCGTTATCCCGCTCCCGGGGCCGGCCCTCCTCGCCCCGCCCCGCTCCGCGGCCGCTCCCCGTCCCACCGGGCCGCTCCCGCTCCCCGGCGGCCGCTCCCGCTCCCGGTGCCCGGTTCCCGACCCTCTCCCGGTCCCGGCCCCGCTCCCCTCCGTCCCTCGGTCCCTCCGTTCCCGTCCCGCCGCCCTCCCCGCTCCCCGCGGCCGCTCCCGCCCCGGCGCCGCCGCCGCCCCCGCCCCGTCCCGTCCCGGAGCGGTTCCCCGCGGGCGGTCCCGGTTCCCGGCGCGGTTCGCGGCCGGCGGTGCCGCTCCCGGCCCGGTTCCCGGCTCGGTTCCCGGTACCTGCGGGGCTCGGGCAGGTAAAAGTCCAGCGCGAAGCCGAAGAAGGAGCCGGGGGCCCCGCGGAAGACCACGGGCCGCGACGCCTCCAGGTTGAAGGCGGCGACCGGCGGGAGCAGCAGCGGCAGCAGCAGCGGCAGCGGCACCGGCAGCGGCACCGGCAGCGCCATCCGGGGCCGGCAGCGGCGCCGGGGCCGGGGGCGGCGCGGGGGGGCCGGGGCCGGGGCCATGGCGGTCGGGGCTGCCCGGGCTCGGCGCTGCTCCCGCTCCCGAGTCCCCTCGGAAAGTGCCCGGGGGGGGCCCGGGGCCGCCCCGCCCCGCCGTGACTCACCGGGGAGGAGCCAGAGCCCCGCCGGGCACCGGCACCGGCACCGGCACCGGCGGCGGGGAGCCCGGGGGGAGCGGGGAGCGCCGCGGGGAGCGGGACACCCCGGGGAGAGCGGGGCGGCGGGGCCGGGGACACCCCGGGGACACCGGGACAGCCCGGGGGGAGCAGGACACCCCGGGGACACCGGGACAGAAGGGACAGGGACACCCCGGGGGGGGCAGGACACCCTGGGGACACCGGGACAGGAGGGACAGGGACACCCCGGGGGGGCAGGACACGCTGGGGACACCGGGACAGCCCGGGGACACCGGGACAGAAAGGAATGGCACACTCGAGAGACACCGGGACACTCCAAGGACAGCCCGGGGCAATGGGGACATCAGGGATGGGGACACCTGAAGGACACCCGAGGGACATCAGGGACACTCCAGGGACACCCTGAGAGCAACGGGACACCTGGGGACAGCGGGACGTGAGGGACATCAGGGACAGGGACACCGGGATGCGGGGATGTGAGGGACAGGGACACCGGGACATGAGGAACAGGGACACCGGGACACCGGGATGTGAGGGACAGGGACACCGGGATGTGAGGGACAGGGACACCGGGACACCGGGATGTGAGGGACAGGGACACCGGGACACTGGGATGTGAGGGACAGGGACAGCGGGACACCGGGACATGAGGAACAGGGACACCAGGACACCGGGATGTGAGGGACAGGGACACGGGGCCCCGGGACGTGAGGGACAGGGACACCGGGACATGAGGGACAGGGACACCGGGACACCGGGACACGGGGACACGGCGGTCCTGGGACATTCTGGGGACACTGGAACACAGGACACCATGTGGGGACACGAGCGGGACAGGCACAGGGACATGGGGGGACACTGCAGGACAGGACACGGGGGACAGGAGCGGGCCAGGCCAGGGGGTGGCAGGGACGGGGACAGCGAGGGAGGAGCGGGACACCGAGGGGGACACGGGGCGAGGAAGGGGACACCGAAGGAGGAAGGGGACAGGGCTGGAGGAAGGGGACACGGAGGGAGGAAGGGGACACCGAGGGAGGAAGGGGACAGGGCTGGAGGAAGGGGACACGGAGGGAGGAAGGGGACAACGAGGGAGGAAGGGGACACCGAGGGAGGAAGGGGACAGGGCCGGAGGAAGGGGACACCGAGGGAGGAAGGGGACACCGCGGGGGACACGGGGGGGGCCGGATCCCGGCGCCGCTTCCTGGAAGGGAAGAGCGGAAACGGGGCCGGGGCTGGAGCCGTTCCCACGGAGGGGTGGGACAGGACCCCCACGGGGGGGACACGGCGGGGGACAGAACCCCCAGGAGGGGACACTGGGCGGGGGGACAGGACCCCCGGGGGGGACACGGCGCTGGCACCTCCTTGGGGGCACATGAGGGGACAGTAGGACCCCCGAGGGGGACACAGGAGGGGCGGGGAGGTGCCCCCCCCCCCCCCCCACTGCACGCGTGTGCAGCCCCCCCGTGCTGGGGCAAAGGAGTGGGGGGGACACACGGGGGGACACGCGGGGACATGGGGGGACACCCCCAGCCCCGTGCGGGGCGCGTGGCCGCGTGGGCAAGGGGGGGCCGGGGGCGCGCAGGGGGGTGGGGGGCGTGCAAAGGGGGCGTGCAAGGGGGTGGGGGGCGGGGGGCGTGCAAAGGGGGCTGGGGGCGTGCAAAGGGGGCTGGGGGCGTGCAAAGGGGGCGGGGGGCGTGCGAAGGGGGCGTGCAGGGGCCGGGGTCGGGGGCCTCGCCCGGCAGCCGCCGCATTCCAGCGCCGCTGATGCAACGGCGGCCGCGCGGCCGGGCCGGGCTCGGGGGGACACCCAGGGGACCCTGGGGACACCCAGGGACACCCCGGGGACACCCCCAGGGGACACCCCCCGGGGACCCCGCCGCAGGGCAGCCCCGGCCGTGCCCGGGGTGGGGGGTGGCACGGGGGGTGGGTTTGTCCCCGTGTCCCCGCGGCTGTGCCCGCTGTGCCCCTCTGGGGACAATGGGGACGTTTCCGTGGCCGGGGGGGAAGTGGCGGCGGGGGGGGGTCGAACAATGAGCTGGCGCCGGGGCCTTTCCTGCCCCGCACCGGCCCCGGGCACGCGCAGGGCGGTGGCACCGGGATCGCGCGTGGTGGCACCCACCGGGGCCGGGCGCGGCGACGCCGTGACCGTGTGAACACGCGTGCGGTGACACGGTGACCGCGGGCGGGCGCGTGGCCCGGCGCTGTCCCCTGGAGCACACGCGTGTCCTGCCTCTGACCCCCTGTCCCCAAGTCCCTCACGCCCACATCCCTGTGCCCCCATGTCCCCAAACCCCCAAATTCCCGAATCCCTAAAATTCCAAACCCCCAAATTCCCCAATTCCCACATCCCCAAATTCCTGAATCCCTGAATTCCCCAAAACCCCCAATTCCCACACCCCCAAATTCCCGAATCCCACATCCCCAAACCCCCCTGTCCCCAAATGTCCCCAACCCCCCGTGTCCCACCCCTGCCCCCCAATCCCCTCCTGCTCTGCCCCCTCATTGTCCCCCCACCCCAGGGGCGCTGCCCCCACCCAGGGCCCCATCCCGGGGACACCCCCCAGACCCCTCCTCCCCCCCCGGGGGTGTCCCCAGTGTCCCCCAGCCCCATTTTAGAGGGGACACCCACAGCCCCCACCCCCGGGGGTGTCCCCAGTGTCACCCAGTGTCCCCCAGCCCCATTTTGGAGGGGACACCCACAGCCCCCAGCCCCGGGAGTGTCCCCCCAGCGCCCCCTCCCCGCTGCGGGGACCCCCCCCACACCCCCCCGTGCCCATCCCGGTCCCGACGCGCCCCTGAGTCACCGGGGGGGCCCGGGGGGGCCGGGCCTGACTCACGGCCGCCGCCAGTCCCGTATATAGCCCGGCCGGCGGCGGGGCCACGTCACCCCCCGCGCCCCCCCGGCCCCCCCGGGCCGCGCCTGGGGGGTCCCGGGGCGCCGCGACCCCCCCCCGGAGCGGGCCGGTGCCGCCGTGTCCCCCCGGTGTCCCCGCGGTGTCCCCCTGGTGTCCCCCCGGTGTCCCCCCGGTGTCCCCGGGGCGGGGGGCGCGGGGGGGTCGGGGCTGGCCGGGAGCCCGGGCGGGCGCGGGGGGGGCGAGGGGGGGCCCCGGCACCGGCGCTTCCCAAAAAGGCGCTGGAGGCCCCGGGGGGCGGGAGCGGGGCCAGCCCGGGGGGGACACCGGGGACACGGGAGGGACACGGGGGGGGACACGGGGGGTGTGAGCGTGGCTGGACATTCTGGGGACACGTGGGGACAGGGACACGGGAGCCCATGGCACAGGGAGCTGCCACACGCGTGTGCTGGCTGTCCCTGTGTCCCCATGTCCCCAAATCCCTGAGTCCCCCTGTCCCTGTGTCCCCATGTCCCTGTGTCTCTGTGTCCCCGTGTCCCCAAATCCCTGAGTCCCTGTGTCCCCATGTCCCTGTGTCCCCCATAACCCCACGTCCTTGTGTTCCCATGTCCCCAAATCCCTGTGTCCTCATGTCCCTGTGTCTCCATGTCCCTGTGTCCCCATGTCCCTGTGTTTCCATGTCCCCAAATCCCTGTGTCCCCAAGTCCCCGTGTCCCCAAATCCCCGTGTCCCCGTGTCCCCATGTCCCCAAATCCCTGTGTCCCCGTGTCCTCCTGTCCCCGTGTCCCCAAATCCTCATTCGGGGCCCCCCCTCCCGTGCCCCTCCCCGCTGCCCCATTTGGGGTCACCCCCGGGGTCCATTTTTGGGGCCAAATCCGGGATTTTCCCGCTGGGGCAGCAGGAGGGGATTCGGGGGCGCTCCCCCCCTCCCTGTTTTGGGGTGAAATGTTGAGTTTTGGGCTGTCCCCCGCTTTCCCCACAAATTCCTGCCTCGGGTCTTTTTCGGGGGGGCCCAGCAGCCCCAAAATCCGGGAGGAATCCATCAAACCCCCCCGGGATGAGCCCAAAACCCCCGGAAATGCCCCCAAAAGTGCCGGGGGCAGAATCCCCTCGGGGATCTGGGGACAGCCAAGGTGGCAGCGGGGGAGGTGACAGACATTTGGGATGGCCCCGGAACATTCCAGAGCCTCCCTGCCCAGGGAATTCCCGCCCCGGGGGAGAGAGGGAAAACAAAAATCGCCATTAAAAATGGGTGGAAAAGCGGGAGCCGCCTGTTTTTTCCCAGGCGGGGACGGCGATCCCGATTTTCCAACCCCCGCCCGGATCCGCCCGGGCAGGAAAAACTCCGGGCCAGGCCCGGGACACGCAGGGAGAGGGGGCAGAGCCGGGAAAAAATGGGAAAAAAGAGGAAAAAAATGGAAAAAAAGTTGGAAGAAGTTTGGAAGAAGTTTGGAAGAAGTTTAGAAAAAGTTTGGAATAAGTTTAGAAAAAGTTGGAAAAGGTTGGAAAATTAGGAAAAAAATAACAGGGAAAAATAGGAAAAAATAACAGGGAAAAATAGGGAAAATAGGAAAAATAGGATAAAAAATAGGGGAAAATTGGGAAAAATCGGGAAAAAAATTGGGGAAAAATTGGGAAAAAATTGGGAAAAAAATTGGGGAAAATCCCTCCTGCGGCTGGGTGGGATTTTGGGGGGATCCCGCTTGGGGTGCAGGGTGGGATTTGGGATGGGGGGAGCGGATAAATCCCGCTGGGAGCGTCCTGGTGGAGCTGGGGGGGGGCGGGAAATCCCCCCCAAGGAAGGAATTCCAAGGGATTTTGGGGAAATGCAGCGGGATCCGCGCAGCCAGAGGCCGGGCCCGCAGCAGATGTTGGGATCGGGGCGGGGGTGGCGATCCCGATCCCGCCCCGCAGCTGCGATCCCGGAATTTCCACAATTCCAGAACTTTCCAGGCCCCCCCCCACCCCCAACCCCGAGCCGGACCCAGCGGGGCGAACCCCTGGGAAAGGGGGAAAAGGACAAAAAGGGATAAAAAGGAGATTTTTTTTCCCCCAAAATGCGGGCGGGGGCGGGGGGGTGGCGGCTCCGGAGGCGGCGGTGACACAGAAATTCCCATTTCCACTTTTTCCGCCCCAAATCCGGCGGCTCCGAGCGCAGCTCCCGGCGCGGGGAGGGGGGGGGGGGAAGGGAAAGGAGGAGGAATTTGGGGGGGGGGGGGTGGGGTGGGGATCTCCCCCCTGCTGGGGGTCCCGGGGGTGGGGGTGGGGACGCTCTGTGACAATTTTTGGGAAGGATTCCCGGGGGTGGTGGTGGTGGGGGGGGGTCAAGGTGGGGTCCCCCCCCAGGATGGGGATCCCCCCCTTTGTCCCCCTCCCCCCCAGGGCGGGGCCTCTGTCCCGGTCCCCCCGGCAAGGGTGGGGGGGACCTTGCGCAAGATGCCCCAAAATTGCCCCCCCCGAGCCCAAAATCGCTCCCGGGAGCGCCGGATCGGGGGAAAGGGAACGGGGGGAGGGGACAGGGGGTGACAGGGACACCGGGGGGGGGCAGGGACACATCGAGGGGGTGGGGACACGACCGGGGGTGACAGGGACACCGAGGTGCGACACGACCAGCCCGCAGTGACCAGCGCGGGAGGGGGGGGGACGCGCCACCGCTCAGGGTGGGGGTCCCCGCCTTCCCGCCACATGGGGGTGGCGCTGTCCCCACCCCCAGTGTCGCCTGTCGCCCCCCGGGGACAGCGCCGGCTCTCGGAGCGATTTTATTTCCGCAAATATTTGACGGGCGGGGGGGCCCCCCCGGCCCCCGGGACCCCCCGGGACCCCCCCGCCGTCACCGGCCGGGGCCGCGCTGTCCCCGCGCGGGGCCCGGCTGTCCCCAGACGCTGTCCTGCTGTCCCCCAGCGCGGTCCGGCTGTCCCCAAACGCGCTCCTGCTGTCGCCGGCCGGGGCTTCCGCGGGGGCAGCCCCTCCGGGGGGGCGGCGGGGTCGGGGCTGGGGGACAGAGGGGGCGGGGGGGTCACTCCGGGGGTCCTGGGGGGGACAGCCCGGTGTGGCGCTTGGGGACACACCGACACAGCTGCGACACTCGGGGACATTCACACAGATGTGTGTGGCACCTGGGGACACTCCCACACCCCTGGGTGTGACACCTGGGGACACTCCCGCCCCTGGGTGTGACACCTGGGGACACTCCCACCGCTGGGCGTGGCACCTGGGGACACTCCCACACCCCTGGGTGTGACACCTGGGGACACTCCCATCCCTGAGTGTGACACCTGGGGACACTCCCACACCCCTGGGTGTGACACCTGGGGACACTCCCACCCCTGGGCGTGGCACCTGGGGACACTCCCACACCCCTGGGTGTGACACCTGGGGACACTCCCACCGCTGGGTGTGGCACCTGGGGACACTCCCACCCCTGAGTGTGACACTTGGGGACACTCCCAGCCCCCGACCGGCCCCCGGGGGTGCCAGCCCTGTCCCCAAGGGGTGCCAGCCCTGTCCCCAAGGGGTGCCAGCCCAGTCCCCTGGGGGTGCCAGCCCTGTCCCCAGGGGGTGCCAGCCCTGTCCCCAAAGGGTGCCACCCCTGTCCCCAGGGGGTGCCAGCCCTGTCCCCAAAGGGTGCCAGCCCTGTCCCCAGGGGGTGCCAGCCCTGTCCCCAGGTCCTACCTGGGGCACGGGACAGGCAGGTCCCCCTTGGTGACGTGCAGGATGAACGGGGGGGGCTCCTCCAGCTCCAGCTCGCTCAGCTCTGCACGGGGACAGCGCGGGGACAAAGTGGGGACAGGACGGGGACAGGACGGGGACAGGACGGGGACAGGGAGGGGACAGGGAGGGGACACGGTGGGGACAGGACAGGGACAGGATGGGGACACCATGGGGAAAAAGTGGGGACAGGACGGGGACAGGAACGGGGACAGGATGGGGACAAAGTGGGGACAGGGAGGGGGACACAGTGGGACAGGACGGGGACAGAGATGGGGACAGGGAGGGGACATGGTGGGACAGGATGGGGACAGGGAGGGGGACACCATTCGGACACCATGGGGACACGACGGGGACACCGTGGGGACAAAGTGGGGACAGGATGGGGACAGAGATGGGGACAGGGAGGGGACACGGTGGGACAGACGGGGACAGGGAGGGGGACACCATTCGGACACGACGGGGACACGGTGCCAGCCCTGGGGACACCGCGGGAGCCTCACCTGCGTCCCAGTCCTCCTGGCACGGGGGGGGCTGCCAGGTGTGGGCTGTCTTGGCCGTGTCCTCGGGGTCTGCGGGGACACAGGGGACAGTGAGGGGACACACCTGGGACACACCTGGGACACACCTGGGTGGGCACACCTGGGCACACACCTGGGGGGACACAGGGGACAGCAGTGAGGGGACACACCGGGGCACACCTGGGTGGGCACACCTGGAGACACCGGGGCACACCTGGCGGGGGCACCTGGGGACACCCGGGGGGGGCACGGCGCGTGCCTGGGGGCACACCTGGGGGGGCACACACCTGGAGGGGGCACACACCTGGAGGGGGCACACACCTGGTGGGGCACACCTGGGGGGGCGGGCCCGGCGCGTACCTGGGGGCACACCTGGAGGGGGGCACACCTGGGGGCATGGGGGAACACCTGGGGGGGGGCACACCTGGCGGGGGCGGGCCCGGCGCGTACCTGGGGGCACACCTGGAGGGGGGCACACCTGGCGGGGCACACCTGGCGGGGCACACCTGGGGGGGCGGGCCCGGCGCGTACCTGGGGGCAGCTCGAGCGGCAGTTTGTCGGGGCACGAGGTGACGTGGGCGCGCAGGAGCGCGCGCGGGACGCGGTGGCGCGCGTTGAAGGGACACGTGGCCAAGGTGCGCGACACCTGCGGGTTGTTCTGGGGACACGGACACGGGGGGCGGGGCTAAGGGGGGCGGGCACACCCAGCCCCGCCCTGCGCCCCGAACCGGAGCCCCCGCGGAGCCCGGACCCTCCCAGACCCCGACCCCAATTCCTGCAGACCCCAGACCCCAATTCCTGCAGGCCCCAGACCCCAAACCCCCGCAGGCCCCAGACCCTCCCAGACCCCGACCCCAATTCCCGCAGACCCCAGACCCCTGCAGAGCCCCGACCCCAATTCCCGCAGACTCCAGACCCCAATTCCTGCAGACCCCGACCCCAATTCCCGCAGACCCCCGACCCCAAACCCCCGCAGACCCCCGACCCTCACAGACCCCAACCCCAATTCCCGCAGACTCCAGACCCCAATTCCTGCAGACCCCGACCCCAATTCCCGCAGAGCCCAGACCCTCACAGACCCCGACCCCAATTCCCGCAGACCCCAGACCCCTGCAGACCCCGACCCCAATTCCTGCAGACCCCAGACCCCTGCAGACCCCGACCCCAATTCCTGCAGACCCCAGACCCCTGCAGACCCCAACCCCAATTCCTGCAGACCCCAGACCCCTGCAGAGCCCAGACCCTCACGGCCTCCCCACGGCAGGTCTTGGACCCCAAAACCGACCCCTCACAGGTCCCGCTGTCCCCCCGCTGTGTCCCGCTGTCCCCCTGTCCCGCTGTGTCCCCCTGTCCCTCTGTCCCGCTGTCCCCGGTGTCCGGGTGTCCCCCTGTCCCTCTGTCCCGCTGTCCCCGGTGTCCGGGTGTCCCCCTGTCCCTCTGTCCCGCTGTCCCCGGTGTCCGGGTGTCCCCCTGTCCCGCTGTCCCCCCGCTGTGTCCCCCTGTCCCCCGTCCCGCGGTCCGGTGCGCACCTGCTGGCAGCGCACCAGGTGATAGGGCAGGCGGGACACGCGCACCTGGTGGTTCCGGTCGTACGGGCACTGCACGAGCGCGTCGGGCTCCATGCGGGCCCGAGCGGCCCGACGGGGCCGGGCTCGGTTCGGTACCGCCGGGCACCGTTCGGTACCGGTTACGTCCCACCGGGCACCGCTCGGTACCGCCGGGCACCGTTCGGTACCGGTTACGTCCCACCGGGCACGGTTCAGTCCCGGTTCGGTCTCACCGGCCGCGGTTTCGTCCCAGCGGTCCCGGTTTTGTCCCACGAGTCCCGGTTCGGTCCCGGTTCTGTCCCGGTTCGGTCCCACCGGTGCCGGTTCGGTGCCGGCAAGATCGGTTCTGTCCCGGTTCGGTCCCACCGGTGCCGGTTCGGTGCCGGCAGGATCGGTTCTGTCCCGGTTCGGTCCCACCGGTGCCGGTTCGGCGCCAGCAGGATCGGTTCTGTCCCGTTCCGGTCCCACCAGGGTTGGTTCTGGTTCTGTCGCGGTCCGCTCTCACCAGTGCCGGTTTTGCTTTACGGCAGCGTCGCCGTTACCGCGGCAACGGGCGCCGCTTCCGGGTCCTCCGAGCCGCTGGGGGGCGCCGCGGCTCCGTCTCCATGGTGACGCCTGGAACGAGCTAAAAAGTAAATGAGGAATTCATTAAAAATTAAAAGTTTTATTCCCAAAATAAATTAAGAATCCATTAAAAATTCCTAATTAAAAGGCCTTGAGGTACAAGAGCCTGGCCACGGCTAAACCCAAGCCGGACCCAAAATCGACTGAAAAAGAAATTTATATTTTTGTATTTTCACACTTTTGTGACTTTCGGTGCATTTGCATACTGTGGTTAATTGTCTAATTAAAGTTTTGGGTTATGAATTTCCATCCTCCCGGGTGATTTCTTTGATTCGCTGTTGTTTACAACTTGTGGGGCTGAGGCTGCTCCGGTGTCCTTGGGTTTTGGGATGAAAAGGATTCTTTTGCTTAAATAAAAACCATTAAAAGTTAAAAATTAAGGCATCGATGGCAACAGGGGAAGATCTGGGGTAAACGGGCCTTTATTGGGAATAAATGAGTCCTGATTGGTGTCAAATAGGCCAAAATTGGGGTTTTATAGGCCAATACACGGTTTGGGCCATATGGGACAAAATTGGGGCAAAATGGGCCCAGATTGGTGTAAATGGGCTCTGATTGGGATAAATGGGCCCAGTTTAGGGTAAAATGGGCCCTGGCTGGGGTAAATGGGCCCAGTTTAGGGTAAAAGGGCCCAGATTGGGGTCCCCTGATTGGCGGTAAATGAGAGCCATTTGGGGATAAATGGGACCCAAAAGGGGCACAAATGGGAGTGAATTTGGGTTCCATGGGCCCCAATTGGTTCTATATGGGGCTGTGACACCGATATAGGGCCCAGACCCCGATATAGGGCCGTGACCCCAATACAGGGCCCAGACCCCAATACAGGGCCCAGACCCCGATATAGGGCCGTGACCCCAATACAGGGCCATGACCCTGATATAGGGCCCAGCCCCCTTATAGGGCCGTGACCCCAATACAGTGCCGTGACCCCAATACAGTGCCATGACCCCGATATAGGGCCGTGACCCCCATATAGGGCCGTGACCCCAATACAGGGTCATGACCCCGATATAGGGCCGTGACCCCAATACAGTGCTGTGACCCCGATACAGGGCCATGACCCCAATATGGGCCCCAGCCCCACCACAGGGCTGTGAACTGGGGCTGCCAGAGCCCCCGACGGTGACCTTGGCCACCACCCGTGTCCCCACGGCCGCTGTCCCCTCGTGCTGTCCCCCCGTGCTGTCCCCCCGTGCTGTCCCCATGGCCGCTGTCCCCCCGTGCTGTCCCCATGGCCACTGTCCCCATGGCCGCTGTCCCCATGGCCGCTGTCCCCCCGTGCTGTCCCCAGGGCGCTGTCCCCATGGCCGCTGTCCCCATGGCCGCTGTCCCCATGGCCGCTGTCCCCCCATGCTGTCCCCAGGGCCGCTGTCCCCCCGTGCTGTCCCCCCGTGCTGTCCCCATGGCCGCTGTCCCCCCGTGCTGTCCCCAGAGCATTGTCCCCCCGTGCTGTCCCCCCGTGCTGTCCCCAGGGCTCTGTCCCCCCGTGCTGTCCCCAAGGCCGCTGTCCCCCTGTGCTGTCCCCCCGTGCTGTCCCCAGGGCGCTGTCACGGGGCGGTGGCGGCCCCGTCACGTGGCCCCGGTGGCCCCAGCGCCAGCCCAGGAAGGGGAAGTTGGGGTTTGGGGCCTTTTGGGGACTCTGGGGGTGCCATCGAGGTGCCACCGAGGTGCCACCATGTCCCTGCCCTCGGTCTACGGGGACAAGCTGGCCGAGAAGCTGACGCTGCTCAACGAGCGGGGCCGGGGGGTCCTTGTGCGCGTCTACAACCTCAAAAAGGTCTGGGGGGGTCCTGGGGGCACCCTGGGGACACCCCGGGGTCCCCAAACCCCCCCCGGCCGTGGGGAGCAGCCGAGGGGATGGGGGGAGCGAGGGACGGGGGGATTTGGGGGATTTGGGGGATTTGGGGGATTTGGGGAGGGGGCACAGCCCAGGAGGGGCTTTAGGGGGGGTTCGGGGGGGTCCTGGGCAGGGAGGGGCTTGGACAGGGGGGTTTGGGGGGTCCCAGCCTTGAGGGGGAGTTTGGGGGGATCTGAGCAGGGGGGGACCTGAGTTTTGGGGGAGTTTTGGGGGGTCCCAGCCTGGGAGGGGTTTGGGGGGGACCTGATGGTGGGGGGGGGTCTCAGTTTTGTGTTTTTTTGGGGGGGGATTGCAGCCCAGGGAGGGGTTTTGGGGGGATCTGAGGGGTGGGGTCTCAGTTTTGGGGTTGTTTTGGGGGGGGTCTCAGCCCCAGGAGGGGTTTTGGGGTCATTTCGGGGGTTGTGTGACCCGGGGGTCCCCCAGACGTGCTCGGACCCCCGCACGCGGCCGCCCTGCCTGGGGGACAAGGCCATGGAGGCCTCGGCCAAGTTCATCCTGAAGAAATTCCCGCACCTGGACGTGCGCAGCAGCACCGTGAGCCACTGTCCCCACTGTCCCCGCGTCCCCACCCCTGTGTCCTCATTGTCCCCTCGTCCCCACCCCTGTGTCCCCACTGTCCCCACCCCCTGAGTCCCCACCCCCCGTGTCACCACCCCCCGTTCCCACCTCCGTGTCCCCCCTGCTGTCCCCGTGTCCCCATTGTCACCGTGTCCCCACCCCCTGTGGGATGTGCCACCCCACCCTGCGTGTCCCCGCTGTCACCTCACCCTGGGTGTGACCCTCATGTCACCCCCACCCTGCGTGTCCCCGCTGTCACCTCGCCCTGGGTGTCCCCTTCTCACCCTCGCCGCTGTCCCCGTGTCCCCTGCAGCAGCACCTGGGCCCGGTGCACAGGGACAGAGGGGACATCGTGCGCGCGCTGGCCCCGTTCTACCAAACCCTCCTGGACGTGCTGGAGTTCCGGGTGAGCCGGGAGGGGACACGGGGACAGGGGGGACAGGAGGGGACACGGGGACGCGGGGGGACAGGGGGGGCAGAGGGGACAGAGGGGACAGGGGGACAGGGGGGGCGGGGGGACGGGGGGGCAGAGGGGACAGGGGGACAGAGGGGACACACAGGACAGAGGGGACACAGGGGACGGGGGAACGGGGGGGACACTGGGGACACGAGGACAGAGGGGACACGGGGACAGGGGGGACAGGGGGGCAGAGGGGACACGGGGACAGGGGGGGCAGAGGGGACGGGGGGACAGAGGGGACAGGGGGAACACGGGGGACGCGGGGGTCCCTCAGAGCCAGGAACACAGGGGACACAGGGGACACGGGGGTCCCTCAGAGCCAGGAACACAGGGGACACAGGGGATACGGGGGGGACACGGGGGTCCCTCAGAGCCGGCGACACGGCGGTGACACGCGGCGCTGTCCCCTTGTCCCCAGGACCACGTGTACGAGCTGCTCAGCACCATCGCCGCCAGCCAGTGCTTCTTCGACATCGTGAGTGCCGCCCCGCGCGGCCCCGCGCTGTCCCCGCTGTCGCCGCGCCCTCACGCTGTCCCCTCCCCGCCAGCACATCAACTACGACTTCACCAAGGGCTACCTGGACCTGGTTGTCACCTACGTGTCGCTGGTGCTGCTGCTGGCGCGCGCCGAGGAGCGGCGCCTGCTGCTGGGGCTCTACCAGTGCGCGCACGAGATGAGCCACGGCGCCAGGTGCCACCTGCTGTCCCCGCGCTGTCCCCGGGGCCACCCCTGCTGTCCCCAGGGCCACCCCTGCTGTCCCCGCGCTGTCCCCAGGGCCGTGTCCCAAGGCCGAGGTTGTCCCCAGCGTGTCCCCAAGGCTGTGGCCTCATTGGGGTCGTCCTGGAGTTGTCCCCACTGTGTCCCCAGTGTGTCCTCAGTGTGTCCCCAGTGCCGGGGCTGGCCCCAATGTGTGCCCAGTGTGTGCCCAGCGTGTCCCCAGCACCAGAACCGGCCCCCGGGCTGTCCCCGTGTCCCCAATGTGTGCCCAGCGTGTCCCCAGCAGCAGAACCAGCCCCTGGGCTGTCCCCAACATGTCCCCAATGTGTCTGGTGTGTCCCCTAGAAGCGGCCCCCAGGCTGTCCCCAACATGTCCCCAGTGTGTGCCCAGCGTGTCCCCAGCCCTAGAAGCGGCCCCCGGGCTGTCCCCAACGTGTCCCCAATGTGTGCCCAGCGTGTCCCCAGCAGCAGAACCGGCCCCCAGGCTGTTCCAAGCACTAGAACCGGCCCCGGGGCTGTCCCCAACATGTCCCCAATGTGTCCCCAACGTGTCCCCAACACTGTCCCCGCAGCGAGCCCGGCTTCGCCCGCCTGGCGCAGATGGTGCTGGAGTACGAGCACCCCCTGAAGAAGCTGCCCGAGGAGTTCGGGCCCCACACCAAGGTGGGTCGGGGGTCCCGGCAGGGCCACCCCCCGGCAGGGCCGCCCCGCGCGGCCGGGCGGTGTCCCCAGCGTGGCGCTGCTGTCCCCAGGCCGTGAGCAGCGCGCTGCTGTCGCTGCGGGCCCCGTTCGCGCGGCGCTGCCGGGACGCGGAGCTGTGGCGGCAGGAGCAGCTGCTGAGCCTGCTGGGACCCGCGGGGGACATGCTGAGCCCGGCCACCTGCGACAGCGTGAGTGGCACTGTGGGGACGTGGGGACATGGCTGTGGGGTGTGGGGACATGGGGACATGGGGACAGGCTGAGCCCGGCCACCTGCAACAGCGTGAGTGCCACTGGGGACATGGGGACATGGGGACAGGCTGAGCCCGGCCACCTGCGACAGCGTGAGTGGCGCTGGGGACATGGGGACAGGGGGACAGTGGGACATGGGGACAGGCTGAGCCCGGCCACCTGCGACAGCGTGAGTGGCGCTGGGGACATGGGGACATGGGGACATGGGGACAGGCTGAGCCCGGCCACCTGCGACAGCGTGAGTGGCGCTGGGGACATGGGGACAGGGGGACATGGGGACATGGGGACAGGCTGAGCCCGGCCACCTGCGACAGCGTGAGTGGCGCTGGGGACATGGGGACAGGGGGACAGGCTGAGCCCGGCCACCTGCGACAGCGTGAGTGGCGCTGGGGACGTGGGGACATGGGGACATGGGGACAGGCTGAGCCCGGCCACCTGCGACAGCGTGAGTGGCGCTGGGGACATGGGGACATGGGGACAGGCTGAGCCCGGCCACCTGCGACAGCGTGAGTGGCGCTGGGGACATGGGGACATGGGGACATGGGGACAGGCTGAGCCTGGCCACCTGCGACAGCGTGAGTGGCACTGGGGACATGGGGACATGGGGACAGGCTGAGCCCGGCCACCTGCGACAGCGTGAGTGGCACTGGGGACATGGGGACATGGGGACATAGGGACATGGGGACAGGCTGAGCCCGGCCACCTGCGACAGCGTGAGTGGCACGGGCACAGGGGTATGGTGACACGGGGACACGGGCACTGGGGGCTCAGGGGACAGTGACGTGGTGGCACTGCTGTGTCCCCAGATGGCCTGTGAGTACCTGTCCCTGGAGGTGATGGAGCGCTGGATCATCCGTGAGTGCTGGCACTGCCCGTGTGTCCCCAAACCCTCCTGGCAGTGTCCCCAGACCCTCCTGGCAGTGTCCCCAAACCCTCCTGGGCAGTGTCCCCAAACCCTCCTGGGCAGTGTCCCCAGATCCTCCTGGCAGTGTCCCCAAACCCTCCTGGGCAGTGTCCCCAGACCCTCCTGGCAGTGTCCCCAAGCCCTGGTGCCCGTTTTGGGGTCCCTGTTGTCCCTGACCTACTGTCCCCCCATTTTGGGGTCCCTGACCCTCTGTCCCACTCCCCAGTGGGGTCCCTGGTGTCCCTGTCACAGGGCTGTCCCCGTTTTGGGGTCCCTGGGGTCCCTGACCCTCTGTCCCCCCAGTGGGGTCCTTGGGGTCCCTGTCACAGGGCTGTCCCCGTTTTGGGGTCCCTGGGGTCCCTGACCCTCTGTCCCCCCCAGTGGGGTTCCTGGTGTGCCCGGGGGCCCTGGCCACCCCCCCGTGCCAGGAGCTGTGGCGCCAGGCCCTGCGCGGGTCCCTCTTTGTCACCCTGGTGCGCGACGAGGCCATCGCGGTGCACAAGGTCACCGAGGAGCTGCTGGGGGGGCTCAAGGGGTGAGGCGGGGACACCGCGGGTGGCACTGCCCGGGGGGACGGGACGGGGACACCGCGGGTGGCACTGCCCGGGGGGACGGGACGGGGACACCGCGGGTGGCACTGCCTGGGGGGAAGGGGACACCGCGGGTGGCACTGCCAGGGGGTGGAGAGGATGGGGACACCGCGGGTGGCACTGCCCGGGGGGACGGGGACACCGCGGGTGGCACTGCCCGGGGGGACGGGGACACCGCGGGTGGCACTGCCTGGGGGGATGGGGACACCGCGGGTGGCACTGCCCGGGGGGATGGGGACACCGCGGGAGGCACTGCCAGGGGCTGGAGAGGACGGGGACACCGCGGGTGGCACTGCCCGTGGGGATGGGGCGAGGATGGGGACACCGCGGGTGGCACTGCCAGGGGGGATGCGGTGAGGATGGGGACACGGGAGGGGTGGCACGGCCGGTGCCAGGTTCTGGGGGCTTCACTGGGGGCTGGTCAGGGGGATTTTGGGGGTACCGGGGGGTGCTCGGGGGGTTCTCCTGGGTGCCAGGGGGTACCAGGGGCTGGGGCAGTGCCCGGGGGGCTCCGGGGGTGCCCGGGGGGGCTCCGGGCGGTGCCAGGTCCAGGTGCCCCTCGCCAGGTACGGGAAGCGCGTGGCCGATGTCAAGGAGTGCCGGGAGCACGCGGCGGCGCACAGGTCCGGGGGGCTGGGGGGTCCCGGGGGGTTTGGGGGGCTGGGGGTGGGTCCCGGGGGGATGGGATGTCCCAGAGCACCCCAAAACCGGTGGGGTCCTGGGGGGGGAGGTGTCTCTTCCCTGGTTTCCCCTGCACCGCCCCCTTTGCCACACGCGCTGTCCCCTGGGGGTGTCCGGGGTGACCCTGGCCCTGACCCCCCCAAATCCCCATCCTGACCCCTCCTTGTCCCCCATCCTGAGCCCCCCTTGTCCCCCATCCTGACCCCCCAAATCCCCATCCTGACCCCCCAAATCCCCTCAACCCTCCCCCATCCCCATGGGGCCGCCCCTGGTTCCTGTCCCCCTGTCCCCCCCGTGTCCCCCCCGTGTCCCCCCGGCCCCGGGGACCCCCGGGCCCCCCCAGACCTGTCGGTGCCCCCCCAGCCCGGCGCTGCACCGGGGCCGCCGCTCCTTCCTGCGCGGGGCCGTGCGGGAGCTGGCGGCGCTGCTGGAGGATCAGCCCGGGCTGCTGGGGCCCAAGGTGGGGCTGGGGGCTCGGGGGGCTCGGGGGGCTCGGGGAAACTTGGGGGGCGTTTGGGGAGAGTTTGGGGGCATTTTGGGAGGATTTGGGGGGGATTTTTGGAGGATTTTGGGAGATTTGGGGGGAATTTCGGGAGATTTGGGGGGATTTGGGGAGCGTTTGAGAGATTTTGGGGGCATTTAAGAGATTTTGGGGGCATTTTGGGAGGATTTGGGGGGATTTTGGAAGATTTGGAGGGGATTTGGGAGGAATTTCGGGAGATTTGGGGGGATTCTCAGAGGTTTTGGGGGCATTTTGGGAGGATTTTGGGGGCATTTTTGGAGGATTTGGGGAGATTTGGGGGGGATTTGGGGGGAATTTCGGGAGATTTGGGGGGGATTTGGGGGGAATTTGAGAAATTTTGGGGGCATTTGAGAAATTTTGGGGGATTTGAGAGATTTGGGGGCATTTGAGAGATTAGAGGGGATTCGGGGAGATTTGGGGGGATTTGGGGGGGATTCTCGGAGGTTCTGGGAGGCATTTTGGGGGCTCCCGACCCCTGTCCCCCCTTCCCCCAGGCCCTGCTGGTGTTCGTGGCGCTGTCGCTGTGTCGCGACGAGGTGAGCTGGCTGTCGCGACACGCCGAGCACGTGACCAAGAGCAAGAACCCCGAGGACTTCAGCGACAGGTGGGGACAGGGAGGGGACAGGGAGGGGACAGGGAGGGGACCCCGCGTTTGGGGGGGGTCAGCGGCTTTTGGGGGTGTTGGGAGGGACGCTGGGGGGGTCCGGGGGGTTCTTGGGGGCTCTGAGGATCTTCAGAGGTTTTGGGGGGGATTCGGGAGTTCCGGGGGGTTCGGGGGGCACTGGGGGGGCTCAGGAGTTTCGGGGTGACTCGGGGAGGCACTGGGGGTGCTCAGGAGTTTCGGGGTGACTCGGGGGGGTCGCTGGGGGTGCTCAGGAGTTTCGGGGTGACTCGGGGGGGTCGCTGGGGGTGCTCAGGAGTTTCGGGGTGACTCGGGGAGGCACTGGGGGGGGCTCAGGAGTTCCGGGGGGTTCGGGGGTCACTGGGGGCGCTCAGGAGTTTCGGGGTGACTCGGGAGGGGACGGGGGGGGTTCAGGAGTTTCGGGGTGACTCGGGGGGGTCGCTGGGGGTGCTCAGGAGTTTCGGGGTGACTCGGGAGGGGACGGGGGGGGTTCAGGAGTTTCGGGGTGACTCGGGGGGGTGCTGGGGGTGCTCAGGAGTTTCGGGGTGACTCGGGGAGGCACTGGGGGGGTTCAGGAGTTTCGGGGTGACTCGGGGGGGTCGCTGGGGGTGCTCAGGAGTTTCGGGGTGACTCGGGGGGTGCTGCTGCATCCCGGGGCGGTTTCGGGGGGTCTCTGACCGCCCCCCCGGCGCAGCCGCCTGGCGGAGCTGCTGTTCCTGCTGGAGCAGCTGCGGGCCCTGGTGCGGCGGCACCTGCGGCTCCTGCGCCGCTACCACCGGCAGTACCTGGCCCGCTTCGACGCCCTCGTGCTCAGCGACGTCATCCAGGTACCTGCGGGGGGTGGCCCTGTCCCCTGAGCCTCCTGCGGGCCCTCGCTGTCCCCTGAGCCCGCCCTGTCCCCGCAGAACCTCTCGGTGTGTCCCGAGGAGGAGTCCGTGATCCTCTCGTCCTTCGTCAGCTCCCTCTCGGCTCTCTCGGCCAAGGAAGGTGCGGGTTTGTCCCCTCCCAGCCCGGGCTGTCCCCTCCCAGCCCGCAGTGTCCCCTCCCAGCCCGGGGTGTCCCCTCCCAGCCCGGGGTGTCCCCTCCCAGCCCGGAGTGTCCCCTCCCAGCCCGGAGTGTCCCCTCACCGTGTCGCAGGTGCCACCCCAGCTCCGTGTCCCCGCTGTCCCGGGCGCTCTGGGACAATCCCGGGCCCCCCGAAGGGTGGCAGCTGCAGGGTGTCCCCTGTGGTGGCACTGCCACCCCCAGCCCTGTCCCCGTGTCCCTCTGTCTGTCCCCGCAGTCGACGACCAGGAGCAGTTTGACTTCACCGCGCTGCGCCTGGACTGGTTCCGGCTCCAGGTGCTGGCACTGTCCCTGTCCCCATGTCCCCATCCCCATGTCCCTGTCCCCATGTCCCTGTCCCCATGTCCCCATCCCTGTGCCAATCCCATTTCTCCCCTGTCCCTGCTGTCCCAATCTTTGTTCCCCTGACCCTATGCCCTGGCTGTCCCCATGTCCCCGCTGTCCCCACCAATGTCCCCCTGTCCCCTGGCTGTCCCCTGGCTGTCCCCAGGCCTACACCAGTGTGGCCAAGGCCGCGCTGCCGCTGGGCTCCAACGCGGACGTTGGCCGTGCCATGAGCCTGGTGGTGTTCCACACGCGCCTGCTGGACCGGCCCGAGGAGCTGCTGGACGAGACCTCCGACCTGTCCCACCTCTGGTGAGCCCCTGACCCTGTCCCTGTCCCCTCCTGTCCCCATCACTGTCCCCGTCCCTGTCCCCATCACTGTCCCCACTGTCTCTGTCCCCTCCTGTCCCCTGCAGTTTCCACCCGCGGCCCCTGGAGCGGATGTTTGTGGTGTCCCCTGTGCCTGTCCCTGTCCCTGTCCCTGTCCCTGTCCCCGCTGTCCCTGTCCCCATCCCTCTCCCTGTTCCTGTCCCCATCCCTGTCCCCTCCTGCGTTTCCACCCGCGGCCCCTGGAGCGGATGTTCGCGGTGTCCCCTGTCCCTGTCCCCACTGTCCCCTCTGTCCCCTCTGTCCCCTCTGGCAGTTTCCACCTGCGGCCCCTGGAGCGGATGTTCGCAGTGTCCCCTGTCCCTGTCCCCACTGTCCCCTCTGTCCCCTCTGTCCCCTCTGGCAGTTTCCACCCGCGGCCCCTGGAGCGGATGTTCGCAGTGTCCCCTGTCCCTGTCCCCACTGTCCCCACTGTCCCCACTGTCCCCACTGTCCCCACTGTCCCCCACAGTTTCCACCCGCGGCCCCTGGAGCGGATGTTCGCAGTGTCCCTGTCCCTGTCCCCACTGTCCCCTCTGTCCCCTCTGGCAGTTTCCACCCGCGGCCCCTGGAGCGGATGTTCGCGGTGTCCCCTGTCCCTGTCCCCACTGTCCCCTCTGTCCCCCCTGTCCCCCACAGTTTCCACCCGCGGCCCCTGGAGCGGATGTTCGCAGTGTCCCTGTCCCTGTCCCCACTGTCCCCACTGTCCCCTCTGTCCCCTCTGGCAGTTTCCACCCGCGGCCCCTGGAGCGGATGTTCGCAGTGTCCCCTGTCCCTGTCCCCACTGTCCCCACTGTCCCCTCTGTCCCCTCTGGCAGTTTCCACCCGCGGCCCCTGGAGCGGATGTTCGCGGTGTCCCCTGTCCCTGTCCCCACTGTCCCCTCTGTCCCCCCTGTCCCCCACAGTTTCCACCCGCGGCCCCTGGAGCGGATGTTCGCAGTGTCCCTGTCCCTGTCCCCACTGTCCCCACTGTCCCCTCTGTCCCCTCTGGCAGTTTCCACCCGCGGCCCCTGGAGCGGATGTTCGCGGTGTCCCCTGTCCCTGTCCCCACTGTCCCCACTGTCCCCTCTGTCCCCCCTGTCCCCCACAGTTTCCACCCGCGGCCCCTGGAGCGGATGTTTGTGGTGTCCCCTGTGCCTGTCCCTGTCCCCACTGTCCCCACTGTCCCCCGCAGTTTCCACCCGCGGCCCCTGGAGCGGATGTTCGCGCTGGCGCTGGACGAGCCGTCCATGCTGCGTTTCGCCATCGCCTTCCCCCTGCTCTGCGCCCACTTCTCGCGCTGCGCGCACCCCATGTGCCCCGAGGAGGTGGGTGACGCCCGGGGGGGGGTCCGGGGGGTCCCCCAGCCCTGTCCCGGCTCTGAGGGCTGCCGTGTCCCCCCCAGTACCCCCAGCTGGAGGCGGCGGCGCTGGGGCTGTGCCACAAGTTCCTGGAGGAGCTGGCGCGGGTGGGCAGCGGCTGCGTCCTGGACGCCTGCGCCGAGCAGCACAACCTGAGCCAGCAGGTCTGGGGGGCCTGGGACCCTCGGGGGATCTGGGACCTCTGGGGGGCTTGGGGGAGTCCGGGGGGTTGGGGACTTTTGGAGGGATTGGTGACCCTTGGGGCCTTCAGGATCTTTGGGGTCTTAGTGGCCTTTGGGGTCTTGGTGGCCTTTGGGGTCTCCAGGACTTTTGGGGGTTTCAAGACCTCTGGGGGCTCAGTGGCCTTTGGGGTCTTGGTCACCTTTGGGGGCCCCAGCATCTTTGGGGGTTCAGTGGCCTTTGGGGTCTTGGTGGCCTTTGGGGGCCCCAGCATCTTTGGGGGTTCAGTGGCCTTTGGGGTCTTGGTGGCCTTTGGGGGCCCCAGCATCTTTGGGGGTTCAGTGGTCTTTGGGGTCTTCACACCTTCAGGACCCCTCTGGCTTTTGGGGTCTCCACCACCTTGAGGTCTCCGTCAGCTTGAGGGATCTCTGTGGCCTTTGGGGCCCCCACAACCTCTGTTGTCCCTGTGGCCATCGGGGTCTCCGTGGCCTCTCTGCCCCCTCGTCCCCCTGTCCCCCCCAAACCCTCAGGATGGGGAAGTTCCTCCCCAACCTGGTGGGGCATCCCCTGACCCAGCCCTGGGGCATGGTGGCCCCGTTTGGGGTGGCCCCATGTCCCCAGGACCCTGTCCCCATGTCCCCAGGACCCTGTCCCCATGTCCCCACACCCCTGTCCCCATGTCCCCAGGACCCTGTCCCCATGTCCCCACACCCCTGTCCCCATGTCCCCGCAGCTGCTGCCCAAGCACTGCGCGGCCACCATCAGCAGGGCCCGCGTCAAGAAAGCCCCGAAGCAGCCGCCCCGCAAGGGGGACCCCCAAAGGGACAAACCGGGGACAGAGAGCCAGCGGCGGGACCGCACCCTGACCACCAAGTGAGCGCCACCCGCGGGAGGGATTGTCCCCACGGGGTCACACTTCTGGGGACTTTGGGGGTCTCCAGAACCTTGGGGGGCTCAGTGGATTTGGGGGCTCCAGGACCTTTGGGGTCTTGGTGGCCCTTGGGGGCTCCAGGACCTTTGGGGTCTTGGTGGCCTTTGGGGGCTCCAGGAGCTCACCTGAAGCTACCAGAGCTTGGGTGTGGCACGGGGACACGGTGTGATTGTCCCCACGGGGTCACATGGTGACTGTCCCCACGGGCTCACACTGTGACTGTCCCCCAGCATGGACAAGCTGCACCTGACCCTGGCCGAGCTGTCCCTGAGCCTCAACCATGTCCCCAACTTCACCGTCTTCGGGCACACGGTGACACCGGCCGAGTACCTGAGCAGCCACCTGGAGACGCGCCTGACCAAGTGGGGACACGCCGGGGACAGGCGGGGCAGGGGGGACATGGGGGGGGGGGGCAAGGGGACACAGGGGGCCAAGGGGACACGGGGTCCAGGGGGACACGTGTGGCAGAGGGGACACAGGGAAGCCAAGGGGACATGGGGGGCCGAGGGGACATGGGGGGACGCAGGGGGCCGAGGGGACACGCGGGGCCGGGGGACACACGGCGCGTCCCTCACTGCCCCCGTGTCCCCGCAGGGCCATCGTGGCCATGGCCGGCTACAGCCAGGCCACGCAGGAGGTGGCGCGTCCCTCGGAGGTGCTGGCCGGGCTGGTGGCCTACATGGGGCTGGTGCAGCGGCTGGGACAGTTGGTGGCCCTGGACACGGGGCGGCTGCTGCGCGCCGTGCTGCTGCAGCAGAGCCACCCCCGCGACGCCAGCGGGCAGCCCACGCTGACCGCCATCTACACCGACTGGTCAGGGCCACCACAGGGCTGGGGACACGGGGACAGGGCCACCCACAGGGCTGGGGACACGGGCATGGTGTGGCAGGATCACCCACAGGGCTGGGGACACGGGCACGGGGTGACAGGATCACCCACAGGGCTGGGGACACGGGCACGGGGTGGCAGGGTCACCCACAGGGCTGGGGACACGGGGACAGGGTGGCAGGGTCACCCACAGGGGTGGGGACACGGGGACGGGGTGGTGGCGGCAGCAGGGACAGGGGGACGGGGTGGTGGTGGCAGGGACGTGGGTGGAATTGCCGTGGGTGACACTGCCACGGGTGACACTGCTAGGGGTGACACTGCCAGGGGTGACAGTGCCAGGGGTGCCAGGGGTGACAGTGCCAGGGGTGCCAGGGGTGACACTGCTAGGGGTGACAGTGCCAGGGGTGACAGTGCCATGGGTGGCAGTGCTGTGGGTGGCGCTGCCATGGGTGACAGTGCCAGGGGTGACAGTGCCAGGGGTGACAGTGCCATTGGTGACACTGCCATGGGTGACACTGCCATGGGTGACAGCGCTGTCCCCCAGGTACCTGGAGGCTCTGCTGCGCCAGGCCAGCACCGGGGCTGTGGGTGGCAGTGCCAGGGGTGACACTGCCACAGGTGACACTGCCATTGGTGACACTGCCGGGGGTGACACTGCCAGGGGTGACACTGCCAGGGGTGACACTGCCATTGGTGACACTGCCATGGGTGACACTGCCGTGGGTGACAGCGCTGTCCCCGCAGGTACCTGGAGGCGCTGCTGCGCCAGGCCAGCACCGGCGCTGTGGGTGGCAGTGCCATGGGTGACAGTGCCAGGGGTGACACTGCCAGGGGTGACACTGCCGTGGGTGACAGCGCTGTCCCCCAGGTACCTGGAGGCCCTGCTCCGCCAGGCCAGCACCGGCGCCGTGCTCCTGTCCCCCGCCCTCCAGGCCTTCACCACGGTGCCCCGCGAGGAGCAGCCCCCGTTCAGCGCCGCCGAGTTCTCCGACGTCTCAGGTGGGCTGGGGGGCTTTGGGGAGGGGGGGCTGTCACCCCCTGTCCCCACAGGGTCCCCACCTGTCCCCTCCTGTCCCCTCCTGCAGAGATGCGGGCGCTGGCCGAGCTCATCGGGCCCTACGGGATGAGGTTCCTGAGCGAGAACCTGATGTGGCACGTGGGGTCCCAGGTGACCGAGCTGAAGGTACGGGGACAGGGACAGGGACAGGGACAGGGACAGGGACAGGGGACAGGGGACAGGGGCTGAGACAGGGACAGGGACAGGTGACAGGGACAGGGACAGGGACAGGGACAGGGACAGGGGACAGGGGCTGAGACAGGGACAGGGACAGGTGACAGGGACAGGGACAGGGACAGGGACAGGGACAGGGACAGGGGACAGGGACAGGGACAGGGACAGGGGACAGGGACAGGGGACAGGGATGGGGACAGGGACAGGGACAGGGACAGGGACAGGGACAGGGATGGGGACAGGGACAGGGACAGGGACAGGGATGGGGACAGGGACAGGGACAGGGACAGGGACAGGGGACAGGGGACAGGGGCTGAGACAGGGACAGGGACAGGGATGGGGACAGGGACAGGGACAGGGACAGGGACAGGGGACAGGGGCTGAGACAGGGACAGGGACAGGGATGGGGACAGGGACAGGGACAGGGGACAGGGGACAGGGGACAGGGGACAGGAGCTGGGGACAGGGGACAGGGACAGGGACAGGGGACAGGGACAGGGGACAGGGGCTGAGACAGGGGACAGGGACAGGGGACAGGGGACAGGGGCAGGGGGCAGGGGACAGGGACAGGGGAGAGGGACGGGGACAGGGACGGGGACGGGGACGGGGACAGGGATGGGACAGGGGACAGGGACGGGGACAGGGACAGGGGACAGGGACGGGGACAGGGATGGGGACAGGGATGGGGACAGGGGACAGGGGACAGGGACAGGGACAGGGGACAGGGACAGGGACAGGGGACAGGGGACAGGGGACAGGGACAGGGACAGGGGGCAGGGACAGGGACAGCGACAGGGACAGGGGACAGGGGACAGGGGACAGGGACAGGGGACAGGAGACGGGGACAGGGATGGGACAGGGACAGGGGACAGGGGACAGGGACAGGGGACAGGAGACGGGGACAGGGATGGGACAGGGACAGGGGACAGGGGACAGGGACAGGGGACAGGGGCTGGGAACAGGCTGATGCGGTGGCACCGTGACAGGGCAGGCAGGGCCATCCTGGTGTCACCCCAACCCTGTCCCTGCCTGCCCCTTGGGAGGGTGGGACATGCCAGGTCCCCCAGTGTCCCCAGTGTCCCCGGTGTCCCCAGTGTCCCCTGTCCCCGCAGAAGCTGGTGGTGGAGAACATGGACACGCTGGTGCAGCTGCGCTGCTGCCGGGCCGAGCAGAGGCCGGCGCTGCTGCCCCGCCTGAGCTGTGAGTGGCACCGGGGTGGCACCGGGGTGGCACAGGGGTGGCGGCACAGGGGTGGCACACGTGTCACCCCGCTGTCCCTCGCGTGTCCCCGCAGCGGCTGAGAATGTCCTGAAGCGCATGACCATCATCGGGGAGATCCTGAGCTTCCGCGCCATGGCCCAGCAGGGCCTCCGGGAGGTGGGACCCCCGGGACCCCCTGGGACCCCCCTGGGACCCTCCTGGGATCCCCTGGGACCCCCCCGGCACCCCCAGACCCTGGGACCCCCCTGAGCCATCCCCAGGACATCCCCAGACCCTGGGACCCCCCCGGCACCCCCTGGGACCCCCCCGGCACCCCCAGACCCTGGGAACCCCCTGGGATCCCCTGGGACCCCCCTGGGGCACCCCCAGCCTCCCCATCTGGGGACACAGGACTCCCTCCAGTCCCCCCATTTGGGGACACAAGCACCCCCCCCCCATCTGGGGACACAAGACCCCCCCCCCATTTGGGGACACAGTCCCCCCCCCCATCTGGGGACACAGGACCCCCCCCCCATTTGGGGACACAGGACCCCCCCCCATCTGGGGACACAGGACCCCCCCCATTTGGGGACACAGTCCCCCCCCATTTGGGGACACAGTCCCCCCCCATTTGGGGACACAGTCCCCCCCCCATTTGGGGACACAGTCCTCCCCCCATTTGGGGACACAGTCCCCCCCCATTTGGGGCCCAGCCCCCCCTGACCCCCGCCCCCCCCAGGTGTTCTCCCAGCACTGCCCCTTCCTGATGGGCCCCATCGAGTGCCTGGCGGACGTGGTGACCCCCGACACCGACATCCAGGTGGGCACAGGGACACGGGGGGGGGGCCTGGCCGCGTGGCACCGCGTGACACCTCCTGTCACCACGTGTCCCCTGTCCCCAGGTCACCCTGAGCATCTTCGAGCTGGCCTCGGCCGCGGGGGTCCCGTGCGAGGTGGACCCGGCGCTGGTGACGGCGCTGGCCGCGCCCAGGACAGGTGCGGGTGGCTCTGGGGACACCGCGGGTGGCGCCGCCGCGGGGCCGGCGCTGTCACCGCGCTGTCACCGCGCTGTCCCCGCTCCGCAGAGGGCTCGTCCCCCGAGGAGGATTACAAGGTGTCCTGCCTGCTCCTGGTCTTCGTGGCCGTGTCCCTGCCCCTGCTGGCCGCTGACCCCGCGTCCCTCTACAGCCCCGAGCTGGACGGTGAGCGGGGCCGTGTCCCCATGTCCCCTGTCCCCATGTCCCCGTGTCCCTCGGTGTGTCCTCATGTCCCCTGTCCCCATCTCCCCATGTCCCTATGTCCCCTGTGTCCCCATGTCCCCGTGTCCCTCAGTGTGTCCTCATGTCCCCTGTCCCCATGTCCCCATGTCCCCTGTGTCCCCATGCCCCTATGTCCCCTGTGTCCCCATGTCTCTCGGTGTGTCCTCATGTCCCCTGTCCCCATCTCCCCATGTCCCTGTGCTCCCTGTCCCGTGTGTCCCTCTGTGTGTCCCCGTGTCCTTATGTGTGTCTCCATGTCCCCATGTCCCCGTGTCCCTCTGTGTCCCTGGGTCCCCATGTCCCCTGTCCCGTGTGTCCCTCTGTGCGTCCCTCTGTGTATCCCCATGTCCCCGTGTCCCCATGCCAGCAGTTCTCACTGTCCCATTGTCACAGCAGAGGGTTTGGGGGCACAGGGGGACACCGGCACTGTCACCAAGGGAGGTGGCACTGTGGATGGACGCTCTGGGTCGCCCCCAGCATTTCTGTGTCCCCCAGACCTTTCTGTGTCCCCAACCCCTCCCCATGTCCCCGCCTTCCCGAATCCCCAATCCTCCGGTGTCCCCACCTTTACTGACTCCACCCCGTGTCCCCCCGTGTCCCCCCGGTGTCCCCGGTGTCCCCAGGCCACAACAACAACCTGCACTGCCTGGCCAAGGCCGTGGTGCAGCTCTCGGCCGCGCTCTTCACCGTGCACGGCAAGAACATCGAGACGCACCTGCAGGAGTTCCTGCTGGTGAGCCCGGCGCGGCGCTGGCCCCGCGGGGGTGGCGCTGTCCCCTCCCCGGGACTGGCCCTGCGGGGGTGGCGCTGTCCCCTCCAGGCTGTCCCTGTCCCCGCGGGGGTGGCACTGTCCCCTCCAGGCTGTCCCTGTCCCCTCCGGGCTGGCCCTGTCCCTTCTGGGCTGGCCCTGTCCCCTCCAGGCTGTCCCTGTCCCCGCTGGGGTGGCACTGTCCCTGTCCCCTCCCGGGACTGTCCCCGCGGGGGTGGCACTCTCCCTGTCCCCCCCGGGACTGGCCCTGTCCCTCCGTGTTGGCCCTGTCCCCTCCAGGCTGTCCCTGTCCCCTCCCCGGGACTGGCCCTGTCCCTGTCCCCTCCCCGGGACTGGCCCTGTCCCCTCCGTTGGCCCTGTCCCCTCCAGGCTGTCCCTGTCCCCTCCGGGTTGGCCCTGTCCCCTCCGGGCTGTCCCTGTCCCCTCCCCGGGACTGGCCCTGTCCCCTCCAGGCTGTCCCTGTCCCCTCTGGGTTTCCCCTGTCCCTGTGGGTTCCCTGACCCTGTCCCCGCTGTCCCCACTGTCGCTAACTGTCCCTGTCACTGTCCCCGACTGTGGCTATCCCCGTGGCTGTCCCCTGTCCCTGTGGCTGTCCCCTGTCCCTGTGGCTGTCCCCTGTCCCCAGCTGGCCTCCAGCAGCCTCCTGCAGCTGGCCCAGGAGCCGGACAAGGCGCGGGCGCGGAACCAGGACTCGATCGTGCTGCTGCTGCAGCTGGTGGGGACACGGGGACATGGGGACATGGGGGACATGGGGACATGGGGGGACATGGGGACATGGGGGGACATGGGGGGACATGGGGGACATGGGGACATGGGGGACATGGGGGACATGGGGGGACATGGGGACATGGGGGACATGGGGGACATGGGGACATGGGGGGACATGGGGACATGGGGGGACATGGGGACATGGGGGACATGGGGGACATGGGGACATGGGGACATGGGGACATGGGGGACATGGGGGACATGGGGGACATGGGGGACATGGGGGACATGGGGACACCGGGGGGACAGCAGGATACATGGGGGGACATGGGGGACATGGGGGGGACATGGGGGGACAGGGGGGACATGGGGGGACATGGGGGGGACAGCGGGGACACCTGGGGGGGACATGGGGGGACATGGGGGGACATGGGGGCGACAGCGGGGACACCTGTGGGGGACATGGGGGCACCTGGGGGAGACACCGGGGACGCCTGGGGGGACATGGCGCGACATGGGGGGGACATGGGGACACCTGGGACACCTGGGGGGGACATGGGGACACCTGGGGGGACATGGGAGGGACATGGGGACACCTGGTGGGGACATTGGGGACATCTGGGGGGGACACCTGGGACACGTGGGGGAGACATGGCAACACCTGGGGGGACATGGGGACTCCTTGGGGAGACACCGGGGACACCTGGGGGGCACCAGGTGAGGACACCTGGGGGGCTCAGGGGTCCCCCTGGGCGGGTTCTGGGGTCCCGATGTCCCCTGGGAGGGTCCTGCTGTCCCCCGGGAGGGCTCAGGAATGTCCCCGAGTGTCCCCTCTGGAAGCGGCCGGGGCCGGGGGGCGGGGTCGGGGGCGGGGGTGTCCGCAGGAGGGGGGGGGGGGCTCTGAGGGGTCACGATGGGCGCCCCCCCCCCCCCAAAGATCGTGGCCGAATCCTCCTTCCTGACGCTGGACATGCTGGAGAGCTGCTTCCCGTACGCGCTGCTGCGCAACGCCTTCCGCCAGGTGTGCCGGGACCCGCCCGGCCGGGCGGCCCCGCACTGACCGCGACCCCCGGACCCCGGGACCCCCGGGACCCCCGGGACCCCCCCGCCAGGTGTGCCGGGACCCGCCCGGCCGGGCGGCCCCGCACTGACCGCGACCCCCGCGACCCCCGGGACCCCCGGGACCCCCGGGACCCCCCGGCCAGGTGTGCCGGGACCCGCCCGGCCGGGCGGCCCCGCACTGACCGCGACCCCCCCGACCCCCCAGCCGGGACCCCGCACTGACCAGGACCCCCCGGACCCCGCCCGAGCCGTGCCGAGACCCCCCCCCACTGATCGGGACCCCCCAGATCCCCCGGCCGGGCCCCCCCCCCCCACTGACCGCGCCCCCGGACCCCGCCTGAACCTCGCCGGGCCCCCCCGTGTTCCACCCCGAGACCCCCGGGCGACCCCCGTGCCCCTCCCCAAATTCCCCAACCCACCCACCCACCCCCGGACCCCCCACCCCAAATCTCCACCCCTGCCCCCCCCAGGACCCCCCAAATCCCCTCCCCAGATCCCAAACTCCCCCCTAGGACCCCCCCGACCCCCAAATCCCCTCCCTGTCCCCTCTGCCCCTCCCCGAATTCCCCTCCACGACCCCCAAACCCCCCCCTCACCGCACCCCCCGCCCCCCCTCACTGCTGGCTGTCCCCGAGTGTCCCCAAGTGTCCCCAGGTGTCCCCAGGTGTCCCCCGGCGCCCCCGCTGTCACTAAAATCCTCTTTCCACCCCAAATTCACCTCTCGGCCATTATTGGGGTCCGCAGGGGCCGCCCACCCTGGGATCCCCCCGGGGACCCTCCGGGGGCTCTGGGGGGTCCGGGGGAGCCGGGGGGGTGTCCGGGCTGTCCGGGGGGGTCAGGACGCGGCGCCCCCCCCCAGCTCCCCTCGGGGCGCTCCCCCCGTTTCGAGCCCGCTCGCTCCCGCCGGGGCCGTGCCTCAGTTTCCCCCGCGCCGCTCGCCCCCGGGGCCGGTTCCAGTCACGTTCCCCGCTCCCCCCGAGCCCCCCACGCCCCCTCCCCCGGTTTTTTTTCGGTTTCCCCCCCGTGCAGCGTGGCGGGGCAGGATTAATGGGGCGCAGGCGGCCGCGGCCGTTGCCATTCCGCGCACGGCGGCTGCTCCGGGATGAGTCACCGGCAGCGGCGACAGCGCCCGCCGCGCCCCCCCGAGGACCCCCCCGTGACCGAGACCCCCCCCCCAAAAACCCGGCCTGGGGGGCGCCGAAAAAGCGCCCGGCAAAAACCGCCTTAAAACCAAAAAAAATTTAAAAAACCCCAAACCCCATAAAACAAAACCAAAAAAAAACCCCAAAAAATCCAAATCTTCCCCCCCCGAGGCGCGGGAGGTGCGGAGCGACCCCCCCGCCCCCCACCCCGCGCGCTCCCGGGGGGCTCGGCCGCCCCCTCCCCGCTCCCGGCACGGGTTGAATTCCCTTTAATTCCGTTTAATTCCATTTATTCCCGTTTATTTCAGGCTCGTCAATCACGAGCCCGGAGCGTTCCCGAACCCCCCCCCACCCCCCTTCCCTCCCCCCCCCGTTCCCTTCCCCGCTTTTGTCTCGCGCGCGCCCACGGACCCCCCCCGGGGCCGCCCCCACCCCAAAACTCTGCCCCTCCCCCCGCAAAGTTCCGCCGAAGTGAAGATTTGGGGCGTTCGTGAACCCCGAAATCCACCGGGGAGCCCCAAAACGAGCGGGGGGGGCTGGGGGGGCCCAACAGGAGCAGCTCGGGGGGCCCAAAAGCGATTTTGGGGCCCCAAAAGGAGGTGGAGACCCCCAAAAGGAGTCGGGGACCCCCAAAAGGAGGTGGAGACCCCCAAAATGAGTAGGGCAGCCCCGAAATCACTTTGAGGAACCCCGAGTTGATTTGAAGACCCCAGAATGAGTTGGAGGCCCCTAAAATCGGTTCGAGGACCCCCAAATCAGTCTGAGGAGCCCCAAATGGGTTTGAGACCCCCAAAATGAGTTGGAGGCCCCTAAAATCGGTTCAAGAAAGCCAAAATCCCTCTGAGGACCCCCGAAATCACTTTGAGGACCCCAAAATGAGTCGGGGGTCCCCCCCAGGAGGGGCTGGGGGAGCCCAAATTTGGGGTCTTGGCCCTCAAGGTGTCCCCGGTGGGGGCCCAGAGCCCCACGCCCCATCCGGGGGGCTCAGCCCGGGGGGGTCCCGTGGCTGCAAATCCGGGGACCCCCCTGGGGGAGCCCCCCCCATTTTGGGGGGGTGAAACAGAGGGACCCCCCCCAGAATCCGCCGCCGGAGGGGACAGGGGAGACCCTGGGGGTGGCGGGGCGGGGTTGGGGGGCCCGGGGGGGGCACTCCGGGGTGGGGGGCACCCAGGGGTGGGGGGGCTGACCCGCCCCCCCGCGGAGCCGAGGTGGGCGCCGCTCCCACCCACGGCGTTACATAAAGGCTGATTGACATCCTCGGGGGCCGCGCTCGGCGCCTGCCGGGGAGGCTGCGGGGGGGCCCCGCACCCCAAACCCCCCCCGGGCCTGCCCGAGACCCCCTGGGTCGGCCCTGGGGTTCCCGCACCCCAAACCCCCCCATGGCCGGCCCTGAGACCCCCCCCCCCCCCCCAGTCAGCCCTGAGACCACCCGGGATGGCCCCAGACCCCCCCCGCCGCCCCCGAGACCCCCCCCGGGCCACCCTGAGACCCCCCCGGGTCACCCTGAGACCCCCCAGGTCACCCTGAGACCCCCCCGGGGAGCCCTGAGGTCTCCGCACCCCAAACCCCCCCTGGGCCGGCCCCGAGACCCCCCCAGACCATCTCTGAGACCCCCCCGGGCCGGCAGCGCCCCCGAGGGGCTCCAGGGGGTTTGGGGGGGCTCGGGGGGGGGCAGGGGGTGTGGGGGGGTCTCCTCGAGCTCCAGGTGCTCCCCCCAGCCCAGGTGAGGGGGTTTGGGTACGACCTGCGATAATTTGGGGGGAGGGCTGCTGACCCCCCCCCCCGAGGGGAGGGGACAGAGGGTCGGGGGGCGACGGGGCTGAGGGGCACGGGGGGGGCTGGGGGTCGCACAGGGAGGGTCGGGGGGGTCACGGGGGGCTCTGACCCCTCCCAAACCCAGGGGCGCCCCCACAACCCGCGGGGGTCCCGGGGCACCTGCCCCTCCCCCTTTGCCCCCGCGGATCCCGGGGGTCCTGACCCCCCCCTCCCCCCCCGGTGGTTTCAGGAGGTTTTGGGGTCCCCCCGGTTGGGGCACAGCCCCAGAGGGGTCCCGGCTGCCCCCCGGGGGTCCCTCCCCTCCCCCAGCCCCCGGGGGGGTCCCGGGCCCCTCCCTCCCCTCGGAGGGTCCCGGGGCAGCCCCCCCTCCCCCCCGCGTTCCCCTGGGGGTCCCGGCGCCGCGCGGGGCTGGGCGGACCCCCCGATCCCGGCCCCCGCCCCCGGCTCCCCCCGCCCCGCCCCGCCCGCCGGTGCCGGTGCCGGTGCCGGTGCCGGCTCGGGGAAAGTTGCGGCGAGCCCCGGGCGGCGGAGGCAGCGCCGGTGGCCGCGGGGGACCGGGGCTCGGCGACACCGGGGCTCGGCGACACCGGGACTAGGCGACAGCGGCGGCACCGGCGGCACCGGCCGAGCATCCCCCGGTAGGAGCGCGCAGCATCCCCGGTGCCCCCGCCGGCGCTGCCCATCCCGGCGCTGCCCATCCCCGCTCCTCCGCTCCCCTCCCGGTCCTTCTTCCCCGGCTCCCTCCGGCCCCGGCGCTCCCGGTTCTCCGTCCCCGGTTCTCCGTCCCCCGTTCTCCATCCCCGGTTCTCCATCCTCGGTTCTCCATCCCCGGTTCCCCCAGCCCCGTTCTCCCCTCCCGGTTCTCCATTCCCGGCTCTCCGTTCCCGGCCTCTCCTCCCGGCTCTCCCCGGTTCTCCCCTGCCGGTGCTCCCACCCCCGGTGCCCGGATCCATCTTGGCTCCGGTGCTGCCTGCGCAGCCGCCGGCTACCGGGGGGCGGGGGGAGGCCGGGGCGGGGGGGCGGCCGCCGGGGCTGCGGCCGCTACCGGGGCCCGCAGGAGGCACCGGGAACCGGGGCCGGGGGAGCCGCCGGGGCCGCGGGGGCTCCGGGGTTACGGGAGGCGCCGGGAGCCGGGGCCGCGGGAGGCGCGGGGGGCTCCGGGAGGGACCGGGAGGGACCGGGGGGCAACGGGAAGGAGCCGGGGGCTGCCGGGGGGAGCCGGGCCGGGCTGAGCCGCGCTGCCGGCGCCCAGGGGCGATGGAGCCGCCGCGGAGCCTCCCGGGGCTGGAGCGGGAGCGCCCGGCGCTGGACGCGGCCGGAGGGTGCCCGTCCCCGCTGGACTCCAGGGCCGTGCCCGGCAGGAAGGTCTGGGTCAAGCTGCGGGCGCTGTGAGTGACCCCCCGGCCGCGGGACCCCCACCCCAAAGAGAGCCCCGGGGGACCCCCCGAGAGAGACACCCCAAACCCAGACAGCCCGACCCCAAAGAGAGAGACCCCAAAGAGAGAGAGACCCCAACCCCAAAGAGAGAGAGACCCCAACCCCAAAGAGAGAGAGACCCCCCCAAAGAGAGAGAGACCCCAACCCCAAAGAGAGAGAGACCCCCCCAAAGAGAGAGAGACCCCAACCCCAAAGAGAGAGAGACCCCAACCCCAAAGAGAGAGAGACCCCAACCCCAAAGAGAGAGAGAGACCCCCCCAAAGAGAGAGAGACCCCAACCCCAAAGAGAGAGAGACCCCAACCCCAAAGAGAGAGAGACCCCCCCCAAGGAGAGAGAGACCCCCCCCTAGAGCGGGACAGCCAAACCCCAAACTGGGACCCCCAAACCGGGACCCCTCAGACCCCAAGCTGGGACCCCCAAACCCCAAACTGGGACCCCAAAACTAGGACCCCCAAACCAGGACCCCTCAGACCCAAACTGGGACCCCCAAACTGGAACCCTTACACCCCAAACCAGGACCCCCAAACCCCAAACCGGGACCCCTCCAAACCCCAAACTGGGACCCCCCAAACCCCAGACCGAGACCCCCAAACCAGGATCCCCAAACCCCAAACTGGGACCCCCAAACTGGGACCCCCAAACCGGGACCCCCAAACTGGGACCCCCAAACCGGGACGCCCAAACTCCAAACCGGGACCCCCAAACTGGGACCCCCAAACCAGGACCCTCCCAAGCCTCCATTTGGGACCCCCTTGGGGACAGATTTGGGGGTCTCCTCGCCCCTCGTGGCACTCTGGGGGTGTCACCGCGGGGGGACAGAGGGCCCGGGGTGTCCCCAAGCCTGCGGGGACAGCGCAGGTGCCGCAGGTGCCACCTCCGTGTCACCGGTGCCCCCCGGGGGGGCTGCCGGGAGTGCCACCCCCTCACCTGCGCCGGGAGCTCACGTGGCCCCGCGCCCACCTGCGGCACGTGCGGCGCCCGGGGGGGGCGGGGGGGTCCCCGTGGGGCGGGGGCGGCCCGGGGGGCACCACGTGCGTGGGGACACGCGTGGGGACACGTGTGGGACACGGGGGGCGGGGGGGGACAGGCGTGGGACACACCTGGGCTGCGTGTGACACACCTGAGCGTGCCAGGGGACACGGGGGGGGACGCTCTGGGGGTGTCACACACGCTGCAGGGGGGGCTGTGGCACTCCGGGGGTGTCACACGTGTGTCCCCACGTGTCGCTCCCACAGGTGGGTGACCGTGTGTCCCCAAAGTGGGGGCGGCCCCCTCCTGGACCCCCCCCGGTGTCCCCCAGCATTCCTAGGGGCAGCGGCACCCGGGGGTGCCACCCTGTCACCCGTGGGGTGGCCCTGGGGACGTGGGGGTCACTGGCAGGGGGCACGGTGGCCCAGGGGGTGGCACCCGGCAGGGTGGCACAGCCCCACCCCCTTCCCTTGTCCCCACGAGTGACACGGGGGTCACCAAGGCTGGGGGCCGGGGGGTGGCTGTCCCCAAGGGGGGTCCCTGAGGGTCCCCCCGGGGGGGGCCGGGCGCAGGAAGGTGACAATCGCCGTCCCCAAGGTCACAGCAGCGCTGGTGACGTCTGTGCCCCCCCCGCTCCCCCCGGCCCCCCTCGCTGTCACCGTCACTGTCGCCGTGACCGGGGGACGTGGTGGCCCCTCCCCAGCGCGTGGCTCCGGTGACCGCGGCGGCCACACGGGTGTCCTTGTGCTGGCACGGGTGTGGGCAGGGTGGCAGCGCCCGTGTCCCCACGCTGTCACCACCCTGGGCCCCCCCATGCCACCCTCTGCCACCTGTGCCACCCCATGCCACCTGTATCACCCTCTGCCACCTGTGCCACCCCATGCCACCTGTATCACCCTGTGCCACCTGTGCCGCCCCGTGTCACCCGTGCCAGCCCTGCGGGGGCTGCGGGGGTGGCACTGCCCAGACAGGAGTCCCCCAATTCCCTGTCCCCTTCCTGTGACCCCCCTGTCCCCAATCCGGGGGGCCTGTCCCCTCTGTCCCTCGGGATCTCTAAGCCACTGTCCCCCACCGGGGCTGTCCCTTGGGGTCTCTGACACCCTGTCACCCTGTCCCTCGTGTCCCCTCTGTCCCTGGGGGTCAATGCCACCCTGTCCCCTCTGTCCCAGGGTATCCCAAGCCTGCTGTCCCCCCACGGGGCTGTCCCCGGGTGTCCCCAACCCGCTGTCCCCCCACTGCCGGGGGTCCCCACTGTCCCCTCTGTCCCCGGCTGTCCTCAACCCTGTCCCCCCGTTCCGGGGGTCCCCTCTGTCCCCGGCTGTCCCCAACCCTGTCCCCCCTGTTCCGGGGGTCCCCACTGTCCCCTCTGTCCCCGGCTGTCCCCAACCCTGTCCCCCCGTTCCGGGGGTCCCCGGCCGTCCCCAACCCTGTCCCCCCGTTGCGGGGGTGCCCCCCGCGCCCCCAGGCTCCGGTTCCTGGTCAAGCAGCTCGAGGCGGGCGAGGTGAGCGTGGAGGAGCTGAAGCGGAACCTGGAGTACGCGGCCTCGCTGCTCGAGGCCGTCTGCATCGACGAGACCAGGTGGGCAGGGGACACGCAGGGGACACGCGGGGGACACCGGGGGACAGCCGGGGACAGCCGGCAGCGCTGAGTGCCGCCGTGCCCCCAGGCAGGTGCTGGACACGGAGGACGAGCTGCGGGACATGGGCTCGGACGCGGCCGTGCCCTCCGAGGTGCGGGACTGGCTCGCCGCCACCTTCACGCAGCAGGCGCGGGCCAAGGGGCGCCGCGCCGAGGAGAAACCCAAATTCCGCAGCATCGTGCACGCCGTGCAGGCTGGCATCTTCGTGGAGAGGTGACAAAGGGGACACGGCCTGGGGACGCGGCGAGGGGGGCGTGGCAGGGACAGGGACGCAGCGAGAGGGGCATGGGGGGACAGGGACACAGCGAGGGGGGCACAGAGGGGACAGGGACACAGCGAGGGGGGCACAGAGGGGACAGGGACACACCGAGGGGGGCGCAGGGGACACAGCGAGGGGGGCACAGAGGGGAGAGGGACACAGCGAGGGGGGCATGGGGGGACAGGGACACAGCAAGGGGGGCACAAAGGGGACAGGGACACACCGAGGGGGGCATGGCAGGGACAGGGACACAGCGAGGGGGGCACAGAGGGGAGAGGGACACAGCGAGGGAGGCATGGCAGGGACAGGGACACAGCGAGGGGGGCACAGAGGGGACAGGGACACAGCGAGGGGGGCATGGGGGGACAGGGACACAGCGAGGGGGGCACAGAGGGGACAGGGACACAGCGAGGGGGGCATGGCAGGGACAGGGACACAGCGAGGGGGGCATGAGGGGACAGGGACACAGTGAGGGGGTCACCACTGGGTACACCCCGAGCAGGGCACAGAGGGGACAGGGACACACCGAGGGGGGCATGGGGGGACAGGGACACCCCGAGCAGGGCACAGAGGGGACAGGGACACCCCGAGCAGGGCACAGAGGGGACAGGGACACAGCGAGCAGGGCACAGAGGGGACACGGTGGGGACAGAGCTTGGGGGGGGATGTTTGAGTGTGGGAGGTGAGCTGAGGGCAGAGGGGTCCCCAAAACCCAGGGACTGTCCCCAGCCCCAGGTGGGTCCCCAAAACCCAGGAGGGTCCTTAGGACAAAGGCGGGTCCCCAGTGTGTCCCCGGGGGTGTCCCCAGCCCCAGCTCTGTAGCCAGGGGTGTCCCCAGGTCTGTCCCCAGCCCCGGGGGTCCCCAGCCCCCCCAGCCCCCCCAGCCCTGCCTCCCCCCAGGATGTTCCGCCGGACGTACACGGCCGTGGGGCCGAGCTACTCCTCCTCCGTCCTCAACTGCCTGAAGGTACTGGGGCACCCCAAACACCCCAAAAACACCCCAAAACCCCGGGGGGGAGGGGCTGGGAGGCGCTGGGAATGGCTGGGAGGCACTGGGAATAACTGGGAGGCACTGGGAAGAACTGGGAATCAATGGAATATCTGGGAATACCTGGGAATCAATGGGAATCAATCTCTGGGAATGGCTGGGAATCGCTGGAGTTTTACTGGGAATCTCTGGGAATCGCTGGGAATTTGGGAACAGCTGGGAATCGCTGGGAATTCGGGAATCTCTGGGAATCTCTGGGAGTCGCTGGGAATTGCTGGGAACAGCTGGGAATTGCGGGCTCCGCTGGGGTTTTGCTGGGCTTTGCTGGGAATTGCTGGGCACCCCTGGAGCGCCCGGCTGTCCCTGGGATTCCCGGTGTCCCCCAGTGTCCCCAGCGTGTCCCCGGTGTCCCCGCAGGGGCTGGACCAGTGGTGCTTTGACGTCTTCTCGCTGCACCGCGCGGCCGAGGAGCACTCGCTGCGCACCGTGGTGTTCGAGCTCTTCACCCGCCACAACCTCAACAGCCGCTTCAAGGTGCGCCCAAAATCCCCAAAATACCCCAAAATACCCCCAAATACCCCCCACAACCTCAACAGCCGCTTCAAGGTGTGCCCCAAATCCCCAAAATACCCCAAATACCCGCCACAACCTCAACAGCCGCTTCAAGGTGTGCCCGGGGCCCCAAAAAGTCCCCAAAATCCCCAAAATAGCCCCCGCAACCTCAACAGCCGCTTCAAGGTGTGCCCGGGGCCCCAAAATGTCCCCAAAATCCCCCAAATAGCCCCCACAACCTCAACAGCCGCTTCAAGGTGGGCCCCAAATCCCCAAAATACCCCAAAATACCCCCAAAATAGCTCCCACAACCTCAACAGCCGCTTCAAGGTGGGCCCCAAATCCCCCAAAATACCCCCAAAATAGCCCCCACAACCTCAACCGCCGCTTCAAGGCGTGCCCGGCACCCCAAAATCCACCAAAATCCCCCAAAATACCCCCAAATACCCCCCACAACCTCAACAGCCGCTTCAAGGTGTGCCCAGCACCCCAAAATCCCCCAAAATCTCCCCCAGCACCCTTGACAGGCACTTCAAGCTGTGACCCAACATCCAAAATCCTCCAAAACATCCCCCAAAACCCCCAAAACAGCCTCAAAGCCCTCCCAGGAACTCCAAACCCTTTCAAAACCCCCTGAGCTTCACCCCAGGACCCCCAAACTCCACCCTGGTACCCCCAACCTCCCCTTCAGGACCCCCGGGCTGCCCCTCGGGGACTGTCCCCCCCCCCGTGTCACCCCGATGTCCCCTCTGGCAGATCCCCGGCGCGTTCCTGACGTCGCTGCTGGAGGCGCTGGAGGGCGGCTACGGAAAGTTCCGGAACCCCTACCACAACCAGGTGCACGCGGCCGACGTCACCCAGACCGTGCACTGCTTCCTGCTGCGCACCGGCATGCTGGTACGGGGACACGGGGACACGGGGACAGCGCTGTCCCCAAGGCTGGCACCGCGCCCCCCGCCCGGCCCCACCGCCCCGCGCTGCTCGTTGCCATGGGAACGTCCCCAGGGTGGCACCGGGTGACACGCGTGGGGTGGCACTCGGAATGGGGCTGTCACACGTGGGGTGGCACCTGGCACATGTCTGTGCCCCACTGTCCCCAGCTGGCTGTCACACGTGGGGTGGCGCCTGGTGCATGTGCTGCCCGTTGTCCCCACGCGGCTGTCACGGCACACGCGGGGTGTCACACTCACGGTGGGGGTGGGCCTGTCCCCATCCCTGTCCCTGACTCGCTGTCCCATCCCTGTCCCCATCCCTGTCCCTGACTCGCTGTCCCATCCCTGTCCCCATCCCTGTCCCCATCCCTGTCCCTGACTCTCTGTCCCTGTCCCCGTCCCTGTCCCCATCCCTGTCTCTGACTGGCCGTCCCTGTCCCTGTCCCTGTCCCCATCCCCGTCCCTGACTGGCCGTCCCTGTCCCCTCCCTGTCCCCAGCACTGCCTGTCCGAGATCGAGCTCCTGGCCATCGTCTTCGCCGCCGCCATCCACGACTTCGAGCACACAGGGACAACGAACAGCTTCCACATCCAGACCAAGTGAGGGCACGGGGACAGGGACACGGCAGGGCGCGGGGGACATGGCACAGGGACATGGCATGGCACGGGGGACATGGCATGGTACAGGGGACATGGCACAGGTGGCACAACATGACACAGGGACACGGCATGGTACAGGGGACATGGCACAGGTGGCACGGCATGGCATGGGGGACACAGCACGGCACAGGTGGCACAACAGACGTGGCACAGCATGGCACAGCACAGGTGGCACAGCAGATGGGCACAGCACAGGTGACACGGCGTGGCTCGGGTGGCACGGCACAGCGTGGGTGGCACGGCGTGTCCCCAGCAGGGCTGCGGACCCATCCAGGGGACACCGTGGGGCACCTTGGGGACACCAGGGGAACGCTCAGGGCCACCCACCCACACAGCCAGGACACAGCCGTGCTGCCACCCAGGGCCACCCTAGCTGTGGGGGCCCTGTCCCCGTGCCCGGTGTCCCCAGGGTGTCCCCACGGTGTCCCCACGGTGTCCCCAGGTCGGACACCGCCATCCTGTACAACGACCGCTCGGTGCTGGAGAACCACCACATCAGCGCCGTGTTCCGCCTGATGCAGGACGAGGAGCTCAACATCTTCGTCAACCTCACCAAGGACGAGTTCGCGTAAGGTCCCTTTGCTGTCCCACTGCCGTCCCCTTGCCGTCCCCTCGCTGTCCCCGCGCTGTCCCCTGACCGTGTCCCCTCCCTCCCCAGCGAGCTGCGGGCGCTGGTCATCGAGATGGTCCTGGCCACCGACATGTCCTGCCACTTCCAGCAGGTCAAGTCCATGAAGACGGCGCTGCAGCAGCTGGAGAGGTGGGTGGGGGTGGCCCCCAGCTGTGTCCCCAGGGGTGGCAGGGTGGCTTTGGGGACAATCTGGGCCCTTGTCCCCAGGCTGGACAAGTCCAAGGTGCTGTCGCTGCTGCTGCACGCGGCCGACATCAGCCACCCCACCAAGCAGTGGGCGGTGCACAGCCGCTGGACCAAGGCCCTCATGGAGGAGTTCTTCCGGCAGGTAGGGCCGGGGCCGGGGGGGGGACGCGGGGGACACCCCGTGGGGACACCACCGATGTCCCTTGCCTTGCCAGGGGGACAAGGAGGCCGAGCTGGGGCTGCCCTTCTCGCCGCTCTGCGACCGCACCTCCACGCTGGTGGCCCAGTCGCAGATCGGTGAGTCCGGGCGAGGTCCCGTCCCCATCCTGTCCCCGTGCTGTCCCCACGCCGTCCCCGGTGTGTCCCCAGCAACGCCGTGTCCCCTCCTGTCCCCAGGCTTCATCGACTTCATCGTGGAGCCGACGTTCTCGGTGCTCACCGACGTGGCCGAGAAGTTGGTGACGCCGCTGGCCGAGGACGGCTCCAAGGCCAAGGGCAACCCCGCGGCCACCCAGCAGCCCAGGTGGGCGTCCCCGTCCCCGTCCCCAGGGTTCGTGCCCGGTGCTGGCAGCAGTGGCCCTGGCCCGCTGCCAGCTGTCCCCGTTGTCCCCCAGCTCGCAGTGGCGGCAGCCATCCCTGGACGAGCACCTGGAGGACATCAAAGCCGACCTGGCCGGGTTCCGCTCCACCTGGACCAAGCACATCCAGGAGAACAAGCAGAAGTGGAAGGAGAGGGCGGCCAGCGGTAGGGGACGGCCACCACGGCCATTATGGGCCACCACGGCCACCATGGTCACTGCAGCCACCACGGCCATTATGAGCCACCAAGGCCACCATGGCCACCGTGGCCACCATGGTCACTACGGCCACCACAGCCATTATGGGCCACCACGGCCATTTATGGGCCACCATGGCCACTATGGCCACCACGGCCATTATGGGCCGCCAAGGCCACCATGGTCACCATGGCCACCACGGCCATTATGGGCCACCAAGGCCACCAAGGCCACCATGGTCACTACGGCCACCGTGGCCACCATGGCCACCATGGTCACTACGGCCACCGTGGCCACCATGGCCACCACGGCCACCATGGCCACCAGGGAGGGGCTGGGGACCACTATGAACTGCTCAGGGCCAGCTCTGTCCCAGTGTCTCCAGACGGGCAGGTGGCACAAACACGGTGCAGGTGGCCCCGGGCTGCCTGGGGGGTGGCCCCGGTGACCCTGGTGACCCGTGTCCCCCCAGGCATCACCAACCAGGCATCCATCGATGAGCTGTCCCCGTGCGAGGAGCCCGCGGCCACCGGGACCCACAGCGAGAACGGGGACGTGGAATAGCGGGGGGAGGAGCCAGGTGGGGACACCGGGAAGGGGCGGGGACACCGGGAGGGGGCGGGGACACCGGGAGGGGGCGGAGACACCGGGAGGAGAGAGGTGGGGACACCGGCAGGGGGCGGAGACACCGGGAGAAGGGGTGGGGATACCGGGAAAGGGGCGGGGACACCGGCAGGGGGCGGGGACAGTGGGAGGAGCCAGGTGGGGACACCGGGAAGGGGCGGGGACACGGCGGTGACTGTCCCCTCCCGGCAGGTCCTTGTCCGGCCGAGTGACACCGTCTCGTGTTCGATGCCATCGAGTTCAGCACCATCCGCGGGGCAGGAGCGCCCGGGGCCGGGCTCGGATCGGTGTCACCGCTGTGCCAGGCCCGGTGTCACCGCTGTGCCAGGCCCGGTGTCACCCCTGTGCCAGCCCTGGTGTCACCCCTGTGCCAGGCCTGGTGTCACCACCATGCCAGGACCGGTGTCACCGCCGTGCCAGGCCTGGTGTCACCGCCGTGCCAGGCCTGGTGTCACCGCCATGCGAGGCCTGGTATCACTGCTGTGCCAGGCCTGGTGTCACCCCTGTGCCAGGCCCGGTGTCACCTCCATGCCAGGTCTGGTGTCACCGCTGTGCCAGGGGCCCCCCGGGCTGTCCCCTCTGTCCCGGTGCCACCGGTCCCTCACTGCCACCCCCGGCCCCCCGCCGGGTCGGTCCTTTGGGATTTTTAAAAACGCTTTTCCCACTCGGGAGGGGCTGGGCCGGGGACGGTGGCACTGGGGACAGCCAGGGGGGACACGCTGGGGACAGCCGAGGGGGACACACTGGGGACAGCCAGGGGGACACGCTGTCACCGACAGGGCCACCAGGCTCCCCTTGGTGCCCGTGGGGTCTGGCTGGTGACACCGTGAGGGTGGCACTGTGCCCTGTCCTCATCCCACCCAGGGACAGGGACAGGGACAGGAGAGGGGACAGGAACGGGGACAGGGACAGGGATGGGGACCGGGATGGGGACAGGGACAGGACAGGGACAGGGACTGGGACAGGGACAGGGACTGGGACAGGGACAGGGACGGGGACAGGGACAGGGACAGGGACAGGACAGGGACAGGGACAGGGACAGGGACAGGGAGGTCCCATCCGGCTCGGCGCGGGTGGCCCTGGGGACAGGGACGGATCCCGCTCCAGTGTCCCCCAGCTCTGACGCGTCCCTGGAATGTCCCCGCTCCCTGTGACATCCCGGGAGAGCTCGGGAATGTCCGGGAATGTTCCGGAATGCTCCCACACCCCCGGCCCAGCCACTTCCTCCAGCTCCGGTGAGGCCCGGGAATCCCGGAATGTTCCAGAATCCCGGCTCTGGGAATGTTCCAGGATCCCGGATCCACCCTCGGGAATGTCCCAGGACCCTGGATCAAGGCTTGGGAATGTTCCAGAATCCCGGATCTGGGAATGTCCCAGGACCCTGGATCAAGGCTTGGGAATGTTCCAGAATCCCGGATCTGGGAATGTCCCAGGACCCTAGATCAAGCCTTGGGAACGTTCCAGAATCCCGGATCTGGGAATGTTCCAGAATCCCGGCTCTGGGAATGTCCCAGGACCCTGGATCAAGCCTTGGGAATGTTCCAGAATCCCGGACCCGCTGCCCCTCGAGCACCCCCTGCCATCCCGGACTCCCGGGATGCCCCGCCCCCCGGGAATGTTCGGGAACGTCCCGGGAATGCTCAGGAATGTTCGGGAACGCCCGGACCGCCCCCCCCCCCAGCCCCTCCCGCTCCGGCCCCGGCCCCGCCCCGCCCCGCCCCCCCCGTGTTTGTATTTTTGTACCCCGTGTCCCCCCCCGTGTCCCCTCCGTGTCCCCTCCGTGTCCCCCCTCGGTCACCGCTGGCAGAGCTCCCCCCCCCGCATGTGTCCCCCCCGCGCCGCCGCTAACGAGCAATTAATTAATTAATTAATGAGTTAATTAATAAACGCCGCCGCCACCACGGCCGCGCTCGGGCCATTGGGGGTCGGGGGGTGGGGGGGGCTGGGGGGGAAACTGGGGGGGGCGGAATTTGGGGAGGGGGCGGAACCCGGGAATGGGGGGGGGCCCCCAAGGGGGATCCTGGACCCCCCCTCCCCCACCCCAGCACCCAAAAGGGGCTTTGGAGACCCCCCTCAGCACCCAAAAGGGGGTCCTGGAGCCCCCCCCCACCCAAAAGGGGGTCCTGGAGCCCCCCCCCCCCCCAAAAGGGGGTCCCCCCCCCACGGCGCGGCCCAAGCAGGAGGCGGGGGGGGAAAGGATCCCTTTAATTCCGGCTGGGGGGGGTCCCCGCGCCCCCCCCGTGTCCGTGTGCACGCGGTGTCCCTGTCCCCTCCCCGTGTCCCCTCCCCGTGCTCAGGTGTCCCCCCCAGGTGTGCACAGGTGGGGGCGGGGGCAGGGGACACCCCGGGGGTGGCCGTGAGGGGCGGGGCTGCGCCGTGTCCCCAGTGTCACCTGCCCTGAGGACCCTCGGGGCTGGCAGTGGGGGGGGGGGCACGCAGGGTGTCATCAGTGTCCCCGGTGTCACCCAAGGGTGGCAGTGGGGGGTGGGGGGGTGCGTGGCACGTGTCACCTGCCCTGAGGTCCCCAGGGGGAGGGGACAGCTCTGGCGTTGTCCCCAGACCCCCCCCCCCCCCGCCCCCCAGTGGGGACTTGCCCGTGGGAATAAAATAAAATAAAATAAATTAAATAAAAATAAAATAAAATCCCCAAAGAACTCTGGGCAGCCCCGAAATCTTAGAAAATGGAATAAAAAAATCTGCTGTGCTGGCGTCCGGCTGCTGCGGCCACACCTGGGGACAAGGGACAGGGACAGCGCTGGCCACCGGGGGAGGGGACACCGCTGTCCCTGTGCCAGCAGGGCCACCCTGGCCCGGCACTGCCCCTGTCCCTGCAGAGCGCTGGGGTGTGTCCCAGTGACACGCCAGTGACATCCCAGTGCCTCCCCAGTGACACGCCAGTGCCACCCCAGTGCCATCCCAGTGACACGCCAGTGCCACCCCAGTGCCACCCCAGTGCCACCCCAGTGACACCCCAGTGACATCCCAATGTCCCAGTGCCACCCCAGTGCCACCCCAGTGCCACCCCAGTGCCATCCCAGTGACACGCCAGTGCCACCCCAGTGACATCCCAATGTCCCAGTGCCACCCCAGTGCCACCCCAGTGACATCCCAGTGACATCCCAGTGATCCAGTGCCACCCTGGTGTCCCCAATGCCCCCAATGCCCCCACTGTCCCCAGTGTGCCCCAGTGTGTCCCCAGCACCCCCCAATGTCCCCAGTGTGTCCCCAGTGTGTCCCCAGTGTCCCCAGTGTGTCCCCCCCTGTCCCCCGGTGTCCCCAGTGTCCCCAGTGTGTCCCCAGTGTCCCCAGTGTGTCCCCAGTGTCCCCAGTGTCCCCAGGCCGTACCTAGTGGCCGCTGCCCGCGCTGTCCCCAGTGTCCCCAGTGTCCCCAGTGTCCCAGTGTGTCCCCAATGTCCCCAGTGTCCCCAGTGTCCCCAGTGTCCCCAGGCCGTACCTAGTGGCCGCTGCCCGCACTGTCCCCAGTGTCCCCAGTGTCCCCAGTGTCCCCAGTGTCCCAGTGTGTCCCCAATGTCCCCAGTGTCCCCAGTGTCCCCAGTGTCCCCAGTGTCCCCAGTGTGTCCCCAGTGTGTCCCCAATGTCCCCAGTGTCCCCAGGCCGTACCTAGTGGCCGCTGCCCGCGCTGTCCCCAGTGTGTCCCCAGTGTGTCCCCAGTGTCCCCAGTGTCCCCAGGCCGTACCTAGTGGCCGCTGCCCGTGCTGTCCCCAGTGTCCCCAGTGTCCCCAGTGTCCCCAGTGTCCCAGTGTGTCCCCAGTGTCCCCAGTGTCCCCAGTGTCCCCAGGCCGTACCTAGTGGCCGCTGCCCGCGCTGTCCCCAGGCTCTATATGGGTCCCGTCCTCAGCCCGGCTGCGCCGCACGGCCCCGGGGGTGCCGGCCCGGGGGGTCCCGGCCTGGGGGGTCCCGGCCTGGGGGGTCCCAGCCTGAGGAGTCCCATCCCCGGGGGTCCCTGTGGGTGTCAGAGCACAGGGGGTGACCTCAGAGCCCCCCAGTCACCCCTGTGTCCCCCAGCAGCGCCCCCAGTGCCCCTGTCCCCCCCAGTGCCCCCCCAGTGTCCCTGTCCCCCCAGTGCCGCCCAGTGTCCCCCCAGTGCCCCCCAGTGACTCCCAGTGCCCCTGTCCCCCCAGTGCCCCCCCGTGCCCCCCAGTACCCCCCCAGTGCCTCAGTGCCCCAGTGCCCCCCCGTGTCCCCCAGTACCCCCCAGTCCCCCCCCAGTGCCTCAGTGCCCCAGTGCCCCCCCGTGTCCCCCAGTACCCCCCCAGTCCCCCCCAGTGCCCCCCCGTGTCCCCCAGTCCCCCCCAGTGCCCCCCCAGTGACCCCCCCAGTCCCCCCCAGTGCCCCCCAGTGTCCCTGTCCCCCCCCAGTGCCCCCCCGGTGGCCCCCCAGTCCGTCCCAGTGCCCCCAGTCCCTCCCAGTGCCCCCAGTGCCCCCCGCGCCCCCCACTCACGGTGGCCGCCCGGGGCCGCGCCGGGGCCGTGCCGGTGCTCGGGCTCGGGGTCGCCGCGGTGGCAGCGGGCGGTGGCCGCCCCCTCGTCGTCGTCGTCGCCGCCCTGCGCCTGCTTGCACAGGTGATGCTCCACCATCATCTGCAGCTCTGCCGGGCAGGGAGGGCGCTGGGGGGGCGCGGGGGGGCCCTGGTGACCGTCCCCACCCTCCCGGCGACACCGCCCGGGTGGCCTCGTGGTGGCGGGGAGGGAGGCCAGCGCGGGGGGGGGACATCCAGCCGTCCGTCCCCCGTGGTGTTGGGGACGCTGTCACCCCCCGTGCCCCCCGTGTCCCCCGTGCCCCCCCAGTGTCCCCCGTGTTCCCCCGTGCCCCCCCAGTGTCCCCCGTGTCCCCCAGTGTCCCCCAGTGTCCCCGTGTCCCCCCCGTGTACCTTTCATGGTGGGGGTGCTGCGGGACACCTTCTTCCTCTGCCGGGGGGACATGGCCAGGCCGGACTGGGGGGACAGCGCGGCTCAGGGGGGGTCCCCCGGGGGTCCCCCGCAGCCCCCCCGGGCAGTGTCACCTACCTTCAGCAGGGGGTTGGGCAGCCGGTCCTCGTCGATCTCTGGGGGGGCAGGAGGTCAGCGGGGGTGGGGGGGCCCACCCTGCACCCCCCGAGCTCAGCACGGGGTGGGGGGGCCCATCCTGCACCCCCGAGGTCAGCAAAGGGTGGGGGGGCTCATCCTGCACCCCCCGATGTCCATCCAGCCCCGCCGGGGGTCTCTGTCCCCTGGGGGTGTCGTGGGGACAGTGCCACCACCCCCACCCCCCCTCATTGTCGCAGGGATTGGGGTCCCACCTCCCTGCCGTGAGTGGGGGTCCTGAGAATCGGGGTGTGGGGGGGGTCCTGGAATGTGGGGGGGGGCCCTGAGTGTCATGTGGCGGTCGCTGAGCATTTTTGGGAGGTCCCTGATCATGTGGAGGGGTCTCTGCCCACGTTGGGGGGCTCTCTGAGCACCCTGGGGGGGTCCCTGAGCACCTTGGGGGGGTCCCTGAGCACTCTGGGGGTCCCTGGCTGGGCTGGGGCAGGGGGTGACGTGGGGACACCGCTGGGACCCACCTGGGGACGATTGGTCACTGCTCAGGACCAGGTTGGCCGGGGTCGGGCGGCGCCTCCGGATCTGGGGGGACAGAAGAGACGAGTGGGACCCCCGGACAGGGAACTGGGACCCCCGGACAGGGAACTGGGACTCTCAGACACAGAACTGGGACCCCCGACAGGGAACTGGGACCCCCGGCCGTGCCCCGGCCCCCCGGGCCCCGCTGGCCCTGTGCCCGCCGTGTCGCCGTGCCCGGGGTGGTGGCGGCCCCGCGGGGCCAGCGGCGGCCGGACGGACACACGGACACACGTGGCTTTTCCATCCCGGAGCTAATTATACCCGGCGGCGGGAAGCGCGTGGGGACAGCGGCGTGGGGACACCGCGGGGACAGCGGCGGGCCCTGCCCTTCCTCCGCGGCCCTGCCCTTGCCCAAGGTCACCCGGAGCCGCTCCGGCCCCGCCGCTGCCCTTCGGGGGCTTGGTGGCCGCGGAGTGGCCGCGGCGGGGGCGGCGGTGGCCGTGGGGACGGCGGTGGCCGTGGGGACGGCGGTGGCGGTGGGGACAGCGCTGACCCCGCGCCCCCTTTCCCCGCTGACCCAGTAACTGAGCGCCTCCGACAAGCGGATTTCCCAGCGAGGATTCCCTAATGAGGCGGGCTGCCTAATGAGATGCTGATGAGATGCTAATGAGGCGGGCGAGCGGCCAGGAGCCCCCCCCGCCCCTCCGCACCTCCCCCGGCCCCTGCCCACCCCCCCGGCCCCCGGCGCATCCTCCCGTGCCGGCCCCGTTGCCATGGAAACGCGGGCTGGATATTAACCGGAGATTAGCGGGAACCGGGAATCGCCGGGAATCGCCCCGGCCCCGCCGCGGACCCACGGCCGAGCCCCCCCACTTTGGGGTCGGGGTCCCCCCCGGCCCCCCCGCGATGGGGCTGGGAGGGTTTGGGGTCACCCCCAGACCCCGCAGCTCCGGGAGGGTCCCCGGGAAGCCGCGGCCCCCCCGGGACGCCGCAGCCCCACCGGAGCCTCCCGCGGGTGCGGGGCGAGGCCGAGCCCCCCCCGGCGCGACCCCCGGGGCGGGGATGGGGAGGGGACAGCGGTGCCACCTGCCCAAGGTGACCCGGGTGGAGCCGGACCCCCGCTGAGCCCCCCCCTCATTCCGGGGGTCCGGGGCGGGCAGGGGGATCCCGGCGATGCTCCGGGGAGGGGATGCGCCGGTCCTCCCCCCCACCCGCTCCCTCCCTCCCTCCTCCCCTCCCTCTTCCCTCCTCCATCCTCCATCCCTCCTCCATCCCTCCATCCCCGCTCCCTCCCGGCGCTATTTTTAGATCAATCTCCAGCATCGATTAAGGAGCGCGGCGCGATCCGGGGGCAGCCGGGACGGGGCCAACACCGGCACCGGCAGCGGCACCGGCAGCGGGCACCGGCACCGGCAGCGGCACCGGCACCGGCACCGGGAGGGGCCCGGCCCGGCCCGGCTCGGCTCGGCACGGCCGGGCAAAACCCCCCGGGATTGTCCCCGCGGCCTCGGGGGGACTTGGGGACACGGGCAGGGGGACAGGACAAAGGCCTGGGCCGGGCCTGGCACCCAGGGGGGCAAACGGGGGGCAAAACGGGGGGGCAGCCAGGGGGCAAACGGGGGGGGGCTCCGCTGGGATGGGGGTCAGGGGCTGCCCGACCTGCGGGGGGACACGGGGGGGACAAGGTCCTTCGGGAGGGTGGGGCCGAACAGATTTGGGGATGGCCCCGCAGGACGCGGGGACACCGCGGTGCCACCCGGAGAGGGGTGGCACGGCCGAGGCCCCCGTCACTGCGAGGGGCACCCCAGAAAGAGGAGCCGGCAGGGGACATCGGCAGCGTCACCTGCTGCCACCGCACGGGGCCGGGGTCACCCCCACCCCAGGGCCCGGAGAGGCGCCGGGTGAGACCCCCGGGAGGGGAAACTGAGGCAGGGCAGGGCAGGGGGTGCCCGGGGCAGGGCAGTGCCCGAGCCCCCGAGCCGGCTGTGGTGGGGACGGGGCTGGGGGTGCCCCTTGCTGGGTGCTGGGGGGGTCGTGCCCACCGGCCTGCTCTCCCCCTCCCTCTTGGGGACCCCCAACTCTCCCTCTCCCTCCTGGGGACCCCACGCTGCTGGCCCCGAGCCGGGTGGTGGCCCCAGATGGGCACAGTCGGTGACAGTGCCACGCTCGCCCCCGCTCCGCTGGCACCGGGGGGATCCTGGCCCCCCACCCCCAGGACTCCCGGCTGGGGGGACACGGTAGGGACCCCCCTCTTCTCCTCACACCCCTCAAGCCCCCGCGGGAGATGTGGGGCCGAGGGGCCCCCGGAACCCCTCTGTCCCCTGCAGCCCCCGGGGAGGTGGCAGGAGGGGCTCGGGGTGCCCGGGGGGTCCCGGCCGTGTCCCCGCCGGGTCTCCCCGTGCCCGGGGCCGTTCCGGGACCGGCCCTGCCGGGAGCAGGGGCTGGGCAGGGGCTTCAGGGGCTGGGGGGTCCCGGGGGGTCCCGGGGCGGCCCCGGTGGCGTCGCGCAGAGCCGGCACATGGCCCTGGCACCGTCACCCCCCGCCCCACGGCCCCGCGGGGCTCCGGGGACAGCGGCGGCCGCTCCGCGGGGGTGGCCCCGGGACCGGCGGCTGCACCCTCCTGTCGCCGCTGTCCCCGCGTCACCCCCGGCCCCGGCGCTGCCACCCCCGCCCGGGCCGTGCCCCTGCCGTGCCCGCAGCCCCCCGGAGCCCCCCCGACTCGCTGCTCCGCGCGGCCCCGCGACCCCCCCGGGTCCCCCCGGTGTCCCCCCGGTGTCCCCCCGGTGTCCCCGCACCTGCTCGGCCGCCTCCGGGTCCAGGTGCGGCTCCAGCAGCGGGACCGTGAACTGGATCTTGCGGGGGCTGTTGGGCTCCATCGCGGGCGCGGCGGCTCCGGCGGCTCCGGCGGCTCCGAGCGGCCGCGCCCCGGCCACGCCCCGGCCACGCCCCGGCCACGCCCCGCGGAGGCCACGCCTCGCCCCGGGCCCCGCGCGCGGGACAAGGGGATGGACAACTGGACACGGGGACAGGGCTTGGGACACCGGGACGGACCCGGGGACAGACACAGGGACACGGGGACAGACACGGGGACATGGGGAGGGACACAGGGAACACGGACAGACACAGGAACAGACACAGGGACATGAGGAGGGACACACGGACAGAGTCAGGAGAGTGGGACAGAGCCTGGGACACTGAGACAGACACAGGGACGTGAGGAGGGACACACGGACACGGGAATGGACGCACTGAGCTGGGACACGAAGACAGACACAGGGACACGGGGACAGACAGAGGGACATGGGGACAAACACAGGGACGGACACACAGGGGGACCCTGGGGCACAGGGACAGAAAAACAGACACAAGGACAGACTCAGGGACGCTGAGACAGACATGGGGACATGAGGACGGACAGACAGGCCCTGGGACAGACACACAGACTGTGGGGGGGACATGGGACAGGAACAGGGACAGGGACAGGGACGGGGACAGGGAGGGGGACAGGGACAGGGACAGGGACAGGGACAGGGACAGGGACAGGGACAGGGACAGGGAGGGGGACAGGGACAGGGACAGGGACAGGGACAGGGATGGGACAGGGACAGGACCTCCCCCCGCAGTCAGGGACAGGGGCAGTCCCACCATGGATCCCCCCCCGGCTCCAGGACAAGGGGACAAGGCCAGCACTTGGGGACTGTCCCAGCAGAGCCCGGACAGCCCAAAAAACCCCAAAAAGGCCAATTTAGGATTGGAGGGGGGGGCACAGCGTGGGCTGGGGGTGTCCCCAATCCTCTGTCCTGGGGGTGCAGTGTCCCCACAGCCCCATGTACCCCCCAGTGACACCCCCAGGGGTTTGGGGGGGTTGGGGGTGCGGGGCCTGGGGGATTCCGGGCCGGGGGGGGGTGGGGGTGCGGGGCCGGGGGATTCTGGGCCGGGGTGTTGGGGGTGCGGGGCCGGGGGGTTGGAGGTGCGGGGCCCGGGTGCTGGGGGTGCGGGACCGGGGGGTTGGGGGCCGGGGGTTTGGGGTTGCGGGGCCGGGGGGTTCCCGGCCGGGGGGGGTTGGGGGTGCAGGCCCGGGGGTCTGGGGGTGCGGGGCCGGGGTGTTGCGGGTTCCGGGCCCGGGGGTTGGGGTTCCGGCCCCGGGGGTTGGGGGCCGGGCGCCCCCCCGGCGCAGCCATGAGTGCGTGTCCCATCACTTATTCATGGAGCCGGAGCCCGGGCGGCTGCCGGGATCTGCCGGCAGGAATCCGCTAAGTAGGTCAGGCGGGGGGGGGTGCCCGGGGGGGCCGCCCGAGCCCCGCCGTGCCCCCCCCCGCCAGCACCGGGGGTCCCGGGGGGCACCGGGGCAGCGCGGGCATCCCGGGGGTGCCGGGGGTGGGATAAAGGTGTGCTGGTTTTGGGGGGGGGGGTCCCCAGCTCTGAGGGGGGGGAGGCAGATGGACCCCCCCCTTCTTCCCCAAAGTCCGGCGTGACGCCCCCAGCCCCATCCCGGGGTACGCCGGGAATTTTTGGTGGGAGAGGCCCCCCCGACCCCCCCCCCCGCCCGAGGGAACGGGGGGGGATGGGATGAGGGGATACGGGGGGGCTGTGCTGAACCGGGAACCCCCCCGCGGCTGCCAGCGAGGGCCAACGGCCACGCCCCGGTGGCACTGCGGGTCCCTCGGCCAGGCCAGGCCATGGGGACACCCTGGGGACATCCTTGGGACCCCCTTGGGGACATCCTTGGGGACAGCCGTGTGCGGGATGTGACGGGGGCACAGACGGGGCCGTTCTCCCGCTCCCAGCCCGGGCCAGGCCGCCGGGATCTGTCCAGGGTGGTGTCCGTCCTTCCCGGGGACACGTCTGTCCTTCCCGGGAACGTGTCCATCCCTCCCGGGGATCTGTCCATGCCTCCCGGAGATCTGTCCATCCTTCTTGGGGATGTGTCCATCCTTCCAGGGCTCTTCCCATCCTCCAAGGAATATTCTCATCCTCCCCAGGAATATTCCCGTCCTTCCCAGGGCTCTTCCCGTCCTCCCCGGGGTTATTCCCGTTCCTCCCGGGGTTATTCCCGTTCCCCTGAGGGTGTTCCCGTTCCCCTGAGGGTGTTCCCGTTCCCCCCGGGGTTATTCCCATTCCCCCCGGGGTTATTCCCGTTCCCCTGAGGGTGTTCCCGTTCCCCCCGGGGTTATTCCCGTTCCCCCCGGGGTTGTTCCCGTCCCTCCCGGGGTTATTCCCGTTCCCCCCGGGGTTGTTCCCGTCCCTCCCGGGGTTATTCCCGTCCCCCCCGGGGTTATTCCCGTTCCCCTGAGGGTGTTCCCGTTCCCCCCGGGGTTATTCCCGTTCCCCCCAGGGTGTTCCCGTTCCCCCCGGGGTTATTCCCGTTCCTCCCGGGATTATTCCCATTCCCCCCCGGGTTATTCCCGTCCCTCCCGGGGTGTTCCCGTTCCCCCCCCGGTTCCCGCCCCCCCGCCCGGGCCGGGCTGAAGGATCGCTTAATTCGGGGCTTTATCCACAAACACTCCCGGGCTAAAAATATCCCGAGGCGCGGGCGCGGCGCTCCCGGCCCGGAGCTGCTTTGCCTTTTTTGACGGGATCGCGGCCGGGGCAGCGCCCGGGGCTCGAGCCACTGTCCCTGGTGGCACCTGAGCCTCGGGGACACAGCCCTGGGGACCGAGGCGCTGGGCTGTGCGGGTCCCGGGCATCCCAGGGCCTGAGGGTCCAGCTCCGAGAGCTCCAGCTGCTGGGGGCCCAAACTCCTGGAGATCCCGGCTTGTGGAGATTCCAGCTCCGGGGAATTCCAGCTCCAGGGAATTCCAGCTCCAGGGAATTCCAGCCCCTTGGGGACCCTTTGGAATGGGTGAGGAGCCAGAGGTGGCACCTCTGTGGCCGTGAGGTGAGTGCTGTCCCCCTGCTGGGGGTGTCCCTGTCACCCTGCGCTGTCCCCCACGCTGGGGATGTCTCTGTCACCCTGCCCCTGTCACCCTGCTGGGGATGTCCCTGTCACCCTGTGCTGCCCCTCTGGCATCAGAGCTGCCATCCCAGCTCGGAAAAAACCTGCCAGGGAAAGCCCCTCCTTGTCACCCAGCAAACCCGGGGTGGCTTCACCGTCACCCCCTTCCCTTGGGAAGGTCAGGGACCCTTTGGGAGCGTTGGGGACACCTTGGGACAATCAGGGACCCTTTGGGAGGGTTGGGGACACCTTGGGACAATCAGGGACCCTTTGGGAAGGTTGGGGACGCTTTAGGACAATCAGGAGCCCCTTGGGAAGGTTGGGGACACCTCAGGAAGATCAGAGACCCTTTGGGAAGGTTGGGGACACCTTGGGACAATCAGGGACCCTTTGGGAGGGTTGGGGACACCTTGCGACAATCAGGGATCTTTTAGGAAAGTTGGGGACACCTTGAGAAGGTTGAGGACACCTTGGGACAATCAGGGACCCCTTGGGAAGGTTGGGGACGCTTTAGGACAATCAGGGGCCCCTTGGGAAGATCAGGGACCCCGCGGGAGGGCCGGGGACCCCTCGGGAGGGGCCAGGGGTGCCCGGGCTGTCCCCAGCCCCCGCCGGTGCGGCACGGAGCTTTTCTCGCGGCGGGGGCGGATGTGGGGCAACGTTTGAGCTTTGGGCTGTTGATTTTTTTTTAATTTCCTCTTCCAAGCTGATGAGTTTCCTCCCGCTCCGCTGACGACGGATGGGGGCCGGGCGGGGCGCCGGGGGGGCAGGAGGCGGCTGCCCACGGGCCCCGGCCGGGCACAGGGAGCTGCCCAGGCAGCCCCGGAGCCGGTCAGTGCGAGGGGTCTGGGATGGGGGATTGGGGATTTGGGATGGGGGCTGCAGGGGGAGCTGCCCAGGCAGCCCCGGAGCCGGTCAGTGCGAGGGGTCTGGGATGGGGGATTGGGGATGGGGGATTTGGGATGGGGGATTTGGGATGGGGGCTGCAGGGGGGGCTGCCCAGGCAGCCCTGGAGCTGGTCAGTGCCGAGGGGTCTGGGATGGGGGATTTGAGGATTTGGGGATTTGGGGACTTGGGGATGGAGGGAAGGGACGGGGCCGTGGGGGTGACGGGGGCACCAAGAGAGGCGATTCAAGCACCCGGAGCCGATGGGAAACCCAGCGGGAGGAGCAGGTGGGGAGAGGAGGATGAGGAGGATGAGGAGCATGAGGAGGATGAGGAGGATGAGGAGGATGAGCAGGATGAGCAGAATGGGGCTGGGGGTGCTCTGGGACACGAGCGCTGGCGGGGACCCCCACCCACATTCCCTGTGCCAGGCCCAGCCGGGGGGTCGGGATGGGCACAGGGGGGGTCACGGCACCTCCTGGATCCGGGGGTCCCGGGGGTCCCGAGGGGATTCCCGGCCACGTGCCCCGGGGGATTGAGGTGAGGTGGCCTCGATGAGGAGCCCCGGGGGATCCGTGCCCCTCTCTCCGCCTCGTGGGCAGCTCCACGCGTTTATCTCGGCCCCGCATCCCTTCCGCCCCTCCGGCAGCTCCGGCAGCTCCGGCCCCGTCCCACTCCGCCCCTCGGCGCCCTTTGGCACCCGGGAGGAACAACCGGGATGCCCCGAGCCCACCCCGAACAGCCCCGAGCCCACCTTGGGATGTCCCAAGCCCATCCTGAACTGCCCCGAGCCCACCCTGAACTGCCCCGACTCAACCCTGCCATGCCCGTGGAGCCCCCCGTGGCTCCCCCCCCACCCTCCGGTCCCTCACGTCCCTCCTGTCCCCCAGGGACCCCCCCGGCCATGGAGGGACCCTCGGTGCTCGGCCCCTCCTCGTGGCAGAGGCGCCTCGCGTGGGCCCGGCAGAGCCGGGGCTGGCGAGGCCCCGAGGGCGAGCGGGAGCAGGAGGAGGAGGAGGAGGAGGAAGAGGAGCAGGAGCAGGAGGAGGCCGCTGTCCCCTGGGAGACGCCCCCGCAGCGGGACCGCGCTGTCCTGGAAGGTCAGGGCCACCCTGGGGCACGGGGGGACCCCCGGGCTGGGTCCCCTCACCGGGTCCCCTCAGGGCCTCTGTGTCCCCCCAGGTGGCCTCTGCTGCAGGGTCCGGACGTGGCTGCGGGACTGCGGGTGAGGGGGGACCCCCGGGGGTCACCGGGGTCACAGCCCCCTCCCAGGGGATTTGGGGAGGGGGCGAGGCTCTGGTTTGGCCCTTCCGGGAGCTGCACATGGCGGGGGGGGGGGGGGGGGGGGTGGGACAGCGACGTGTGACCCCCACGCGGCCACACCGGGATGTCCCCAGGGCTGGGCGGGGGTGGTGGCACCTTCCCCCCGCGCCGCCTTGGGGGTCTCAGGGGTCTGGGGTCCCTGGGGTTGGGGATGTGCCGAGGAGACCCGAAAAGGAGCAAAGCCACCGTGTCCCCGCCTGTGCCCTGCGTGTCCCTGTCCCCACCCCGCCGTGCTCTGCTGTCCTGCGCCACCTCCGGTGCCCCGGGACGGGCCGGGGGCTCAGGCTGGGCTCGGGGTCGGGCTCGGGGGCCGTGACCGGGGCCGTGCCCGGGGCCGTGACCGGGGCCGTGACCGGGGCCGTGCTCTGGCGCAGGGCGGCAGCGCTGGACGAGCCGGGATCGCGGGGACCCTGCGGTACGTCAGCCTTGTCCCCTCCCTGTCCCGGTGGCCCTGGGGGTCCCCGGGCTGTCGCGGAGTGTCGCCTCCCTCTCTCGCAGAGTGTGGCAGCAGCGGGACGAGCCTCGAGGACGAGCTGAGCCTGGGAGCTGAAGGTACCGCCCCCGCCGGGGGTCCCCGCGGTGTCACCGCCACCCCCCGAGGGGACACGGGGCTGGGGACAGCCACCATCAGCTCCTCCAGGAGGGGTCCGGTGTGGCGGGGCTGTCCCCAAGCTCTGTGTCCCCCGGGGCTGTGACAAGAGCGGGACGAGTCACCCCCTGCTGCCCCCCCGCTCCTTTTTCCAGCTCTGCTGCTCCCGGGGACCCCGCAGGCCGCGGGCAGGTGAGATTTGGGGTTCGGGGGAGGCTGGGGGGGGACACTGTCCCTGTGTGTCCTGCTGGCACTGTCCCCTCCCCATGTAGGAGTCAGTGGGACCGGCGGCTCAGGCCTGGGGACAGCACGGCCTCCAGTGTCCCCTCCAGTGTCCCCTCCAGTGTCCCCTCCGGTGTCCCCTCCGGTGTCCCCAGCAGCCCCAGGTAGGGGCGGGCCGCTCGGGGATCGGTGTCGCGCCGGTGTCGCCCCGCGGGGCTGAGGCGGGGCTGTCCCCCCGCAGCCTGGCCGCCGTGCTGGCCTGGTGGCAGTCGGACGCCGAGGAGATCCTGCACAACCTGGGCTTCGTGGGCAGCGACCCGGGGGTCGCGTCCCGGGTCCCCCCCCGCTTCTTCTCGGGCCCGTCCCGCGCCAGCGGCATCGACCTCGGGCTCTTCCTGCGGGCCCAAGCGCGGCGCCTGGAGCTGGAGGATCCCTGCCTGCTGCTGGCCAGTGCGTGCCACCGCTGTCCCCGCTGTCCCCGCTGTCCCCGGCCCGCCAGCGGCCCTCTGGGGGGGATGGGAAACGCTCGCGTGCCTCAGTTTCCCCGGGCGGGAATCGGAGGGTCACCCCGAGCCCTCCGAGCTGTGGGGTGGGACGCACTAACCGCTCCCATCGGCGGTGGGAAATCGCTGCCGTGCCTCAGTTTCCCCAGGCGGGAGCTGGGGAGACCCTCCCAGTCCCCCCCCAGGCCCCCCCGAGCCCCCTGACCCCCCGATGTCGCCCCCAGGTCGCTTCCAGCAGGTCCAGGCCCTGGCTGCCACCGCCGACGCTTTCTTCTGCCTCTACTCCTACGTGTCGCGGACCCCCCTGCAGCGCATCGCCCCGCCCCGGCCCTGTCGCGACATCCCCGACAGCGCCGAGCCCCGCGGGCCGCGGCCCGGGGAGCGCCTGAAGCGCGCGGTGTCCTCGCTGTGCCTCTACACGGGGGGGGGACGCCCCGGCGACATCCCTCGGGGGGCCCGGGGGGCGACCCCCGGCCCCCGCAGCGCCCCGGGCCCGGGGGTGGCCCCCGAGGGCTGCCGGGGGGACGGCGACACGGACACGGGGCGGTGGTGGCTGTCCCCGAGGCCACCCCGTGTGGGGACAGCTCGGGGACACCCCGAGCGCTCCTGTCCCCACGGCCGGGGGGTCTGGGGGCGCGGGGGGGCTTCGTGCCCGGCGACGGCAGCGCGGGGGGACACAGGGGACCCGTGGGGCCATGTCACCGTGTCCCCGCACGCCAGCAGGGTGGCGGTCACCCCCCAGCGACCCCCGGGCCTCGGCTCTTGGTGCCACCCGGGGGACACCGCGAGGGCCGGGGGACACCGCGCCGGGCTGCAGCCCCCCGGGAGGGTCCCCTCGCCCCCCGACCCCCGAGGAGCGGCGGAGTCCTTCGAGCTGGAGGAGGTGAGGAGGAGGAGGAGGGGGAGGAAGGGCCCGCCCGGCTGGCGCGGGGAAGGAGCTGGAGCGGGAAATGTCCCCGGAGCTTCGCCGGCTTTTAAGGTTTAAATGATTCAGAGCTCGGGCGGAGCCGGCCCGGGGGGAGCGCGGTCACCTCCCCCCGCGGGCACCGGCACGCACAGCCCGGCCCGGTCACGCGTGGGGACACGAGGGACGGCCCAGGCCGTGCCACACCTTTGTCACGGCAGCGGCGACACGCTCAGCCCCGCACCCACCGCCGCAGGTGCCGAGCGAGGAGGAGGAGGAGGAGGATGATGATGAGGATGATGATGATGCCCCCGAGGAAGCCGCCCAGTCCCCCCATCCCTTCATGAGGACCCGAAGGAGTGAGTTGGGGTCTTCCCCACCCTCCTGGGGGGCACGGGCTGCCCGGTGGCACCGTGTCCCCCCCGTGGCCCCCCCGTGGCCCCCCCGTGGCCCCCCGTGTCCCCACCTGTCCCCCCCATGTCCCCACCTGTCCCCCCGTGTCCCCCGCAGGTTCCCTGCCCCACGGGCGCTCCGACAGCAGCGGCTTCGGGGAGGAGCCGCTCCCGGCCCCGACTGCGTGACCTGAGGCCACCTCCGGAGGACGCGTGGCCTCGGCCGGGTGTCCCACGGACGTTTTGGACACGCGTGTGACACGTGTGCGTGTGTGTGTGCGTGTGTGGGTGCACGTGTGGGTGTTTGGCACAGGAAAACCTCCGGACTTGGGATTTTGCCCCATTTTTTTGTCCCTCCCTCGTCCCCTCAGGGCCTACAGCAGGGACGTGTCCCCAGCCCTTGGGGACGTGTCCCCAGCCCTTGGAGACGTCACTTGCACTTTGGTTGGTCACACTAGAGGGGGGTGAGGACACAATAAAGTCCCCCAGGAGATGGCGGTGGCCGTGTCCGTGCTGGGGGGGTGGGATCATGCCCAGCCCCCACCCAGGGGACAGGGGCCGGTCCTGCGTCACCCCAGGACCTCGGCAAGGAGCCACCACGGTCCCTTTGTGGCCGGGCCGCCGCTGTCCCCGTCCTGGCCGCCCCCCGGGACCCTCGGGGCGCCAGGGTGGCACCGGCTGCAGCTCCTGGGAAAGGGAAGTCCCGGAGGATCAACAGCCCCGGGGCTTCCCCATGGAGAGCGGCCAGGCCGGGATCATCCGGGATTATCCCGCGGCCCCTCCGGCACCGGGGCTGCATCCCAAATCCCGGGGGAGGGACCCGTCCCACCGGGACCGCATCCCAAATCCCGGGGGAGGGTCCTGTCCCACCGGGGCCGCATCCCAAATCCCGGGGGAGGGTCCTGTCCCACCGGGGCCGCATCCCAAATCCCGGGGGAGGGTCCCGTCCCACCGGGGCTGCATCCCTAATCCCGGGGGAGGGTCCCGTCCCACCGGGGCCGCATCCCAAATCCCGGGGGGGTGGCCTGGGATGGAGCCGGCTGGTCTGGGTTCACTGAGGACAGGGTGGGACCCCACCCCGGGGTGTGGCCGGGACCCCCCGGTGCCGGGACCCCCCAGTGCCAGCCCCAGCCCGGTTCCCATCCCGGCTCCCATTCCCTGCCCCGGCTCTGCCCGGGCCTGGCTCGGCCCAGAAATAAACCCGGGATTAGCTGGGAGAGCCTGCAGGGGCTGTGGACACCTCTGGGAGAGCCTCGGTGGGCAGAGCTGAGCTCAGGGAGCACCCCTGGGGATGTCACCAACCTCTGGGACAGCCGGGGCCTGTCCCATCCCACCCAGAACCAGGCTGGGACAGGGATGGGGTCGGGGACACACTGGGACATCTTCCTCGGCTCTCCATGGAGAGACCAGCAGCTCCAGCACATTTCATGGACACCTTGGAGCCCTCGGTGCTTCCCAGGAGGGTTTTAGGGGGATTCTGGGGCCATTTAGGATTAATTAATCCTCTAGGATGGGGAACTTCTGGGTGCTGGTGCAGCACAAAGAGGCTCCTCTTGCCGTGAGGCGTTTGGGGATTAACTCCCTGATCCAGGATTCCAATTCCCTGCTGGGGGCTCTGGCTCTGCCTCCCGGATCTGGCTGCCCCAAATCCCTGCCCGGGGCACGGCTGGGCTCTCCTCGCCCTCCTCTTCCCACCGGGAATGAACGGGGCTCTCTGAGCCACCAGGAACAGGCAGGAAGGTGCCACAAATCCTCCCTCGGGCACTGGGATGATGGAAAACACCCAGGATTCATCCCCCGGCTCGGCAGCCAAGAGGAAGGATGTGGCCAAGCCGTGGGAGCCGCTTCCCACGGGGAGCAGGAGCTGCTGGGGGGGCAGGGAAGGAGTGGGGGGAGCTGCCAGCAGGGCCCCGTGTCCTACATTTGGGGCTGGCTTTGCTGCGGGGGGTTCTCTGTCCCTACGGCGCCACGTCCTGCCCCATCCATCCCCAGCTCCATCCCCAGGGGCAGCACGTCCTGCCCCATCCCCACTCACGGCCGTCCCCTCTCCATCCCCAGTTCCATCCATGTCCAGCCCCTCTCCGTCCCCAGTTCCATCCCCATCCCTAATTCCATCCCCATTTCCATCCATGTCCATCCCCTCTCCGTCCCCAATTCCATCCCCAATTCCATCCCCAATTCCATCCCCAATTCCATCCCCAGTTCCATCCCCAATTCCATCCTCAATTCCATCCCCATCCCAAATTCCATCCCCAGTTCCATCCATGTCCAGCCCCTCTCCGTTCCCAATTCCATCCCCAATTCCATCCCCAATTCCATCCCCAAATTCCATCCCCAATTCCATCCCCAATCCCATCCCCATTCCCATCCCATTTCTCTCCTCATCCTCCATCCCATTCCTCAGCCCCATTCCCACCCCACACCCACGCCCCTTCCCTCTGTCCCTCCATCCCCTCTGTGCCTCCATCCCCTCTGTCCCTCAACCCCCGTGTCCCCTCAACCCCCATGTCCCCAAATGTCCCCTCCCGTCCTTTCCCCATCAGGTGCCTGAAAATCCAGTGCTGCAGGGTGTGGGGGCCTGGGAGGGCGTGTGGGGTGTCCAGGGGTGTCCTGGGGGACTCTGGGGTGCCCAGAGTGGGATCCACGGAGCTCTGGAGGGGTCAGGAATTGCTCCGGGCTGGGGCTGGGCTGGCCCGGGGGGGCTGGGGGCTAATCCGGGCTAATCCCGCCCTGGCACGGGCACCTGCCCACACCTGGAAAATCCCCACGTGCCCCAGCCCTGCCCCGGTCCCTTCATAAAGGGCAGAGCCCCCGTGCCCGGCTCATCCCCGGCTCTCCCGGCCGCGATCCCGCCCGTGCCCGGCTCATCCCCGGCTCTCCCGGCCGCGATCCCGCCCGTGCCCGGCTCATCCCCGGCTCTCCCGGCTGCGTCTGATCCGTGCCCGCAATCGCCGCGATGCTGAAGCTCTGGGCAGCGCTGCTGCTGGCCGGGCTCGCCGGCAGCCTGGCCTCTGCCCGTGAGCCGGGGACTCGGGGTGGCACTGGGGTGGCAGCGGGGTGGCAGCGGGGTGGCAGCGGGGTGGCACTGGGGTGGCGGCGTGGGGGGTCCCGGTGGGTGCAGGAGGGAGGTCAGGGTGCCCGGAGTGTCCCCAGACAGGGGAGGGGTCCTGGGGCTCCCAACCCCCACCCAGGCGGGCGATGCCACCTCTCCTCTTCCTCCCGCAGGCCCCGTGGAGGAGCCGAGTTCAGAGGGGCTCCTGGCGGAGCTCGGCAACCTGCTGGACCCCAATGAGGAACCCCTGGACCTGCTGGACCCCGATGAGAAACCCCAAGAGCTGCCGGGGCTGCTGCTGGACCCTGAGGAGGAACCCGAGAAACCCCAGGAACTGCTGGGGCTGCTGCTGGACCCCGAGGAGGAACCCGAGAAACCCCAAGAGCTGCCAGGGCTGCTGCTGGACCCCGAGGAGGAACCCGAGGAGGTGAATTTTCCTGAGCTGAGCCCTGTAAAACCCGAGGAACTCGAAGAGAGCCCCGAGGAGGAACCCGAGGAACCCGAGGAGAGCCCAGAGGAATCCGAGGATCCTGAAGAGAGCCCAGAGGAGCCTGAGGAACCCGAAGAGAGTCCTGAGGAATCTGAGGAACCCGAAGAGAGCCCTGAGGAATCCGAGGAACCCGAAGAGAGCCTGGAGGAACCCGAAGAGAGCCCCGAGGAGCCCGAGGATCCCGAAGAGAGTCCTGAAGAGTCTGAAGATCCTGAGGAGAGTCCAGAGGAGTCAGAGGATCCCGAAGAGAGCCCTGAGGAATCTGAGGATCCTGAAGAGAGCCCGGAGGAGCCTGAGGAACCCGAAGGGAGTCCTGAGGAATCTGAGGAGAGCCCAGAGGAGCCCGAGGATCCTGAAGAGAGCCCAGAGGAGCCTGAGGAACCCGAAGAGAGTCCTGAGGAATCTGAGGATCCTGAAGAGAGCCTGGAGGAACCCGAAGAGAGCCCCGAGGAGCCCGAGGATCCCGAAGAGAGTCCTGAAGAGTCTGAAGATCCTGAAGAGAGCCCAGAGGAATCAGAGGAACCTGAAGCGAGCCCAGAGGAGCCTGAGGAACCCGAGGAGAGCCCAGAGGAGTCCGAGGAACCCGAAGAGAGCCCTGAGGAGCCTGAGGAACCCGAGGAGAGCCCAGAGGAGTCCGAGGATCCTGAAGCGAGTCCTGAAGAGTCCGAGGATCCTGAAGAGAGCCCAGAGGAGTCAGAAGATCCTGAAGAGAGCCCGGAGGAGCCTGAGGAACCCGAAGAGAGCCCAGAGGAGTCCGAGGATCCTGAAGCGAGCCCAGAGGAGTCAGAAGATCCTGAAGAGAGCCCGGAGGAGCCTGAGGAACCCGAAGAGAGCCCTGAGGAGCCTGAGGAACCCGAGGAGAGCCCTGAGGAGCCTGAGGAACCCGAGGAGAGCCCTGAGGAGCCTGAGGATCCTGAAGAGAGCCCAGAGGAACCCGAGGATCCCGAGGAGAGCCCTGAAGAGTCCGAGGATCCTGAAGAGAGCCCAGAGGAGTCAGAAGATCCTGAAGAGAGCCCAGAGGAGCCTGAGGAACCTGAGGAGAGCCCTGAAGAGTCCGAGGATCCTGAGGAGAGCCCTGAAGAGTCTGAAGATCCTGAAGAGAGCCCTGAGGAGTCAGAGGATTCTGAAGAGAGCTCTGAAGAGTTGGAAGATCCTGAAGAGAGCCCAGAGGAATCGGAGGATCCTGAAGAGAGCCCTGAGGAGCCTGAGGAACCCGAGGAGAGCCCGGAGGAATCGGAGGATCCTGAGGAGAGCCCGGAGGAGCCTGAGGAGCCCGAAGAGAGCCCTGAGGAATCCGAGGAACCCGAGGAGAGCCCTGAGGAATCTGAGGATCCCGAAGAGGACTCTGAGCAGTCCGAGGAGCTCAGTGTGGATCCGAGTGTCCTGATGGACCTGGCAAACAAACTGAAAGGTTTGCAAGTCCCCCAAAACCCCTGGACCCCCCAGGGAAGGGCAGATCTGGTTTGGGACCCTCTAAATCCCCTCAGACCCCCCAGGGAAGGGCAGATCTGGTTTGGGATCCCCTAAATCCTCCCGGACCCCCCAGGGAAGGGCAGATCTGGTTTGGGATCCCCTAAATCCTCCCGGACCCCCCAGGGAAGGGCAGATCTTTGGGTTCTGTCTCTGTTCCAAGGCGGGGTTGGTGCTGCCGGGTCAGGTTGTTCCCGAGGGTTGGGAACGATCCCGAATCCCTGTCCCGGCTCCGAGGGGGAGGGAACGGGCGGGTCAGACCCCCCGAGGCACAGACGGAGCCGGGATCGGGACGGTGACACCGCCGGGGCGTCACACGGGGCTCAGGACATGCCGGGTGTCACTGCCACCGCTTTGGGTGGGCGGGGGACCCCGAGGAGGGGGCGAGGAGCCCCTCGGGGTGCTGGAGACCCCCGGTTTTGCCCCCGCAGAGGCGCAGGAAGGCAAGAAGAACGAGGGGATCCTGTCTCATCTCATGGACGCCATCAACTGGGCCGTGACCCATCTGAGCAATCACCTCTTCGGGTGCGCACGGGGGCTCGGGCTGCGGCCCCGAGGTCAGCGCCCCAGAACGGCCCCCGGCCCCTCCCCGCGCCTGGGGGGTGAGGGGCGGCTGGGGGGGGTCCCAAGGGGGGATGGGGGGGGCTGGGCCGGGGCTGAGCTCTGCTGTGTTTTCTCTTTTCCAGGTGAACAGTGAGCACCGCGAGCGCTCCCCCAGCGCCGGGGACGGATCCCGCTGCCCCCGCCGAGCTCCCGGCTCGTCCCGCCGCTTTCCCCGCTCCAGGCACCCCCTCCCGCCCCGCACATCCCGAATAAAGCCGATCCCAAACGCCGCCCCTCGTGTCCTGCCGTCTGTCCCGGGGGTGGGGGGAATGGGGCTGAGGGCTGGCCTGGGGTCCAGCACAATGAACCGAGGATCCCCCACCCCATCCCGGTGCCCCTTTTGGGGTCTTCGGCCGTGTCTTCCATCCTCATCCAGCCCGGAGACCCTCCAGGGATGGGGGACCCCTCCAGCTGTGCCCAGCTGTGCCCAGCTGTGCCTCTGGGCCCTGCAAACCCCAGAGCCGCAGACCCCCCCCTCTGACCCCTCCCCTGTCCCCAAACTCCCCGTCCCAGCCAGGAGCTGGGCCCGGCCCTCACTGGGGGGGGGTCGGGGTCTCCCGAGGCTCCCCCAGGGTGGCAGGGACAGCTCGGGGTCCCCGCGGGGGTCCCCAGCTCAGGGGGGTGGGACGCGGGGACCCCTGGGCGGCCGGGGGGGTGGCCGGGGACAGCTCGGTCCCCTCTGCCACACCCAGCGCCTCCTGTCCTTGTCCCTTCCCGTCCCTCCTCGCTGCGGGGGTGACCGCCAGCCCTGGGGGGGGGGTCCCAGACGATCCCTGGGGACCACCCTGGCCATGTCCCCGGTGCCGTGGCGGGTCCCATCCCCCCCGCACGGGTGTCCTGTGGGGGCCGAGGTTGGATTGGCAGCTCTGACACCCCCCGGCTGTGCCCGGGGGGGGCGGGGGGCTGCGGTTTCCATGGCGACGGCGATGAGGTGGCAGCTCCGTGGGAAGCGGGAGATCGGGGGAGGGGGGGAGCGGCTCTGTGGTCTTGGGGAGCCGTGGGACGCTCCCGAGGGACCCCGGCCCCACCGGGATCAGCCCGGTCCCGGTTCCGTGAGCCCTCGGGGTCGCCGCCCCCAAAACCCCCCCAGGGGCTCGGGACCCGCGGCTGAACTGGCGCCTACTGGTTTCCAGTTTGGGAGGCCGCTAAAGGACATCTGGTTCTGTTTCCACTCCCCGGTCACCCCCGACTCCCTCAGCTCTCCGAGGCTGGGGAACACTCGAAATTTCTGATTCTCCCCTCAATAAATCCCCTCTAGGAACAAACCCGGCCCCTCCCGGCGCGGGGAAATGCCTCATCCCGGTGTGAAGAGCTGCCTCATCCTCACCCTCCTCCTCCTCCTCGCTGGCTGACATCTCACCGCGCCTCCTCCCACCGCTGCCGGGCAGCTTTTTTCCCAAACCCGGCGTTTTTTGAGCCGTTTTTCCCGGGGAAAGGCGCCTGGTGCCAGCTCTGGGATGCGGAGCCGGCCCCGGGACGCGGAGGGGGCGGGAAAATGAATTCGGTGCGAGCTCCCAGCGCAGGTGAGAGAATTCACAGCTTCACAAAAATCTGCTTTTCCGGCTGGCCTGGTTGGGGTTTTTTTCTGTTTTTTTCCCCAGGAAAAGGCTCGCGGTGAGCAGGGCCGGGCTCGGCGCTGCCGCAGCGGGGAATGTCCCCAGGGAGGTGGCACAAGTCGCTCCCGACAGCTCCTGGCGCTGTCGTTGTCCCCCGAGGGGGAACCGAGCGTGATTTGGGGCTGGGATCAGGCTCCGGCTGCTGGGACCCACCCGGGTGGGGCCGCCCGGTGTGCAAATGTCACCTGCGGCCACCTGGGGCGCGGGGCCGGGCGTGACGCGGTCCCCAAATCCCGGGAATTGACCTCAAATAAAGGACGGAGCAGAAAAAACGAAGCGGAGCCCACAGAGATTTGGGATCAGCAGGGTGGTGACATCCAGGTGACATCAGCAGCTGCCAGGTGGTGACGTGTGCGCGACGTCATCAGCTCCCAGGTGGTGACATCCAAACACGTGACCTCCTGCCGGCTCTCGGGATGTCCCGGCCCGGGGCGGTGGCCCCAAAAGGCCGCGATGTCCCCAGTAAAGGGACTGGGGGACACTGGGGGCGCTGGGGACACTGGGGGGGCTCGGGCCCAGCCCCCAGCCCGCACCTCCGGGGCCAGGGAAGGTTTGTCCTGGCTCTGAAGGCCGGGCTGGGGATGGGGTGGGATGGACGGATGGACGGATGGACGGATGGACGGATGGACGGATGGACGGATGGATGGATGGATGGATGGGGGTGGGTCTGGGGGTCCCTCGGAAGGAGCAGGGCAAGGAGCACCCCAGGATGTCCCCTCCAGGCCCGGTCCCCTCGGGAGCCCCCCCGGACCAGCTGGGATGTGGATCCTGGATCCTCAGCAAGGACCCGACTCGGAGCAGCCGCACTCGGAGGAACCGATCCTAATTAATTTCGGTTCATCGAGTAATTAACGGACTTGCCTGGGAAGGCTCGGGAAATCCCCGTTCCCTGCACGGAGCCGCGCGGGGAGCCGGGGGTCCCCAGGGGTCTCTACCCTGGCCCTCGGAAACGCCCCCCAGGCCCGCCCGACCCCGGGGTCCGCGGAGGGGCCGGGGCCGCCCGTCCCGAGGGATTTTCCGGGAGCTGGCGCGGATCCCCGTTCCCTCCGGGAATGCCGGCGCGGCTCCACGCCTGGGTCGGGGCCAGGCTGGCCCAGGTGTCGCCGCGGGCCCCGGGGACAGCCGGGGCCGTTCCGGGGGGGTTCGGCAGCCCCGGCTGCGGAGCCGCGGGACAGGGGCGGCAGCTGGGCGAGGACGCTGCCAAACGGGCAAAGCCGTGCCCGCAGCTCAACATCTGGGGCCCGCGGTCGCCGTCCAGCCAGCAGTGCCCCCGCCTGTGCCAAGGCCGCCTCCTCCTCCTCCTCCTCCTCCTCCTCCTCCGAGCCCGGCCGGGGGCGGCGCGGCTGGGGAGGAACCTTTTCCATGCCCTGGGAATGTCGCGACAGACGCCGGGAGCTCCCGCGCAGGGAGGAACCGGTCCCAGGAAGGGGGGACCCCCCTGTGGGGATCCCCCGGGGTCCCGCTGTGACCCCACGGGGGTCTGAGCGGGGGCCGCGGCCCCAAACAGCAGCGGGGGCACCCCGGGGTGGCACCCAGGGGTGCGGGGCGCGCCTGTCCCAGCGTCCTGTGACCCCAGAGCTGCGCTGTGCCCCCGCTACTGGGACCCCCCAATCCCCCCAGCACCCCAAATCCCGACTCTCCAAACCCCCCCGGGCAGTGCCGAACCCCAGCCCCACACGGCAGAGACCCCCGGGTCCTCTCGAGCCCCCGCCCGCGGATCCCAGCCTGGACCAGTCCCGGCTCCCCCAAATCCCCGCGGCCGCCGGGGTGGGGGCGCTGGGGACCCCCCGAGCGGGCCGGGGGACAGCCGGGGGGGGCTCGGCTGCTGAGGGCTCCCGCCAGCAGAGGTCAGCTCCGGCCCGGGGATGCGGGAGCCGCTCGCGTGCGGCTCCATGTGCGGCTCCGCGGGTGATTCCCGCTCTGATTCCACGCGCGACTCCCCGTGCGCTGCCACCTTCCCCCGCGGGGGGACACGAAGGACCCCAGCCCACCCAGGACCCCCCACGAGCCATCTTCCCAGCAGGAAGAATTCCCTCTGAGGGATTTCTGGAAGGTTCCCAGCAGGAAAAGCCCCTCTGAGGGGGTTCTGCTCCAAAAAGTTGTTTTTTCCCTGCCCCTTCCTGGGGGGATGTGCGCTCTCCCAGGTCCGGGAAACTGGAGCAGGAAAATGGGGAAGGGGAACCTGAGGAAAGGGAAACTGAGGCAGGAGGCGTGCGGGAGGCTCCGTCCGCACATCTCAGGCGCCCCCCACTCTGTCACCCGCACCCGCAGGTTTTGGGGGGTCAGGAGGCTCCCCCCGAGTGTCCCCAGCCCCTGACGTGTCCCTTCTCCAGCATTTCCACAATTTCCATCGGGGTTGGGAAATTCCCCCCGGAGCCTCCGGGACCCGGCGGTTGGTTTGCCCGTTTGGGGTCGGGCACCCCAAAACGCAGCCGAGGGGGACCCCAGGGACAGCGTCCCTTTGTCCCCGCCGCCCCCGCGCCCCCTCCCGCCGGTGCCACCATCGCTCAAAGTGACAAGCAGGGGTCAGCGAGCGCTGGCCGCAGCCCCCCGCCCTCCCCAAGCCCGGGGCCCCCCAGCCCCTCACTTCTCCCTAATTGCATTCCCCAGTGTCATGCAAATGGCGCGGCCAGGGCGCAGCTGCCGGGATTAAATTAGACCCCGTTAATACGCGCTAATTGCGCTTCCGCGCGGGCCCAGGAATGCCAGCCGGGCCGCGGGGCCCTTTCCCGATATTTGCCCTGGAAATCGCCCTCCCTGCCAGCCCCGCGGGGGCACCGGGGGCCCCGGCCCGGGGGGGGGCGCGGGGACAGGGTGGGGTGGGCTCCCCTCGCTGCCGGCAGCCCCAGCTCGGCTCCGTCCGCGGCTTTGGGGGGGCTGCATCCCCTTTTCCAGGGGGAGCAGCCCGGTGGGGCATCGTCTGGGGGAGCATCCCGAGTTTCAGTTTCTGGAACCTTCGGGAGGACTCCACCTCCCCCTAAATCCTGGTGGCGCTGTCCTTGTCCCCCGCGGCTGAGGAGGAAGATGATGACGATGATGATGATGATGATGACGATGATTTCAGGGGATTTCCTGAGGAAGGCTCACGTTGTGGGGGATATTTCGGGAGGCACCAGCAGAGGAGAAGCTCAGGACCCGCCTCACCTTCCCTGGGGGTCTCTGCCCGTCCCTGGGGGTCTGCACTGCCCGGAGCCCCCGGCAGAGAGGGGCACCGGGGCTGGGGGTGCCACCAGTGCCAGGGAATGGGGAGGGGATGGGGAGGGGATGGGGAGAACCCCCGAGAGAGGGAAGGGTTAAATGGGGCGGGGGGAGGATGGGGAGGGAGGACATCCCCCCACCCTTGTGGGGGTCCCCAGGAGCGGCAGTGGGAGGGCTCTGGGGAGGGGGTGGGCGGCTCCTGCGGTGGGCACGGCTGGAGATTTGGGGACCCCCGGCCCTGGGCACGGGTGACACGGGTGGCACTTCCCTGCTGCCACCGCGGGGACCCCCGGTGCCCGCCCGGGCAGGGCTGGGGGGCTGGGGGGGCTGGGGGGGGGCTGTGCTCGTTCCTGGGGGTGGGAGGGGAAGGGGATAAGGGAAGGAAAAGGGGAAAAAGAAAGGAAGGAGAAGGGAAGGGGATAAAAGGAAGGAAGGGGACGAAGAAAGGAAGGAGAAGGGAATGGAGTGAGGGAAAGGGGAAGGGGATAGGGGAAGGGGAAAGGGGAAAAGAAAGGGAAGGGAAGGGAAGGGAAGGGAAGGGAAGGGAAGGGAAGGGAAGGGAAGGGAAGGGAAGGGAAGGGAAGGGAAGGGAAGGGAAGGGAAGGGAAGGGAAGGGAAGGGAAGGGAAGGGAAGGGAAGGGAAGGGAAGGGAAGGGAAGGGAAGGGGATAAGGGAAAGGGGAAGGGGATAAGGGAAGGGGAAAGGGGAAAATAAAGGAAAGAGAAGGGAAGGGGATAAGGGAAAGGGGGAGGGGAAAAAGAAAGGAAAGAGAAGAGAAGGGAAGGGGATAAGGGAAAGGGGAAAGGGATAAGGGAAGGGGAAAGAGGAAAAGAAAGGAAAGAGAAGGGAAGGGGATAAGGGGAAGGGGAAAGGGGAAAAAGAAAGGAAGGAGAAGGGAAGGGGATAAGGGGAAGGGGATAAGGGAAGGGAAGGAAATAAGGGCGGAGAAGGCGACGAGGGAAGGGTCGGGAGGGGAAGGGACGGGAACATCTTTGCCGAGCGCTCCCGGGGGGCCGCGGCCGCCGTAACCCCAACAGTTGCGGGGCCCCCGCACAATGGGCCCGGCGCCGGCACGTGGCTGGCGCAGACAATGCCCCGCGCCCCCCGGGGGTCCCGCGGCCCCGGGGGAGCCCGGGCCGTGTCCCCCCTTCCCCGGGGCGCCCACCGGCCCCTTTGTGCGGGTGCCGGGACCTGTTGGAGCCATCTGTCAGGGGGGGCCCGCAACAGGCAGATTTATCGGCCGCAATCTGTTCCTGCCGCCCGGGCCGCGCGCCGGGAAGGGAGCCACGGAGCCGACTAATGAATTAATTAGTATTCCCCGTAATCCCGGCCTGCCGCGGTGCCCAGCGCTCCCAGGCAGTGGGGAAGGGTCCCGCGGGGCTGGCGGGGATTTGGGGAGCAGCGGATGGATGAGGAGGGGGTCAGGGGGATGATTTTGGGGGTGGCATCGCTGTCCCCCACTTCCAGCTCCTGCCCCAAGTTGGGGGAACCCCAGATCCGAGGAGCTTCTCCAGTCCCAGGGCCAAATAAAACGACTCAGGACCCCCGGAATTTCGGGGGGGGGGTAATTTTCCGCCCCCGCTCTCCCTTCCTGGGGGCTGCCGAGCCCCGAGGTCCCTTCCCCTGCCTGTCCCCAGCTCGGCCGGGCCCCTTCTGGCTCTCCCGAGCGCTAATTACTGCCCTTCGCTCTCTCATTACAGCCTCGAGGGGGCCGCAGCCCCCGCGCCCCCCTCAGCACCCGGGCGAGAGCCGGTGTCACCCTCGGTGTCACCAGGGCAGTGCCAGCAAGGGATGGAGGGGGCCGGTGTCACCCTCAGTGTCACCAGGGCAGTGCCAACAAGGGATGGAGGGGGCCGGTGTCACCCTCGGTGTCACCAGGGCAGTGCCAGCAAGGGGGGGGCGGGTGAGGACACCCCCCAGGACTGTGGCACTGGTGGCACTGTCACATCGTGTCCCGGGGGCTGTTCTGGGGCTGGGCAAACTGGGGGGGGGGGACATCGGGGGGGTCCATCCGGGGGCTCCATCCATGGGGGTCCATTCCGGGGCTCATCCACGGGGACCCCACCAGGGGTCCCCAACAACCGGGGGTGTCCCCAAGCCCCCCACCCAGGGGTCCCCACTAACCGGGGGTGTCCCCGAGCCCCCCACCCAGGGATCCCCACTAACCGGGGGTGTCCCCCCCGCCCGTCCCCAGCCCCGGGACGCTCGGGCGCTGCCGTCGGGGTCCCGGTGGGGCCGCGGGAGGAGCCGGGCCCGGTCACTCCCCCCCGTGGGAGGAGCCACGCGGGACCCGCGGCCGGGCAGGAGCCGCGGGCAGCGCGGAGCTCTCAAAACCGCCCGAGCGCGGAGCCGCCGGTGCCCGCTGAGCTTCCGGTGCGCTCCCGGTGCGCTCCCCGGGGCTGACCCCGCCATGTCCCCGGGCGAGTGACACGAGCGACAGCGGGGACTCGCTGTGGTGCCCAGGTAAGGGCGGACCGGGACCCCCGGGGGTGCCCCCGAGGGGGCTCCGCGGCCGCTCGGTGCTCCCGGTATCCCCGGGCTGGAGCGGGCGGCTCTGCCCCGACGGCGGAGCGGCGGGACCCCGGCCCGGGGGGGGTTGAGCCGCCGGGGGTGCGGGGACAGGGGCGGGATGGGGTCACAGCCGCTCCCCCCGGTACCCGCTGGGGACGGAGCCGCGGTCCCGGGGCCGTGGGGGGACGCGGCGAGGGTTCGGTGACCCCCGGGCCGGCGGGGCCGGGGTCTCGATGGGGCTGGTGGCGAAGGAAGCGATTTCCTCGGGTAATTCCCTCTTTGTGTAATTTATTTTTTTTTTTTTTAAATCAATATTCTGTAGAAAGAAAGCAAAATCCCCTTAAAAATTCCAGCGGGACTTCCAAAGGGAGAACTTTCCCCGGCAATGCCGGGCGGGGCGGGGGCGCGGGGCTCCCCTCGAGAAGGGAGCCCCAAACCCGGGCATTTCCTCCCGGGATGGATCCCGCGAGCAGGAGGAGAGGGAAGATCCCCGAGGATGGGGGAAAAGGGACCCCCGGCTGCAGCCTGGGGGGGTTTGGGGCCGATCTGCAGCGTTTTGGGGCCGATCTCACCGGGGCCATGCCCTCATCCCAGCAGAGGGAACTGGGGCCGGCCGGACCCATCCCCTCACCCCAAAACCGATCCTTCCCCGCCCTCTCCCCCCGATTTCCCATCCTCCGCCAGACCCCCGGTGCTCCGCCAGGAGTTAATTGGGGTCGCGTGGTCCTCTGGGGATAGGACAGCAATTAACACCCTAATCCCGCCCGGGAGCCCCATCACGCATATTAAAAGTGGGATTTTCCGCGTGGGATGCTCGGGAAAGGGGAAGCAGCACTTCCAGCAAAGCTGCTTAGGGGCTAAAGCTTTATGGAATGAGCCAGGGGCGGTGATGGGATTTGGGGGGGCCGATTAACGGGGACCCGGGGCCACCACCGAGGGCAAGGCAGGCTCGGGGAAGGAAAATCTCCCGCCGGGAATTGCCAGCCCCCCTTTTGTCACCCCCAGTGTGACAGTCGGGGTGGGGGATGTGACAAGAAGGGATCCAGGAGTGGGAATAACCCCAAAATGGGATGGCTGGAAGCTCTGGGAACGTTGCTGGAGCTCAGGGAGAGGCGTCAGCATCTCCCAAATAAAATCCTCTGGAAATTGAGAGGGAACTAGGTGGAAAAAAGGAATCCATGGGAGCTGGGAGCGGGCAGAAACTGCTGCTGTGGCTGGAGGGAGATCCTCCCGACGTGCTGAGGGTTCTCCCTCTGGGATCCGTCCCCACGTCCCCGTCCCTCCCTTGCAGATGCCCCAGAGCTGCGCCAAGCCCTCGGACATGGCCGAGCTCGTCGGCAGCCAGGCCTGGATGGGCGAAGTGCCGGGAGCCAAGGCCGAGCTGAAGGAGCAGGGGGGCGCCGGGAGCGCTCCCTTCGCGCTGCTGCCGGCCCTGGCCGAGGAGCACGACAGCGCCGAGGAGGAGGAGGAGGAGGAAGAGGACGGCGAGAAGCCCAAGAGGAGGGGCCCGAAGAAGAAGAAGATGACCAAGGCCAGGCTGGAGCGGTTCCGGGCGCGGCGGGTCAAGGCCAACGCCCGGGAGCGCACGCGGATGCACGGCCTGAACGACGCCCTGGACAACCTGCGCAGGGTCATGCCCTGCTACTCCAAAACGCAGAAGCTCTCCAAGATCGAGACGCTGCGGCTGGCCAGGAACTACATCTGGGCCCTGTCCGAGGTGCTGGAGACCGGGCAGACGCCCGAGGGGAAGAGCTTCGTGGAGATGCTGTGCAAGGGGCTGTCGCAGCCCACCAGCAACCTGGTGGCCGGCTGCCTGCAGCTGGGCCCGCAGCCGCTCTTCCTGGAGAAGCACGAGGAGAAGCCCTGCGAGCCGGCCCTGGCCGGCCACTCCTTTGGCTACCAGGGGCTGCCCAGCCCCCCCTACGGCTCCATGGAGTCCCACCTGCTGCACCTGAAGCCGCCGGCCTTCAAGAGCCTGGTGGAGGCGTCCTTCGGGAGCCACCCCTCGGACTGCTCCACGCCCCCCTACGAGGGGCCCCTGACGCCGCCCCTGAGCATCAGCGGGAACTTCTCCCTGAAGCAGGACGGCTCCCCCGAGCTGGACAAGTCCTACCCCTTCATGGCCCACTACCCCTCGGTCAGCCTGGCCGGAGCCCACGGCCACGCCTCGCACTTCCAGGGCTCCGTGCCCCGCTACGAGATCCCGCTGGACGTCGCCTTCGAGTCCTTCGCGCCCCACGCGGCCGCGCCCCAGCTCGGCGCCATCTTCAACGAGTAGCGGGGCCGGAGGCGGCTTTGGGGCAGGGGGATGTGCCCAGGATGGACCCGGCCGGGGGAGGGACCCCGAGCATCTCTGCAGGACGTGGCCCTGAGGTGGCCGGTGGCACCGCTGCCGTCCCAGCTGTCCCCAGGAGCCGCGGGAGCCGTTCTGGGCTCTGGGCGGTCACGGCTGCGTCCCCCAGAGATGCTCCCGAAGGTGTTTCTGCCTCCAGGATGTCCATCCTGACACCAGGCCCAGCCCTTGGATTGTCCCTGTCCCCCTGGTGTGGGGACACAGCCCCTCCTGCCCCTTGGGGTGGCCACTGTCCCTTCCCGGTGTGGGGTCATGGATTTCCCAGTCCAGCAGTGGCCGGGTGGGAATGAGCCGGACACTTGTGGGAAACCAGCACGGAAATTCCCACCCCAGGGAGAACCTTTTCCTTCTGCCATCATGGGTGGGGGACAGTGTCCAGGGATGGGGTACAGTGTCCAGGAATGGGAGACATTGTCCAGGAATGGGGGACAGTGTCCAGGGATGGGGGACAGTGTCCAGGGATGGGGGACAGTGTCCAGGGATGGAGAGACAGTGTCTGGGGATGGAGGGACAACATCCAGGGATGGAGGGACAGTGTCCAGGGATGGAGGGACAGTGTCCAGGGATGGGGGACAGTGTCTGGGGATGGAAGGACAGTGTCTGGGGATGGAAGGACAGTGTCTGGGGATGGAAGGACAGTGTCTGGGGATGGAGGGACAACATCCAGGGATGGAGGGACAGTGTCCAGGGACAGTGGCCCATTGCCCTATGATGGTGGCCCGTCATCCCTGCACATCCCAGTCCCTTACCCGGGGTCACAGCCAGGCCCTGTGGCCATCCCTTCGCTGCTCCCCTCCCCAGCCTCACCCCCCTGTACCCCACAACAGACCTGGGAACCTCAGGTGGGATCCAGCTGATCCCCCCCAGAATGCAAATTTCATTGGGATCCCGCTGATCTGGATGGGATCCCGCTGATCCCTCCTGAATCCCAATTTCATTGGGATCCTGCTGATCTGGATGGGATCCTGCTGATCCCTCCCAATGATTTCATTGGGATCCCATTGATCTGGATGGGATCCCACTGATCCCTCCTGAATCCTAATTTCATTGGGATCCCGCTGATCCTTCCCAGAATCCCGATGGGATTGGGATCCCATTGAACTGGATGGGATCCCGCTGATCCTTCCCAGAATCCCAGTTTCATTGGGATCCCGCTGATCTGGACAGGATCCCAGCGATCCCTCCCAGAATCCCACCTGGAGCAGGAGCCCCCGGCCCCCTCTCCCTTCCGGGGCCTCGTCCCCTCCGGGTTCACAGCATCCCCTCCCCTGCTCCAAGTCCTGAGCACCAACAAAAACCTGTCTTAATTCCTGCTTTATTTATTAATTACTGTGTGTGAGGAGTCCTAATTTATTTCCTCCTGTTTTCCATGGAAATCTGGGATGTGCCCAAGGTTTTCCCCCTCTGCCTTCCAGGCTCGTAGTGGGAATTCCCTGCCTGGAGACCTTGTGGTTCTTGCCGTGCTGGTGCTCTGGGGTTATTTATTAGCCATTATTTATTTAATTTATTTCCCTCACCACCTGATTCTTTTTCTGGTGATAAACCCCAATATTTCCATATTTAATGCCAAACTCCGTGTTCAACGGCCATTCCATGGATTTGGGATCCTGCCAACAGCTCCCAACTCCTCTGTGCATTTTGAGACGAGCAATAACTTTTAAATGCTATGCAACGATTTTATTTCGTTTTTCAAAGAAAATCCAGGCAACTATTTTTGATGTGCCACTGGCCTCGCCAGCCCGGTTGGCCAAATCTCCCTGGTTTTGTATAAAGTTGGGAATTTGGAGATGATTTGAGGTCCCTGCCCAGCCCCGGGTCTTGGGGGGCTTCTTCCCTTTTGTACTGAAAATGTTTTATCCTTTTGTAAAGAGAGCAGATTTGGGGTTTTTAGCTCAAATAAAGTCGTGGTCTTGTTTCAAGCAGCTTCGCCCGGGGCTGTTGTTTCCTTTTTGGGGGGGCTGGAGTGAGGGTGGGGGGCTGCCAGGGGATCCAAGCCCCCTGTGCTGGGGTCCAGCTGGGATCCCTGACCTTGGGGTGGGGGCTCTGTGGGACTGGGGGGATTTGGGGTATCAGGAATGGGGGTTCAGGACAGCCCTGGGTGTACTGGGGGGATTTGGGGTCCCAGGAATGGGGACAGAGAAGAGCCCTGGGGGTTCTGGGGGGATTTGGGGTCCCAGGAATGGGGCAGAGCACTCTTGGGGCTACCCGGGGGGTTTGGGGTCCCAGGAATAGGGGCAGCACAGAGCCCTGGGGGTCCCAGGACTGATTTGGGGTCCCGGGAACAGGGGTGCAGGACAGCGCTGGGGGCACAGGGACATTTGGGGAGCTGAGATTTGTCCCCGCTGCTGCACGGAGGGGACGCGGCCGTCCCGACTTCACCCCGGCTGCTCCCCCGCGGCACCCCCGGCTCCCCCCGTCCCTCCCCAGCTGCGCCCCGGCCCCTCGGCAGCGTCTGGCGGCCGTGGGGGCGCGTCCCCCCCGCGTCCCCTCGCACGGGGACCCCGCTCGCGTCCCGCCCCGCTGTCCCCCGCCCCGCTGTCCCCCGGCCCCGCGCCGGCTGTGCCGGAGCCCGGGGGAGCCGCCGCCGCTCGGCCCCGCAAGCTGCGCCCGGCTCGGGCTGAGGGCGGGGGGCTCTCCGGGGGCCCCCGCAGCTGCAGCCGGGCTGGGGGGGGCCCTGCGGGGCCGCTCCGAGAGAGAACCGGGCCGGGAACGGGCGGGGGCGGGGGGGAGACCTCGTGTGTCCCCAAAAAAAGGGATTTAGGGACAGGGAGGGGGATGCGCCGGGCGGGGGCGGAACTGCCCGGGATGGACCTACCTGGAGCGGGGTTACCTGGGAGGGGGCTCGGCCTGCCCCGCTCCGGGGGAGGGGGGGGACCACGCGGCACCAACGTGTCACCCGGCCGCGTGTGCACGGACAGGGGGCTGTGACACAAACCCCGGGCTGGGACACGAACCCCGGGCTGGGACACGAACAGGGGGCTGGGACACAAACCCCGGGATGTGACACAAACCCCGGGCTGTGACACAAACCCCGGGATGTGACACAAACCCGGGCTGGGACACAAACCCCTGCGAGCCCCCCCCCCGCACCCACAGCTCCGTGCCGGCCATCTCCCCACGCCCCCCTTGCACCCCCCGGTGGCATCGGGACCCCTCCCCAGCGATGCCCTGGGAGCCCTGGGCTGAGGACAGCGACCGCTGCCCGCCGGGCCGAGGGTCCAGCTGTGCCCCCGGCCCCCCCGGCCCCTCTCCCGCTGGCCGGTGGCCAAGCCCCGCTCGGTGCCAGCTCCCCCGGGCACGTGTGCGCCCTTCCAGCAGCCCCGGCCCGTGCCAGCCGGGCAGGAGCCGTGCCAGGCCCGCGCTGCGAGGGCACAGCTGGCCCCCGGCTCGCCCGTGCGGGGAGGGGGCGCGGAGCACCCGCGGGTGGGTGGGGGCGCCCCCCGTGTCCCCGCAGGACACCGGGGTGGGGGGCGGCACTGCCGCGGAGCTGAGGAGGGGCGCGCTCACTGCGCCCAGCCCGCGGCCGTGGGGAGGGTCTCTCGTCCTCTCTGGGGGTCCATGGACACCCCCCAGACTCCCAGGGGTCCCACAGGTGGGGGGACATGGGGCAGGTGGGGTCAGGGGGCAGCTTCCCCTCCTAGCCCACCTGGGGAATTCTTGGGAGGGGCATTGGGGGGGGTTCAACCTGACCCATGGAGGGGGCACCCTGACCCACAGAGGGGACATCCTGCCCCATGGAGGGAACACTGACCCATGGAGGGACATCCTGCCCCATGGAGGGGACATTCTGCCCCATGGATGGACATCCTGCCCCATGGAGGGGACACTCTGACCCATGGAGGGACATCCTGCCCCATGGAGGGGACACTCTGACCCATGGAGGGGACACTCTGACCCATGGAGGGGCATCCTGCCCCATGGAGGGGACATTCTGACCCATGGAGGGACATCCTGCCCCATGGAGGGGACACTCTGACCCATGGAGGGGACACTCTGACCCATGGAGGGACATCCTGACCCATGGAGGGACTCCCTGTCCCCCATTTGGGAGCAGCCCCCAGCCCCGGGGGTCTCACCTCGGGGTCGCCCTGGTTTCCCCGGCAGGGTGGGGCTGCCCGGGGCTGGATAATTGCTAAGCCCCCCTAAAGCCCGGCTTTCAGGGCTGTAATTCTGATATTTGTCTGTAATCTGATAACAGCGCCGGCCATGAGCTCCTAATGTGCCCGGCTCGGGAAACCGCGCGGATTTTCCCACTAAGCCGGGATATCGGGCTCGGGGCTCTCGAATTAATCGTCTTTTCCCCGTGGGGACGGCGGATTTTGGCAAACGAACTTTTCCTGTGGATTGCAGGGGGCGGAGGAGCCGCCGTGCTCCCGGGAGGGTGGAGGTGGTGGCGCTCTGGGGATCCGGGGGTTAAACGGGGTCCTGCAAACCCTGTCACTGTCACCCGGGGGGCTCGGGGGAGGCTCCTGCTCTCCACCAGCTCAGGGATGGTCCTGGATGAGGCTGGGAAGGTGGGGGGCTCCCGTGTGGGGTGCGCCACTCCTGCGGCATCATCAGTCTGTCTGTCTGTCTGTCCATCTGTCCATCCATGGATTCTATCCATCCATCTGTCCGTCCGTCCAGCTATCCGTCCATCCATCCATCCATCCATCCATCCATCCATCCATCCATCCATCCATCCATCCCTGTGTCCGTCCATCCATCCATCCATCCATCCATCCATCCATCCATCCATCCATCCATCCATCCATCCATCCATCCATCCCTGTGTCCGTCCATCCATCCATCCATCCATCCACCCGTCCTTCCATCCATCCATCCATCCATCCTTGTCCATCCATCCATCCATCCATCCATCCATCCATCCCTCCATCCCTCCATCCCTCCATCCTTGTCCTTCCATCCATCCATCCATCCATCCATCCATCCATCCATCCATCCATCCATCATCCATCCACCCCTCCCTCCCTCCGTCCGTCTGTCCCTCCATCCCCTGCACACCAGCCCCCACCCAGGCCAGGCCTTGTGCCCCGCGATGTCCCCGAGGGCTGGCGCCAGAGCTGTCCCCAACCCCGGCAGGGCGGGGCTGTTCCCGGGGCTCTTCTCCTGTTCCCGGGAGGTCCCCGGAGCCCTGGCGGCGCCGGGACGCCCCGGGAATCCCGTCCAGCCTCGTCCCTGGCAGCTGCCAAGGCCAACTCCCCCGGCACGCCGGGCTCGGGGTGGTTCTTCTGCTCCGACACGAGTTCGGGGAGCTCGCGGCTTAATCCGCGCCAGATAAACCAACAGCGCGGAGATTTGGAGTTATTGACGGAGTCTCTGCTCGGGCGAGATTAGAGCTCGGCTTAGCGATGTTGCGGGAGGGTTTGGGGACGGTTTAATCAGAATTTGTACAGCAATAATCCCGTCTTTAAACTCGTCCCCGGGCCAATCCCTCCCAAGTTGTGATGGGGGGAGGTGGGGAGGCCTCGGGGGTGTTTCCAGCCCAAATGAGTCGGGGGGAGTTCACACGGCAGAGAGGAGCCGTGGGGGGAGGCTGGGGAGAAATTCCCCGCCGTGGGGGTGGGGCGGGCCTGGCACAGGGTGCCCGGAGGAGCTGAGGGTCCCTGGCAGTGTCTGAGCGGGGCTTGGAGCACGCGGGGACCAGGGGAGGTGACCCTGTGACCCCGCAGGGGTGGCACCGGCTGGGCTTTAAACCCCTCCCAACGCCTCCCTGGATTCGAGCACCCCCGGCTTCGATGATTCCCATGAACCCCCCCCACAAACCCCATAAATCAACACCAATCCCCGAAGTCACACCAGCACCGAGCCCCGGCTCCGCCATTCCCCCCCCAAGCCCTCCGCGAGCTCCTCTCCCGTGCCTCAGTTTCCCCCGGGGAATCACCAAAACCTCGCCCGGCGGGGACGCGGCGGCTTTTGTGGCTGCGCGGCGCTTTCAGGGAGCACAAAGGGGCCCCGGCGGCACAGATGGAGCCTTTCAGAGGGGACCCGGGCTCCTTTCGCCGTCTGCCGCCGGGCGCTGCCTCCCGCCGCAATCCCCCTTAATTGAATCCACACTTTCATAGCTCATTACCCCCCTGATGGATTGGATTAGCGGGGGCTGCGCCCGCCGGGGAACAGTTGGCTGCTCCGCGCCGCTCGGCGTCCCCGCGGGCGGCGACACGAGGGTGCCCGGGGGCCCCGGGGGCTCCCGGCCACGAGCGGCAGCGCGGGGGCAACGGACGCGACCCCGCCGTGGGTCCGCAGCGGCGCCGGCACCCCCTGGGCATCTCGGGGGTCGCCGGGGCATCTTTGGCACCCCCTCGGCATCGCCGGGACCCCCTCGGCGTCCCCGGGACCCCCTGGGCATCCTTGGCACACCCTGGGCATCCCAGGGACCTCCTCGGCATCCCCGGGACCCCTTGGGCATCGCCGGGACCCCTTGGGCATCCCCAGTATCCCCTGGGCATCCCCGGGACCCCTTGGGCATCGCCGGGACCCCCTCAGCATCCCCGGGACCCCTTGGGCATCTCTGGAACCCCCTCGGCATCCTTTGCACACCTTGGGCAACCACAACACCCCCTGGGCATCCCCGGGACCCCCTGGGCATCCCCGGATTCACCGTGGTGAGTTCCAGGGACCCGGGTGCGCCCCTTCTGTGCCAGGGACAGGGTGGGTGCAGTGCCCACCCCGCGGTCCCCCCGCGTCCCCACCTGGGGCACCCCTCAGAGGAGGAGCTGGGGGGTGTCAGAGCCCTTGAGGGGCAAATCTGGGGGCCTGGATGCCCCGGAGGATGAAATTTGGGGTGTTGGGGCACTCGGGGACAAGGTTTGGGGTGCTGGAAGCCCCGGAGGATGAAATTTGGGGTGTTGGGACCCTCGGAGACAAGGTTTGGGGTGCTGGAAGCCCCCAGGGTTTGGGTTCGTGGCTCTTCAATCCTCGGAACAGCCCCTGGAAAGGGAGGGATGCGGGAGGGGATCAGCGCCCGCCCCCTGCCCCTCTCGGGGGGCTCTCGGCAGCCGAGGAGGGGGGGCTGTGCCTCCCCCCGCCCCAAAAGGCGGGCAGGACCCCGCAGGAGCCGCCCCCTCCCCGTCCCCGTGTCCATCTGGGACCAACGGCCGCCGCTCCCTCATTAACCCCTGCTCCGGGGGGACCCCGGCCCAGCTGCCAGCCGTGCTGGGGGGGCTCTGCTCTGCCTCCCCCACCCCCTCCATCCCCGGATAAATCCCTGCGTTTGCCGTCCCAAAAACCCGGCCGGGCCCGACCCCTCCCCCGGCGCTGCACCCCCGGGCCGGGGGATGCTCGGGGGGTCCCTCCCAGCTCAGGGCCGGGGTTTGGGGTCGTTTCTCCTGAATTTGGTGCTCAGGGCTGCGCCGGAGGGTGCTGAGACTCTTGGGGTGTTCCCAAACGCAGGAATCCCCCCGGGGGTTTTTTGGCATGGTCCCAGCAGTTTTTTGGTATGGTCCCAGCGGGTTTTTGGGATCGGCTCAGTGGTTTTTTGGGATGGTCCCAGTGGTTTTTTGGGATGGTCCCAGTGGCTTTTTGGGATCGGCTCAGTGGTTTTTTGGGCTGGTCCCAGCGGTGTTTTGGGCTCGGCCCAGCGGTGCCGCTCCGGGGCTGGATCCAGCTGCAGGTCCCGTCCCCTCCCGTGGCCGAGGAGCTCCAGGGCCCTCAATGGTTTAGCAAACCCCCTCCTCATCCTCATCCTCATCCTCATCCTCATCCTCATGCTCTCAGGCCGAGCTGGCGCTCCCGCAGCAGATGCGGCCGGAGCCCATCGGGGCAGTTAGGCCGGATCGGTTACGGGCGGGATTAGGGAGGCTCCGCTCCCCAGGGCTCGGATTAGGGTCTAAAGCCGCGGGCTTCGCCTGGCGGGGGCTCAGCTGGAGCCGGAACCCTCCTCATCCTCACGGGGCTGCTGGGGAAGCGCTGCCCGCAGGGATCTCTCGGGACCCAGCTACGGGGGGGATTCAGAGGAGCTGGGGGGCTCGGAAAAGCTGGGGGTCCCGAGGAGCTGGGGGCGGTCCCGAGGAGCTGTGGGGGGTCCCGAGGAGCTGGGGGGGGCTCAGAGGAGCTGGGGGGGACCCCGAGGAGCTGGGGGGGCCCTGAGGAGCTGGGGGGGCTCAGAGGAGCTGGGGGGGGCTCAGAGGAGCTGGGGGGGTCCCGAGGAGCTGGGGGGGCCCAGAGGAGATGGGGGGGGCCCTGAGGAGCTGAGGGGGACCCCGAGGAGCTGGGGGGGTCCTGAGGAGCTGGGGGGGGCCCAGAGGAGCTGGGGGGGGTTCAGAGGAGCTGGGGGTCCCGAGGAGCTGGGGGCGGCCCCGAGGAGATGGGGGGACTCAGAGGAGCTGGGGGGGTCCTGAGGAGCTGGGGGCGGTCCCGAGGGGCTGGGGGGGTTCAGAGGAGCTGGGGGGCTCAGAGGAGCTGGGGGGGGCTCAGAGGAGCTGGGGGGCCCCGGGGGCCCGCGCTGGCAGCAGATGGCCGGGGGCGGCTCGCCCGCAGCTGCCCCTCCCCTCCTGCCCTGCCCTCGCTCGGTTTTGTCTCCTTTCCCCACGCGGCTTCAAACTTCCCGGGAACAGGGGCTGGAATTCCGCTTTGGGAGCGTGTTTTTAATAGATGAAAGATGTTATAGATGTACGTTTTAATATACTTTATATATATATTTACATACACACTTTTAATATATGTATGTATATGTATGTATATATGTGTGTATATATATTTAATATACTTCTATATATGTGTATATATATGTTTTAATACACCTATATTGAAAAATATGTATGTATATCTATTTGTAATATACCTATATATAGATACTAAAATATATATAATAATATAATGTATCAATAATTTAATAAATTATGGTCTAATATTTGCATTATACCATTATAAGACCGTGTTGTAATTTATTAATTATAATAATGTAGTTAATAAATCATATAACTTATAGATAATAATGCATAAAAATACCAACAAAAATTATTATGTGGGATCTAATTTACCTAGAAATACATGTAAAATATATAAGTGCACCATCGAGTATAATATGTGTAAGTGAATAGATAAAATATTTATAGCACATAAATATATCCTATATTATAATGTACAAATATAGATTTATTATTGCCATTTATTATTATAAATATTTAAAAATTATATGTATAATTTAATTTTTATATTTTTATATATGATATAGCTTAATATAATTATTCTATATTTTACATTTCCGTATTATTTCCTGCGCTGCCCGAGCCAGGAGCGATTTCCCAGCGCCGGGGCTCTGTGTGACCCCGGGGGCAGCGGCTCCGTTTGGCACCATCGAGGGGGAGATTTGGCAGCCGGGAGGCTGCGGGAGCCGCTGGCAGGGCAGGGAGGGCAGCGAGGAGGGGCCGGAGCCGCTGCCGGAGCCGCTGCCGGAGCCACGGCCGGGCTGGAGGCGCCCGGAGCGGCCCCGTCCCGCAGCTCTGCCCTGCCCGGTGCCCCCAGGCTGGCCCACCCTGGGGTCACCTGTGCCCAGCGCTGGGAGCCGCGGCGGGACCCCTCCGAGGGCTCCGTGTCACCCCCGTGTCACCCCCCGTGTCACCCCCGTGTCACCCCCGTGTCACCTCCGTGTCACCTTGGCTGGACCCCTCCGAGGGCTCCGTGTCACCCCCGTGTCACCCCGGCTGGACCCCTCTGAAGGCTCCGTGTCACCCCCATGTCACCCCCCGTGTCACCCCCCGTGTCACCCCCCGTGTCACCCCCCGTGTCGCTCCCCGTGTCACCCCCGTGTCCCCCCCGTGTCACCCCGGCTGGACCCCTCAAACTGCTCCGTGTCACCCCCCGTGTCACCCCCGTGTCACCCCGGCTGGACCCCTCTGAAGGCTCCGTGTCACCCCCATGTCACCCTCCGTGTCCCCCCGGCCGCGGGGACACCCCCGGCTCCCCCCACAGCCGCCCCCCGGTTTCCCAGCGCATTTCTATAAATCAAGCTGTGGCATGCCCCCCTCCCTGCCCGGCGGGGTTTGGGGGTCACCTGTGACCCCCGGCAGATGGCGCGGGGCCTGCCCGCCCTGCCCGGGACCATCTGTCAGGCAGCTCCGGCTCCCGGCCCCGCCGCCCTGGGACCCCCGGCCGCGGCCCCACCGCCCCGGCTGCAGGAGGAGGGGACGGGGACAGCGCGGAGCTGGTGGCTGTCACCCCCCTCCCCACCCCGGGACCCCCCAAATCCGGGGTGAGAGGGAGAAGGGGCGGAGCGGGGTGGGCTGGGGGGTGCCGGTGCCTCGGGGTGGGCGGGGGGCTTGTCCCGAGCGTGGGGCATCATCTCCACGGTGCGGGGAAGGGCGGGGGGGTCCGGGGTTGCCGGCCCGGGGGTCCGGGGGTGCCGGCCCGGGGGTCCCGTTGCCCCCCGGGCTCTGCTTGGTGCCCCTGGGGGCGGTGCTGGAGCAGCTGGAGCCCCGAGCAGCCCCAGCTCGGGGGATTTGGGGGCTCTGGGGATCCGCGGCCCTGGGGAGAGCTCAGCTGGGCAGGGGCGGGGGGGCACCCGGGCTGAGCCGAATTCCTGGGGAGGGGCTCCAGGGGACGGAGCCCCCGGGACCTGCCGTGTCCGCGGGGAACAAAGCCTCGGGGGGCCCAGAGAGGGGGTGGGGGGAGAAATGGGGGGAGAAACGGGGCGCGGGGGGGGGATAAAGGGGGGGCTGCTGCAGGGACACCCAGAACGCAGCGCTCCTCCAGCCAGGGCAGTGTTTATTCCGCTCAGGATCCTCCTTTCCGTGCCAAATCCTTCCCTTCCCGCCGCTCTCCTGCCGAGCCCGGGCCCGCCACACGCGGCGGGGTCTGGGGGTGTCCCCTCGTCCCCTCCCCGCGGGGTTCGGCCCCCGCCGCCCCTCCCGGGCCGGGCCCGCGGCGCGGCCGCTCCCGTCCCGCGGCCCCGAGCTGCGCGGGGCGGCCCCGGTGCTCGCCCCCCGGCCGAGCCCCCCTCAGGGTGCCACCACCCTCAGGGTGCCACCACCCTCAGGGTGACATCACGTAGGCGGTGGCGATGAACCTCCTGCCGCCGCCGTAGGTGGCCTTGGTCCAGGGGTAGGTCTGCACGCTGAGGCGGTGCCCGCCCAGGCTCAGGTGGCACCTGCGGGGACACCGCGCCTGTCACCGCCCTGCTGCGTGTCCCTGCCCCACGGGGGGGCTCCGGGGGGCTCTCGGTGTCCCCACACCCACGGCGCTCTGACCCACAGCCCCATCTCCAGGGTGTTGGGCAGAGGGACGCGGGATGGGCAGAGGGACACGGCATGGACAGAAGGACAGAGGGACAGGGGATGGGCGGAAGGACTCTGGATGGGCAGAAGGACAGAGGGACATGGGATGGGCAGAAGGACTCTGGATGGGCAGAAGGACACAGGATGGACAGAGGGACACAGGATGGGCAGAAGGACACGGGATGGGCAGAAGGACACAGGATGGACAGAGGGACACAGGATGGACAGAGGGACACGGGATGGGCAGAAGGACTCCGGATGGGCAGAGAAGGACTTGGGAGAGACAGAAGGACATAGGATGGGCAGAGGGACATGGGATGGGCAGAAGGACTCGGGATGGACAGAAGGACACAGGATGGACAGAGGGACACAGCACGGACAGAGGGACGCAGGACAGACAGAGGGACGCAGCACGGACAGAGGGACACAGCACAGACAGAGGGACACAGCACGGACAGAGGGACACAGCACAGACAGAGGGACACAGCACGGACAGAGGGACGCAGCACGGACAGAGGGACGCAGCACGGACAGAGGGACGCAGCACGGACAGAGGGACACAGGGCCAGCACTCACGCCCGGCCGGGCCGCGCGAGGAAGCAGAGGGTGTAGAGGCCGAACTCGAACTCGGGGCTGCAGCCGATGAAGGCCGAGCCCACCTCCTTGTAGAAGCCGTCCCAGCTGAACTGCAGCCCCAGCACGTCGGGGTACGTGTCCCACTGCAGGGGAGGGGTCTGGGCTCAGCAGGCTGGGGACCCCCACAGCCCCTCCAGGGAGGCTCCAGAGCGGCTCTGGCCGGGCTGGGGGGTCCTGGCAGAGCCCCCCAGCCCCAAATCTCTTCCCCAAGGCTCGGGAGCCCCCCTTGCCCTGGCATTGTGGGTTCCAGCCCCCCCCCAAGGTTTGGGAGCCCCCCTTGCCCTGGCATTGTGGGTTCCAGCCCCCCCAAGTCCTGGGAGCCCCCCTTGGCCTGGCATTGTGGGTTCCAGCCCTTCGCCCCCCCCAGCAGGGATGGGGCAGGGGGAGCCCCCCCCGATCTGGGGGTTCATCCCCGCGGGTGCAGCCCGGGCTGCCCCCCTAGCTCTCACCGGCCCGTCGAAGTTGTGGCTGAAGTAGTTGACGACCCCCTGCTTTTCCAGGAGGTAGAAGCGGATCCAGTTGTGAAATCCAGACACTTTTCCCTTTTTCACCTCCCCTGAAACAGAGGGGACGCCGGGGTGAGCCCCCGGCCCGGGGAGGGCTGAACCTGAGAACACCCCAGGGAGGGCTGTACCTGAGCACACCTGGGGCAGGGCTGTACCTGAGCACACCTGGGGCAGGGCTGTGTGTACCTGAGCACACCTGGGGCAGGGCTGTACCTGAGCACACCTGGGAGGGCTGTGTGTACCTGAGCACACCCCAGGGAGGGCTGTACCCGAGCACACCTGGGCAGGGCTGTACCCGAGCACACCTGGGGCAGGGCTGTACCTGAGCACACCTGGGAGGGCTGTGTGTACCTGAGCACACCTGGGAGGGCTGTGTGTACCTGAGCACACCTGGGGCAGGGCTGTACCTGAGCACACCTGGGGCAGGGCTGTGTGTACCTGAGCACACCTGGGGCAGGGCTGTACCTGAGAAGACGTGCTCGAAGCCGCTGGAATCCCGCTCTCCGTCCCCTCGGGAGTAGAGCCCAAACCACATCTGGTTCAGGTCCTGCAGGAACTCCTGCTGGGAGCTGTAGCGACCTGCGGGGCAGGAGGGGCACAGGGAGGGGCTGAGCCGGAGGTCTGGGCACGGGGAAATTCAGATTTTCTGTGCTGACCCCCTCCGAGCCCCAGGAGAGAGCTGAGGCCGTGGAGAAGGCTTCCAAAATTGATTGATGGCACTGGCGTGCGGTTTGATTAGAAGTGTGCAATGCCACAGGGTGGAAAACGCAGAGTTTGGGGGTTTAGAGTATAGAAATAAATACAGAGGTTTTCGGTTGCTCTTCTTCCTTCTTCTTCCTGGGTTTGGGTGGTGTTTTGTGATTGGACAGAAAAATCTGTACTGAGGACTTGGGGGATTAGTTATTGGGTTAAAAGTGAAAATAATTTAGGTGTGATTTCTTAATGAGATAGTTTAGCCTTAGAACACCTTGGAACAAGAGATTGCTGGCCATCCTGTGCCTTGTTAATGAAGGACTGCAGAACTCACTGCTGTGAGACTGCAGCATTGATAGGAAATGATAAACACCCATAAACACCCGAGATGGATGTGAAATATCCTAACACGGGTGAATAATAAACATGGATAAATGATAAACACCTGAATCTGGATGGGAAATATCCTAACATGGGTAAATGATAAACATGGATAAATTATAAACACCTGAATCTGGATGGGAAATATCCTAACATGGATAAATAATAAACATGGATGAATAATAAACACCTGAATCTGAATGTGAAATATCCTAACATGGGTAAATAATAAACACCCAAGTCTGGATGTGAAATTGAATGTGAAATATCGTGACATGGATTAGAAACAATAAACACCTGTGTCTGAATGGGAACGATCATCTCGATCAATCCCAAGCTGGAAAAAGGAAGCTGAGGACCAGCAGGGCTCCCCATCCCCTCCCACCCTGATCCCCCTGCAGGATCCCCCCCTGTGCCTGTCCCAGGTCATTCCCACCTGGCTGGGGCTTTCTGGAAGAGTTTTCAGAGGGACTCCTGAGAGCCAGAGAGAAGTTTGATAAGAGAATCCATGTTTACCCCCGAAAGAATTTCCTGCCAAGGTCGTTGACATAGAAACCAAGAAAGAAAAGGATAAATAAGAGAAACCTGCAATTATCCCAATGAGCACTTTGTTTGTGTCTCGTGAGCAAGGAGCAAAGCGTGAATTTAGGAATTTTGTAAGAATGTGTAAAAGGCGTGAATGCTGAAATAAAAACGGGTTTGAAGCCCCCTGAAAATGGAGTTTGCAGCTTTGGATTGTGTCCCCTTGGGATTCCCCCGTTCCCCGGCCCTGCCCTGCCCCACACTCACCTTTTCCCTGCAGGAACACAAAGAGTTTCTTCATGAGCTCCGTTTTCATCACCTCCTCGAGGAAACGCTCCTGCTCCCGCAGCTCCTCGGCCGTCACCTCCTCCTCCCTGCCCGTGGCCCTCTGGTAATTATCCAGCAGCTTAATGAAGCTGGCGTAGGTGGGCTTGGAGAAGAGCTCCTCGTTCACGTATTTGTAGAGCCTGGGGGAGAATTGCTGGAATTGCAGCTCCCTTCCGCCGGCCCGGGGCCGCTGTCCCTCCCCGGCGGGCGCCACTCACGGCTGCGGGGACCGGTCCTGCTTGTCCCCGGTCTCGTCGGGGCCCGCCAGGTGCTGCGGGTTGAGGGCGATGTCGCCGGGCCGGGCTTTGTTGTGATCCAGCCCGTAAAGCTGCTCCGAGAGCTCCAGCAGCTCCCGCTCCGAGATGGAACCGCTGCTGCTGGAGAATCCGTCTGCGGGGACAGCGGGGCTGGGGACAGCTCTGGGGCCCGAGGGAAGGTGAGGGATCCATGGAAAGGTGAGGGGGATCCATGGAAAGGTGAGGGGGATCCATGGAAAGGTGAGAGGATTCATGGAAAGGTGAGGGGATTCATGGAAAGGTGAGAGGATCCAGTGGATCCATGGAAAGGTGAGGGGATCCATGGAAAGGTGAGGGATCCATGGAAAAGTGAGGGGATCCAGTGGATACATGAGGGATCCATGGATACGTGAGGGATCCATGGAAAAGTGAGGGGATCCATGGAAAGGTGAGGAATGGGGGGGACACCTCAAGGAATGGGAGGGGACACCTCAAGGAAGGGGGGACACCTCAAGGAAGGGGGGACACCTCAAGGAAGGGGGGGACACCTCAAGGAAGGGGGGGACACCTCAAGGAATGGGGGGACACCTCAAGGAAGGGGGGGACACCCCGAGGCGCCCGGGGGCCGTTTTGTCCCTCCGGACTCACCGCGGCTTCGAGCTCCGCCCTCGGCGCCTTCCCCACCTGCGGAGCAGAGAGGAAAAGGAGCTCAGGGGGTTGGGGACGCCTTGGGGACACCTTGGGGACACCGTGGGGACCTGCAGAGGCTCAGGAGCACCCCCTGGCCGCCCCGAATCGCTGTCGCCGGGCGCTCACCGGGCCCGCAGTGCCTCTCGTGGTCCTCGCAGCAGTTGTGCTCTGCCTCGCACTCGGGGTGACAGTGACACTCGTCCTCCTCATTGAAGGGCTCCCCGCAGCGCCCCTCGCACGAGTCGGGGGCTGTGTACAGATCTTTGGGGACACAAACAGGGGGTGGCACTCAGGAGGGGCTGAGCGCGGCCACCCCCACCCTGCAGCGTCCTCGTGTCACCCTCTGTCCCCTCCCGGGCCAGCCCCAGGCAGCCTAGGAGCCAGCCGGGATCTTTGTCACCAGGGGCGCTGCTGCCGGGCCGTGTTTGTCACAACCTCAAGGTGACACCGGGGAACAGCCCCCGGAGCTGCTCCCCGTGATTCACCCCGGGATGGGCCCCAGAGCCCCGGGTCACCCCCGGGTCTGCTCCCCGTGATTCACCCCGGGATGAACCCCCGAGCCCCAGAACTGCTCCCCGTGAGTCACCTGGGATGAGCCCCAGAGCCCCGGGTCACCCCCGGGTCACCCCCGGAGCTGCTCCCCGTGATTCACCCCGGGATGGGCCCCAGAGCCCCGGGGCACCCCCAGAACTGCTCCCCGTGAGTCACCCCGGGATGAGCCCGGGCCCCCCGGAGGAGCTGCCGCATTCCAGGCAGCCTCGTTTGCATCGTGCTGGGAAAACTGGGAAAACTGGGAAAACTGGGAAAACTGGGAAAACTGGGAAAACTCCTTCCCGAGCTGTTCGTAACCAACGAGCTGCTGAGCACCGGCTTCGTGACGCAAAGCAAAGCTAAAAATAGCAGCGCTGAAGCCTTGAAGGGGACCAGGGACACTCTCAGAGGGACAAGGGTGGCCCTGTCCCAGCCGGGTGGCTGTCCCTGTGCCAGCAGGGTGTCCCTGTGCCAGCGGTGTCCCCGTGCCAGGGGTGTCCCCGTGCCAGGCCGTGCCAGCAGGGTGTCCCTGTCCCAGCCGGGTGGCTGTCTCTGTGCCAGCAAGGTGTCCCTGTGCCAGCGGTGTCCCTGTGCCAGCCCGTGCCATCAGGGTGTCCCTGTCCCAGCCGGGTGGGTGTCCCTGTGCCATCAGGGTGTCCCTGTCCCAGCCGGGTGGGTGTCCCTGTGCCATCAGGGTGTCCCTGTCCCAGCCGTGTCCCTGTCCCAGCCGTGTCCCCGTGCCAGCAGGGTGGCCCGGCCGGCAAAGGCAGCCCCGGAGCAGCGGGCGTTTCCCTCCCTGGCGGAGCCGCTGCAATCTCCCGACATCTGAGGCACCGCGGGCTTGCCCAACTCGGGTGAAAGGTGGCCCCGGGGCAAATCCTGATGCGGCACATCCTGTCCAGGGACACCCAGGCGATGACAGCGACATTCAGGTCGTGAGGGTGGCATCGAGGCGATGACAGTGACATCCAGGCCATGAGGGTGGCATCAAACTCCCGCCGTCTTCCGCGTTGTTTATCCCCTTTGTCACTTCACCCCAATTATTTGTGCCTGGTGATGTCACCCCGGCCCTGCAGGTGCTGAGGGACCCCTCGGCTCCCTCGCCCCCCCAGATCCCAGCTCCTGGGGGTGTCCTTGCCTTGGTTTTCCCTCTTGGCTTCCCATCCCCTGTAAATCCTTTAAACAGCAGGATTTTAGCCAGGAGGGTCTCGAGGTTTTCCCAAAGCCCCTGAGAAGAGCTGGGAGAACTTCCAGGGCAGGGACATCCCATGGCTGGGGTGCTCGGTGCTGCCCAGACCCTCCCAGTGTGACCAGTCCAGCCCCAGCCCCACATCCCCGAGCAGCACTGGGACCAATCCCCCCGGCTCGCTCCTCGCTCCTTTTCTGCCACAATCCCGGGATTGTGCAAGGCAGGACCTGCCCACGCTCCCCCGTCACCGCCGAGCCCGGCCCGGTGCCGGTGCCGTGTGGCCCGGGGGTGTCACAGCGGCCCGAGCGTGTCCCAGCGGCCCGAGCGTGTCCCAGCAGGGCCCGACCCTGACTCAGCCCTCGGCGGGGCGGGCTCAGCATCGTCCCAAATCCCCAGTCCCCAATCCCCAACGCCACGGGCCACCTGAGCGGCCTCGGGGCAGGGGAACGGCTCCTCCTCCTCCCTAGACACGACCCTAAACCCTTAAATCGACCCCAAATCCCTAAATCGACCCTAAATCCCTAAATCGACCCTAAATCGCTGCAGAGCCCTCAGCTGTCCCTGGTGGGAGGGTAGGAGGGGCTGTTGGAGCTCTTGGGGCTTTTTGGGGCTGTGGGGAGAGCTGGAAACGCCACAGGGGTGGTGGCCGGGACAGAAGGACAGAAGGACACGGCCCATCACAGTCAGCCGCCCCAGGGGTTTTGGCTGGTCCAGCCAGAGGAGATTTTTTGGCTGATCCTGCCCCCAGATTTTCTCTGGCCGCACAAAGCACAGAAATATTTCTCTTTCTCAGGGTGGCCGAGGGAAGGGGGGTTATTCCCTGCCCTGCTCCATCCTCCGAGCACTGGGGAGGTGCCGGAGCTCTCCCAGGGCTCCCAGTTTGGTTTTGGGCACGGGGATGAGTCAGCTCAGCCAGAGCCGCGTCCTCGAGCCCCTGGCCTGACTCAGGACCTCGTTCCTCCAGGAAAACACGGATCCAAACCCAGCCCAGCTCCAGAAGGGACCATCTGAAGGACAAATGGACCTGGGACAGAGCTGGGGACAGCCTGAGCTTCCCAAACCCCCAGCTCCCATCTCCAAACCCACAGGCCAGCCCTGTCTGTGGGATAATCAGGGAAAACCTCCCACTGCCCACTCCAGGAGAAGTGGAGTGGTTCTGGGGCCAGCAGACAGGTCCAGCAGGTGGCCAGGACTGACCACAAGGCAGCTGAGCTCCCCAGCCACCCTCGCCACGGGTTTTCCTTCTGGAACAGCTCAGGATTCACACGGGAGCTTGGGAACTCGGGACTCACACGGGAAATTTGGGAACTCACTGAGGAGTTTGGGAACTCAGGACTCACACAGGGGTTTGGGAACTCACACGGGAAATTTGGGAACTCACTCAGGAGTTTGGGAACGTACTCAGGAGTTTGGCAACTCAGGACTCACTCAGGAAATTTGGGAACTCACTCAGGAGTTTGGGAACTCACTCAGGAGTTTGGCAACTCAGGACTCACTCAGGAGTTTGGGAAACTCCTGCTGCCAGCCCCACGCAGGTCTGGAGCGTCTGCTGTGAGCTGGCCTTGCAAAACTCCTCATCTCTCATCCCAGGGGGACTCATCCTCTCCTGGGACATCAGATACGGGCTCCTGGCAGCGTCGGGGGTGATGAAATCCTGTCCTCAGTTCAGGCTTTGTGCAAGAACTCAGCACCTCCTCATCCCCGTGGGATCCTGATGGCCAAATCCTGGCGGCCCCGAGCTCCTCCTTAAAGCCAGAGTCCCCCCGAGCCCCCCCGGGCACCTCGGGGTCGGGCACAGCCCGGTCTGGGCTGCGTTTGCCACCGGAGCCGCCCCAGCGGCCACAGGGGGAAGCTGGACACGGGATTGGGATATTGGGATATTGGGATATTGGGATATTGGGACTGGAAGCCACCCAAAGCTGTTTTCCCATGGGGAAATGGGCAGGAGGAGCAGGAGGAGGTTCCCTGAGCCTTGCAGGACCCAGGCAGGCTCAGGCACACCAGGGACAATCCCCCCCCCGGCCCGGGCTGGATTTCCAGCGTGGAAAATCGGCCTCCCCTTCCCCCGCGGAGCCCGGCCGGCTCCATCCCAGTTCTCCCAGTCGGGCTGAGCTGCTGGCGGAGGGCAGCGCTCCCGGCCCGTCCCCCGGGGCCCCCGCTGGCTACTCACGGCCGGACGCGCAGCCCAGGGCGATTCCTGCCCCCAGCAGGAGCATCCAGGGCTCCATGGTCCCTCGGGAGGCGCTCCGGGAGCGCCGGGATCGGCTCGGGAGTGCCGCAGCTCCCGCAGCTCCCGGCTATTTGTGGGTCCCGCGGGGGGGGGAGGGAGGGGCGTGATGGCAGCGAGGGCTCCACGGGCGGGCTGCACCCCAACTTCCCCAAAACTCATTAAGCGCACGGCTAATTACAGGCTGCCCGCAGTGGGAGGAGGGCCGGTAAATCCAGAATCCCGGGCTTGCTCCACAAGCCCCGGGGGCTGCGGGGGAGGGTCCCGGGGGGCTTTGCCCACCCCCCAGAACCGGGGGCACAGCCGGGTCCCTGACTGGGCCTCTGCTCCGGGGACTGGTGTGAACTGGGAGCGGCGTTAATTGGGAGTAATGAGCTCTCCTAGCTCAGCTCTGGGGGTTGTGACCCCATCCCTCCCCTCCGGATCGGCCTCGTTGGAGCCTCCAGGTCCTCCAGGAAAGCCCAAAATTGTCGCACAGGGGGAGGTTTGGGGTCATCCCTGCCTGGTCCCACTCCCAGGGTGAGCCCAGAGCTGCTCCAGGGATCCTCCCTGCCCCTGGGGGGCTCAGGCCGGGCCTGGGGGGGGGTCACAGCCCCTTCCCTGACCGGGATCAGCCCAGCCAACCCCGATGGGAAATGTTCCTGGTCCTGGAGCTGAGCAGGGCATTCCCAGGGAGGTAACAGAGCCGCAGCAGCGCTGGGAGGGACCCCAGGGGCACCACCAGGCTCTGCCTCCCCTTCCTCACTCCCCGGCAGGTTTTCCCAGGAAACCCCATCCCAAGGCCCGCAGGATTTGCTCCAGACGCTCCTCCACCCCCTCGCCAGCCCAGGGGTGGCCAGCACTCGCTGGTCCTGGTGGTCCAGGTCCCTCTGGCTTGGCCTGGGGCAGTTCCAGGCAGGGGCAGCATTTGGGGGCTCCTGGGCTCACCTGGGACATGACCCCAGTGCTTTGGGAGCAGCCACAGCCCCAGGACAGGTTGTCCCCCCCAGGAGAGGCTCACACCCTGTGCCCCCCACCTGGGCAGGTGAGACCCCACCCCAAAGAGTTCCCGAGGGTCCCGGGGTGATCCTGGGATCCCTCCTGGAGCGGGGAGCGGCCCCTGCTGTGCCCCGGGCGGTGCCAGCTGGCACGGGAGCGGCGTTTGGTGCAACAAGGGCCGGGTTTGGCTTCTCCCTCAGCCCTCAGTCATTTCCTGACCTGCCCCCTCCTGGTGCCAGCGCTGTGTCACCTCCCCTGGGGCAGCGCCGGGGCCGTCCCCAAGGTCACATCGGGGGCGCAGGTGCAGGGGGTGACCCCGAGCTCAGAGAAGAATGGGGAGTGCAGCCACGAGTACAAAAATACCTCTATTGCTCTGCCTGCCCTGCCCGGAGCTCAGCGGGGCCGGATCCGAGTCCATGGCCGAGCTCTGGGGCCACCAGAGGGCCTCCAGCACAGCCCGGGGCCACCGGGAGCAGAGCCAGGGGCTGCCCCGCTGCCGGCAGCCGGGCCCCCATCCCTGCCCCGGGCCCCCTTCCCTGCTCTGGACCCCCATCCCTGCTCTGGGCCCCATCCCTATTCTGGGCCCCATCCCTATTCTGGGCCCCCATCCCCATTCTGGACCCCCAACTTTGCTCCAGACTCCCATCCCCATTCTGGACCCCGTCCTTGCTCTGGTCCCCCATCCCCATTCTGGGCCCCCATCCCCATTCTGGACCCCATCCCTGCTCTGGGCCCCCATCCCCATTCCAGGCCCCCATCCTCACTCTGGGTCCCCGTCCCTGCTCCAGCCCCGCTCCCCTCAGGGCTCCAGCTCCCGGGAGAGCCTCAGCAGCTCCTTCTGGCTGTCGATGGCCCTCAGGTGCTGCAGGTAGGCCCAGGTGGACACGGGGTTCCGCACGCTCAGGGACTGCTCCGAGCCTGCGGGGAAGGATGAGATCAAGGCTGGGGTCCCCTCCCTGCCCTGGCACAGCCTGCTGAGCCCGTCCAGCCCTGCAGGAGCACCCCATGGACCCCCTGGGTCACCCCCAAACCTCCCCAAACTGGCTCATGGATACCTGCATGAATCCTCCCTGGGTCCCTCCCAGGATCCCTCCCTGGATCCTCCCTGGACCCTCCCAGGATCCCTCCCTGGATCCTCCCCAGGTCCTCCCCTGTTCCCTCCCTGGCTCCTCCCTGGCTCCCCCCCGGATCCCTCCATCCCCTGGATCCCTCCCTGGCTCCCTCCATCTCCATCCCCTCTCCCTCAGCTCAGGGACCCCCGCAGAGGGTCGGGGGTCCCCTGGGGCTGGGTGAGAGCTCAGCCTGAGGAGCTCCAGACGCACACGTGGAGATCCTGACGGCCTTGGCGTCCTCGGGCCGGTGTGGGGAGCGGCTCCGCAGCGGGGACAGCGGCGCTGGGGGGACAGAGAGAGGGGCTCAGCCCCATCCTCGGGGGCTCAAGCCCACCCCCAGGGCCCCAGCCATGTTTAGGGAACGCTCCAGGCCCCCTCCCCAGCTCCCTGGGGCGCTCACCGTGCGCGTGGCCCCGGCAGCGCTGCAGGACTCGCACGGTCTTGGCCATCATGTGCTGTGGGTGAGGCACAGGGGTCACCTGCTGCCACCTGGCCCCACCTGGATCCCCAAAATCTCTGTCCCCACCGTGGCTGTGACCCCGCTGGGACAGCCCTGGTTGCTGAGGTGCCAGAGTTCTGCCTGCAGGGCCCTCGCAGGGGGCACCGGCCCCTCACTCACCATCTTCTCAAAGTTGATGAGGTTCTCAGCCAGGGTGCGATTGCCCTCGTGGATGAAGGTCATGTCTGGGGGGGTTTGGGGGTCAGAGAGGGGCCCCCGGCAGCGCTGGGCACACCCAGAGGGCCCCCAAAACCCGACACCCACCTTTGAGCAGCAGGGGCACGAAGGGGATGATGGGGGGGCTCAGCTTGGCCACGGCCAGGCGATAGACACGGTGGTTCCACGAGGGGTCCTGGGGACAGGCAGGGACACGGGGGGTGGGGGGACAGGGGGGGACAGCAGCACCCCCTCCCCATTGCTCCAGGGGCAAATCCCGCCAGGAAGGGGACACGGGGTGGCAAAAGGGGACTTGGGGCAGGAAAGGGGACATGGGGTGGGAAGGGGACATGGGGCAGGAAGGGGACATGGGGCAGGAAGGGGGACACGGAGCAGGAAGGGGACATGGGGCAGGAAGGGGACACGGGGCAGGGGGGCTGCGCTCACCAGCATCCTCTCCAGGGCCGAGTGCAGCTTCCGGATCTTGTGGGGCAACCTCTGTGCAGGGACAGGATCGTGGGGCTGGCACCCCCTGTCCCACCCCAGAGACCCCCGGCTGTCCCTCCCCAGGGGTTGTCCCACCCCGTCCCCTCCTCGCTGTCCCCCTCTGTCACCTCCCAGGTCTTGGCCAGGCGAGTCACAGCCGTGTTGCTCACACCAAACATCACCGCGAAGAAGGAATTCAGGTTCTTCTGCTCCTTGAGGCTGCGGGCGGGGATGGGGACAGGTCAGCCATGGGGACGGGAACGGGGACAGGGACGGGGACAGGGACAGGTCAGCCATGGGGATGGGCACAGGGACGGGCACAGGGATGGGGACGGGGACGGGGACAGGTCAGCCATGGGGACGGGCACGGGGACAGGGATGGGGACAGGGACGGGGACAGGTCAGCCATGGGGACGGGCACGGGGACAGGGATGGGGACAGGGACGGGGACAGGTCAGCCATGGGGACGGGCACGGGGACGGGGACAGGGACGGGGACAGGTCAGCCATGAGGACGGGCACGGGGACAGGGACAGGGACTCACTGTGCCGCCAGTTTGATGAACTTGCGGAGGAGCTGCGCGCGCCGGCCCAGCTCGGGGCACAGGCACAGCTCGGTGGCCACCCAGAACTGCAGCTCGTTGAAGCGCCGCAGCACCCGCGCCAGGTTGGCCGTGGCCACCTCGTGGAACTTGTGCGGCCCCACGATGTAGTGAATCATCTCCACCTGGGAGAGCGGCAGGTGAGGGGTGTCCTGGACCCCTCCCTGGCAGGTGAGGAGTGTCCTGGACCCCTCCCTGACAGGTGAGTGGTTTCCTGGACCCCTCCCTGACTGATGAGGGGTGTCCTGACCCTCCTCCCCGACAGGTGAGGGGTGTCCTGACCCCCTCCCAGCACGGGCCACACCTGGTGGATGCTCTTGAAGAGGTTCCAGTCGTAGTCGGTGAGGTGGCTGGCCAGGTCCTTGGAGCTGATCAGGTCCAGGGTGTCCGAGGAGCCGGCGTGGGGGCCCAGCTGCTCGGGGTGGGGGGTCTGGGCACGGGACAGGAGCCCTGACCCCTCCTGCCCTCAGCAGACCCCAGGAGGGACAGGCACCCCAAACTGAGGCACTGCAGCCCCCAACCCCCTCCTGGGAGGGTCCACCAGGTGCTGCCCACCCCAGACCCCCCCACACTCACCAGGCTGCCCAGCTCGTCCCTGCTGACCACAAAGAGCCTCTCGTTGAGGCCCAGAGCCGTGAACACCCCCACGGCGTCCTGCGGCAGCACCGCTCGCTCTGCGCGGAGGGAAGGGCGGGCTGGCACGGAGGAGGGGACAGATCCCGGCTGGGCACGGGGACAGGGCCACCCCAGGGGAGTCCCCTCACCTCCGGCCGAGTTCACCTTGACCAGGACGTGCTCCCGGTCCCGGCGCAGCCGCGGCGCCAGGGCCCGCAGCACGTCCCGCACGGCGGCGTTCACGGGCAGCACCGACACCAGGCACGAGTGGTCGGCCCTGAAGATCTCGTAGGGCACTGGGGGGGACAAAAGGGACCTCAGAGGGACAAAAGGGACCTCGGTGTCCCCATGCTGCAGGGGACTGTCCCCGCTGAGGGGGAGTACCTTTGTCCTGCGCTCTCAGGGCGCAGGTGCTGTCCAGCATCGCCTCCTCAGGGCTCCCGAGCCACACTCCCGAGCTCCGGGCCTGGGGAAGGTGGGACAGACGGGAGGACACGGCCACAGCCACCGCCCCTCCTGTGGCATGTCCCCAAAGGGCAGAGAGGACCCAGATCCTGCCCTGTCACCCCTCAGGGGGTCCCTACCTTGGGCTGGGGGGACACGCTGCCATCACCGTTCTCCAGCCTGCGGGAGGGGAAGGGGGAGGATGGAGACGCCGTTCCCGGTGGGAACAGAACCGGGACCGGCCACCCCCGGGGACTGCGGTCACCCCCGGGGATTGTGGCCACCCCTGGGACTGCAGCCACCCCCGGGGACTGCGGCCACCCCTGGAGCTCCAGTCACCCCCAAGTCCCCTGCCCCACCCGGCTGCCCCTCCCCATGGCCGGGACCCCCACACCGGGGACAAGGTGGCACCAGAGCTGCCCCAAAAGCTCCTCCCCAGGAGAGCGCAGCCCCCCGGGCACCTGCGGTGGCTTCAGGGGACACTGGGGGACACGGGGGGGACGCTGGGGGGACATGGGGGGGACACTGGGGGGACTCACGCTCGGGGTCGCCGCCGCTCCTGGCCCTGCTCCTGGCCCAGCCCGCCCAGCTGGGGGTCCCGGCTCGCCAGGTCCGCCAGGTTCTGCGGGGACAGGGGGCCCGGGGTGAGCGCGGGGCTGTCCCTGCGGTGTCACCGTGCCACCCCGGCGGTGTCACCTCAGGACAGGGGGCCCGGGGTGAGCGCGGGGCTGTCCCTGCGGTGTCACCGTGCCACCCCGGCGGTGTCACCTCGGGACAGGGGGCCCGGGGTGAGCGTGGGGCTGTCCCTGCGGTGTCACCGTGCCACCCCGGCGGTGTCACCTCGGGACAGGGGGCCCGGGGTGAGCGCGGGGCGGTCCCTGCGGTGTCACCGTGCCACCCCGGCGGTGTCACCTCGGGACAGGGGGCCCGGGGTGAGCGCGGGGCGGTCCCTGCGGTGTCACCGTGCCACCCCGGCGGTGTCACCTCGGGACAGGGGGCCCGGGGTGAGCGCGGGGCGGTCCCTGCGGTGTCACCGTGCCACCCCGGCGGTGTCACCTCGGGACAGGGGGCCCGGGGTGAGCGCGGGGCGGTCCCTGCGGTGTCACCGTGCCACCCCGGCGGTGTCACCTCGGGACAGGGGGCCCGGGGTGAGCGCGGGGCGGTCCCTGCGGTGTCACCGTGCCACCCCGGCGGTGTCACCCGGCGGTGCCAGCCCGGCCGTACCTGCAGCAGCGCCGTGGTGCTGCGGTCGCCCTGCAGCAGCCGCCCGTAGAGCAGCACCCACTGGCTGACGAGCCGCAGGATCTTGCGCCGCTTGCGCAGGGAGTAGGAGGCCTTGTCCTGCTCCGAGCCCTCCAGCGGCTCCGCGCGGAAACTGGGACCAGTCAAGGGCACCAGTAAAAGGTGGAGAGGGGCAGGGACCCCCAGGGATGGCACCCCGGGAGATGGGGACGCGCCCAAGGGCACTGAAAGGGGATTTGGGGCTCCCCCCGAGGGGACAGGGACCGGACTGAGCGTGTCCCCAGCATGTGGCAGAGCCCAGTCCCCCCAGTTCCCGCACAGGAGGATACTGGTGCAGCAGGGCCCGGCAGAGCTGCGAGGTCGGCATGAACACGGTGTAGGTGAGCAGGAAATCCCCCAGCAGCGTGTCTGTGAGGGACAATCCCCAGCACACGGGTGGCTCTGGGACAATCCCCGGCACACGGGGACACCCCCACAGCGGGGACACAGCGGGGACACAGCGGGGACACCCCCACCTACCCACGGGGTCGTAGAGGGTGGCGTCGAGCCTCATGAACTCCAGCAGGTGCTCCAGGATCTTCTCAGGTGTCCCAGCCATCACCAGGTACCTGCTGGGGACAGGAGGGGTGGAGGTGACACCGCGGCCACGGGCAGGGCCACCCCGGGCTGGTGGCACCACGGGCCGGTGTCCCCGTTCCTCGTCCCCTTGTTCCTTCCAAAAATTGCCCCGAGGGAGGCTGGAAAGGGCAGAGGGGGCGGCTCAGGGGGCAGGGGTGTCACCTGCTCAGGGGACAGGGACAGGGCTGTCACCTGCTCAGGGGATAAGGACGGGGGTGTCACCTGCTGTGAGTGGGACAGGGACAGGGTGTCACCTGTTCAGGGGACAGGATGGGGGTGTCACCTGCTGTGAGTGGGACAGGGACGGGGGTGTCACCTACGGCGAGTGGGACAGGGACATGGGTGTCACCTGTCACAAGGGGGACAGGGACAGGGGTGTCACCTGCCACCAGCGGCACAGGAGTGTCACCTGCTGCTCCGCGCCGAGGCCGCCTGGCCGCTGCCCCCCTGCAGGTCCTTCTGCAGCACCAGCACCACCTTGCCGTGCTCCTTCAGCCGCACCGTGTTGGCCTCCACATCCTGGGGACGATCCCGCCGTCAGCCCGGCCGGGGTTCCCCAAAATCCCCCCAAAATCCCCCCCAAAATCCCCCCCAAAATCCCCCCCGGGCCCACCTTGAGGATGCGGTTGAAGTCCTGCTTGTCCACGCGCAGGAAGTGACAATTGTCCTCGCGCAGGAGGATGGTGGCCGCCCGCGGGGCGTCGTTCACCAGCGCCAGCTGCCCGAAGTCGTCCCCCTCGTGCAGGGTGGCCACCAAGCCCTGGGGACAGCACGGGGGTGAGGGATGGTGACACTGGGGGGTCCCCAGAGTGTCCCCTGCAGTGCAGGGTGGCCACCAAGCCCTGGGGACAGCATGGGGGTGAGGGATGGTGACACTGGGGGGTCCCCAAGGTGTCCCTCCAGCACGGGGACAAACCCACCTTGCCGTGGGTGACCACGTTGACCGAGCCCTTCCAGATGATGTACCAGGAGGTGCCTTTGTCACCTTGGCTGAACACTGGGACAGCGCCCGGGAAAAGGGGGGAAAATTCACAATTTTGGGAACGGCTCCAGCGTCCCCAGGCTGGGGACACCCGGTGTGACTCACGGGGGACTCAGCGTGACTCACAGACGGTGCCCGCGCGCTGGTGCCCCTCGAACATCAGCACGGCCGCCAGCTCCCGCTTCACCTGCGCAGGGGACAGCGCTGTCACCCCCGGCTGGGCCAGCAGGGGACACCGGGAGCGGCGGGGAAGGGCCGAGGGAGGCACAGAGACAGCCAGGGAGGATGCTTGGATGGAATGGAAGGAAAGCAGAAGGATTTGGGGAGCAGGGGAGGATGGCAGGACAGGAACTGATGGGGTTCAGGAGGGTTTGGGGCCCAGGGGATACCCCAGCCCCACTCACCGAGTTGGAGAGGTGAGCCACGGCTTTGATGTGAAGCAGCTCCTCAAAGATCAGCTCCAGCTCGTCCTGCGTGCGCTGGGCAGGCCTGGGGGGGCCGGGGGCTCAGCGGCTCCCTGTGCCCCCCACCCAGAGCACAGCCCCCCTCCGCAGCCCCCTCCCCTCCTCGGGGGACACTCTTGGATCCCCCCACCCTCAGCAGCCCCGTGGCTGCTCCAGACCCCCCGAGCAGGGCCCAGAAGGGTCCAGAAGGTGCCGAGGGGCCCCCCAGGCACCGGGGCACTCACGGCTTGCGCAGGGCCATGGAGAGCAGCGCGTCGGGGCCCAGCTGCGCCAGGAACCCCAGAGCCTCCAGCAGCTCCTCGGGGTCCCGCGGCCCCGCGCCGGGCTCGGGGCTCAGCTCCAGCTCGGCAAAGCGGTAAAACTGCGTCTCCTTGTCCTGGAAGTGCCACTCCTGCCTCACTGCGGGGGGACGGCGGCCGTCAGCTCAGCTCTGCGCCCCCCCAGCCCCCCAGAGCCCCCCGAGCCCTCACCGTGCGTCAGCACCCCTCCGTCCACCAGCACCTGCCCGATGCCCACGGCCTGGCAGCGCGTCTGGACGGCCGCGCCGGCGCTCAGCAGCCAGTCCACCAGCTCCTTCCCCGAGCAGCACTGCCTGGGGGGGCACAGGGGGTGAGCAGCCCCCGGGACAGCCCCCCCGCAGCCCCCCGAGGGTCCCCCCAGCCCACCGGTGGTGCCGCAGGTGGTGCTTGTGGTCGCGGATGAGGCCGGGCCGGGAGCTGCTCAGGTGGGCGAAGAGGAGCTTGCCCGCCCTCCAGATCTTCTCCGAGGATGCCTGAGGGCGGGAAGGGGACAAGGGAGCTCGTGGTGGGGGGGCTGGGCTGTCACCTGTCCCCCCAGTGCCCTGGGATCGCCCCCACCCACCCCAGGAATGGCGGGGCCCAAGGAGCATCCCGATGGCTCTGGGGTGTGGGGGTGCCCTGGCCCCTCACCCCCCGCCCCGGCCTCCCCAAATTCACCTCCCCGGTGGCCTCCCCAGCCCCCCCACCTGGGTGATGCTGTGGCCATAGTCCAGGCTGGATTCCGAGTCCAGGAGCGGGGTCTGGAAAACCAAAGGGGAGGAATTGTGGGCTGTGAGGGCTCTGCTGTGCCCCCATCACCCCACACAGCTGGGAGGGGGGTCCTGGCACCCCCAGAGCAGCCCCAGCTCTTCACCAGGTGAGGGGGCAGCGCCCAAATCCCGGATCCAGCACCCCGATCCTGAATCCAGCACCCAAATCTTGAATCCAGCACCCAAATCCTGAGTCCAGCACCCAAATCCTGAGTCCAGAACCCAAATCCTGAACCCAGCGCTCAGTTCTTGACTCCAGCACCAATTTCCTGAATCCAGGACCCATTTCCTGCCCGCAGGTCCTGACTCCACTCCCCCTCTCCCGCTCATTTTTCTCCCAGCTCTCGCCCTCGGGGATGCTCCAGGTAAAACGACCGCACCGAGGGACGAGCCCCGGTCCCCTCCCGGGTGGCGGGGCAAAGGTGGCCGAGCCCCGGCGGCGGCGCTGCCCGCGGGGACCGCGGCTCCCGGGCCCCTCCTGGCCACGGCCCTGCACAAACAAGCCCGGCCCGCACCCGTCAGACCAGTTCCCGGCACCGGGAGCGCTGACCCGGCACGGGGCACGGCCGCCCCCCCGAGGGACGCCCACCGGCACGGGGGGAACCCCCAGGGCGGGTCTGGGGTCCCCTTCCCGGCTGTGGGGGCCCCACAGAGCCCGGGAGGGCACCCGAAAACGGGGTCAGCAGGGATCCTCCCGGGGCCTGGGTGGGGGAGGCTGGGGCAATCCCAGGGCAGGGGGACAAGGGACAGGTCCGGATGGATTTCCAATTGAGGAGGGCAGGAATTAATTAGCGCAGGAGTTAATTAGTGCAGGATCCTCGAGGCCGAGCCTCCACCTGCTCCCAGCACTTCTCAACGGCTCAGGAGGAATTCGAGGAGCCACGAGCGGCTCTGGGAGCGCTGCAGGTCCCGGGGGACGTGTGCCACCTGGCCACGGTGTCACCCGGGCTGGGACAGCGCTCTGAGCTGGCCACAGTGTCCCCAAGGCAGGGACACGGTGACTCAGGTGCTCTGCAAACTCCGCTGAGCCCCGTGACGGCCGCGAGGAGCAGGAACCGGAGCAGAGCAAATGTTTGCAAACAGAGCCGGGAGGCGGCCGGGGCGCGGGGCCGCTCTGGGACACGGAGGCGCCACCCCGTGGGAACAGATCTGTGTCCCCCCGTGGGAGCCAGAGGTCCCTGTCACCCGTGGGGGGCAGGAGATCTGTGTCACCCTGTGGGAGCCAGAGGTCCCTGTCACCTCTGTGGGTGCAGGAGGTCCCTGTCACCTCTGTGGGTGCAGGAGGTCCCTGTCACCTCCTGGGTGCAGCAGGTTTGTGCCACCCCGTGGGTCCAGGTGACACGTGGGTGTCCCGCTGCCCAGGTCCCCAAAGGGCGTTGCTGTCCCCCTGCACAGAGCCCCCTCTGCCGTCCCCCTCTGTCCTTGGGGCACAGAGCCAGGCTGTGCCCCGGGCCACGCTCCAAGGACACCTAAACAGACACAAAATCCCCGCTCAAGGATCAAATTCCTCCTTCCCGGGATTCCTCTCTGCCAGGACAGCTCTGGAATCACCCAAACCCCCCCCCGCTGCCCCCAGACCCCCTCCCGGAGCATCACCCCGGGTCAGGACCTGCAGGACGCCCCCACCCCCCTCCTTGTCACGGCGCGGCTCCAAGCAGCTTCCTAAGGAGTTGCCTTTTCCATCTTCCTGCCCACGGGACACGCCGGGATCCTGCCTTTCTCCAGGATTCCGGCAGCGCCGGGCGCCTGGCCAAGGCCGCCAGCGGCCGTTCCGCGCTCGCGGCCGCTTTTGTTTGGGATCCCGAGGAAAACAAGCGCGGCTATTTCGGGCCCTACGGCTCCGGAGAGAGCCCTCGCCCATCCGCAGCCTCCGCAGGCCGGGGCTCGGCACAGCTTCCCCCGGGACGGGGCCGGGACGGGGCTGGGCACCCCCGGGACGGGGCCGGGCACCCCCGGGATGGGGCTGGGCACCCCCGGGACGGGGCTGGGCACCCCCGGGATGGGGCTGGGCGCCCTCAGGATGGGGCTGGGCGCCCCCGGGATGGGGCTGGGCGCCCTCAGGATGGGGCTGGGCGCCCCCGGGATGGGGCTGGGCGCCCTCAGGATGGGGCTGGGCGCCCTCGGGACGGGGCTGGGCACCCCCAGGACGGGGCTGGGCACCCCTGGGATGGGGCCGGGCACCCCCCGGGATGGGGCCGGGCACCCCCGGGTCAGGGTTGGGCATCTCCCAGGATGAGGTTCAGCATTCCCCGGGATGGGGCTGGGCACCCCCGGGATGGGGTTGGGCATCTCCCAGGATGAGGTTCAGCATCCCCCAGGATGGGGCTGGGCACCCCTGGGACGGGCTCAGGGACGCACTCCGGCTCCACTGTCCTTGCCAGGGACCCGCAGGGGGCTGGCACAGTGGCACTTGTGGCTGGCACAGTGGCACTTGTGGCTGGCACAGACACTTGTCACTGGCACAGTGGCCCTTGTCCCCTGGGAAGGACGGAGGACGGAGCCACTTGGGGACACTGCTGTCCTTTGGAGCTGGGAGGGATTTGCTGGGATCAGGTCCCCGAGGGGGATGAGATGGAGCCAGGGGGAGTTTCCAGGAGCTTCCAGCGATGGGGACGAGGGACCTGTGTCGCTCCTGAGGCGCTTCCCTCCCGCTCACCTGCCCCAGGAATGGCTGTGCTGGGACAAAATCCCCCTTTCCCTGCTGGCATCGGCTCCAGTGCCCTTAACCCCTGGGTGTCCCCCGCAGAGGGGACACTCCTGCCCTGCCACAGGCACCACTGCTGCCAGGGCTGGTGGGATTGGTCCCAGTTCAGCCCAGGAATGCTCCAGGCCTGCTGCTTCCCAGGCTGAGTGCCCCTCAAAAGCCCTCCCCAAAGTCCTAAAAGTTTTGGAGAGAAAAATAAATAGGGAAGAAAGGGGAAAAGGGAGGAAAACTTATCTGGGAGGGAGGCCCTGTGCTCCGTGGAAATGCCCAAAGGGGAGTTGTCCCCTAAAATAATTCCACTTTTTTCTTGGAAAGAGTCCCAAGCCAAGCAGTGTGGGAAGGGGAAGGACACAAAGCTCCAGAAGCTCTGCCAGGGCTCCAGGGTCACCTCCCCGCCTAGAGGGGACACGGAGGGGCCGAGAGCAGGGCCTGGCACCCCGGGGACTCCCCCCAGCTCCCGGGGCCAGCGCGGAGCCGGGCGGGGAGGTCACGGTGCCAGGGGACAAATCCCTGCTGCGGGAACGGGTGGGAGAGGGGAGGAACGCTGCGTGCTCCCGGGAATGTCCCCCCGGGAATGTCCCCCCGGGAATGTCCCCCCGGGAGTGTCCCCCCGGAATGTCCTTCCTGCTGGGATGCGCCGCCGGGCACCTGGCACCGGGCTCGTTTCACGCCTGGCCGCCCGTTCTGCTCCGCTCCGCCCGTTCCAGCCTGCGCAGCAGCTCACCTGCAGCCTCACCTGGCCCTTGTGCCCTCACCTGGCCCCCCGTGCCCTCACCTGGCCTCCTGTGCCCTCACCTGGCCCCCCGTGCCCTCACCCGGCTCCCTGCACGCCTGGATTCACTCCCCGTACCCTCACCTGGTTCCTCCCTCCCTCACCTGGCTCCTCGTACCCTCACCTGCACGCCTGGCTTCACTCCCTGCTCCCTCACCTGGCTCCTTCCACCCTCACCTGGCTCCCTGCACTCCTGGACTCCCTCCACTCCTCTCATTCCCGGATTCCCGGGGCTGGGGAGACCCCGGCCCCACTGACCCAGCGGATTTGGGGACACGCTCCCCCCACTCCCCACTCCCCCAGCGGATTTGGGGACACGCTCCCCCCACTCCCCCAGCGGATTTGGGGACACGCTCCCCCCATTCCTCACTGACCCAGAGGATTTGGGGACACGCTCCCCCCATCCCCCACTGACCCAGCGGATTTGGGGACACGCTCCCCCCATTCCCCACTCCCCCAGCGGATTTGGGGACACGCTCCCCCCATTCCCCACTCCCCCAGCGGATTTGGGGACACGCTCCCCCGGCCCCACTCACCCAGCGGATCCCCTGGATGCGGGGCAGGCTCCCCCCGGCCCCCTCCAGCCGCACCTCGTAGCTGGAGCTCCGGAACAAGTGCATCTTCCTGAGCAGCCCCGCGAGCCGGGCTCCGTCCGCGCCGGGACCCGCGGGGGGCTGCGGGGGGGCGGCGGCGGCGCCGCTTCCCGGCTCCGGCCCCGCTCGCCGCGGCCCCGCGCCCCTCCGCGCCCCCCCGGCCGCCGCCCCCGGCCCGGCCCCGCGCACCTTCATGCGGCGGGGGGCGGCGAGGCCATCGCGGCCGCGGCCCCGGGGCTGCTCCGCGGCTCCTCGGGACGGGGCCGGGCTCGGGAGCGGCTCCGCCGCCGCCGCCGCCGCGCCGGGCCCGCCCCGGGCACGGGAGCCCCGCCCGCGGCCCCTCCCCGGCTCCCACGGCCCCGGCCGGGACCCCGCGGCGGTACCGAGCCCCGCACCCCGCCCTCGGCCGTGGGAGGGGGGCACAGCGCGGATCCCCGGACCCCCGGACCCCCGGGACCCCCTGGGACCCCCTGGGACCCCCGGGACCCCCCGGGACCCCCGGGACTGGGTTTTAGGGGTCTCCAGGAGTCCCTGAGCCTGCTTTGGGGGGGTCCCGGAGGGTTCCCGTGCCCTTCCCTGCCCTGCCCTGCCCAGCCTGGTGGGGGGACCCAGAGAGGCTGGAAGAGGGAGGGGCTTGGGAATGGTTCGTACTGGGAATGGTTTGTGCTGGGAATGGTCTGTACTGGGAATGGATTGCACTGGGAATGGATTGTACTGGGAATGGTTCATACTGGGAATGGTTCACACTGGGAATGGATTGCACTGGGAATGGTTCATACTGGGAATGGTTCATATTGGGAATGGTTGACACTGGGAATGGTTCACACTGGGGAGGAGGCCCCCAGCCCCCAGCCCCAGCTGGAGCAAAGCTGAGGTGGGGCCCAGCAGTCCTGGGAGAGCTTTTACTGGGGCTTTTGGCGAAAAAGGAAAGGGGTTTCTGCCAAAAGGAGCCTTTACTTCTGAAATAAATCCCGATTTTTAAAATCCAAATCTGCCTTTAAATCGGCCCCCACCCTGGCTAGAGCAGGGATGGGAAACATCAGCTGGATTCGAGGAATTTGGGGAAGAGCCGTGAGCCTCCCCTGCTCCCCCTCCTGCCCAGGCAGCCGAGAGGCTCTGGGGTAACAGCGGGGTCCCCGAATCTGTCCCCCCGGGATGGGGCCTCCCTTGGGCACATCCTTGACAGATCCTGACCCTTCCTCCCCCGATCCCTCCCCCGCTGCCTTTTCCCGGGATTCCTGGAGGCTCCGGGACCCCCAGAACCTGCCCCGGGCTGGAGTCCCCCTCCCCAGGAGCTGCTCCCGGGGTTCTTCCAGCCAGGCTCCCCTCGGGCCCCCCCGGATCCCGGCCGTGCACAGACACGTCCCCCCATGCAAATCAGAGCTCATTAAGGGGAGGAGGAAGAGGCCTGAGGAAGGCAGCGGCTCCTGGAGCCCTGGCAGCCACCCCGGCAGCCCGAGGAGAGCAGAGGCGCCTGCCCCGGCCCCGGGGGGACTGCGGGCGGCTCCTGCTTGGGAAGAGGCTTCCAGCACCCCATTCCAGTCCCATTCCTATCCCAGTCCCATCCCTATCCCACCCTAACACATTCCATTTTATCCCACCCTATCCTATCCCACCCTTTCCCATCCCATCCCATCCCATCCCATCCCATCCCATCCCATCCCATCCCATCCCATCCCATCCCATCCCCAATCCCATCCCATTCCCATTCCCAATCCCATCCCATCCCATTCCCATTCCATCCCATCCCATCCCATCCCATCCCATCCCATCCCATCCCATCCCATCCCAATCCCGTTTTATCCCACCCTTTCCATCCCATTCCCATTCCCATTCCCGATCCCATCCCATTCCCAATCCCATCCCATCCCATTCCCATTCCATCCCATCCCAATCCCATTTTATCCCACCCTTTCCATCCCATTCCCATTCCCAATCCCATCCCACCCCTCCCCATCTCATTTCAGACCCAGCAATGGGGGTCCCCCCACCCCTTTCCTTTCCCACCCCTCATTCCCGGGAACAGCTCCCATTATTCTATTTTTTAGTCCTATGAGGATGGTGAGACTGTACAGATGTTATAATTCACGCTATCACAATCAGAACCCAACTATTTCTTAATTATAATGAAAATTATAATCATGTATACTATAATTATAATATAATATATTGAAATTTTAATTATTTAAAATATACTAGATTTAATTTTAATACTTAAACTATTATATAATTATTAAAATATATAACTTATATGTATGAGCAATATAAATTTTGTATAATTATATGCATTATACAATTATAATACATAATATAAGCATTTCTTGACCTACCAAATTTTCCACAAATGCATTTCCCACATCCCCGAGGTGTCCCTGGGGTCTCGCTGGTCCCTCCTCCCGCTCCAGGCAGGGACACTCCCGTCCCTCCCAGTGCCCGCGCTGCCCTTCCCGGCTCGGGAGCCTCGGGAGCCTCGGGAGCCGTGCCCGGTGCCCGGTGCCCGGTGCGGGGTCACCGATCCCGGCCGTTCCCGGGGACCGCCCGAGGCAGCCGCTCCTGCCCCGCCAGCTCTGCCTTATCAACCTCTTATCGCTCCTTTAGCGCCGCTCGTTCGGCTCCGCTTGGACAATCATTAATTAACGTCCGCCGGCTCTGGGGCGGTTCTGACCCTCCCGGCAGGAATCCCTTCCCGAGATCCCAAATCCTAAAGGGGATTTGCAGATCCACCTGGCCCTGCTCCCCATCCCTTGCCCCCCTCAGAGGCAGAAGGGAGTGAAATCCCAGTTAAATCCCAATATTTTTGCTCCATCCCCCGTTTCGGCTCCGTTTCCTGGGAATGAGCGGCCGGGTCTCGTCCCTTGGCAGGGCAGAAATTCCGGGGAGCTCTGGGTGCCCCCCAGGAGGGTTTGGCTGGCAGCTGGGGGGGCAGAAATCTCTGTATTTATCATCTCCCCGGTTCACCGGGACGCGGCCACAAATCAGCGCCGGAAATCCAATCCCGGGGAAAACGGTTGGGAATTTACAGCGCTCCAAACACCGCGGGTTTATCCTTTAATGCTGCTGCTTTATGTATTCCTCTCCCTCCAACCCTATTTATTTCCTGTTTATTGGCCCAGCCTCCCCTAATTTATGTTTTCATTACTTTGATTAACGCCCCTGCTCCCCTGACATCGTTATTCCGGCGCAGTTCCCCCAAACCCTCGGTGTTAAATAATCCTCGGGTTTAGCCGGGATGATTTGTAATTTAATAAGCGGCTCCAATGCCGTGTTTTATCTCCTAATTGGGCCGGAATTAGCAGCAATTCCGGAATTAACACAAATTATGGGACGCCCCTTGTTGCTGCACGGGGTTTTATTGGGTGGGAGCAGCAGCTTTAGGAATTATCTGAGCCGCGCTCCCCATTCCGGGCGTGATTCATTTCTGGATCGCCCACGGCTGACGGCTCAGGCAGGAATTGCTGCCGTGGAGGGGAAGCTGCTCCCGAGGAAGGGAGGAAGGAAGGAAGGAAGGAAGGAAGGAGAGTTTTGGTCTCCCAGGTGGTTTAATTTCATTCCCTCATTATCATCTGGGGAACGTGATGTGTCTTGTTCTCCCGGTCTTTCCGTGCCCGCTCGGCTTCTTCCTGAAACAATTCCCAGATTTGCGTCTCCCATGAGCTGCAGACGCCTCAGATCTGAGTCCAGCAAGAGCTGGGCCTCCAGAAAATCGTGGAAAAAGTGGAAAAAGTGGAATTGTTCAGGTTGGAAGAGCCTGCTAAGGTCACTGAGTCCCGCCAGTAACCCAGAGAGAGGAGAAAGAAAAGCAATGTTTTTCCCAAAGTTGGGATTTGTTTTTTCCAAAAGTTGGGATTGGTTTTTCCCAAAGATGGGATTTGTTTCTTTTTCCCGAAGGTGGGATTTGTTTTTCCCAAAGAGGGAATTTGTTTCTTTTTCCCAAAAGTGGGATTTGTTTTTCCCAAAGATGGATTTGTTTCTTTTTCCCAAAGGTGGGATTTGTTTTTCCCAGAGGTGGGGTTGATTTTTCCCAAAGGTGGGATTTGTTTTCCCCACAGGTGGGATTTGTTTTCCCAAAGATGGGATTTGTTTCTTTTTCCCAAAGGTGGGATTTATTTTTCCCAAAGATGGGATTTGTGACCATTCCTCACACCAGGACGAGCTGGGACCTCCCCATTTCCTCAGCTTTTCCTTCTTACTTTCTCCTTCGGGCCTTTGGCATTTCTGGGGTCTCCATCCCAGCTCTTCCCGTGCCTGGAATGTTCCTGCAAAGGGGAAAACAAGGCGGCCTCAAGGCCAAACCCTCGGGCCAGAGCTCCAGGCTGTTCCCAGCTCCGGGAAGCAAACAGGGCTGTCCCCATCCCGCTGATTTTCCTCCTTTTGTTCCCAGCCCCAGCCCCGGGAGGGAGGAGGAGGAGGGAGGAGGAGGAAGGATCCCTCATCCGGTAAATCCGGCTGTTTCCCAGCTGCTCCCGAGGCTCGGGCAGGAGCAATAACCGGGAGAGCTCCGGGCAACCCCCGCCGGGCGCAGGGGAGCGGGGCCAAGGTCCACAGCCCGGGAAACCCAGGTGGCACCTCAGGTGACATCTCAGGTGGCACCTCAGGTGGCACCCGGAGCTGCTGCCGGGGGGGCAGTGCTGAGGAAGCCAATTTTGGGTCAAAAAGTGACAAAAAAGGGTGGGAGCTGCTGGGTTGGGCAGCAGGAGCAGGAGCATCGCTGTTCCCACCTGGAGCCGTTCCTCCTCCTCCTCCTCTCCCTGTCCTCACTCCCATCCCATCCACCTTTGGAAAATCCAGGTGCCTGAGGTGGGCATTGCTGAGGAAGCCAATTTTGGGTCAAAAAGTGAAACCAAAAACCAAAAACCAAACTGAAAAACCAAAAGAACTCCACAAAAACCCAACCAGCCAACCAACAAAAAAATAATAATAAAAAAAACCAAACAAAAAAAACCCCAAAACCAAACCAACCAAAAAAAAAAAAACCAAACCAACAAAACAAGAAAGATAAAGAGCCCACCCTGAAACAAACCCCAAAAGACAAAAAAAAAAAAAAAAAAAAAAAAAAAAAAAAAAAAAAAAAAAATCTTCCCACAAAAAAACCCCCAAAAAAGAACAAAAAAACCCCCCAAAATTCAAAAAACAGCCCCAGACTTTGCTCCTCCTCAGCCCTGAGCCGCTTCTCACCCGCACAAAAATCACCCCAGAGCATCTCCCCGGCCGGGCAGAGTCAGCAGAGCCGGGATGATCTCACCTGGCGCTGCTGATCTCACCTGGCGCTGCTGACGCCGCTCGCTCCCTCCCGCATTCCTGCAGCCGCAGCAGGAAATGGAATTTTTGCTTCGCTGCTCTCGAGGTTTTTGCGCTCAAAATCCCACGGCGGGGCGGGACCTGCGGCTCCTTGGGCAAGGAGAGCCGGGGTTTTGGGGTTTCGCTGGGTTTTTGGGGTCTCATTGGGTTTTAGGGTGTCCCGAGGTTTTTGGTATTTCGCCAGGTTTTAGGGATTTCCCCGGGTTTTTGGGGTGTCATTGGGTTTTTGGAATTTCACTGGGTTTTAGAGTGTCACCGGGTTGTCGGGTGTCACTGGGGTTTTGGGATTTCATCGAATTTTGGGTCAGACTGGGGGGGAATTTAGGGTCACACTGGGGGGAATTTTGGGTGGCACTGGGGGGGGAATTTAGGGCCACACTGGGGGGAATTTAGGGTGACACTGGGGGGGAATTAGGGCCACACTGGGGGGGAATTTTGGGTGGCACTGGGGGGAATTTAGGGTCACACTGGAGGGAATTTAGGGTCACACTGGGGGGAATTTAGGGTCACACTGGAGGGAATTTAGGGTCCCTCAGCAGGGTGGGAGCCGCGGGCTGGGTGGAGGAACAGGACCCTTGTCCCGTTCCAAGGACAGCGACAATCTCGCCGTCCCAGGGCGCTCCCAGCCCTGTCCAACCCCCCCAAACCCCGAATTCCACGGGGGGACACCCGGGCATGGACGGAGAGGGGGGAAGGGAGATGGAGGAGGAGGAGGAGGGCTGGCGAGGGGGATGAAGAGCGGGGATGGCTCGGGAAAGGGAAGGAGGCTGCTGCCATCTAGAGCAGCCCAGCCGAGCTTCCCCATTCCCAAAGATCCTCCTGGGGGAGGCTGAGCCGGGAAATTCGGGAAAAGCCGAATTCCCAGCCTCGGGGACCGCCTCTGTTCCCGTGGCGCTCGCGGGATAATTAATGAATGATGGAGATAGGTGGGAAAATCCCATTTTCATCCCAATCCTCGCCGGAAATTTCTGTCCCCGCGGATGAAGCAGGGCCGGACCCAGCCAAGGGCTCAGAAAGGGGAAGAACGTTAGAAAAATAAATAAATAAAAAAGGGGAAGGGAGAAAAGGGAACGGAAAAGCCCCAAAAAGTCTTCGAGGATTTTGATGAGGTGTCCCCAGACCGCAATCCCGCAGGATGGGCCGGGCGGAAGCGAAAGCCGCTCGGAGATGTCCCCAGCGCCACACGCTCCCCCCCTCCCGGTGTCCCTCCCGTGTCCCCCCCGGTGTTTTCCGTGTCCCCCCGCGGTGTCCCCACGCCCCCGTGTTCTCAGTGTCCCCCCCGTGTCTCCCCCCGGTGTCCCTCCCGTGTCCCCCCGGTGTTTTCCGTGTCCCCCCGTGTCCCCCCCGGTGTCCCCGTCCCTTCGTGCCCCCTCCTCGGTCCTCCCGCCCGCCAGGGGGCGCGCTGGGACGGGGCGAGACCGGGGGCGTGTCCCGGTGTTTATGGGCGTGTCCCGGTGTTTGTGGGAGTGTCCCGGTATGGGTCCCGGTGTCTGTGGGCGTGTCCCGGTGTCAGTGGGCATATCCCGCTCTGGGTCCCTGTCCCGGTGGGCGTGTCCCGGTGTCTGTGGGCGTGTCCATGTCCCGGTGGACGGTGCCGTGTCCCGGTACCGTGTCCCGGGCAGTGTCCCTGTCCCGAGACGTGTCCTGTTCCCGTGTCCCGGTACCGTGTCCCGTCCCCGTTAGCGTGTCCCGGGGCGTGTCCCGTCCCCGTTGCCGTTCCCGGGGCGTGTCCCGTCCCCGTTCCCGTGTCCCGTTCCCGTGTCCCGGGGCGTGTCCCGTCGCCGTCGCCGTCGCCGTTGCCGTTGCCGGGGCGTGTCGCGGTGCCGTGGGCGGGCCGCGCCGAGGCCGCCATGGCGCTGAGCGGGGCCCTGGCGCTCCGTGTCGCCTACGCGTCCTTCGGCGCCCTGAGCGGCCTCTCGGCCTTCTGCGCCTGGAGCGTGGTGCCCGCGCTGCGCCAGCCCGGCACGGCTGCGGCCGGCGGGCTCTCGGGTACGGCACCGGGGGGTACCGGGCCGGGCCGGGAGGGCTCTCGGGCAGGGCACCGGGGGGCACCGGGCCGGGAGGGCTGAGCGGGTACGGCACCGGGGCGAGGGGGCACCGGGCCGGGAGGGCTGAACGGGTACGGCACCGGGGCGAGGGGGCACCGGGCCGGGAGGGCTGAACGGGTACGGCACCAGGGGGTACCGGGCCGGGCCGGGAGGGCTCTCGAGTACGGCACCGGGACGAGGTGGCACCGGGCCGGGCTGGGCGGGCTCTCGGGTACGGCACCGGGGCGAGGGGGCACCGGGCCGGGAGGGCTGAGCGGGTACAGCACCGGGGGTACCGGGCTGTGCGGGCTCTCGGGTACGGCACCGGGACGAGGGGGCACCGGGCTGGGAGGGCTGAGAGGGATCGGCGTGAGGGAGCGGATCGGGGCCGGGCCTGAGGGAGCGGGTCAGGGCAGCGGTGGGGCCGAGGAGCCCCTTCCCCATGGCTGAGGGGTCTGTGAGGGGAGTGAGGAGCCCCTTCCTCAGCCGTGAGGGGTTTGAGGGCTGAGGGGCAGTGAGGAGCCCCTTCCCCATCTCTGAGGGGGCTGAGGGGTGAGAAGAGCCCCTTCCCCATGGCTGAGGGATCTGTGAGGGGTGAGAGGAGCCCCTTCCCCATGGCTGAAGGGATATGAGGGGTGTGAGGGGTGAGAGGAGCTCCTTCCCCATGGCTGAGGGGCGTGAGGAGCCCCTTCCTCAGCCGTGAGGGAGTTGAGAGGGCTGGGGGGTGTGAGGAGCCCCTTCCCCATCCCTGAGGGGGGTGAGGGTGATCGTGGTGCCAAGGAGCCCCTTCCCCATGGCTGAGGGGAGGTTTGAGGCGGCATCTCAGGGCTGAGGGGGCATTTGAGGGGGTGTCGGAGCTATGGGGGTGTCAGGGCTGGGGGGGTGTCAGGGCTGAGGGGGTGTCAGGGCAGCAGTGGGGCCGAGGAGCCCCTTCCTTGGGGCTGAAGTTTTCAGGGAAGCAAAGAAATCCTCCTGATTTCCCCAGAGGCTGGGAGCAGAGTCTCTGGAAGAGGGGTTTGGGTTTCGGGGGTAAAACTGCACCGATATGGCAAAAAATCTGGGAGGTTTTGGGGTTTGTGGCTCTGGGTTAATGATCGGGGTGGAGCAGGACAGAGTCCTGCAGCTCCAGGGCTTCCCTGGCTGAATTCCTGCCAATAGAAAGTGAAGAAGTTAAAATTTAGAAAGGATCCAAGGGTGAGGTGCATGGCTGGGCTTGTCTCTGCTTCCTATCCCTCAAAAAGAAAGAAAGAAAAAAAAATAAAAAGAAAAAAAGCTTTTAATTCGGCAGAGAGTTCCCACACTTTGCTGTCCTGTGTGGCACAAAACTGGGGGGGTCTTGAGCCAGAAATGCAGGAGAAAGAGCAAACGAAGGTATTTTCTGCTGTGTTTTTCCTCAGGGAGGAGTTTTGACAGTGGAATTTTGACAGCAGAATTTGCAGGCCCTCCTCAAAGTGCCCTGATTAAGCCAAGCTCTGCCTGTTGGTCCATGTTTATCTCGTTTTTAATGCCTCTGCTGTGCCTTTGGATCTGTGTTTGAGGATGTTTATCCGCAGGCTTCCTGGCTGGAAGAATTCCTCCTGGTTCCGAGGGATCTCCAGCTTTGTCTCTGCAATCAGTTTGTTGATATTTCCCTTATCTCCCAGAGAACCTTTCCTGCTTGGGAATCAGCCCTAAATTTCACTAATTCCCTGTTATTGACAGTCAAAACTTGATCTGGCTCTGAAGTGCCATGGAGGGAGAACGATGCCGGGGCTGGAATTAATGAAATTAAACCCCTTTTGTCCCGGGGGTTTAATTCCATTTCCACCCAGTCACAGGGGCTTGGGAGACTCTTGGAGAGTTTTAAAAACACCTGGGAAATGGAAGGAGTGGGAGCTGAGCACAACACCCAAATATTCCAAAGGTTCCTCTCCTTCCACAGCTGTTCTCCTAAAATATTTCAGTGTGGAGCCCCAGCGGTTTTGGCAGGGAAATCCCCCCATTTCTGACCTGCTCCGAGCCCAGCTGAGGCTCCCGGGGTCCCCCAGGAGAGGCAAAGTTTGGCAAACGTGGAAATGGCAAAATTTGGTTTGGCCAAGCTCCAGCCCCTGTTGGAGTGGGGATTTCAGCTCCTTCCAGCTGATGCTGCAGCTGGAGTGGATAAAAGGGGATTGTTTAGCTGGGAAAGGACTGAAGGCTTTGTAAACACATAGAAAAAAAAAAGCCAGTCTTGGAATTGGTCTCCATTTTCAGGGAGTTTTTATTGTTACTTTTCATTCTTACCCTCATTTTCTTTTTCGTCGCCACACATTTGGAGCTGGAATCGGGGTGCTCCTTGCAGGAATGCTGGAGTCAGGGGGCTCCTTGCAGAATAAATCTGCATTTTTTGTGTTTGTTGGGGGATTTTTTTGGGCCTCTGCTGCAGATTTGTTGTTTTACCCCAGGATTTCCACGTGGGACACATGGAACATTCCCAAAAACATTCCCCTGCTTTCCCTGGGATTGAAGGATCCCTCCAGGAGGAGCGGGGGCTGACAAAGCCTTGTGTTTGTCCCAGTTTTTGTTTGGATGTTTGCAGAGAGGCGAAGTTCATTTCCCTTGAGCTCAAACAGCCCAAATGTTATCCAAATATTTGGGTCTGGTGGGGGAGAATCGTTCCCCAGCCCTGCTTTGAACTCCTGGGGTTTGTTTCAGCTCCCTCCAAGGGTGCTGGAGGTTTTTGTGTTTTACCCAGGAACTGCAAGCTTGTTTCCTTTTTTTGTGTCCTGGGATAATTTGGGTTGGATTCCCTGTTGGAAATCCTTGGGTTGTGTCTGATGGAACAGCTCCTGCTCCAGGGCCCTGGGTTTGGGGTAAATCCACAGGGATTTGTGTTTTTCTGGAGGGGTTTGGGTGGGACTGGAGCTGTCCAGGCTCTGCTGCTGCTCTGGGGTTTTGTGCCCTGGCCCAGGTTTTAGGGACAGGAGGGCTGGATCTGGAGCAGTCCCTGGGCTGAAAACCTGCAGCTCCTGCACTCAATCTCCCCAAGCTTTCCAAAATCACAACTCTTATTACATTTCCCACCAAAAAGGGTTTCAAACCCTGAGCTTTTCAGGTGATGTTTTGGCCCAGAGCTGCCTCTGGAGAGCTGGGCCAGGGCTTGGATCAGGGTTTAGATCTGGGTTTGGGTCAGGGATTGGATCAGGGTTAGGATCAGGTTTGGGTCAGGTTTGGATTGGAATTGGATCAGGGTTTGGGTCAGGTTTGGATCAGAGTTTGGGTCAGGGATTGGATTGGAATTGGATTGGAATTGGATCAGGGTCTGGATTGGAATAGGATCAAGACTTGGATCGGGGTTTGGGTCAGGGCTTGGACCAGGTTTAGGTCAGGGTTTGGACTGGGACTTGGGTTAGGGCTAGGATCAGGGTTTGGATTGGAATTGGATCAGGGTTTGGATCAGGTTTGGATCAGGGTTTGGGTCAGGGTTTGGACTAGAATTGGGTGAGGGTTTGGGTCAGGTTTGGATCTGGGTTTGGATCAGGGTTTGGACTAGAATTGGGTGAGGGTTTCGGTTAGGGATTGGATCAGGGTTTGGATCAGGTTTGGGTGAGGCTTTGGATCAGGGTTTGGGCCGGGGTTTGGGTCAGGGACTGGGTCAGGGTTTGGATCAGGGTTTGGGTCAGGTTTGGATCTGGGTTTGGATCAGGGTTTGGACTAGAATTGGGTGAGGGTTTGGGTTAGGGATTGGATCAGGGTTTGGGTCAGGGACTGGGTCAGGGTTTGGATCAGGGTTTGGGTCAGGTTTGGATCAGGGTTTGGGCCGGGGTCAGGGGAACTCGAGGGATTCTGGTGCTCTCCCCACCAGAGCTCGGGGCAGCAGCAGCAGCAGCAGCAGCAGCAGCGATGTCAGGGTGGGAACAGCAAACCTTGACTCAGCATTCAGGGCAGTTCTGCTGAGTCATCCGGGCAGGCTCAGCAGGGAGCAGCTTTTTGCTGACTGCAAACCCCAAGTTCCCCATTTCTGTCGGAAATGTGGCTCAAAAGTGCTGGAACCCGGGGCAGCAGGAAGTGGGGGAGGTGGATTTTGGGGAACTCGAGGGCTCAGCTCTGTCACCAGACCCTGTCACAGTTTGGGGTGTGATGACTCTGCAGTTCTGCCCTGCTCCAGATCCCTCCCGCCAGCCTGGGGACCCCCAGCACGGGGGGATTGGTCATGGGGGTCCCGGGGGGGAACCCAGCCTGTCCTGAGCAGGAAATGTGGGCAGGGGGGCAGCAGGTCCTGGCAGCTGCAGGGGGGGTTGGGCAGGAGGGGCTGAGGGGCTGCTGTGATGTCCCTGCTGTCACCTGGACAGGTGTCCTGCTGTTCCCAGCTGTTCGGGGGGGGTTTGGGCTGTGTTTTACCTGTCCATGGGTGCTGTTCTGATGTCCCTGCTGTCACCTGGACAGGTGTGCTGGCGCTCTGGGCCCTAATCACGCATGTGATGTACCTGCAGGATTACTGGAGGACCTGGTTAAAAGGGCTGAGGTTCTTCCTCTCCGTCGGGATCCTCTTCTCTGTCCTCTCCGGGCTGGGCTTCTGCGCCTTCCTGGCCCTGGCCATCACCCAGCACCAGTGTGAGTACTGGGAGGACTGGGAATACTCAGGGGGCTGGGGACAGAACAGGGCTGGGGCTGCTCCTGCCACCTCCTCTTCTGGGGACAGCCTTCAGGGATGTCACCGCATTCCCCTGCCTTGCTGTGACATCCCAAAAACCTGGAATTGCCTCATCTCCATGACAAAACCTCCCAAAAAAACCTGGAATTGCCTCATTTCCATCACAAAGCCCCCCCTAAAAAAACCTGGGAATTTCCTCATTTCCATGACAAAGCTCCCCCAAAAAACCTGGGAATTTCCTCATTTCCATGACAAAGGTTGAGTCCATCCCTCCTGGAGCAGCTCCAAGCCCTGACTCAGCATTCCCAGCTCCAAACCCCTGAACGTTCCCTAAGGGATGGCTCCAAATCCCTGCCGTGATTTCCTTGGCCCCAGACCAAAGGGAGAACGCTTGGGGGTTGTTTTCTTGGAGGTTTTCTGTGTTTGTTGTTTGCTCAGAAGCCCCACGGGGTTGTCCTGGCAGGGTGGAGAAGCTGTGTGGGGTCACAGCCCCAAAAACATCCCTTGGCTCAGCCTAAAGAAACTCCCCGTGGAGTCGTCCTGCTGCAAAGGGATAAAAATCCACGTGTGAAATCCTTAAAAATACAGATATGAAAGGAAAACCAAATATTTGCCATCCCTGCCTTTCTTGGAAAACTGTTTGGGGAGAAAATTGGGGATTTTAGGGAAAGTCTTATCCCCACAATTTTTAGGGAAATCCAGGGATCCCCACAATCCAGGAACCCTCACAAATTCAGGATTTCCCACAATCCAGGAACCCCCACAAATCCCAGAACTGTCACAAATCCAGGAATCCCCACAAATCCCAGAATCCCAACAAATCCCAGGAACCCCCACAAATCCCAGGAGCCCCCACAAATCCAGGAATCCCCATGATCCATGAACCCCCACAAATCCCAGGAACCCCCACAAATCCCAGGAACCCCCACAGATCCCAGACCCCCCCAGTTCCCACCCCTGAACCAGGCCAGTTCGGGGTGGGGGTGGTGGAGCCGGGGAAGCCATCCCACTGCAGTGGAATTCCGGGGATCCTGGGGCTGGAATTCCCGCTGGATCCCAGCCCATCCCCGTTTTCCCCGCAGCCCTGACTGACCCCAGGAGCTATTACCTGTCCTGCGTCTGGAGCTTCATGGCGCTCAAGTGGGCGCTGCTGCTGAGCCTCTACTCGCACCGGTACCGCGCCGAGTTCGCCGACATCAGCATCCTCAGCGACTTCTGAGCATCCTCAGCACCTTCTGAGCATCCTCAGCACCTTCTGAGCATCCTCAGCGACTTCTGAGCATCCTCAGCGGCTTCTGAGCGTCCTCAGCGGCTTCTGAGCATCCTCAGCGGCTTCTGAGCATCCTCAGCGCCTTCTGAGTGTCCTCAGCGCCTTCTGAGCGTCCTCAGCACCTTCTGAGCGTCCTCAGTGACTTCTGAGCATCCTCAGCGGCTTCTGAGCATCCTCAGCGACTTCTGAGCATCCTCAGCGCCTTCTGAGCATCCTCAGCGGCTTCTGAGCATCCTCAGCGCCTTCTGAGTGTCCTCAGCACCTTCTGAGCGTCCTCAGCACCTTCTGAGCATCCTCAGCGGCTTCTGAGCGTCCTCAGCACCTTCTGAGCATCCTCAGCGGCTTCTTAGCATCCTCAGCGACTTCTGAGCGTCCTCAGTGACTTCTGAGCATCCTCAGCGGTTTCTGAGCCCCTGGCAAGGCGTGAGAGGCTGCACACGGAGCAGGAGCCCCTCCGGGGCTGTCTGTCTGTCTGTCCGCCCGCACAGAGGGGCTTTTCCTGCTGGCTTTTCCTCACTCATCGCTGCTCGATCTGAGAGGAGGGAGGGAGGGGAAGGACTGCCTGAGGGGGTGGCAGTCCTCACCTTTGTCACTGCCCTGCTCCCGTGTCACCCTCTGCTCCTTTGTCCTCTCTCTGCTCCGTGGGAAGGGCCCAGCTGAGCTCCCAGCCACGTTCTGGCTCTCCAGGGCTTTGGGCTTTGGGGACAGCAGAGGAGCACAGCTCATCCCAAAGCTCATCCCAAAGCTCATCCCAGAGCTCATCCCAGAGCTCCCAGGGCAGGGAATGCTGCTCCTGGCAGAGCCCAGCTCATCCCAGAGCTCCCAGGGCAGGGAATGCTGCTCCTGGCAGAGCCCAGCTCATCCCAGAGCTCCCAGGGCAGGGAATGCTGCTCCTGGCAGAGCACAGCTCATCCCAGAGCTCCCAGGGCTGGGAATGCTGCTCCTGGCAGAGCCCAGCTCATCCCAGAGCTCCCAGGGCAGGGAATGCTGCTCCTGGCAGAGCACAGCTCATCCCAGAGCTCCCAGGGCTGGGAATGCTGCTCCTGGCTGCTCCCCGGGCTGCTTTTCCAAAGGAATGGGGTCCCATGTTTAACCATAAACGCTGTATTTAATGCTTGAAGTTGCAGCAGCAGGTGTAGGGAAAAGGTGTTTGGGGGAAAGGGGTGCAGGGCCAAGGCCTGGCCTGCCTGAGCCTCAGGGAGAGGATTCCTGGGGAAAAAATAGGGAAAAATGTTTTTGTGGAAGCTGGAGGGGAGGAGAGGGGACAGAGGCTGCTCAGGTGACCCCATGGGTTGAGCAGCAGCTTTATGGTGAGGCTGTGACGTCCCTAAACACAGCCCCTGGGCCATGTTCTAGCCCTGGAGTTCCCACCTCACATCCCAGCTTTTTAAAGGATGCTGTGTGTAAATATTCCCTCTATTTTTACATGGATTCCTCCTGGTTTGCACCTCGGGGGTGCCGGGGTCGGTGCCACCCTTGCTGTCACCCTGTGCCACCACAAATACAGCCCTCCCTCACCAGCCTGGCTGCACCGGAGTTCCCTGGGGTCCTGGGAAAGATGGGTGGTGGTGGGGAGTGTTTAACCCCTCACCTCCTCATCCGCAGGGAGTCTGAGGTGGATTTTCGCCTCACAGATCCGGGGATTTGTGACTGGGGGGTTTCAGCCCAAAGGGATTTTTGGGGAAGTGGTGGTGATTCCATCCCTTTTCTTTGGGAGGAGGGCTTCAGGAGGGCTTTGGGGTCAGCCCTGAGTGAGTTCCCAATTCCAGCCCCATCCCAATCCCATTACTGACCATGGGATGGGGTCCAGGGGAGGGGACGCATTGGGGACACATTGGGGACACCCCGGGGACAGCGCGTGCAGGACCCGCAGGAGCCGCCAGGGGGCGGCAGTGGCGCAGCCCAGGCTGGGGTAGGGGGGAGGGCGAACGAGACCCCAAAAGCATCTGGGAACCCCAAACCCACCTGAGACATCCCAAAACAGCGGCATCCCTGTGCCCAGGGGCCACCAAGGAGCTCAGTGTGGCCCTGCAGAGGTGACCCAAGTCCCCACAAGGACCCAGCCCTGGAGTGAGGGAAGGATCCCGGCTGGAATTCCCACCCCCTGGCACTGGGACAGGAGAGGACAGAGGTCCTGGTGGCTCCAAAGACTTCCCAGGAGACTCAAACCCATCCCCTCGCCCTGACCCCTTCTCCCCCACAGCCCCCACAAAGTCCCAGCCACCCCACCTCATTCTCTGGCTGCACCAGCCTTTCCCAGCCCCATTTTTCATGGAATTGCCCATTTTTCCCTTTGCAGCATTCCTCACTCCCTGGTGCTGGGCAGCCTGAGGAATCTTCAGGAACTGGGGAGTCTCTGCTGGATTTTGGGGGGGGTATTTAGGGTCATGGAGGGCCCCCGTGGCACCCACTGGGGGGGTCTCAGCACCTCCCCAGGGTCCAACCGTGGCCCCAGCCCCACTTTTCCTGCCCGTGGAGGGATTCAAAGGCACCCAGAGGGAAAGCACAGGTTTTTTGCATTTTCCCAATCTGCTCTCAAGATGTGGCGAGGGCGGAAGCGGCGCCTCAAAGGCTCCGGATGAGCCTCGTGGGGCTGGGGACTCTCCAGGTGGCTGGGAGGGGAGGGGGGCGCTGGGGACACTGTCCTCTTGTGCAGGGACACCAATCCCAGCTGGGTGTCCCCAGCGTGGCTCTGGGGCTGCAGCAGAGGCGTCCGGGGGCTTCCAGAGGGTGATGCTGGCCTTGGGGACAGGCTGGGCTGGGGGACAGACCGGGGGGACCTGCAGGAGGGTCTGGGCTGGGGGACAGAGCCAGGGGGACCTGCAGGAGGGTCTGGGCTGGGGGGCAGACCAGGGGGACCTGCAGGAGGGTCTGGGCTGGGGGACAGACTGGGGGGGACCTGCAGGTCACTGTTCCCAGGGGAATCCTTCCCCTGCAAGTCTGTGCCCTTCCCTGGGAGTTGGAACCGGGAGGGTGAAGTGCTCAGGCACGGACAGGAGCGTGTCCCAAACCTTCCAGGACACGGGGATGTCACCACACGTGGTGTCCCTGCTCCTGGACACGGCGCTGGCTCAGCCTGGGTTTGCCCTTTGTTCCCCAGCTGGGAAAAATCAGAAAATCCCCCAAATTCCACCTCACTCACGGCATCCTGAGGCTCTGGAAGAGTCCCTGAGGAAGAGCTTGGGGCTGGAGCCAGGGATCCCAGAGGAGTGTCCTGGCTCCCAGGGCCGTGTCCAGCTGGGAGAATGCCGGACACACGGACACGAGCTCAGTGCTGCTGCCATTCCCGAGGGAAGCCTCGTGCTCCAGCCGGGCTTTGGGTGAGAGCAGCTCTGGGATTAAAGATCCCCAGCGGAGCAGTTCTGGTGTCGGGATGAACTCACCGGAGCTGGGGGAGCTGGGACGGAGCCAGGGGCTGGGAGAGGGGGGAGAACATCACACACAGAACTGGGAATGGTTATTTTTAGGACAATTCTCAGCTTGGAGAGCAACCAAGGGAATAAAATGGTTCAATATGGGCCCAGTGCTTAACGAGGAGGCTGAAAATCCCCAGGCTGGGCTGGCTGGGAAGGGCCTTTGGGATGGGGTTTGGGGTTTGGGGTTTGTGCAGAGCCCAAAGGGGCTGAGGCAAAGGGGTCATCGGGGGGTCCTGACCCCTCTGGGGGTCCCTCTGCTCCTTCCCAGCCTGGAGCTGGGCTGGAGCCACTCCCCATGGAGGGGTCACTGCTTCCCTTCCTCCTCAGCCAGGAGTGGGAGAGAGGGATGTGGGGAAGGGGCTAGAAGAGTGACGAGGGGGAAGCAGCAGCCCTGCTCCTCCTGCCTGTCCCTTGGCATGGCTCTGCCTCACTTTTAAGTGGCTTTTATCCCTTCTCCAGCCTGGAAAAAAACCTTTTATTCCTTTTATTCCTGGTGATGGAGGGGGTGAGGAGCTGGAGGATTCCCCTTCCCTGGTGGAGAGGGACCAACCCTTTGGAAAACGGGGAGAGGAGGAGCCCTGGGGCGCTCGGGGACTCCATCCCTTCCTCCTCCACCTTTTCACAAACCCCAAAATTCAACTCCACGTTCTGCAGCCGCGAAATCCTGGGAGCTTTGAGCTGCTTCACAAACCCCGTAAAGCCCAACAACTGGAGAGAAACCCAAGCCCAGCCCGGCCTCCCCCCGCCCGCTCCGCGCACATCAAACGCCTTTTAATCGGAATAGAATTTCCTGGGACGAAATGAGGAAAATCTGTCGCTCGCATCCGCCCGGCAGCCGCTCCCCCGCCTCGGGCTCGTCCTGGAGGAGTTTCTCCCTCCCCGTCCCACTGCCCCTCATCCCCCCCAGCCCACGGAGCGTCCCGGGAGCCCCTCGGGCAGCCCGGAGCCCTCCCGGGCCCGGCCGCCCCGGGGATTTGCTGCGGAGTCCCTCTGGAACGGCGGGCAGGAAATGGGCCCCTGCAGCCGCGCTCCGGAGCACCGGGAACTCGTTCCAGCCGCCGAGGGAGAGCTTTCCTTTCATCTCCGGCCAGGAGTTGAGCCGGGCCTTTCGTCTCTCCCCAGACACGGCTTTGAAGGCTCCGGGGGTGTCCCAGATGTGCTGCGGGGCTGGGAGGGGGCGGGGGCGGCTCAGGGAGGCTCTGGGAGAGCGGGGTCCTTCCCCTGCCTCTGCCAGGAACCCCCGCCCTGGATGCTCTGAGCGGCTGGGGACACCCAGGCCTCGGGGACATCGTGGGCGGCGGCTCCAGGTGTGGTTTGCAGCTCCAGGGGTTTTTCCGAGCCCCCTTTGGGCTCCAGTTTGGCCCAGCAGAGAGGCAGGAGCTGGAGTCAGCCCTGAGGGATCTCAGAGCTGCTCCCATTATTCAGTGTTCCCTGGGATGTGGTTCCATCCCTCCATCCATCCATAATCCATCCATAATCCATCCCTCCATCCCTCCATCCATCCCTCCATCCCTTCTCTCCACAGCCCCATCCCACTCACAGGTTCTGCTCCTCATGGATAACATCCTGAGGAAAACTGGGATTTACTGTGGGTGCTCCAGAGTGCCTCCCTCTTACCCTGGATGGGACCCAGCTCCGGTTACCCCTGGGATAAAAAACCCCCAAAATTTGTTTCTATTTTTGTTCTCTCCCACTTCCCGACCCCAAATTCCCGGTTGATTTGCCATGAGCAGGAGCACGAGGGATGAGCTTGTGTGGGAGCAGCATCCAGGGTCTGCTCCATGGGGAAGATCCTCTGGCAAGGGACCCCTGGGGCAAACCCACCCCCTGCCCTCCCAACACCTCCTTTCCCGGACTTTTCCAGAGGGTTTTTCCCTCCTGGATGGAACAGAACCCCCCACAAATGTTTGTCTGGTTGCTACGGGCACTCCTGGGCTCCTCTTCCCCACAAATTCCTGAGCGGGTGCTGATTCCCACAAATTCCTGAGTTGATGCTCCACTGGAGGATCCCGTGGCTCTGCGTGGGGCAGGCCGAGGTCGGGATGGAGTTTTTGGGATTTTTTCTCGATCTGCCCCAGCTCCCTGCACACAAACCCCACAGATTTTCCCAAATCCATTTCCTTTTAAAGCAGACAACCAGGGTCAGTGCACTGGGGGAGGAAAAACTATCTAACTTTCTGGCTTTGTTGGGATTTTTATTGGGATTGGGGATCTTGTGCAGAAGAGGGTGGGATGGATGCTCTCAGAGGGAAAAGGTGAGCGAAGGGAGGATGAGGAGACAGCTCCTGATGCCCGGAATTGGTGTCAGAGGTACCCAGGGGTTGGATGCTGGAGGATCCAGCCCGGCCTTGGACACTCCCGAGGTGCAGGACAGCAGCTCCCTCTCCCTCCTCCCTGTTCCTTCCCTGCCCTGCAGAGTCCCCTTGCTCCCATTTCTCGGGAATTCTTGTTTGTGCCCTCCTGTCCCTGTCCCTCCCCAGCCCCTGGGGACCCCTCCCCGGGTGGCTCTGGAGTCACCAAGCAGGAGGAGAGACCTGGAGGAAACGGGAGAAGCTCGTGAGCACCTTTTCTTTTCTCCCCAGCAGGGTCCTGAGGGATCCGGGGTCGGTGCCGACCCAAGGGCAGCTCTGGAGGCCGGGAAGGGCTCGGAGGGGCCAACCCAGGGCTGATCCCAACATTTCCAACATTCCCAACATTCCCAGCTCCGTGCTGGGAGAGCTCAGGACAGATCCCGGCTGCTTTGATGGCCAGATGGGAGCAGATGGGGGAGAAGAGGGGGAAGAAACTTTCACGTGTCAGAATTAAACGGAACAGGATGGGCCCAGCCTGGAGATGGGGGGCGGCACCCGCGGGGTCCCACCTGCAGCCCATCCCGCGGGAAAGCTCCGGGATCGCTCCCAGGACCCCCCTGCACCCCCCGGGACCCCCCGACCCCTCCAGCTCCGCGCTCTGACAGATCCCGGCGCGTTCCAGGAGCGTGAGGTCACCGCGCTGGGGCGAGGATGGCGGGGCCATCCATCAGCCCGGGATCAAAGCCCCGCGGGTTCCCCTTCCCAGCGCCATCCCAGCGCCCCAAATTCCCCGCGGTTGCCGCGGCAACCCCACGGGCGCGGGGGCTCCGCGGTTTTGGCCACCCCGCAGCTGTTTCCACTCGGGGCCGCCGTAACTGGAAAAACCTGCGGGTCTCAAGGCGCTTCCCGGCCCCCAGGGGCAGCGGCTGGTCCCGGCTCCCTTTCATCTTCCCCATTTATCAGCGTTATCCTCTTTTTTTTTTTCTTTTTTCTTCACGCGGGATGAAACGGGGATTATTTTTGTCCTCCGGAACAAAGAAAAGGAGCTTGGAAAGAAAATCTCAAAACAAAGCAAAGCAAAACCCTCTGAGAGCACCAAACGCTTCGCCAGCACTGCCAAGGCCACCCTGACCATGTCCCCAAGTGCCACCTCCACTCCTGCCCAGGAGGAATTTTCCCAATGTCCAACCCAAACCCTTGGCACCACTCGGGGCTGTTTCCTGCTGTTCTGCCCCTTGTCCCCTGGGAGGAGATTCCCCCAAAACCCCCCAAAATCCTCCTGGGGGTGATGGATGTGAGGGGGTGGGGGAAGCCAGGAGGGGACGTGTCCAGAGGGGTCAGGAAGTGGTGGGGATTGGGAACTCAAGTCTCCCACCCAGTGACTTCTCCCTGAGTCAAGTGAGCTGGGCTTGGCTCAGTTTGGTTTTTTTTTCTTTAAGGGCTGAAATTTTCCCCGATGTGTCAAAAGCAGCACCAGAAAAACCCCCAGCGAGCTGGAGGAGTTATTGAAACCACTTTGGTGCCTCGTGACCTTTCCATGAGAAGTTTGGCTGAATATCTTCCCAAAAAAACACTCACTGAAAGAACAAATTGAAATGTTTGAGGGAAAAGCCACAAACCCTCCAAATGTGGGGACAAAAGCCCCTTGGGGTGTGGGGCTGCTCCTTCCTGCACTTCAAAGCTCATTGTGTTCCTCCCTTCACTCCAGGATCCCAGCCCCGATCCCAAACCTCCCCTCCCCCGGCCAGAACCCTTCTCCGGGCGAAATTCAATTCAATTTTATTTTCTTTTAAAAAGAAAACAATAAAAAAAAAAAAAAGAAAGAAAAAAAGAGAGAAGAATTAATTAAGGAATAAAGGCCAGGCGCAGGCCGAGCCTCAGCTGGAGCTGGTGGCAGCTCCCCAGCCCTCGGCAGCGCTGCTGGGGCGGAAGGCTCCGGATCCAGCCCCAGTCCCGTCCTCCTGGGGCATTCCCAGAGAGTTCCTGCCTTTCCTGTCTTCTTCCTGCTCCCCTTCCTCTTCCATTTCCTCTTCCATTTCCTCTTCCACCCAGGAGTGGCTGGATTTACTCGACAGGAATTTGGTGATGGATGAGGGTGATGAGGGAGATGAGGGGGATGGATGGATGGATGGATGGATGGATGGATGGATGGATGGATGGATGGACGGATGGATGGATGGAGGGAAGGATGGATGGATGGATGGCCTGGTGGATGGACAAACGGACACAAACTCAAGCGTATTTTGACTGAAAGCTTTCCTCAAGAGCCCTACGGATGCCAATCTCCCTTTGGTTGCCCCTTCCTTCGGATTTTGGGAGTTCCTGACCCACTCATTGCACCCCCTGTGGCTCCACATCCCCACCTGGCTCCCTCACAGGTGGAAGTCTCCTCCTCCACCCCAAACAAGGGGATATTTCTTTGTGGGGCCAACTGGATTGAAAAATCACTTAAAACCCCCCCGAAGCCATCGCTGAGCTCCATGGCTGGGGCTCCCTTGGCACCGAGAAGCTCCCTGACATCCGGGCGGCAGCCGGAGCATCTGTGCCGGAGGGCTCGGGGTGGCGGTGCGGAGGGAGAGAGGAAATCTGGAACCCATAAGCTCCAGAGCCGCTGGCGTTCCCCTGCATTGGTCTGCGCCTGGTCCGCCCCCGCCCCGCTCGCCCTATCAGCAGGAGCCGCTCCCGAAGTCATCCCGGCGCCCTCCTCTCCTGGCCCAAAGGAAAAGCCAAGGAGCTCCTTGGAGGGCTCTGCGGGGCTCGGGGCGCCCGGGGAGCCCCAGGGCGAGCGCTCCGGGCCGCGCCTCGGGAGCCCAGGGAGCCGAGGAGATGAAGGAGGAAAACCTTTCCCCGGCGTCCCCCGAGGGCAGCGCGGCCACCAGCGAGGACGAGGCCGAGCGGCTGCCCAGGAAGAGCGGCCGCAAGCGCGGGCAGGGCCCCGGCGGAGCCCCCTCGCCGCAGGGCAAGCGCAGCCGGCGCAGCCCGGCCCCGCAGCCCCCCGAGGACGCCCACGCCCAGCGCGTCATCGCCAACGTGCGGGAGCGCCAGCGCACCCAGTCCCTCAACGACGCCTTCGCCGAGCTGCGCAAGATCATCCCCACGCTGCCCTCGGACAAGCTCAGCAAGATCCAGACGCTCAAGCTGGCCGCTCGCTACATCGATTTCCTGTGCCAGGTGCTGCAGAGCGACGAGCTGGACCACAAGGTCGCCACCAGCTGCAATTTCCTGGCCCACGAGAGGCTCAGCTACGCCTTCTCCGTGTGGAGGATGGAGGGCGCCTGGTCCATGTCGGCGTCCCACTGAGCGGGTACGTGTGGCCGTGTCGCCGCCGTGTCACCGCCGTGTCCCAGCTCGATCCCGCTGGGAATCGCGGCCGCCCCTCCTGGCGCTCCGGGGACGAGGGGTTTGTCCCGCCAGACCCCAGCGCGGGAGGAGGTGGCGGTTCTTGAGCTGCCCTGGAGCGGCCGATCCCGCTCAGCAGGGGTGGGAAAGGTTCAAAATGGGGTTTGAAAAATCTGATTTGTTCCCAAAGCGCGTCCCGGGCTTGCTGGGGCTGCCGAGGTGTCAAACCCGCCCTGCCCTGGGGTGGCCTCGTGTCCTGCAGGCTGCCCGGCTTCCCCCTGCGACTCTCCCAGAGCTCTGCAGACAGGGTGGGACCCACGGGAATCCTGCGCTGCGTGGGGAAATCTGATGGACTCAGCTCAGGATGCTGAGAGGGGAATAATCCAAAATTCAGAGATTTAGGGCTGGGAGGAATCGGGAATGGGAGGAGCGGGGTCAACGAGGCGCCAACACTTCCCGCAGAGCAGGAACAGAAAGTTCCAGAGGACGTTCCCAAGCCAGGAGCTCCGGGGATGCCTCACGGGACCCCGGCTCCCGAGAGGCCCCGCTGTCCCCAGCCAGGACCGGGGCTCCTCCTGCCTCTCCTCAGGCACCGAACAGCCCCGAATTCGAGGCCGTGGAGGTGCCAGGGCTGGCTCAGGGTGCCAAGCATCTCCCAGGGGATTTCCTTTCAGGATGGGCCACCTTGAAACTCCCTTTCCCAGCCAGTTCCCTCCTAGCCAGAAGGAAGTCTGACACTTTGCTAAATTCATGCATGAATTTCAATTTTGGGGGGCAGACCCTGTTGTTTCAGACATTAAATCCTGTCCTTGCAGGGTCACCTGTCCCCGGGGCTGGCCAGAGGAGAGGGTGGCCCCTTCTCCTCACTTTGGGATGCCCAAAATCTACCAGGACCAGTCGGGATGCTGAGCACCCCGTGCCCCCCTGGACCCCTCACCCTCTTCTGGGCACCCCCTTCTGGGTTTGGCACTTTGGGGTCGGACTCTCCAGTTTTGGGGGTCTTGTGGGGCTCTCCCCAAAGACAGGGAAGCTGCCCGGCACGGCCTCATCCTGAATTTTACGAAGCCTGACTAAAGTCCCTTTGCCCTGGGGAGGTGGGGGAGGCTGAGCCCCCTCCCCAGCAGCCCCAAACCCAATTTTGCTCCCTCTGTGTGCGGAACCCGACGCTGCTCCTGGACCGGCACCGGCGCCCAGGGCTGTTTATTTAAGCCGAGCTCTTGGCAGAAGCGAGGGATAAACAGAGGGATTAAAGACCCTTCCGTCACTTTGGAGAGCTCCCGTGAGCACAGCGGGATCATCATTCCCGGTAAAATCCATCCCGAGCGGCTCCGTGCCTGCATCCTCCAGCTGGGGAGGGAATCTCCCTCCCCGGGCAAACCTGCGGCGTTTTGGGGTCCCGGTGAGCAATCCCAGCCAGGGAGGGAGAGGGAGGGAGGGGGATTCTCCCGGCAGAACCCCAAAACCAGGGAAGAGCCGCGGGGGAAGCGGTGCCGGGCTGGGGAGGCTCTGAGAACGAACCCGGCGCTCGGGGTTGGGATTTCCTAATGGAAAGCAGCCCCTGGATGGTGGAGCTCAGCCTATTAAATATCAAAGGGGGCTGGAAAAGCTGGATGTGCCCTTGTTAACCAGGAGACATCAGCCGGGGAAAAAGAGGGATGGAGCCCTCAGGCAACAGAAATCACGTTTGAAGTTCCCCCAGCTCAGCTTTTCTCGGCAGAGTCTTGAGCACATTAAAATGGTTTCTTTCCCGGCTGGAGGAGAAAATGAGGCTGGAAGCTGGAACTGCCGGGGGGAGAGGCTGAGGGCTGATGTTCCTTGCCCTTCATTTGTCTCCCTGGATTTATCGCCTCTCTCGCGTTGCCCTCACTTAATTGTCTCTCCTGAAAGACCTTGGATAAATCTTCCCTTTGGGGACTGTTGCTCTCGCCTGCAATCGGCTTTGTCTGGCGGCTGCTTCATTTGCTTTTATTTATAAACACCTCTCGCTGCTCCGGGGCGCTGGGGGAGCTCGGGAACAGCTCCCATCCCTGCTCCTAGTCCCTATTATTTCCCTGCTCAGGAAATCCATCTCCAGCTACTTTAAAATCCCCCGGATCCCTCTGCAGCCCGGCAGGAGAGCAGGGATCCCTTCCCACCCCAAATCAATCCCTTAAAAGTGGATCCATCCCCTGGATAAAGTGCTCAGGGGGGTCCGGGACCCCCAGGTTGGGGCTGGGTTCTCGGGAGAGGCGAGGAGCTGCCGAAATCCCGGGAAATCTGTTCCTGGGTGATTTGGTGCTCCTGGGGTTCCCTCCTGGAACAGAGCAGGTTTGGAGGTCGGAGGGTTCCCCAAAATCTGCTCTTCCCGGAGCTGTGTTTGCACTCGGGGTGGAAGGGGAGGTGTTGGAGGGGCAGGAGGAGCCGCCCTGGTGAGGGATGTGAGGCATTCCCCAAAATCCCCCAAACTGTCACAGGCACGACCAGTTCATTTCTCCAGCAAAAACCTCCACATTTCCATTAAAAATAGAGAAAACCACCCAGGGGGACCGAGCTGCTCTCCATGGCAGGGTCCCCACGCTGCTGAGGATTAGTTAAAATTAATCCAGACATAAAATCACGGATCCAGCCCTGGGGAATGAGGAAATATCTCCGGGTTTATGGCCCCTGCAAGGAGCTCGCTGGAGCTGTCTGGGCCCCGGGAATGCCTCTGACGAGCCCGTTTTTCATCGCGGCTGTCAGGGAAGGCTCCGGGCAGGAGGGGGAGCGAGGAGCCGCGGCCGCTCCTGGGGCGAACAAAGGCGGGGACAGCCGGGAGGGCGAGGAGGGAGCTCCGTGGGCTTCTCCATCCCAAATCCTGCAGGGCCGGGCTCCTCCCGAGGCTCCCGCGGCCCTCGGGCACCCCTGGAATCCCCCCGCGAGGGTTTTTTGGTGTTAAACCTCTTCCCAGATCCCGCCGGGAGTGCGTTTTTATGGGATCAGACCTCGCTGGGCTCAGGGAGCCGATCCATTTTCCCATGTGCTGGGTCGAGATGGTCCTGCCTGGCCATGACTCCGGAATTTTGGCTGCCCGGTGCCCTCGAGCCCCTGGATGTGCCCATCACCCATCCCACATCGGGGGATTTTCCCCTCTGTCCCCCACCCCCGGCACGACCTCAGCGCTTCCAGGGGGAGAATTCCTGGAGGATTTGATTTATCCCTCCCCAGGCTCCTCTCCAGAGAGGGGAAGCTCTCGGTGAGGAGGAAACAGCCGGAGACAAAGCGGGAGGGGATGGAATAAAGCTGGAATAAACCTTGGGGTGCTGATCCCACAGGGATGGATCCCAGAGCCGATTCCTGCTCCAGCCTGGCCCTGGTGCCACCAGCCCTACCCGGGCTCCCGAGGGGCTCCCCGAGATCTGATCTGGGGAAAAGCTGGGATTTGGGATTTGGGATTTGGGATTTGGGATTTGGGTGGGTTTAATGCCCAGCCTCAGGTCTGGGGATGTTTCCCAGCACATCCCTCGCAGCTCCGGGGAAATCCGGGAATGCCAAACTCCAGAGGCAGCGCCGAGGGCAGCTCTGCTCCCGCTGGCTCCAGGGCAGGGATCTGTAGGATTTTGGGAATCCCAGCCCAGCCTGGCCCTGCTGGCTCCAGGGCAGGGATCTGTAGGATTTTGGGAAGCCCAGCCCAGCCTGGCCCCGCTGGCTCCAGGGCAGGGATCTGAAGGATTTTGGGAATCCCAGCCCAGCCTGGCCCTGCTGGCTCCAGGACAGGGATCTGTAGGATTTTGGGAAGCCCAGCCCAGCCTGACCCTGCTGTCTCCCCCCAGGTCTCCGCCTCCATGGAAGCAGCTCCAGCACCCAAAACCCCACAGGAACCTCCCTGGAGAAAGGAGGGAATGACCCCCAAACTCCCCAGAGCCCCAGGGACCCCAAAACCTTTTGGGATGAGCCCGGGGGAGCCGCAGCAGGAGCTGGTTTGGGCCTTGGGACGCTGCTGGAAGAACTCGGGGCTGATTTACTGCGGGCTCAGGTAAGGACCCGTGCCCAGATCCCAGCTGCTCCCGCAGGACTGCCGGGAAGCCGAGCCCTTCCCAGAGCTGCCTCGGGCAGGAACATTCCTCCAGGATGAGGGGAAGAAGGGCTGGAGCCCCCAAGGAGCCCCCAAGGACCTCGGGGGTCCCCCCATGTTCATCCCGCTCCGAAGGCTCCGTGCGGGGACGATCCCATGGATGGAATTCCTATGGATGGTGATCCCATAGATGGAGCCCCATGGATGGTAATCCCATGGATGGAGCCCCATGGATGGATTCCCCATGGATGAAGCCCCATGGATGGAGATCCCATAGATGGATTCCCCATGGATGGAGCCCCATGGATGGTGATCCGATGGATGGTGATCCTATGGATGGATTCCCATGGATGGAGCCCCATGGATGGATTCCCCATGGATGGAATTCCCATGGATGGATTTCCCATGGATGGAGTTCCCATGGATGGATTTCCCATGGATGGAGTTCCCATGGATGGATTCCCCATGGATGGAGCCCCATGGATGGAATTCCCATGGATGGAGTTCCTATGGATGGATTTCCCATGGATGGAATTCCCATGGATGGAGTTCCCATGGATGGATTTCCCATGGATGGAATTCCCATGGATGGAGTTCCCATGGATGGATTCCCCATGGATGGATCGTGAGGACTCGGGGGGAATTGGGGGCTGCTGGCCCCCCCAGGCACCCTTCATGCACCCATGGAAGCTCCCAATTCCTGGGGATTTCTCAGGAATCGAGGCTGGAGACGAATTTCGAGATTTTGGAGCCATTTCAGGAACTCTGAGGGGGTTTGGGATCTTCTGGGGGTGTGGAGAGGCTGGAGAGGGGATGATGGAGGTGTTGGGGTGCCCAAAGCAACCCCAATAAAGCCCAGGGGGAATTTTCCAGGGTTCAATCCTTGTTTTTCCTAGGGAATGGCGCTGCCGGGTCTCCCCTGCGCCTCCCTCAGCTGCGCCGCTTTTATTGGAATCAGGCAAAAAAAAAAAAAAATCAGTTTTTTTGCCTGTTACGGCAGAAAAAGAGGGGGAAAATCCCTTCCAGGGAGGCTGCACCAGGCCTGAGCCCCCCGATATCCCATGGGAGAGGAATTCCAGTTGTGGTCGGGTTTGGGGCGCACCAGGGAATCCACGGAGGGGCCACAGGAAGGCCCAGAGTGACTTTTTCTACCCAGTTCCCAATTTTGATGTGCAGTGGGAGTGGATTCCCCGCTCCGGGGAGTCGGCTGCAGCCTTCAAAAAAATCTGGAGGTGCTTAAAAAAGTCAGAATTCCATTAAAAATGGGGCTGTGGTGGCTTCGTTCGGCGCCTCACGGGAAGGGTTTTACAGCTGAGAAACAAAATCGCCTTCAGAAGTTAAAACCTTCTCTCAAAAAATAATTGATTGTGCTTGAAAAATAAAGGGCAAAAACTTATCTGTGGAGTGAGACTCCGGCGTCCAACCAATTTTTTTTTTTTTAAAGGTGAAATATATTTTTTAAAAAATATTTTCAAGTATTTAGGTGCGTCTTGTTTGTTTTTAAAAAAATCCCTGCATTTTAAATGAGCAAAAAAACCTTTAAATGAGCTGAAAGCCCTTAAAATGAGAAAAACATCATCCTAAGGACCCTTCTGACCCATTTTGGGGGGGAAAGGCCCCAAAAATCCGTGCATGGTGGATTCCTCCGGGTAAATTCCAGCAGGATAGAGCTTGGGAGGTCCCTCCACCCCCCCCAGGACCCCCCCCCGGGACCCCCTCCCTCAGCCACACCAGGGGTTTTGATTCCTTTTTTTTCCTTTTAAATTTTGTTTTTGTTTTTTGTTTTGTTTTTATACAAAATCTCCTCCCGCCGCCACCGCTGGAGCTGCCCCACGCCCAGCGCAGCCACGGCTGTGTCCCATCTGTCCCCAGGGCTGTCCCTTCGGTCCCCACGGCTGTGTCCCCTCCATCCCCACGGCTGTGTCCCTTCTGTCCCCAGAGCGGTGTCCTCTCTGTCCCCAGGGTGTCCCCTCCGTCCCCAGGGCTGTGTCCTCTGTCCCTTCTGTCCCCAGGGCTCTCCCCAGGGCTGTGTCCTCTCTGTCCCCAGGGCTGTCCCCAGAGCCCTGGGACAGGGTCTGCTCCTGCTGGGAACCCTCAGGGTGCAGGGAAGGCGTTTGGGGAAATGGGAAATCGGGGTGTGGAGCTCTGGATCTGCCCCTGTCACCCCAGGAGAGGGACGGGGACAGGGACGGGGATGGGACAGGGACCGGGATGGGACAGGGATGGGGAGAGAGGCTGGGGACAGGGGACAGGGACTGGGACAGGACTGAGGGGGTTTGGGCATCCCTGGGGATGGGAACTGGGGAGCCAGGGCTGGGGAGGGGCTCAGGGGCTGGACCCACACCCAGGCAGGGCCTCGGGGGGCTGGGAGGGGCTCGAGGCACTCGGCAGGAGGGGAAGGTTCCCAAAATTCCCCCGGGAAGAGGAGTCGGGGTCACATCAGGGCTGGCAGGGTCCAGAGTGCAACCTGGGCAGGAGGGACCCCCGGGCACTGCCCACCCCGGCCCCGCTCTGCCCTCGCTGGGGGGCTCCAGACAGTCCTTGGGGGGCTCCAGACAGTCCTTAGGGGGCTCCAGACGTTCCTTGGGGGGCTCCAGACGTTCCTTGGGGGGGCTCCAGACATTCCTTGGGATGCCCCAAACCTTCCTGGGGATGCCCCAAACCTTCCTGGGGAGGCTCCCGAGCTCCCGGCCCCAGCCCTGCTGCTCTGTGCCCGTGCCCAGCAGGGCGAGGGGAGCCAGGGAACCTCTGGAGAGGGCAGAGAGATCCCATCCCGTGGAGCAAACCCCTCCTGGGCTCTGGGAGCCGTCCCCAGGCTGTTCCGTGCGTCCATCCCAGCGTCCGGCCCTTCCCGCTGAGGAGGGTCCCGGGGTCGGGGTCAGCGCCGCAGGGCTGGGGGGCTTCACCCCCCTCAAGGGGTCCCAGAATTGGGGGTGGGGGGGCTGTGGGCACGGTCCAGGCCCGGGGGTCTCCGTGGTCCCGTCCTGTGGGATGTGGGAATGTCCCTTCCAGGAGTCCAGGCCTGCCCAGGGCCTCGGGAGCGAGGGGCACAAACGGGATCGGGATCGGGATCGGTGTCACTGGTTCATGGGCTCCTCCTGCCCCACGAGGGGCACAAACGGGATCGGGATTGGGATCGGTGTCACTGGTTCATGGGCTCCTCCTGCCCCACGAGGGGCACAAACGGGATCGGGATCTCCAGGGGCTCCGGCCGTGCCGGGGACTGTCCCCAGGGTCACTGGTTCATGGGCTCCTCCTGCTCCTTGAGGGGCACAAATGGGATCGGGATCGGGATCGGTGTCACTGGTTCATGGGCTCCTCCTGCTCCATGGGCTCCTCCTGCGCCCTGCGAGGGAACCCGACAAGTCAGGGCCCACATCCCATCCTGCGGGGACAGGGACGCAAGGGAGGGGACAGGAGGGGACCCTGCTGGCAGGGCTGACACGCCCCACCCCCAGGCAGGAGGGTTTGGTTGGGTTTTCCTTTGGGATGAGCCCAGCACGGGGTTCCCAGGAGGGTTTGGTTGGGTTTTCCTTTGGGAAGGGCCCAGCACGGGGTTCCCAGCAGGGTTTGGTTGGGTTTTCCTTTGGGATGAGCCCAGGACGGGGTTCCCAGGCGGGTTAGGTTGGGTTTTCCTTTGGGAAGGGCCCAGCACGGGGTTCCCAAGAGCCCAGAACCTCATCCAGGGTGGGGACACAGCCCTGCCCTGCTGCCACCCCCCGGCACAGGGCACTCCTGGGACTGTCACCTCTTCTCCACCATCACGGCCACCGAGAGCGACGCCAGGGCCGTGACGGTCTCCACCTCGTCGGCCTCGTGGTGCTGAGCCTCGAGGAAGGAGCAGCCCAGCTTGGAGGCGCAGCGCTGCACGGCCACCCAGTATCGACCTGCGGGAGGGGACAGCGGGCTGGGGACAGCGGGACAGGGTGGCCCCGGACAGGGAGAGCCCAGGGACAGGGATGGATGGCCCGGGACAGGGATAGCCCAGGACAGCCTGGGACAGGGAGAGCCCAGGGACAGGGATAGCCCGGGACAGGGACAGCCCGGGACAGGGATAACCAAGGACAGGGTGTCCCAGGTCAGGCTGTCCCAGGTCAGGGTGTCCTCCCAGGTCAGGGTGGCCCAGGCCAGGCTGTCCCGGGTTTGCACTCACTCTGGACCTGGATCACGGCCTCCAGTGAGCGCACGGCGTTGGCGTTGGGCTTCTGCCTCAGGCTGTCCTCGGGGAGCGGCTCCGGCTGCGGGGACAGGGGGGACAGGGGTGGCAGTGGCACAGGGGGACACGGGGGGGACATGGGTGGCAGTGGCACGGGGGACAGGGGGGACATGGGTGGCGGTGTCACGGGGGGACCCGGTGGGGTTCGGCTGTGCCCAGGCTGGGCTGGTGGCACCGGCTCAGTGCCACCCTCACCTCGTGGCCCAGCAGGGCGGACACGCAGGCCTCGGACGCGTCACAGATGGCCGTGAGGTCGTGCCCCCCCTCCAGGGCCAGCACCACGGCCCCCCCCGCCAGGCTCATCAGCTGCTTGGTCATGTAGCCAAAACCTGTGGGACACCAGGAGTGTCACCTCCCTGCCCACACCTGTGGGACACCAGGAGTGTCACCTCCCCCTGCCCACACCTGTGGGACACCCAGGAATGTCACCTGCCCCGCCCACACCTGTGGGACACTAGGACTGTCACCTCCCCCTGCCCAAACCTGTGGGACACCAGGACTGTCACCTCCCCGTGCCCAAACCCAACCCCAAAATCTCCCGTGGCTCCCCCAGGAGCGGCCGCCCCTTCCTGGGGGCCCAGCCCGGGTGGGAGGGGGACACCCCGGCCCAAGGGGGGGACACCTGACCCCAAGGGGGGACTCCTGATGACCCCAAGGGGGGGACACCCCGGCCCGAGCCACCTCCTTACACTTGGCAGAGACTTTGTAGCCCCCCAGGGGGGGCGGGTGGCCCTCGGCTGCGTCGAACCCGGCCGACACCAGCACCACGTCGGGGCAGAACTCGTGGGCAATGGGCATCACCACGGTCCTGGGGAAGGATGGGGAGGGGTCAGCCCCACGTGGGGAAAGGGGATGGGGAGGGGGGTCAGCCCCAGACAGGGGAAAATGGGGATGGGGAGTGGGGTTAGCCCCACTGGGGGAAAGGGGATGGGGGTGAGGTTTATAAGGGGAAAGGGGATGGGGGTCAGGTTTATATGGGGGAAAGGGGATGTGGGTGAGGTTTACATGGGGGAAAGGGGATGGGGGTCAGGTTTATATGGGGGAAAGGGGATGTGGGTGAGGTTTACATGGGGAAAGGGGATGGGGGTCAGGTTTATATGGGGGAAAGGGGATGGGGGTCAGGTTTATATGGGGGAAAGGGGATGGGGGTCAGGTTTATATGGGGGAAAGGGGATGGGGGTCAGGTTTATATGAGGGAAAAGGAGATGGGGGTCAGGTTTATATGGGGGAAAGGGGATGGGGGTCAGGTTTATATGGGGGAAAGGGGATGGGGGTCAGGTTTATATGGGGGAAAGGGGATGGGGGTCAGGTTTATATGGGGGAAAGGGGATGGGGGTCAGGTTTATATGGGGGAAAGGGGATGGGGAGGGAGTTCATCCCCACACAGGGGGCAGAAGGGAATGAGAAAGAGAGTCAGCCCCAGCCAGAGCAGGGCACACGGGCATGGGGACAGTACCTGAAGGCAGCCAGGTACTCGGGGTCCCCCATGGGGGGGTCAAGCCCCCCAGCCCAGGCCACGTTGACGTTGAAGCCCTCGCCGGGGCCAGCGCCCACCTGGGAGGGAGCAAGGACAGGGTGAGGCTCTGGGGGAGCCAGGTAGGGGTCCCAGTCCCCTGTCCTGTGCCATGGGAAGCAGTTTGGGGGTCCCAGCCCCCTGTCCCATGCCATGGGAAGCAGTTTGGGGGTCCCAGCCCCCTGTCCTGTGCCATGGGAAGCAGTTTGGGGGTCCCAGCCCCCTGTCCCGTGCCATGGGAAGCAGTTTGGGGGTCCCAGCCCCCTGTCCCGTGCCATAGGAAGCAGTTTGGGGGTCCCAGCCCCCTGTCCCGTGCCATGAGAAGAAGTCTGGGGGTCCCAGCCTCCTCTCAGCCTTTTGGGGGTCCTGGCCCCCCGCCCGGTGCCACAGCAGGGTCAGGACCTGCGGGATTTTCCTGCCGTTCCCATCCATCTCCATCCCTGTGCTGGGCAGCCCAGGCAGGGTCAGGGGTGGGAAAGGAGCCCCCAGAGCCCTGTCCCTGCTCAGCCCCCGTCTCCTGCTGTGTCCTGCTGTCCCTCTGTCCCCTCCTGCTGTGTCCTGCTGTCCCTCTGTCCCCTCCCACCTCGTCGGGGGCTCCGCTGCCCGGGAAGAAGTTGCCGTCGTCGTGGCGGTGCAGGGAGATGTAGAGAACCTCGGGGTCCCTGTAGAAAATCTGCTGGGTCCCGTTGCCATGGTGAACGTCCTGCAGGGACGCCCAGAGAGGATTTTGGTTCTGCTGGGCAGCCCCAGAACCGCAGGGAGCCCAAAGCAGGCGGGGCCGGGTCCCCCGGGCCAGGGTCTGCTCCTGCTCCCCAGTCCTGAGCACACTGCGGGGCTCCAGCCACGTTCCCACAAGATCTGGGGCAGGAACTGCCCCCGAGGACATCCTGGGGACATCCTGGGGATGGAGGGACTCACCCAGTCCACGATGAGGATCTTGCTGAGCTTCCCCTTCTGCTGCAGCTGCCTGGCAGCGATGGCCACCGAGTTAAAGAAGCAGAATCCCCTGGGAAGAGGGGTGGGAGTCACCTCCGGGCCCTTCCCGAGCTCCCCCTGGGCAGGGCTGGCTCCCAGGGGGGTTTTGGGGTGGCTTTGACCCCGGGAGCTGTTTTGGGGCTCCCCAGGTGCCTCAGGGAGGGAGGGGCCTTACATGGCCGTGGAAGGATCCGCGTGGTGTCCGGGCGGCCGCACCACGGCAAAGCCGTTCTGGGGACAGAGCAGAGGCCAGCTCAGAGCTGCCACCCCCAGGGGGGACACACCCCATGTCCCCAGTGCCACACAGTCCTGGGACCCCCGGCCACGGGGGACACAGCCCTGGGACCCTCAGCCATGGGTGACACCACCCAGGGACCCCCAGGCGTGGGGTGACACCACCCAGGGACCCCTGGCCATTGAGTGACACAGCCCTGGGACCCCCAGCCATGGGGTGACAGCACTCAGGGACCCCTGGCCATGGGGTGACACCACCCAGGGACCCCAGCTGTGGGGGACACAGCCCTGGGACCCCTGGTCATTGACTGACACAGCCCTGGGACCCCCAGCCATGGACTGACACTGCCCTGGGACCCCCGGCCATGGGTGACACCACCCAGGGACCCCCAGCTGTAGGGGACACAGCCCAGGGACCCCCCAGGCCAGCCCTACCTTCAGCTCCCTGGTGGCCACCTTGAAGGCCAGCTCGGTGACGCTGCCCGCCGCCCAGCGCGCGGCGTTGGACGAGTGCAGCTCGTTCCAGATGGTGTCACTGTCCACCTGGGGGGGGACACGGGTCACAGGGGGACACAGCCCCCGGGGACAGCAGCCACGGCCTCACCCAGCAGGGGTTGGTGTCCTGTGCCAGCCAAAGGTGACAATGGCCACCCCGCGCTCTCCTCCCTGCCCAGCCCCCTCCTTTACCTGATTGATCTCATTTTAGTGTTTAACCAAACATCAGCAGCACGTCAGGGCCGGAAAAGTCAGAAATCTCTTCTGCTGGGGGCCAGGTGTGAGCTCCCCAAGCCCGGGGGGACAGCTGCAGCCCCGGGGACAGAGCAGGGAAAGGAGCAGAGCAGGGAAAGCAGAGCTGGCGCCCAGCACGGCGGGCAAGGAGAGGAGCAGAGCCAGAGGAGGCAGCAGGAAGGCACCGAGAGAGCCCCTTCCTGAAAGAGAGAGACAGGACAGGGACAGGGACAGGACAGGGACAGGGACAGGGACAGGGACAGGGACAGGACAGGGACAGGAGGAGAAGAGGAGGCAGTGAATGCAGAGAAACCAGGAGAGAAAGCTGGGCATGGAGAGGCCTCAGAAGGGACCAGCTGCTGTCCCTGTGTCACTGCTGCCCTCCCTCAGCAGGGACCCCCTCCTGCCAGCCCCTCGGGGGGCTCTGCATCCAGGATCCCCTTGCAGAGTGGGATGCTCAGACACCCCCAGGGACCCCGAGCTGCTGTGATCCAACACTTCCATCAAACACCCCCACCCAGGCTACCCAGAGGCTTCAGGAGCTGCCCTGAGATCCTGAGGGGCCAAAAAGGAACAGCCCCACCCAAAGGGCAGAGCAGGGACCCTGAAACCCAGATCAGGGATTCAGCAGGGACCCCGAAACCTGGAGCAGGGATTCAGCAGGTGTCACTGTCCCTGAAACCCGGAGCAAGGGTGGAACAGTGACTCCACACCCCAAAACCCAGAGCAGGGGTGGAGCAGTGACCCCAAAACCTGGAGGAGGGATGGAGCAGTGACCCCAAAACCCAGACCAGGGATTCAGCAGTGACCCCACACCCCAAAACCTGGATCAGGGATGGAGCAGTGACCCCAAAACCTGGAGCAGGGGTGGAGCAGTGACCCCAAAACCTGGAGCAGGGATTCAGCAGTGACCCCAAAACCTGGATCAGGGATTCAGCAGTGACCCCAAAACCTGGATCAGGGATGGAACACTCACCCCCACGCCTCCGCAGGGCAGCATCACAAACGTCCTCTGGGACAGGATCCCTGTGGAGAGAGAGGGGCCAGCAGGGACTCAGGGCTGGGAAGCAGGACTGGAGTGGGGGGGCCAGGCTGTGCCAGCACCCCGGGGAGCTGCTGGGAGCCCTCCCCAGCCCCAGGGGAGCCCTCCCCACCTGCCCAGGGTGGGACCCACCTGCCAGCTTGCCGTTGTCCAGTTTGAGGCGGTTGAGGGGGTTGGTGCCGTAGAGCAGCACGTGGCGCTCGCTGTGCACGCACTGCAGCTCCTCCAGGGTGGCCTTGCGGCCCCGCAGGCACTGGGGGACACGGCTGTCACCGGGGGGACACCGGGGATCCCCCCGCCCCACCCCGCCCCGCCCGGCAGGACCCCCGGCGCTGGAACCTGAGCGGCCCCAAATCGCAGCTGGGGAGCCAGAGCCGGCCCAGAGCTGGGTTTTACTAGGCTGGGCCTGGCAAAGCTGGCTGGTTTGGGGGGGATCAGCCCCTCCCTGTGCCCACCGTCCAGCAGAGCCCCAGTGCCGGGGGGAGATGGGCACAGCAGGGAAACCACCCAGGACACGGTGACAAACTGGGGGAGGAGGGGAGGGATGGCATCGGGAGGGTGGGGTGGGGTGGGATGGGATGGGATGGGATGGGATGGGATGGGATGGGATGGGATGGGATGGGATGGGGTGGGATGGGATGAAGTGGATGGGATGGGATAGGTTCAGGAGGGATGGGATGGGACCAGAAGGGATGGGATGGAATCAGGAGGGATGGGATGGGACCAGGAGGGATGGGATGGAATCAGGAGGGATGGGATGGGACCAGAAGGGATGGGATGGGACCAGAAGGGATGGGATGGGACCAGAAGGGATGGGATCAGGAGGGATGGAGGAGGGCCCAGCCCTCCCAGCTCACCTCGCAGCGGCTGCGCAGGCCCCGCTCCTGCAGCCGGGACCAGATGCTCTGGATCCTGCCGGCGTGCTCGGGGTGGTTGCTGTTGTCCCCGCAGGAGCACTGGTGCTTCAGCATCACCGAGTCATAAACCAGCCCTGCCAGGCCAGAGCTGCACCCTCAGCTCCTCTGCGGGGGCTCTGACACCCCAAATACTGACCAAAATCCCCCCCAAACCACAGGAGATTCTGCCCCCAAACCTGGGAGATCCTGCCCCAAACCATGGGAGATCATGCCCCATTCCTGGGAGATCCTGCCCCCATTCCTGGGAGATCCTGCCCCAAACCCCAGGAACGCAGCCAGGGGCCAGGTGGGCGAACCCTGCCTGGAAAAGCCCCCCACGATAAGGAGAGGGCCCCCCCGGCTCTCTCCTGGCGCTCCCGAGCCCGGGAATGACCCGGATCGAGGTGGAGCCGCCCCAGGACGCCCCCAGGTCCCCTCCTGTCCCTGCCCAGCGGTGACAGCCCCCAGCGTGGCCGTACCTGTGGTGAAGTGAGGCTGGGGCGGCTGCTCCTGCACGGGCAGGGCCAGCGCCTTGGCGTCCTGGGCAGGGAGGGACACGGTGGCCGTGGCCGGGGACGACTGGGCCCGGGACAGGGGCCGGTGGCCGGGGGGCAGCACGGGGGGGTCGGCCAGGGGCTGGCGCTTGAGGAGCTGCTGCTGCACCCGCTGGAAGGAGTCCCACAGGAGGGCCTGGGGACAAGGACAGCGTCAGGGCACGGGGCAGTGTCCCCAGCACGGGGGACAGGCGACAGAGCCCTGCTTGGTGTGTCCTGAGCTGGATCCAGCGGCTGCTCCGGGCTTGGAGCTGGCACAGGACAGGACAGGATGGGACAGGACAAGCAGGACAGGACCAGGCAGGACAGGACAGGACAGGATGGGACAGGGTGGGACAGGACGGGACAGGAGAGGATGGGACAGGACAGGACAGAACAGGACAGGACTGTCCCAGCATCTGCTGCTCCCTGCCGGCTCAGCCCCGCAGTGACAGCAGCGATGGGACAGAGCCGGCAATTTGGGGACAAAGCCCGGCAATTTGGGGACAAAGGTCCAGCAAACTGCGGACAAAACCCGGCAATTGGGGGACGATGCCCGGCAATCTGGGGACAAAGCCCGGCAATTCGGGGACGATGCCCGGCAATTCGGGGACATGCCCGGCAATTCGGGGACAAAGCCCGGCAATTGGGGGATGATGCCCGGCAATCTGGGAACAAACCCCGGCAATTTGGGGACGATGCCCGGCAATTCGGGGACATGCCCGGCAATCTGGGGACAAAGCCCGGCAATTGGGGACGATGCCCGGCAATCTGGGGACAAACCCCGGCAATTTGGGGACGATGCCCAGCAATCTGGGGACAAAACCCGGCAATTGGGGGACGATTCCCGGCAATCTGGGGACAAACCCCGGCAATTGGGGGACGATGCCCGGCAATCTGGGGACAAAACCCGGCAATTCGGGGATGATGCCCGGCAATCTGGGGACAGAGCCGGCAATTCGGGGACAATACCCAGCCGTGCTGCCACCAGCGGTGGCCGCAGCTCTGCCCCTGCCCCTGCCCCTGTCCCTGTCCCAGCGAGCTGCCCCAGGCTCCAGGCAGGCACTGTCCGGGCCGTGTCCCCAGGGTGTCCCCAGGGTGTCCCCAGGGTCCCCTCCCTCCCGTACCTGCTGCAGGACCAGCTCCTCCTGGGGCTGCCCCAACTTCTGCGTCCTCTCGGGCTCCTTGCCGCTGCTGCCGGGCCGGGGGGGCTCGGCCCGGGCCCGGCCGGGCTCCGCAGCCTCGGCCTCCGGGAGGGCCCCCTCGGCCTCCATGTCCTCCGAGGACGGGATCTGCCGCAGCCGGGGCTTCTCGCTGGGCTTGGCCATGCGCTGCAGCCGGGGACAGCACCACGGGGGAGAAACACATTGCTAGAAAGTTCCTCGGGTCTAACGAAGGGCTCACAGAGTGGATATTTGTATATAAACCTAATCTCTGTGTGTGTGCATATATATATGTATACACATAAACTTACATATATTTTTATATATTAAAAATACTGACTTAGAAATGTTAGAGAATAAGACAGACGTTGTTGAGAGAAAAATGAAAGTAAAAACAAGTTTTAAATGATAGCTATATTATATATTAATGATATATAAAAATTGTATATTATACATTATATATAGTATATAGTATATAGTGTATAGTATATAGTATTTAGTATAAAATCGATACTGTATATATATGTGTATATATATGTCATATGTCATGTATCATGTATCATGTGTCATATTATATAGTATATATTATATTGTATATTATAGAATATATATGAAATGTTATATGTTATATATTATATATTATGCATTAGATAATATATATTATATAATATATTATGTAATATATTATGTAATATATTATTTAATATATTATATAATACAGATTATATTATATAGAATAGATATTATATATTACATGTCATATGTTAATGTTATATATTATATATTATATATTATATATTATATATTATATATTATATATTATATAGTATATAGTATATAGTATATAGTATATAGTATATAGTATATAGTATATAGTATATATAATATACTATATATTATATAGTATATTATATATTATATTATATATTATATGGTATATAGTATATGGTATATAGTATATGGTATATAGTATATATTATGTTATATATTACGTATTATATGTTATATATTATGTTATCTATTATATATTAAAAACAAAACAGAAGTTTTGAGGCAGAAGCCAGTCCTTCCCCACCTCCTTCTGCACAGGTTCAAGCAGTGTTTTGCAATGGGACAGACAGACAGACAGATCAGTGGATTCCCCCCGCTCCGGGTGCCCACCCGGGTCTCACCTTGCCCAGGTGCGCCTGCTGCCGCAGCCTCTCGAGGAAGTGCGCGTGCTGCTGCTGGGCCAGCAGGTGCTGCTGCGCGGCGCGGGGGCTGGGGGGCAGCGGCTCCGAGCGCGTCCGGCCCAGCGGTTTGTGCTGCGCGGGCAGCGCCAGCGGCGGCGCCAGCGACAGCGGCACGGGGCCCAGGCCCGGCACTGCGGGGCGCGGCAGGGTTAGAACAAACAGGCAAAAGGGTTTTTTAAAAATAAATACATTTTTAACAATTAAATTAAAATTAATTACAAATCAATTTTTAAAAATTCCAATGTATATATTAAATTATATATAATAAATTATATATATAATACAAAATACAATTATATATGTAATCACATATAATAAAATTATATATATAATAAAATTATGTATGTAATAGTATATAATAAAACTATATATAATAAAATTAGATATGTAATACTATATAATAAAATTATAGATATAATAAAGTTAGATACGTAATAATATATAATAAAATTAGATATAATAAAATTATATATGTAATACTATATAATAAAATTATAGATATATAAAATTATATATGTAATAAAATTATATATAATGAAGGAATATAAATAATAGAAACCGTGATAATGTATTAATTCATATTAATAATAAAATATTAATAATGTAATATGAAGATATAATGTTAGTTTATATTGTACTATATTTTATATTATAATACAAAATAATAAAAAATAAAAATAAATAAAAATAAAATTTCCTGTGGTGAGCAGTTTGGTAACAAAACCGATCCATTCCCAGCCTGGATGCCACTGCCACTGTCCTGCCACTGTCCTGCCTCTGTCACTATCACTGTCCTGTCCCTGTCCCTGTCCCTGCCGCTGTGGCTGTCCCCGTGTCCCCAGGCAGGCACTCACCTGCCACCAGCGGCGCGTGGGTGACCGAGGGCTCGAGGATGATGACGGGCTGCAGCCGGGGGGAGAGGGTGCCGCCGGCCTCGTGCTGCTCCAGGCTGGCCGGGATGAAGAGCGGCGGGTGCGAGCCCGGGAGCACCGGCCCGTTGAGCACCGGGACCCGGTGAGCCAGCCCGGGCAGCGCCCGGCGCTCGGCGTCACCCTGTGGGGACAGGGACAGGATGGGATGGGGACAGGGATGGGATAGGGACAGGGACAGGGACAGGGATGGGACAGGGACAGGGACAGGGACAGGGACAGGGACAGGGACAGGGACAGGGACAGGATGGGATGGGGACAGGGATGGGACAGGGACAGGGACAGGGACAGGGATGGGACAGGGACAGGGACAGGGACAGGGACAGGGACAGGGACAGGATGGGACGGGGACAGGGACAGGGACAGGACAGGGACAGGGATGGGACAGGGACAGGGACGGGAGCACCGGCCTGTTGAGCGCTGGGACCCGGTGAGCTGGCCCGGGCAGCGCCCGGCGCTTGGCGTCACCCTGGGGACAGGGACAGGATGGGATGGGGACAGGGATGGGACAGGGACAGGGACAGGGACAGGGACAGGGGCAGGATGGGATGGGGACAGGGACAGGGACAGGGACAGGGACAGGGACAGGGACAGGGACAGGGGCAGGATGGGATGGGGACAGGGACAGGGACAGGGACAGGGACAGGGACAGGGACAGGGACAGGGGCAGGATGGGATGGGGACAGGGACAGGGACACGGACAGGGACAGGGCACCGGGAGGGCACAGGATTGTCCCCGCCGTGCCCGTGGGCAGCGCCAGGAGCCCCAAGCCGCAGGGGAAGCCCCGCAGGGACGCAGGGCTGGGGCCCGAGCCAGCACCTACCCTGGCGCCGGTGGTGGCCGGCAGCCCCAGGGTGATGGCCGGCAGGGAGGCCGCGCTCTGCAGGGCCAGCTGGGCCAGGGAGCTCTCCTGCATCAGCAGCCGCTGGGCCAGCGGCGCCTGCAGCAAACAGGAGCCGTCAGAGCCCCGCTCCCAGCCCGGGCACACGGGGACAGCCCGGGGACACCCACGGGACAGGACAGCGCTGGCACAGGGACAGGCGCCCTGAAGGAGGGCGGGGGTGGGGGAAGTGCTGGGCTGGGGAGAGCATCCCGGAGCAGGGAATGCCAGGGCATCCCAGGGAATGCCAGAGCACCCCAGATCATCCCAGGGCATCCCAGGGAATGCCAGAGCACCCCAGATCATCCCAGGGCATCCCAGGGAATGCCAGGGAATCCCAGGGAATGCCAGAGCACCCCAGATCATCCCAGGGCATCCCAGGGAATGCCAGAGCACCCCAGATCATCCCAGATCATCCCAGGACATCCCAGATCATCCCAGGACATCCCAGGCCATCCCAGGGCACCCCAGCGTGCAGGGAGAGGCAGCTCCGGGCAGGGGGCTCGGGGCTGGGGTGCTGCCCTCCCCCTGAGCCCAGAGGGGTCCCCGAAGCCCCTGGCTCACCTCGTGGGCCCCGCCTGGGGTGGCGGGCAGCGCGGCGTGCTCGGCGGGCAGGCTGTCGTTGGGAGAGCTGCAGCCTGACACGGGGGTGCTGCTGCTGCTGGGGGACGAGTCTGGGGGAAAAGGATGTGGGGTGAGGGCACAGCCCCCCCAGCCCCTCCAACCTCTGCCCCCCACCCGAGGGGCTGAATCCTCCTCGGAAGGCAGCACTCCATGGTGGGAACGCTCCATGCCACACCTGGGGCAATTCCAGCCCTGCAGGTCCAGCCTGGGCCCCAAAAGCAGCAGAAGCAGCTGCAGCAGCACCTCCAGGCTCCCCAGTCCCACAGCAGCACCTCCAGGCTCCCCAGTCCCACAGCAGCACCTCCAGGCTCCCCAATCCCACAGCAGCACCTCCAGGCTCCCCAGTCCCACAGCAGCACCTCCAGGCTCCCAAATCCACAGCAGCACCTCCAGGCTCCCCAATCCCACACCAGCACCTCTCAGCTCCCAAATCCTCAGCAGCACCTCCAGGCTCCCCAATCCCACACCAGCACCTCCAGGCTCTCCAATTCCACACCAGCACCTCCAGGCTCCCCAGTCCCACAGCAGCACCTCCAGGCCCCTGGGGTGGACACACCAAGCCCCGGTGTCACTGTCCCCAGGCAGAGGTGTCCCTGTCCCAGCCCCGGTCCCCAGGCCCGTCCTCACCGATGGCGTCGGGCGGGCGCCTCCGGAGCGAGGGGGGCGCGCTCTCCTTGCGGGTCAGGGGGTTCTTGCGCCGCTCCAGGCACTTCCTGGGCTTGCACCGAACCTTCAGGTTGGGCTCGGACGCTGTGGGGACAGGGGACAGCGCTGGCCCCGGCTGGGTGGGCTCTGGGGGGCCAGCGCCAGCTCCAGCCGGGGACACGGGGACATTCCCGAGGCTTGGAGGGACAGGGGGACATTCCCGAGGTCTTTAGGGACACAGGGACATTCCCAAGGCTATGAGGGACACAGGGACATTCCCGAGCCTTGGAGGGACACAGGGACAATCCCAGGGGGTCTTTAGGGACACGGGGACAATCCCGAGGCTTGGAGGGACACAGGGACATTCCCAAGGTCTTGAGGGACACGGGGACATCCCTGAGGCTTTGAGGGACACGGGGACATCCCTGAGGCCATTCCCGAGGCCACGAGGGACACGGGGACATTCCCGAGGCCATTCCCGAGGCCATCAGGGACATGGGGACATTCCCGAGGCCGTACCTGTTTTCCGCAGCGGGAAATGCTCGGGGGTGTCAAGGGAAGTGCTGGGCACAGGGGACAGGAACGTGCTGAGCATGGCAGGGGAGGGACCCTCGGGCTCCAGGGGCTCCAGAGACCTGCGGGGAGAAGCCAGAGCCCCTTCCCAGCTGCCCTGGGCAGGTTTGAGGCAGGGGCAGATCCTTCTGGGGCAGGTGCCTTACCTGTAGGGCAGGGCTGCGGCGGGGGCGTTGCTGGTCCTCTCCAGAGCCGCCTGCTGCTTCTTCAGGATCACCTCGGCCAACTTCTGCTTCACCACCGTGCTGGCCACGGCACCTGCGCGGCCACCACGGTGACCCCAGGGGGCTCAGAGCTGCTCTGAAGGGTCGCTGCAGGCAGGACCCCGACCCCGACCCCAGAGAGGCACAGCTGGCTCTGCTCCCATCCCGCTCCCCGCCTGTCTGTTTGTCCCAGCAGGGACACTCCGGGATCTGTGCCGGCATTCGGCACCTCCGAGCACGAGTTAATTAACTGATTAATAATTAATTAGGTGCGATGTGGAGCCACGTGCATCCCAAAACTGGGAGGGAGCCCCCGGCGGCTCCTCCAGCGCCGGCACCAGAGGGCGCCGGGAGACCGCGGCTGGGAGGGGGCTGCAAACCCAGCCCGGGGGGCTGCAAACCCAGACTGGGGGCTGCAAACTCAGCGTGGGGGGCTGCAAACAGCCTGGGGGGCTGCAAACCCAGCTTGGGGGGCTGCAAACCCAGCCCAGGGGGCTGCAAACCCAGACTGGGGGGTGCAAACCCAGCTTGGGGGGCTGCAAACCCAGCCCGGGGGCTGCAAACCCAGACTGGGGGCTGCAAACCCAGCCTGGGGGCTGCAAACAGCCTGGGGAGCTGCAAACCCAGTCCAGAGGGCTGCAAACCCAGCTTGGGGGGCTGCAAACCCAGCCCAGGGGTCCCACGGGGGTCTGTCACCTGAATGGGGTCTGTAACCGGGGTCCCCAGAGGGGTGGCAGCCCCGCTCTGTGGACGCTCTCCCAGCCCTTTCCCCCAGGGGAAGGCAGAGCTTGGTCTGGCTGAGGGCAGAGCCCCCCGAGCCCCCTCCCCTGAGCCCCCCCGGCACAGGCAGCCCTTACTGCGCTTGCTCTTGTCCTTGTTGAGGATCTGCCGCAGCTCCTGCTCCTGCTGGCCCGGCTCAGCCTCGCGGTGCGGGGACTCCATGGCCACCTGTGGGACAGGGCCATGGGCATGGGACCCCAAACCCCCCCTGACCCCTCCATGGCCACCTGTGGGACAGGGCCATGGGCACGGGACCCCGAGATCCCCCTGAGCCCCCTGAGCCCTCCCTGGCCCCAGGCAGGGGCAGACGGGGACAGAGCAGTCTGGGACAGTCCCTTGCATCACTCTGGCTGATGGGAACGTGTGAAGTTGCTCCATCACAACAAACCCGACACGTTTTTGTCCCCAGGGACGCTTTGCTCTCCCCGGGGACGTTGTAAAAGTCAAAATCTGTCTGTCCCCACTCGCTGCCTCCTCTCAGGGAGTTTGGACACGTCGGCCGTGTTGCAACACGGCAAAAAAGAAATCTTTGTTGAGTACAGAAGGGAAAAAAAATCTATGATAGGAGGGAAATCCCAACTGATCCATGGAACTGACTCCTGCCCTGAGCCCGGAGCAGCCCTGGGGACAGGCAGGGGATCTCGGTGCCTGAAGGTGGTCACACCTCCCTGGATGTGGCCACAGCTCCCTGGACACGGTCACAGCTCCCTGGGCACGGTCACAGCTCCCTGGATGCGTCCTCCCACCTGCCTCCCTCTGAAGCCTCCCGGAGGAGCCATCCCGGGACTGGAGGAGCCATCCTGGGACTGGAGGAGCCATCCCGGGACTGGAGGTGCCATCCCGGGACTGGAGGAGCCATCCCTGCCAAATCCCGCTGGATTCTTGTGCCAATGGACCCTGGCAGTGAATTCCTGCACGGTGCAGGAGCCGCGGGTGGCTCGGGGAGCTCGGGGAGCTCGGGGAGCTGGTGACACCTCCCAGGAAAGCCGAGTGCCGCCGCCCCGGCCGCACCCCCGGGGCAGGGCAGCAGCCGGGAGGGGCAGTCCCGGCCCCAGGGATCCTCTGCAGCCGCTCTGGAGCTCCAGCCCTGGAATTGGGCCTGGAATTGAGACACAACCCCTCCACCTGCCTCCCCAAGCAGCCTCCTTGCGTCACAGAGGTCCCTGGGCTGGCTGGAAACCCCTCCAGATGTTCCAGCTCAGGGAAAAGCTGGAATTCACCTGGGAATGTTATTTTGGTGCTGGGATTTCCAGCCTTTTCCTCTGAATCCCTGCCCAGAGAGGGGAACTCAAATCCAGCCCTGATTGTGGGACTGCTGTGCGCTCTGGGGACAAAATCCACCCTCCAAAGTGCCCAATCCCGCCCCAAACCCTGCCAAGGTTGGGGTGTGTGCCCCCCCTGCCCCGTGCCGCACCCTGACGTGCTGGTGGGCGAGCTGCTCCACTTGCTGCTGGTGCAGGCTGGCCAGGAAGAGCTGGTGCTGCAGCTGCTGCTGCTTCAGGGCCAGCAGCGCCGTGTCCTGGGGCTTGAGCAGGCGCTGCCCGATGCGCAGGTCCATGGGGACGGCCTGGGGCACCCGCGGGGGGCTCACGGCAGCTGTGGGGACACACAGAGGGACACGGCTCAGTCACCTGCCCTGCCCTCCCCCGGCTGCTGGGGAAGGGGGTTCCTGGAAATCCCACTCCTGCAGAGGCTCCAGGGGCTGCAGGTGCCTCCCCCGGGCATCGTGGTGGAGAAGGGCTCTGGAGTGATGTTCCCTGCACAACCTCCCTGAGGGGTGAAAGCAAAACAGTGACCCGTGGGGACACCAACACAGTGCCAGTTACACACCTGAAATTGGCCATTACACCCCTAAACAGTGCCAGTTACACACCTGAAATAATCTGTTACACACCCAAAACACAGTGCCAGTTACACTCCTGAAATTGCCCATTACACCCCAAACCAGTGCCAGTTACACACCTGAAATCATCTGTTACACCTCAAACCAGTGCCAGTTACACACCTGAAATTGCCCATTACACCCCTAAAATAGTGCCAGTTACACACCTGAAATCATCCGTTACACCTCAAACCAGTGCCAGTTACACACCTGAAATTGCCCATTACACCCCCAAAACAGTGCCAGCTACACCTCAAGCCAGCGACACTTACACACCTGAAATCATCCGTTACACCCCAAACCAGTGCCAGTTACACACCTGAAAAGGGGTGGGAAGGGATTGGGGGGTAAAAATGGGGTGGGAAGGGCTTGGGGGCATGCAGGAAGGGGTGGGAAGGGCTCAGGGCACCCCAGGTGAAGGAGGGGCTGCTCCAGACACCCCCAGGAGGGAGCAGAGCTGGAGGGAAGCTCTGGAGGAGCTCTGGGAATTTCTCTCTGCATCATTTGTTTCAGTCCCTACAAAAACAAACGGCGAGGCGGGCGGGGAGGGATGGGGGCTGCTGGGGGAGAGGGAGGCCGGGCAGCAGCCAGAATAACAAAATAAACTCCTCAGCGCTCGCCTGCAGCCAGGAAAAAGCTGTGGAGCATCCCCAGGGCCAAGAGGCTCTGGAGCCAGGGAAGAAGAGGCCGCGTGGACCCTGCTCCTGCTGCGGCCCCAGCTCTGCACACCCCGCACCGGGGACGTCTGGGGGGATTTTCAGAGAGGCTGGGATGAGAAAAGGCACCCTGGAGTGGATTTTCGGAGAGGCTGGGAGGGATGAGAAAAGGCACCCTGGGAGTGGATATTCGGAGAGGCTGGGAGGGGTGAGAAAAGGCACCCTGGGAGTGGATTTTCGGAGAGGCTGGGAGGGATGAGAAAAGGCACCCTGGGAGTGGATTTTCAGAGAGGCTGGGATGAGAAAAGGCACCCTGAGAGTGGATTTTCAGAGAGGCTGGGATGAGAAAAGGCGCCCTGGGAGCAGGGCCTGGCCTGGCCTGGCGTGCCCCGAGGTGACACTGCCATCCCAGCCCTGATGCTCCTGGCCAGGATGAGGCCACCAGACTCAGGGCAGTTTTCCAGAGCTTGGAAACACAAAACGTCCCGTGCTGGCTGCCAGGGCTGGTGGTACTGGCAGGGAAAGCCGGGCTCTGGGCAGGAGCCACTGTCCCCATGTGGGTGTGAGACCCCTGCACGTGGCACTTCCTCAGGGATGCTCCCCAGCCCTCAGCTCCGGACCCCCGACAAAGCCCCCCGTGCCCCGGGAGCTGTTTGTGACCTTGCTGTGCAGCTTGAACTCATTTGGGGTTTGCTGCCGGGCCCCGGGCCAGGAGTTACAGTAAACAACCCCTCCCACCCGGCCCGCGGCTCCTCCCCTTCCCCCCGCCCCAAAACAGCCAAAAGTGAAGCCCCATCACAGCTCCGGGGCTTTGTCCCTGTCCCCAGCCCAGCCTGGCTCCCGCCAGGGCCCAGGGCACCCTCAGAGGCCACCTGGACACATGGCTGGGACTGGGATGCACAATTTGGGACAGGGATGCACAATTTGGGACTGGGATGCCCAGTTTGGGACCAGGATGCCCAGTTTGGGATTAGGATGCCCAGTTTGGGACCGGGATGCCCAGTTTGGGACCAGGATGCCCAGTTTGGGACCAGGATGCCCAGTTTGGGAGCAGGAGAGCCGCGGGGCCCGGAGCCCACCACACAAACCCTCCCTGGGCCAGTCTGTGGATCCTCCGTGGGGAGGGGGGGCTGTGACACGGAGCCTCCCCGCAGTGCCCGGCCATGAATGAGGGCTCTGTGCTCCAGCCCGTTCCCAGCACGCCTGACCAGCATTTTCCAGGCTGCCGGCACAGAGCGGAGCAGGGAACGCAGCCGAGGGGCCACGGGCTCGGCCACGAGCTGGGACAGGCACGGAGGGAGGGCCGGACAGCCAGGGCAGGCAGGGCAGCCCCACTCTGCCCTGCAGCACCTCGAGACTCTGAGGAGCCCTGGGACAGGGTGAATTTGGTGGCACTCCCAGGCTGGGGGTGGCAGTGCAGGGCTGGTGTCACTCGGGACGCCACCACGCTGCTCCCAGCCAGCCATCCCGGAAAAGAGAAAAAAATCCCGCACAGAAATCTTTGCTTTGGCATTTCCTGATTGTTTTTAAAGAGGCAAATCAGCCGTCAACAGAGCTGGGCTTACATAAGAGGGAAATAAAGCAAGAGGCAAACAAAGCAGGGCAGGGAGGTTACTGAGGAGCAAAGCAGTGGCAGCCCAGCTCTGCTGTTCTGTGCATCCCTGCCTGCATCCCAGTCCATCCCTGCCCTCATCCCAGTCCATCCCTGCCTGCATCCCAGTCCATCCCTGCCCTCATCCCAGTCCATCCCTGCCTGCATCCCAGTCCATCCCTGCCTGCATCCCAGTCCATCCCTGCCCTCATCCCAGTCCATCCCTGCCTGCATCCCAGTCCATCCCTGCCCTCATCCCAGTCCATCCCTGCCCTCATCCCAGTCCATCCCTGCCCTCATCCCAGTCCATCCCTGCCCTCATCCCAGCCCATCCCTGCCCTCATCCCAGCCCATCCCTGCATGGATCCCTGTCCATTCCTGCCTGCATCTCTGTTTATTCTCACTGGTATCCCTGTTTATCCCTGCCCACATCCCAGTCCATCCCTGCCCTCATCCCAGCCTGCATCCCTGTTTATTCTCACTGGTATCCCTGTTTATCCCTGCCCTCATCCCAGTCCATCCCTGCCTGCACCCCTGTCTGTTCCTGCCTGCATCCCAGTCCATCCCTGCCTGCATCCCAGTCCATCCCTGCCCACATCCCAGTCCATCCCTGCCCTCATCCCAGCCTGCATCCCTGTTTATTCTCACCGGTATCCCTGTTTATCCCTGCCCTCATCCCAGTCTCTCCCTGCCCTCCTCCCCGCCTGCCCACAGCTCGCTCTGAGCGGGAGCAGCAGTGAAATCCAGGCTGGGTTTTTTCAAGAAACCATCTTCTTTTATGAAAGCCTTTCCCATCTTATGCTGATCTGCTGTGAAAGGTTCAGAGTTCAGGCGGGTTGAAGAATGCGGGTGATTAAAAACATTCCTCTCTAATAAAAGGGAAAAGGTCTTCTCCAGAGCCCTGCACGAGGAGCAGGAATGAGCTGGAGGGAGGGAGCTCGAATTAAAAACACTTAAATAAGAAACCACACCAAAAGGACCGTGTTGAAAGAACACGAAGATCACAAAGGGAGAACTCGAGAAATAGGAAATCCCAGAGGTGGGGTGCCTCGTTTAACCCTGCTGGACCCTGGGGCGCTGGCTTTAACTGGGGACCAAGCCCTGCTCCCCAGAACAACGCGAGAAAAATCACCAAACCCACCCAGCCCCACTTCTGGGGGGCAGTGCCACACCCCCAGAGGTGCCCACACGTCCCTTTGTCCCCTACCTCCACCTCGTGTGTCCCCGAGGGGTTTCCTCGCAGGATCCCACAAAATCCCAGCGTTTGGGGCATTTTCCTCCTTCCTCTCCTTAGCACAGAGATCTGGGGATGGGAGCTCCAGGGGTGGGAGCTCCAGGGAAAGCAGCTCCAGGGAAAGCAGCTCCAGGGGTGGGAGCTCCAGGGAAAGCAGCTCCAGGGGTGGGAGCTCCAGGGAAAGCCCTGCACCCCCTCAGCTGTCCCCGCACGGAGAGAGCTCCGGCCACGTCCCGCAGGAGCCATAAGAGAGCAGATGATGCTCAGGGAAGATGTAATGTTTGGAGCAGCCGGGTGCCAAGTTCTGATAACTCTTTCTGGAGCTCATGGAGTGGGAGTTTCAGGGGCTTTACGCCTCAGCCAGATGTGGGTGGATCCCTCCCCTCCCCACCAGACAGCAAATTCCTGCTCCACAATGAGACGAGGCTGATGCTGCTCCAAGAAAAGCCCCCTGAGAGTTTTTCCACCAGGGTAAACCCAAATTTTTCTGCTCTGATTCTTGCAAACTTCCTTCTGCAGAAAGTTTCCAGAAAAAAAAATTAAAAAAAAAAATCGAGACAGAGGATGATTAAAGTTTGGGCAAAGTCATCAGAGCAGCACAAAACCCTTCCCACAACCAAAGGCACGAACCAGGATTCAGCCACACACCCAACCACGCCGTGCACCTGTGAGCAGAACAGTTATTCAGGCATCCCAAGCACAAAAATGGGAATTTTCCCTGCTGGAGCCCAGAAACGAGCTGCACATCGGGCCTGGGGAGGCAGATCAGGGCGAGATGCTTCCTCTGATTGCTCTCCCTGGTTATTTGCAGCTCGTGACCTTTGAGTACGACATTTAGTAGCCCTCCCTGGAATCTTCTCCCCACAAATGTGCACATTTCCTTTTGAAATTCATGGCTCCAGGTCCCAAAAACCTCAGGGCCAGCCCAGAGTCCAGGGACAGGGAGGAAACACCTTTGGGCCTGGATGTGCTCCCTGCTCCAGCTCAGATCCCGGTTCTGCTGTTCCCATCCCATCCCAGGGGACCGCGCTGCTCCCGCAGCATCCAGGGCAGGATTCCTGGGACAGGCACAGGGAGCTCTGCAGGGCTAAATCAGACACTCCTGCAGCCAGGTCTGTGTTCCAAGGCAGGTTTTCCACATGCTCTCAAATCCATCAGCCCTGGAAGGGTTTTGCCTCCAGGGCAAGGGTGGTCCAGAGGATCCCAAGGTAACCCCACATCCAGAGTTACCCCAAACCCTGACAGTGGACATGAACACCAAACAACTTCTCTCCTGTTCCTTCCTGCTCCCAGGGGAGCTGGAGGGATCTGCAGGAGCTCCCTGGATGCTGCCCCTCCCGCAGGGATGAGCTTTGAAAGCCTTCAGAGCACCCAACCCTAAATGTGCTGAGGCAAAACCCCCCAGCAAAAGCTTTTGGGCCTAAATCTGAGACCTCAGGGACATCCAGGTACCAAACCACAGGAAATTCTGGGCACAGGCAGGATGGAGCTGCCTCAGGGGTCCCACAAATGCGGTTTGAGCGTGGGCAGCCCCGGGGACCAGGGGGATCAAAGGGCTCACTCATCTCCTGCAGCCGCAGCCGGGCCAGGGCAGAGCAGGGACGGCAAGCGGCTCCATCCCCACCGCAGCCCTGGCACAGCTGGAAACCTCTGGCAGTCATTTCCTGCCCCCTCCCACCCGCACGGGTCACCCAGCCCATCCCAGAGAGCGGAGGAGGGAGAGGTGTCCCCAGGAAACCTCGCGGCGACCGCGGCTTCCTGAGGAGCACCGGGAACGCCGCGGCCACAGGGCTCTGCTGGAGGGAGCCAAGGCGGCCTCAAATCACAGAAACTCCCCAGATTTGGGGAAAATCCTCCCTTCCCAGAAGAGAAACATCCCCCGGAGCGCACTCCGCCCCGCCGGATCCCTCGCCCAGCCCGGCCGGGATGTGCCGGCTCCTCCCGGCTCTGGGGAGCCCCAAACGTGGCCCTGGCCCGGTGGGGAGGCAAATCTGCCCCTCCTGATGCTCCGCGGGGCCTTTCCCTGCAGCAAACACCCCGCGGGGAGCCCAGCTCCTCCCCTTGAGGGGTTCGCGGGGGAAAAAAGCTCCAGCACCGCCTGGAGCGCAGGCAGGGATGGACTGGGACACGGGCAACACCTCCAGGCTGGCAAACCCCCGGCTCCGGCCGAGCTGGAGCACCCACTGCCCCCCAGCAGCCCCATCTCCACCTCCAGGCTCCCGGCAAGGGGCACCAGCGCTGCCCAGAGCTCGGCATCACCTCCTGCCCGCGCTGGGGACGGCTCGGGCCCCGCTCCCGGCGGGATGAGCTCCGGGCTCTCCCGGCAGGATGAGCTCCCTGTTCTCCCGGCAGGATGAACTCCGGGCTCTCCCGGCAGGATGAGCTCCCGGCAGGATGAACTCCGGGCTCTCCCGGCAGGACGATGCCCGGGACGCAGCCCCGCGCTCCCGGGAGCGGGGCAGCGCCGCGGGGCCGCTCCGGTGACATCAGCACGGGAGGATGCCAAGGGAAGCGGAGGAGAGATCAAAGGATTGCAGAAGCTCTCTCTCCTCGGTTACCCAAGCGCAGGAGAACGCTCCCCGACCGGTTTGCAAGGAGGGCTCGGCGGCTCCTCCCGCCCCGCTGCCCTCGCCCTCCGCGGGACATCCACCGGGAGCTGCTCGGGCACCGGCTGGAGCCCGGGGCTGCCGGCACAGCACCGATTGATCCTTTTAATTGCTGCTGCAAGAGCCCAGCTTGAGTCACAACCCCCCGGGGAAGGCTCAGCGCGGCCCGAAGCGGCTTCGTGCTTGATCTGGAAGCGCTGAGACAAAAAAAAGAGTGGGAATCACTCAATCCCCACTCCCGGCTACTCAAGGCGACCTGCCCGTTAATTAGAGCCTCCCTGCGAGCCGCAGGAAGGAAATCCCGTTGGCAAACGCTGGACGAGGGCCAGGGCTGGGTTGGAGGGCAGAAAAGGAAATTTAAGAAAAAAAACCGAGGCTCAAGAGAAGCGGGAGGAGTTGGGAGAAGCACGGGCAGCCGCAGCTCCACGGGCACAAAGGGAAAGAGGCACAAACTCAATTCCCTGGGCAATCCTTGGCCTGCTCAGCCTCCACCAGGCAGGGCCCAGCCGGGGCTCACCCCAAACCTGCCCCGTGCTGACCCTCGGGCGTCTGAGGAGCCACCGAGGAGCTCCCCAGGGCAGACCTGGGGCCCAGCGTGAGTTATTTCTGTCACAGGGAGGAAGCCACAGCGTTTTCAGTTTCCTGCACAAACACACTGGGGGTGCCCTTCCCCACGGGCCCGGCGGGCGCTGCCTCCCCTCCCCGGGTGCTGGGGAAGGAGCTGGGAAAGCTCAGGGCTGGCATCAGCGAGGCTGGGAAAGGTGCAGGTGTCCAATCCTCCTTGCAGAGGAGGATGAAACCTGCCTGGATCTGAGGAGCCACGCCCTGGGGACAGCAGGGACAGCAGGGACAGGGGACAGCAGGGACAGGGGACAGCAGGGACAGCAGGGACAGGGGACAGCAGGAACAGCAGGGACAGCAGGGACAGCAGGGACAGCCACCCTGTGACAAACCTGGCTTGGTGCTGGGAATTGCAGGCAGCTGTGGGGAGATGCTGGGAGTTCCATCCAGGATGGAGAGGCTACAGGCAAGGCAGCAGGCGGGATTTCTGGTGGGAGGAAACGCCAGGAGCACCTGGAGTCCCAGAGAGAAGCCTTGGAGGAGGCCAGCAGGACTGAGGGTGCAGGTGGGTGTGTGAGTGCTCCACATGCATGGAGCAACACTGCCCTGGGGCTTTAACCCAGCAAGAGGAGCTGCTGCTGCTGCAGAACTGTCCAGAAATGGGGGAAAAGCAAAAAGAACCAGCAGAGGAACTCCCGGTGAGCCCGGCGCAGCAGCAATGACCTGGACAGCGAGGAATCAGTGCTCATGGGGGAGACTGAGCCCTCAGAACGCCTCGGAACCAGAGCTGGTGCCAGCCTAGCAGAACCCCAAACACATCCAGGCCCTTAAAGCCCCCTTGGCGCCCAACAGCCAGGCACACGTCCGGCCCCAGCCCACGGGAGGAGATGCTCCAGGTGCCCCTCGCACCAACCCACCTGCTGCAGCCCCCCTGCCCGCCTGGCACACTCACCCACGGATGGCATCGTGTCCCTGCGGCTCCTCGGGGTCCCCGCGGGCAGAGCGGCCCCGGGAGCTCCCGGGCCCCGGTGCCGGGCGGTCCCGGGCGCGGCCGCCGCCACACCCGTGCGGTTCTCACGGGCAGATCGAGCCTTGGCAAAGCCCTCGCTGGCAGCCGGCCTCATCAGGCTCATTAACAGCAATTAAGGCACAGCGGGCATCCCTCCCCCCCCCCGCCCCTCTGGGGGATATTTTGCTTTTAGACAAAATAAACAGGGAGGTTTTGCGTGGGCTCGGCAGGTGCTGGCGGCGGGCAGCGGCAGCAGGTGGAAGCGCCGAGGTCTCTGGGGGTGAATCAGCGTCCAGCCCCAATTCCAGCCCTCCTCCTGCTCCCAGGGCTGCCCATTCCAGCCCCCTGGCCTGGAGGGGAGCACCAGACCCTCTCCCCTTTGCAAACAGGAACATGGAATAGGATAAACTCTAAGGAAGTTCCTCCCCACCCTCGCTGGGATTTCAAAACCACGAGGAAAAGCTTCCACGCCAGCCTGAAGTGGGATTTCATTGCAGCAGCTCCTCCAGCATCACCTGGAAGCTGGTTATGGAACTGCTGCCCCTCCACAGCCCCAAACCATGGCAGAAGTGCCCAATCCCCTCCTTCCACACCATCCCTCCTGCCCTGGGGACCCCAGCAGGGCCAGGACACACCCTGGACACACCTGGGGAGCTTCGAACCCTGCAGAACATCACCCGCAGCCCCAGAAGGTCACCCCAAACCCCAGAAGGTCACCCCAAGCCCCAGGGGCCCCCACGAGGCCGCAGCCCATCGGAGATTTTCCCTCAACGGCGCCAAGGCGTTGCTCCATCGCCTGGCAGGGCTGGACTCCTCCTGTCAGCAGCGAAATCCGCGAGCTCCTGGTGCTCCTGGCAGCTCACAGGGGCTGGCCCGGACCCTGGGCTTTGCCACAAAGCTCCGGGGTGGGGTAGGGAGGGAGTCCCGGGGACCCCAATGCTGCTCGAGGAGGGTGAGACAGCCCCTTCATGCCCATCCCCTCTGGGACAAGGGAGAAAGCCAAAAGGGACCCTTCAAGCTTTCTGCTCCCCCACGGAAACATCAGCTGGAGCTGTCCCAGGGCAGACCGCATGCCAGCACTGTGAGAGCTGGGTTTGGACTCCTGTGGCTGTCCCAGGGTGAGCCAGGTCAGACAGAGATGGGCATTTCCCAGCCTGGCTCCTGCCAGGAAGCACCAACAGCCCCAGTGGAGGCTCTGCCCCCCAGACAAACCCCAGGGATCAGTCACAGCCACCCCTGAGCTGCGGCCATGCCCCGACCGAGAGCTTTGCTTCAGATATTTGGGGTTTACTGCTGCTAAAGGGATTTAGCCAGAACAAATTAAGATCATTTCCCGTCTTAATTAATTCTACTTTCACTTCCTGGCACGTTGGAGCTCGGCCTCCTCCGCCGCAGTGAGGAGCCTCAACTCTGCCCACCACAACAGCGGGAGCTGTGCAAAAACCCAGGAGGGGCTTTGCAGCATTCCCCTGTCACCATCCGAGCCCTGCCCACGCTGAAAACATCCCCAAAAGCCAGAACCCCCTCGGTGGCCGTATTTCCCCACCACAGAGCGAGATGAGACCTTCCCCTCCCTCCTCCCACCTCTCCTCAGTCGGAGGAGCTTCCAGGAGCAGGACTGCGCCTCTTGCACAACAAATCCCCGGCTCTCCCTGCCCGCCCCACATCCCTTTGAGGCAGAGAGGAAGCAGGCTGGAGACATCCTTCCTGCGCCGGGGACAATGCGATGGAAATAGCCCGGGAGCAGCGGGAGCGGCCGCGGGAGCCGCGGGCCCGGCTTCCGCCCATTGTCCGGCCCATTGTCCGGCCAGGACCGGCCCGGGCAGCTGCAGCCCCCCATGGCAGAGCCAGAACCCCCAAAGGAGCGGCCCCAAACCCAAACTGCCCCATCCACCTTCACCCAGCACCCCGCACCAGGCGGGGATTTGGGATTCCAGCACGAAATCCGCCGGGTGCCGCGGACACGCCGCGGTCACTGCTCGGCCTCGGCCCCTTCAAGGCAGCACAAAACCCACCCCAAGAGCCTGGCAGGGCTTTCCACTGCAGGGAAAAGCCCAGGACACCCAGGCGGCAGAAGATGCTTTCTCCAGAGCCAGCGCTGAGGGTGAAAGGAAGCCCCCGGGGAGCGGGTTCCGCCCCAAATCCCGATTTTCTCCTCCAGATGGGAGGTGCGCGAGTTCAGCTGCTCCCGCTCGCGTCAGCAGCTGGAAAACCCTGCAAGGACCCACGCAAGCCTGGCCTGCCGAGGACGCTGCTGACGGCAGCCGAGCAGGGCAGGGTGGCAGGAGCAGAAGCGCTCCAAGCCACCAATCAGCCCCCAAATTTGGGGTTGCCGCTCAAGTTGGTGCTGGTTTTGGTATTCACCTCCCATTTCTGAGGGCTCTGGGAGAGCAAGTTATCACTTGCAGCCCTTCCACAATATCAAGGTGGTGACAGAAGCTGTTTTTCTTTAAAAACACCCCAAAACCAGACATATTTCCAAGGTCTGAGGTGGTTTTAGGGCTGGGATTTCAGGAGTAGCAATACCTGGATGAGCAGCACAGAGCTGTGGCCAGAGCCACACTTCCAGAGGGAGGGAAATGAGAGGATGGATAATGCCACTCGTCCCTGCTCCTGCCACCACCCCCAGAGCCCCCCGGGGCAGGGGGACCATCCCAGCACAGCCTGGCCCCTCTTTACTGGCCCAAAGTGTGGCCAGGCCCTCTCTGGGCTGCTGGGCCGGGGCTGCTCTGCTCCCCGAACATTCCCAAGTGCATTTCTGCCCTGCTGATGGGTTAAAAATAGAAACCATCAGTATTATTGTCCTGCAAGCAAATATAGAAAGATCACATCCTCCCTGCTGAAAAACGGCACAGCAGGGACCTCTTGGAACCCAGGCACAGGGGAGAGCTCTATTTCGGGATGGGGAACTTGGGAAGTTTGAACAGAATCCCGAAATTTGTGATGTTGACTCACTGCAGCGTTAAACACCCATGGAAAACTTGCCTTCCCCTTCCTCTCCCGGCTTCCCTGGGGTTTTGTTCGGGATTTCAGGCTCGGGGAGGGTGCACGGCACTCCCAGCGAGGAACGCGCTGCCCCAGCGCTGCCCTCGCAGACGGGAACGGCCCCGATCCACTTTGGGAGTGGTCCCGTCACCCCCGTCCCCGGCAGCGCTTCCCAGCCCCCCGGGAGGCGCTGCAGCAGGAAAACCCCATCCCTGCCCTGCTTCCCCCAGCTCCGAGCAGCTCGCAGGGTTCCCCAGAAAGGGAAGAGCCAACCCTGGCCCCAGAGCAGGAGACGCTCTGAGCCTCCCCGACCCCTCCCCTGCTCTCTTCCCCCTTTCCTAGAACCGACCCTTTCCCTGCTCCCATCCCTTTCCCTGCTCCCATCCCTTTCCCTGCTCCTTTCCCTGTTCCCATCCCTTTCCCTGCTCCCATCCCTTTCCCTGCTCCCTTTCCCTGCTCCCATCCCTTTCCCTGCAGGCTCTGGAGGGAGGGGGGCCTCAGCCTGAACCTCATTTTTTGGAAAAGGAAGATTTCTACGCAATCCCGGCCTTTCCGTGTTTGCGCTGAGCGCTGGGGCCGCTCCCACCCAGCTGGGACCCGGCTCCAGCTCCAGCCTTGTTCCTCAGCAAATCCCCGGGGAGAGGAGAGGAATGCGGCAGGGTCACATCCAGCTGCTGCAAGGGAGGGGGGACCCGCGGCCGGGGGTGTCTGTGCCTGCAGCAGCGCCCTGGGGACGGCTCCGACGTGGGGGTGCAGCAGAAGGACCCCGGACCCCAAACCCCAGCACTGACCCCAAAACTGCCCTGCAGCACCCCAGGGACCGCTCCCCTCCCCGAGCAAACCTGCAGGAGCAGCCGCGGCAGCGCTGGGAGGAGCTGGGGTGCAGAGGGCACTCCACCCCCCCAAACATCTCCCCCCGTCCCACCGAGGCCCCCCAGGATGGGGGGCAGGGAATGCTCAGGGCAGAGCTCGCTGCACCTCCTCCCCTCCTCCCCACCACAAAACAGACCCAGGAACAGAAGGGAAGCGGTCAGGAAAACCCCGGCAGTGCCTCCGCAGCAATTCCAGGCAGCCCCGTTCCCGGGGGAGCCTGCTCTGCCCTCACCCCCTCCAGCAGAGCCCCTCGGTGATCCCAGCCAGGTGCCCTGGGCCAGCCCCGGGGGCCATTCCCTCATCTCATTCCGTGCACATCCCAGCTGGCACTGCAGCCCCCAGCCAGTGCCAGATTTCTCTCTGCTGAGCCAATGCACTTGGAAATACATGACGACTTCAGCAGATTAATTGGAAACACAGCCTGGGTGTTGCAATCCCAGGAATGACTCCAATTTCAGGAACAAATGTTTTCATAGAATCACACAATCATAGAATATTCTGAGTGGGAAGGGACCCACAAGGATCATCCAGTCCAACCCCTGGCCCTGCACAGACAGCCCAAAAATCCCACCCTGTGCATCCCTGGGATCATTTTCCAAATGCCCCTTGAGAATTTGGCATAACTTCACCGGTTTGCTGAACATTTCCAGCAACACTGGGACAGGCTCCACTCACACCTGGGATTATTCTTTTAGTGTGGCGTGCTCCAATTAAAAACCTTCTCAAGAAGATTTAAGGCACACCACGGAAGAAGAGGCAAGAAAACTATTTCAGTTTGCTCTGTAAATCTCCTCTTAAAACCTTGCTGGTTTTGAGCATCCCAGGGCTCCTCTCAGCCCCTCTGCAAAACCAGACCCAAAATCTTCCCTCAAGATCCTGAAAACCCACCAGGGCTGGGGGGTGGAGGAGGGCTGGAAGGGGGTTCCCTGGATGGAAACCATTCCCGTGCCTCCATCTCTCCCATCCCTCCACAGAAAAACCTCTCCCCTTGCAGGGGTTTCAGCGTCACTCAGCCCTTTCTCTGCCCATCCCTGTTTGCTGCCAGCCTCTGCAGCCACTCCAACCCCTCAGGGGCTGAACCCAGTGATTTTGGAGGTCTTTTCCCACCTTAACAGTTCCGTGATTCTCTCCTTGCTGCCAAGAACTGAAAAGCCCTTTGGTGGGGGGCAGCTGTGTGCCGAAGCTCAGGGTGATAAGGGAAGGAGAAAAGCTGGTCTATCCACCCTCAGAGCCTGGCAGGGAGCTCTGCTTTGCCATCCCACTGCCAGGGCACCTGCAACCCAACAGAAAAACACCTGTGTGGGATGTGGAAGGGGCTGCTGGAGCGAAAATGGGGAGCCCAAGCTCGGCTCCAAGGGTTGGAATGCTGCAGAGGCTGGCAGCAAACAGGGACGGGCAGAGAAAGGGCTGAGTGATGCTGAAACCCCTGCAAGGGGAGAGGTTTTGCTGTGGAGGGGTGGGAAGTGGGGAAGCACAGGAATGGTTTCCATCCAGGGAAGCCTCCTCCATCATCATCCCTCTCCCAGCCCTGGTGGCTTTTGGGATTTTGGGTGCTGACAGCAGAGAGGGGACTCTGGAGGGGCTGTGGCTGCTGCAGACACGGGCAGTGCCCGGGTGAATTCCTGCCTTGGAGGGACCTGGGAGAGGAGGGCAGCCCCTGCCTCACAGCCTCCGTGGAGGCCACGATTGCAGCGAGATAAAACACATTGGAATCCTCCCAGAGCAGTCGGCTCCCACAGCCTGGCTCCCGGGGCTGCACCTCCTCTCCTCCCAGCTGTTTGGCTGCTCCTCTCAGCCCAGCCCTGCCAGAGCTGCAGCCCGAGCCAGGAGCAGCACAGGCTGCACAAACCCTCCCCGGAGCCCCCCCTGCCCCATCCAGGCTCAAATCCACCGACCCAGCCCCAAACCCAATTCCCTGCTCAGCCTTTGCCTCACGGAGCTCTTTCTGCCTGCACGAAAGCCACAATTCCCAGCCAGACCTTTGGGGTGGGATTCCTCCTCCCTGCCATGAAGTCAGCCTAAATCAGAGTGTTCCTGCCGTTAATCTGGATAATCTGACAAGACAAAAACCACCAGGTTTTGTGGTGAGGTGTCACTTTGGGAGCTTTGCTGATCCCACAGATCTTCCTTTGGGGTGTCCCCATCACTGGGAGCTCCACGGGATCCAAAAAGATCCCAGCATGGGGATGGGAGCCTCTGCCTGAGCTGGGCTGTGGGGTCAGGCTGGCTGGTCAGTGGAGAGCTCTGGCCAAGCCTCATCCCTCATTCCCAGGGTCAGGAATGTGCAAGAGCTGCTGCGAGGGGATGACCACAGGAGCCACGTGGACAGAGGGAATGTGGCGGGGCTTCGCAAGGATCTGCTGCAGCTCCCCCTGCAAGCCAGGAGATCCAGGAGGAGCAGGGAGGACACGAATTCGTGCAGAGCCAGCACACGCCCCAGCTCCAACCAGGCTGAGCCCACAAATCCTTCTGCAAGTTTCTCTGTCCCACCTCCAGATGTGCCAGCACCCCGTCCTACACCCTGCGCCCCTCCCAGGCACGCCCTGCACGCTCTGGGCTCTCCTGGCACCGTGTCCCAGACACGTCTGTGAGGGGCTGGGCTGGCTGGAGCCGCTGTCCCCCCGTGGCAGCACCCAGCTCCCCCAGCCCAGCCCCATCCCCGTCCCCAGCCCCTCCACCCAGGCACGGTGTGAGACTGAACCAGGCAGACACCCCGAGGATCCAGCTCTGGCAGCAAGGTCCCACCACGGCAAAAACAATTCAAACCCTCCCAGCTCCCTGCTCCCTTTCAGGGCTTCGTTGTCAGCGCTGATAGAGCTCCACACCTCGCAGCACAAACAGGAGGCGGCCAAGGAACCCACAGGAACAGCAACCGGGGCTCGTGGAGCCTGGCCAGGGCCAGGGCAGCTGCAGATGCTGCTCCAGGGACTCCCTGAGCTGTGATTTGACACGAGCCCTGCTCAGATGTGGTGTCACCGGGATGGGTCAGGCAGGAGGGACGGGGCCAATGCGCAAACCTCAGCTCAGCCCCTGCCTCCAACCCCTCCTGCTCTGCTCCAGCCCCAGAGGAGCCGAGGCCTCGAGTGGGCTCTGCCCAACCAACCAGCCTGGGCTTCACCTTCACCGCTCCCTGCCAGGCAGGGCCTCCTTTCTGCAGCTTTTTCAGCCTTTCTGAAGTGGGCAGTGCAGTGCTGACACTGCGCTAAGAGCATCAAAGTCACCAGTCCTTACTCCTACCCAATGTCCCATTTCCTCACTCCCACCTGATGTCCCATTTCCTCACTCCCACATGATGCTTCTTGGCACCACCCAAAAGCACAGACTCAGCAGAGGTTCAGTCCTGCAGGGATTTTGGAGGTGTCCCAGGTGCCCTGTGTCCCTACAGGTGCCCCATGTCCCCACAGGTGCCCTGTGTCCCTACATAACCCCAGCCCTGAGGAACCAGCCTGGTTCAGGAGCTGACCCTCCCTACATAACCCCAGCTCTGAGGAACCAGCCTGGTTCAGGAGCTGACCCTCCCTGCCATAACCCCAGCCTGGTTCAGGAGCTGACCCTCCCTGCCATAACCCCAGCCTGGTTCAGGAGCTGACCCTCCCTGCCATAACCCCAGCTCCCTTCCTCTCCTCCCCCACGGCCCCTGGCCCTTTGCTCACACGGTTCCTGCAATTCCTGGCCCTCAGCTTCGAGGCTTCCGCCACCATCTGGGCTCCATTTAGGGGAGCTGATGTTTTTCACAGGGCTGTAATCTAAACTTTGGGATTGAGTTTACATCTCACATACCAGCGTCTCACCGCCGGGCCTGGCTCTGCACCGGGGGCTGGTGGCTGCCAGCCCTGTGCCGGCGGCCCCGGGTACCTGGGAACGGGGCAGGGATCCCAGAGCAGGGATCCCAAACCCAGATCAGGGATCCCAAACCCAGATCAGGGATCCCAAACCAGGCATCCACCCACAAACCACCTCTGGATCCAGCCAGGCGCTGGCCCTGCCAGCGGGTGAGAGCTGTGAGAGCCCAGAGAGCTGGGAATGAGCTTGGCTTGCCCCGAGAGGCTGAGATGGGAGAGAGCCCACAGCAGTGTCACCAATCCATGGGAGACAACCCCACAGCAGTGTCACCCATGGATGGGAGACAGCCCCACAGCAGTGTCACCCATGGATGGGAGACAGCCCCACAGCAGTGTCACCCATGGATGGGAGACAGCCCCACAGCAGTGTCACCCATCCATGGGAGACAATGCCCCACATCAACATTATCCAAAGCCCCACATCAACATTATCCAAAGCCCACAGCAGTGCTATCCAAAGCCCCACAGCAGCGCTATCCAAAGCCCCACAGCAGTTATCCATCGTTATCCATCACCAGCATCAGGAAATTCCCCAGCCCAGGCAGCCAGAGATGGGAGCACAGGAAGGAGAAGCAATCTGGGAGCAGGGATGCAGAGGCAGGTCCTGCCCTGCTTGTGCTCAAAGGCCAGGGTGACAGACCCACCTCGGGGCCCAGCGAGGCTCCTGGCCCAGCCCTCAGGTGACCCCTGGCACCCCCAAATCCCCACCAGACCCTCCCCTGCCCTCCCCAGCCTTCCTCCACCCTCCTCGCCGGCTGCAAGGTGGGCAGAGCCGCAGGCAGTGTCCAGAGGCAGCCAAGGTGGCTCGATCCCAGCAATCCACGGGGCTCAGCCAAACCCAAAAAATAATGTTTTCATACTTTGACTTTTCAGGCAGGATTTAGTCATTTGTGGACACGAGGCCTTGGCAGGGTTGTGCTGCCTCCGCTCACCTACCCCAGCCCCGGCTGTTTACGGCGGCAGAGCCTCAGGAGGAGAGGGAGGATTGGTGGTTTAATCCAGGTGAATTATTCCTGCTCGCTTCACGGAGCCTGCAGCTGGTGGGGAAGGGGGGATTCAGCATCCCACTGCAGCAGATGAGGTGTCACAACACAGCCCAGCCCCACAGCTCCACACACACTGCCTGCACAAACCCAGCAGGACGTTTGCCCCGTCCACCTAAAGGCTAAAAAATGAGTTAAGGGCAGAGGAGTCAAGCCTGGCTGGGTGCACTCACGGTAAAAGGCAGAGAGCTGCTCTGCCTAGGAGAAAAGCAGGTTCCACCCCAGCCTGGTGGGGCTGTGCTGGCTCTGTTTGCTCAGCCTGGCACGGGGCACTGGGAGCTGCCAGGGCAGGGGAAGGGGGGATGGATCCAGGCCTCTGGCTGCCAGGGTATCCCCCAGGAACCCTCCATGCCCAGGGTCCAAGAAGCTCTGGTCGACTCCTCACCTTGGTGTCAGATCCAAACTCCCCAGGCACGAGCCCGAGGCTTTATCTGCCTTTGTCTCCTCCCTCCTCCCACGTTTGTTATTAAACATTTGTTATTTGTTATTAAACTACAGACACTTATCTGCAAATCCTGCCTCTGAAACCAGCAAAGCCACACCACTGAGTGCCACACTGTGTCCCACAGCCCGGGGGATGCCAGGAGCTCATCGCCACGCACCCTGTCTGCCTTCAAAGCCCATCCACCATGAGGATCCCAGCAGGATGAGGATCCCACGGTGAAGATCCCACCATGACGTGGATCCCACCATGACGTGGATCCCATCAGGATGAGGATCCCACGGTGAAGATCCCACCATGACCTGGATCCCACCATGACGTGGATCCCACCACAACCAGGATCCCACCAGGATGTGGATCCCAACACAACCAGGATCCCACCAGGATGAGGATCCCACCAGGATGAGGATCCCACCATGACATGGATCCCACCATGACGTGGATCCCACCACAACCAGGATCCCACCAGGATGAGGATCCCACCACAACCAGGATCCCACCAGGATCTGGCTCCCACCACGACCCTTCTGCATTTTCACCCAGCGACCAAACCGCCCAAGGCATCCGTGAGGCCGAAGCAGCCGAGAGGAACAAGTGCTCCTGGAAAAGGAGCCATTCCTGAGTGGAGCTTCCCAGCCAAGCATGGGATGGGGCTCAGGACAGGAGGGGCTGGCTGGGGCAGCCCTGGCACCAGCAGCACAAACCTGCAAAGGGCGGCCAGGGGCAGGAGGAGCTTTCTGAGGAGGCTCCATGCCCTCCAGGCACTGCAGCAGGAGCTGCACAGCTGTCCCGACTGGGAAGGACAGATAAGGCTCAAATGATTCATTCAGTGTAAACCTTTATTTGTTCTTGCTTACCCAGAGCAGCCAGCAGCTGCTAAGGCCAAACTGGGCCGGCTCCCAAGCGCAGACAAAGGCCTGCAAAAATGGCTTTAAGGAGGAACTGACTGTTCAGAAAAGCAATCCTAGAAGAGGGAGTTAGAAAGAGGGAGTGCAGCGCGGCGCAGGAGGAAGAGGAAGCCAGAGAGCACCTAAAAATAAATTTTAAAAAAAGCAGCGAGGCGCAGGACAAAGGCCTCGCGCGCACGTGACCGCTCCCCGCAGCGAGGCAGGATGCGAGCTCAGAGCACAACACAACTCCCCAGCAACCCCACGTACAGAGCCCCGAGCGCCTCCCAGCCCGGCCAAAGCCACCACAGCACCTTTCCCACCCAGGAAGGGCTTTTTCCCCCGTGCCATAACTCCCCCAGGGGCAGGATGCCGGCTGGGGTGGAAATGCACCCAATGCAAGGCTGGAGTCAGGCAGAAGAGCTTGAAAGTGTTAAAGGAATTGAAAGGAAGTCTGGAAAATGAGGTTCCTCCCAAGAAGCACCCTCAAAAATAGCCAAAGCCTGTGGAAGCACAACCCCTGCAGCCACCCAAGCAGCGCCTTCACCAGATCTGAGCAGAGCTGGTGGGCAACTCGAGAGTTCACTCTGAAACAGCCAGAAAATGCAGCTGAGAGAGGAGCCAGAAAATGCAGCTGAGAGAGGAGCCTGTCCTGTGCCTGCTGCTGCAGCTGGGACCGATGCTGTGGCTCCAAGGCTGCAGAGCAACCCGAGCTGGGACATCAACACCCAGCGCCGTGAGCTGGCCCCGCTGGTGGCCCATCAGTGCCCTGAGCTGGCCCTGCTGGTGGCTGTCCCCATCAGTGCCCTGAGCTGGCCCCACTGGTGGCCCATCAGTGCCCTGAGCTGGCCCTGCTGGTGGCCGTGCCCATCAGTGCCCTGAGCTGGCCCCACTGGTGGCCGTGCCCATCAGTGCCCTGAGCTGGCCCTGCTGGTGGCCGTGCCCACCCGACACTGGCAGCAGCTCCACCCCAGGCCCAGGAGCGAACCTGGCGCTGTTCCCTGTCCCTGATCATCCTGAGGGATGCTCCCTTCACACCTTCCCCCAGCCCTGCCAGGGCTCGCGGCCGTGCAGGGAAGGAACAAACAAACGCCCAGGGACGGGAGAGGCACTTACAGGACGGGCTGAACATCACCAGCGCGGTGCAGATCCCCAGCCCTGAGAACATCCAGCGAGTTCCGCTCCCGGGAAGCCGCGGCTCCGCATCCCACGCTCACTTCTGCTTCATCCCTGCCGCCCAGCCCGTCCTCGGCAGCAGGGAGAGCCTGTGGGCCGTGCCGAGCTGGGTCAGACGCGGCCGGGGCGGCGGAGCAGCCTCTCAGAACTGACTCATCCCGTCCCGGAGCGGCTCCTCCGCGCTCAGCGCAGCCCCAGCCGGCCGCGGTCCCTCAGAGCCCGCGGCTGCGCGCCTGCCGAGCCGGGCTGTGCCCGCACTGTCCCCTCGGAGCCACCCGGGGCCGGGGGCAGGAGCCCTGCATGGCACCGGCTGCTGCTCCTCACGCCGCGCTCCCTGAGCTCATGACTGAGTAACGCCGGCGAGCCAAGAATAGAGAGCTTGAAGTGAAACCTCCCGGGATTGGCAGCTATTTCGGGCGCGCTCAGCGCCGGGGCTGCGTGACATAAGAGGATATAAAAGAGGAAACTCTGCACAACAACTCTCACCTCACCGAGACAGACGCGGGTCGCAGCAGGTAGAGCTGCTGGGAGCACCCTTGGGGTGAGGCCAGCGCTGTGACAGCCCCCAGGCCACCCCTGTCCCCCCAAGGGGCAGCACTGGGACCCCTCTGGGGCTGTCCCCAGCCCCAAAGTGCCCCGAGCATCCCTGGGGTTGAGCCCAGTGGGAAGGGCAGAGGTGCAGCCCAGTGTGGCCATGGCATCTCTGCACTGGGGTGAGCCCAAACCCAGCACAAACCCCCCGAGCCCATGTTGAGCCGAGCCTGCTGCCACAGGTTCAGCCTGCCCAGGCACCTCCGTGGAGCAGGAATTGCAGAGATGCTGCTGTGGCCAAAGGAGCCTCAAAGGGAACCGACAGGACTGAGGCATCCAGAGCACCCCCAAAGCCCAAAGCCCAAATCCCAGATCCCAAATCCCAGATCCCAAAGCCCAAATCCCAAATCCCAGATCCCAAATCCCAGATCCCAAATCCCAAAGCCCAAAGCCCAGATCCCAGATCCCAGATCCCAGATCCCAAATCCCAGATCCCAGATGCCAAATCCCAAAGCCCAAAGTCCAAAGCCCAGATCCCAAAGCCCAGATCCCAAAGCCCAGATGCCAAATCCCAAAGCCCAGATCCCAAATCCCAGCTCTGCCCAAGCAGCCCCTCAAGCTCCTGGCTCAGCTCACCCCTGGAAGGAAGGGCTGGGATTGCACCCAGCCACCAGATGTGGGGTGGAAAGATCTGGTCCTGGTTAACAACCAGCATCAAGATTAATGCAGGGAAATTTGAATGGCAATTCTGGGAGATCTCTGGACCCTTAGATACCAGGAAAACAAACACACAAGCTGCAGTTTGTGCAGATCAAACTCAGCACCTGAAACCAGTCCCTGCCAGTTCACAGCGTGTCCATCCCTCGTGATGCCACAGAGCTCTGCCAGCTCACTCACATCCCAGAAATGTGACTTCTCCTGGGTTTTTGGTCAGGAGTAAGTCACCAGCCAGACTGAGAGAGTCTACAGTGCCAATTAGGAGGAAATTCCTCCCTGTGAGGGTGGGCAGGCTCTGGCACAGGGTGCCCAGAGAGGCTGTGGGTGCCCCTGGATCTCTGGAAGTGTCCAAGCCAGGTTGGACAGGGCTGGGAGCACCCCGGGACAGGGAAAGATGGGGTGCCCCCCATGGCAGGGGGGCACCAGATGAGCTTTAAGGCACCTCCCATCCTAAACCACCCTGTAATTCAATGAAATAACTGAATTCTCCAAACAGTCTGTTCTAAAAACACCCTCCAAAACTTACCCAGGGCATGAGGGGGAGCAGGGCACCTCTGATTCCACCCCTCACCCAGACAGTGACGGCCAATTAAGGCCTTCCAGTTAAACCCAGCTTCCAAAGGCTGAATAACCACCACAGCCACAGATCTGCTGAACGTGCAGCTCAATTATCCCAGCCCTGCTGTCCCCGTGCCAGCAGGTGACAGGGCCCAGACAAAGCCAGCCATGGCAGGGACTGTCCCTTGGCATGGGGACCCTCTCTGCCCCCTGCACTCTGTGCCCAGCCCTGCAGAGAGGGGTGGGTGCAGCCCTGGAGGAAGGAGCAGCCGAGGCAGGGATGTGCTGAGCTCAACACAGGCTCCTGCAGCCGGGAGCTCTGTGTGCCTCCATCAGGCGACAGCCAGGAGCCAGTGCCAGGCTCCCAGAGCAGGACAGAGAGAGCAGGGTGACACACAGGTGACAGGAAGGACACGGCAAAACCCGGGGCTGAGCAGGGCAGGGGATGTGGGAGAAGGGACAGAGCCAACCTCGGAGGCAGCTCTGCTGTGAGCATTCCCACCCTGCAGCCACTGAGGATAACCCTGAGCTGCTTCCAGCAGCCTCCCCAGAACTGCTGCAGGCAGCTGGATGGGGCAAAGAGGCCAAGGCAGGGGCAGAAGAGACAATTTTCATGTGGAAGTTGCACCCCCAGGCTACGAGTGAAAGTTATCATCAGTGCATCGAGCCCTGGGCAAACCTGGGGAATTTACATAAGCCTTGAAGTTCAGGAAAGCAAAAAGGAGGAAAGAGATTGAGAGAGCAATCCTGGCTTTGTCTCCAGCACTGCGAGGAAGTTCTCCACATTTTCTGTGCTGCCCAAGGCTCCCCTTACGCAACAGCAGCTTATGAAAAAGCAGCCTCAGCATCAGCAGCTTTCCCCTCCCTCTGTGAGAGATCCTCCTTCTGTGAGAGATCCTCCTTCTGTCAGAGATCCTCCTTCTATGAGAGATCCTCCTTCTGTGAGAGATCCTCCTTCTGTGAGAGATCCTCCTTCTGTGAGAGATCCTCCTTCCATGAGAGATCCTCCTTCCACAGGAGATCCTCCTTCCATGAGAGATCCTCCTTCCATGAGAGATCCTCCTTCCACAGGAGATCCTCCTTCCATGAGAGATCCTCCCTCCATGAGAGATCCTCCTTCCACAGGAGATCCTCCCTCCATGGGAGATCCTCCCTCCATGGGAGATCCTCCCTCCCTGGAGGCTCAAGAGCATCCCCAGAGAGCTGATCCCATCACCACATCCCGACTCCTTCCTGCAGCAGCAGGGAGCTGCTCCTCCCAGGAGAACTGCCTTCCAGCTCTCTGGAGCTGAGCTCCAGGGCACTTCCAGGGCTGCAGGATGCTCCAGAGGCTCCTTGGACACACCGTGATCTTTCAGAGAAGCACATGACCCAGGTGAGACAGGGGAGGACCCAGGGAGACACTGGGAGGGCGCTCTGGACCAGCACCACTGACAGGTTCACCCCACACACGTACAAATTCTCTCTGTGAGGAGAAACCAGGCTCTGCTGGTGAGCAGGGTGAGCCAGCCCCGGTTCCCAGCTCTGCCCCCAGCTCCTGCACCTCTGTCCTGCTGTTCCTGCCTCTGGTGCCACCTTTCAGCACGGGGCAGAGCGTGCCCAGCCCAGCAGGGTTTGTTTTGCCCTGGTGTGAGCCGTGTTTTGATCCAGCTCTGCAATGCAGCCCTGTGGAAGAGCCAATTCTCCCGCTGGCATTGTTCCTGCTCCTGGACACCAGCAGCTCACGGGGCCAAACCCGATGGATCCGGGTGTCAGGGCGGTCTGTGACTGTGCTGAGGGGCAGGGCAAACCCCACAAACACCATCCTCATTCTCCTGGCAGGAGCCAAACACCACAGCTGGCCTTGAGACTGAAGTTTTAGGTGGAGGAAACCAACAAAGGTGGGCTGGATGGGTGCAGGGGTCACAAACAAACCCACAGGTGGGCTGGGTGGGTGCAGGGGTCACAAACAAACCCAAAGGTGGGCTGGATGTGTGCAGGGGTCAGATGTGAGGCCACTGCTCCGCTCCAGCCCCTCTGTGGGGCTGGGACCTCCATGGAGACCCACCCTCAGGATGTCCCCTCCCTGCTGGAGGCCTCCCTGGGTGACAGCGTGGCGATGACTCAAGGCTCTTTCCTCATCATCCTTGGATGCTGCCCAAGAGGCACCAGCACGGTGACAGGGATATGGTGACAGGGACAGTGACAGGGACAGTGACACAGTGACAGTGTCACAGGGACAGTGACATGGTGACAGGGACACAGTGACAGTGACAGGGACAGGGACAGGGACCTGTGGCACCCCCAGCTCTGCCACCTCAGCGACGCTGAGCCGCCTCCACGGTGAGTCTGGGAAAGCTCCAGACTGGCTCCAACGGGCACTGGGGCTCTGTTTGCTATTTTTGCTTTTGACAGAGTGACGGGAGGCTGGGACAGTGCCACCCAGGCCTCCTGGCTCTGCCCGAGCCCCGAGGCAAGCGGCGGAATTCGGCACATTCATTCAGAGTTAGCAACTGCTGCTATATCGGGAAGGAAGGCAGCTTCAGGGGAAGACAGAGCTCTCCAGGACACAGAAAGAAAACAAATCCCTCGCCTGCAGTCTGCAGGCCAGAGCTGCTCTCCTAAAGTTCCTTGGCTCGGCTTAACAAGTCCCGGGTTTTCTGCTGAAAAGTGAACGTTTACCAGCCCTGCACACCCTGAACTCTGGCCACCCCCTCGGAAGCTTCATGGCTCCATCACATCAAACAGCAAATGTGCCAATTCAGACCTTCCCCCAGTGACAGAATTGTCCCCAACAAACCCTGGCCTGCCCTGCCCTTCGGGAAGGGCACCTGGAGCAGAGCAGCCGGTCCAAGGAGGAGGGCGTGGGGTGACCAGGAGCAAACCCCGTGCGTGAAGGCACCAAGAGAGGCAGAAAACATCGCGGGGCTGCTCCTGGCAGGGCTGCTCCCAGCAGCGCTTCCCGAGGCGTTTTTAGGGCGCTCAGAGCCGCAGAGCCGGACCGGCCGTGCCAGGCGGGAGCTCCCAGGGGCTGCCCCAGCCTGACCCCGCTCGGGACGGGCAGCACACGCTGCTGCGGCCCTGTGTCCCCTCCCCGCCTCGGCAGGGACACCCGAGTCAGCAGAGAAGCTGTTAATGGGCAGCCGGCAGAGCCTGAACCGGACGGATGCATTCCTGCCCTCGGGGAGCATAGCAAGGGGATGAGACAGACGCGGCGAGGATCGGCAGCTCCAGCTCCGGCACTGACTCACCTCCCTCCTGTGCTGTCCCAGAGAGCAGAGACGGGGCTGGATGGAGATCAAAAGGTAATAAATCAGATCAGAACAACTCAGGTTTGATGTCTGAACCAGAGATGGAAGAGGAGATTCGCCACCTCCCCTGCTGGAGTCGGGCAGTGGGGCAGAAGGAGCTGCCTGGTTTCGGAGCCTTGCCAACACACTTGTTTGTTTTTTCCCCTCCTCAAGGTCCCAGCTGTTAAATCCATGATTGCAGGATTTCCCAGACTCACTGAAAAAGCACGTATGCCATTGTGTCCCATGGCTGGAACAGGAAAAAGCCTGAAAATCTGAGCCACAGACTCCAAACACACAAGGTCTCCTTACAACTGACGTTTTCAAACCTCATTTTTCTTTCAACAGTTTCTAAATGGTTCAGAGTTTCGCAGCACTGCCTCTCAGCTTCCCCAGAATTGTTCCTATCCCAGTGTCCCACGGTGGGGGAACTTTCTGGCATCAAGTGTCCCAAAGTCATTGATGTGGCCACTCACACCCCCGGAGCCTCAGAGGACTTTGAGCCCCTGACAGAAGCTGGGCCTTGACTCCAATCCCCACCCAGCCAAATGTGAACACAGGAGCCAGGGCCAGCCACTCGTGCTCCAGCCACCCCAATTCCCCATCTCTCTGCTCAAATCCAGGCCCACAGCCGCAGGAGGATGCGGAGTTTCTCCCTTTGCTGCTCCACAGAGAGCTCGGTGTCGCACGGAAACGCCCCTGCCAGCTCAGAGCCGCCCGGCACAGCAGCCAGCACCCAGCCAAAGCCTCTCCCTGCCCCGGGGAGGTTCCCAATGAAGCCATTTAATAACTGCAGGAAATGACACGCTCCCGTGTGCCCGTCCACGCTCAGCTCCATCCCTGAGCTGCAGGAGGGGACTCACTCTGGGGCCAGCCTGACATGGGGACCTGGCCCTTCCCAAAGGACACACCTGAAGGGCTCAGGACCCTGCTCAGGACAGGTGTAACCACCCCACACGCTCCCTGCTGAGCTTCCAGCCCCACTGCCAGAGCCTCTGCTGCCATTTTCATGCTCCCACTTCCTGCTCACATCAGGCAGAGAGTAGGAAGTGCTGAAATCCTCCGACCCTCGCTGCAAACCAGGAAGCGCCTGAGATCCCCTGAGAAAGGCTGAGATTTCAGGCTGGAACCCTGTGCAAACATCTGCTCAGAGGCACTGCATCCGGACCCTCGGAGCGGGGCCCACACTCCCCATCCTCCCGGGGCCCTGCCTGCTGGAACAAACCCGGGGCAGGACCACTCACAGCTCATCCTGTCTGAAAACACCACGGCAGAATCCAAACCCTGCGGCCACTCGCTTCCCTCCCTCTGCCGTGAGTGACACCTCATCTCTCCCGGCCAGCCGTGTCCAGCACATCCCACACCTCCTCCGCAGGAGCCTCCCAACATCCCATTACTCAGCAAAGCCTCCAGAGCACGGACAGCACCTTTACCGTGCAAAAAGGTGTGGGAAGCTGCTTTCTGGGAGCCCAGGGATTGCCAGCACGGGGCAAAACTTGGACGGCGCACAGATCTGAGGGCTGCGCTGGCTCGTGGCTCTGGCAGACGGATCCGGGGTATTTGGGGCATCCACAGCTCTTTTCCCAGGGCACATCCTTTTCCCACAAGGTATTTGGACACAGAGAAGTGCTCTTGCAGCAAATGCACCAAGGGCAAGCCCGGCAACGCTGCTGCTCCTCTGCCCTCGCGCTCCCTGCACATGCTTCCGAAGGGAAAGGCAACCGGATCAGCACAAAAACATTCCAGCAAACCACAGGCTCGGCTTCGCCACATCTGAGCACTTGCTGTCCAAGGCAGCGGCGGGTCCGCGGGCCTCGTGAGCCCGAGCTCCCTCCCTCAGCTCTGGCAGCCGGTCCTGGCACACATTCCAGGGGACACGGGCTGCATCAGCTGCTCTGCGAGTCGCCATCCCCCGACGCTTCCCCCGGCACCGGCACAGCGCCTCCGGTCCCGGGGGTGACAGCCCTGCCAGCAGCTGTCCGTCGGAACGGGGTCACCGCAACCCCAGCGAGCCCCGGCTGGAGCTGCAGACCCCGGCCAGGCACTGCCGGGGCCGGACACCCCCGGGACGGGCGCTCCCCGTCCAGCCCATCGCGCTCCCAGGAGCCTGCCAGCACCGGGGGCTCCGGGAGCAGGGGCTGCAGCACCTGGGGAGGGGGCGAACGGAGCCGCCCGGAGCGGGGGCTGCTCCCATCTGCGGGGAACGGAGTCGAGCCGGGACGGGGAGAGGGGCCGGGGACCCCACAACCCCCGGGGGTGACAGACCCGCGACTGCCCCTGGCCGCCGTCCCGGTGTCCCGGTGTCCCCTTGTCCCGGTGCCTACCTTGCGCTGGCGGCGGCGGCCGAGGCGATGCCGGAGCGTCCTTGGGGGGGGGCGGCGGGGCGGGGGCGGCCCCGGCCGGGCCGCGCGGGGACTCCGCGGGCTTCGGCTCCACCTGCGCCGCCGCTCCGGAACCGGGCGGGCGGAGCGGGGCGGCCCCGGCGGGAGCTGCGGGCGCTGCCGCTCCGCCCCCGGGACGGGCCGGGACCGGACGGGCCGGGGGCGGGCGGCGCGTTCCGGGTCAGAGCTCCGCGACACGAGGGACCGGGAGCGGCGACTTCCAGCGGCTGGAGAGACCCGGGCAGCGGGAATCGGGGCCGAGCGCTGGTCGCTGGATGCCAAACTTGAGCCCGAGCCCGTCCATCCCGGGTGATGGCGGAGCCACCAAAGTGCTGGGAGAGGGGCGGCAGAACGGCCGAGCCTGGGGAGAGCTCCGGGCACCGAGTTGGAGCCGAGCGCTTCCACCTGGCACCTGCCCGTTCCAGGTGTCTCGCTCCCTGCCAGGGCTCCTGCATCCCCCGGGGGACCGGGACGGGGCAATTCCCGCCGCACCGGGGCGAGCGGGGGTGAGCCCGGGGCAGGAGAGAGGGAGCATCCCGCGGGATGAGCTGAGCACAGGACAGGCAGGAGCATCCCGCGGGATGAGCTGAGCACAGGACAGGCAGGAGCATCCCGCGGGATGAGCTGAGCACAGGACACCGGGAGCATCCCCACGCAGCGACCAGGGGAGCCGAGCACCTCAAAGAAAGCAACGGAACCAATTCAGAGCCAGGGAGGGAGGTGTCTGTGCTCACGGGCTTCAAATCCTGCCCAAAAGCCCAGTGAGACCCCGAGGTTCCCCCGCTGCCAGCAGGGAGCAGCTCCTCGGCGAGGGAACAGCTGCTTTCCCAGGAACTCCAAAGCGCGGGGGGATTCTCCAACCACGGAATTACACTTCTCTTTTCCAAGGAAGAAATCATTTCAGACGCAGAGCAAAGCCCTGCCCAGTCCCAGGGTGAGGAGCCCTGCTCAGCTGCAGCCCCGGAGTCTCTGTGGTCAGTGGGTGCAGTGAGGCAGCACCGAAACACGGGTGGGCAGGGATGTGCTTTTGCTGAGTTATTTTGCTCGCTCTTTATGATACCAAAACAGCTCTGGGAAGTTACACATTGAGCTCACGGGCCGCCACATTGGTAACCCTGCTTACAGAGTGGTTATTTTCGGCACCTGCTGAAGCTGGGAGGTTTCAGGGTGCATCTCACCCACCTCCAGGGCTTTCTCTTTCACTTTAATTTATGTCTCTTCTCTTCAAGACCAGCCTTTCCTTCCCTTTCATTTCCAAAGCCTCGTTGATCCACAATGAAACCTCAGGTGAGGAGAGGCACAGCCCTCAAACAGCACCTGGCAGCTCAGTGCAGAGCAGTGACAGCAGCTTTTTAAATAATTCAGAATTACCGAGGTTACACTTAATGCCTCTCTGATTTGGAAAATAGCACCAGAACAGAAGTCTCAGCCCTGGTCCCTGCAGAGCCCCAGCAACACCCAAATGGCCCTGACAAGGTTTTTGTGACTAACAGCTCATTCTGAGAACCGTCAATAACTTCACAACTAAGTCCCAGCGGGCCCCGCTCTGCATAAATTTGCATATTACTGAGTGGAGCCAACCAGAGGGGAGAGTGGTGGGGACCATTGCCTGAACAGCAGCTGGAGAAGGGGATTCATCCTCCCCATCGAGCTCTGCCTGCTGTCCAGTGCCCTGAATTCCCTTAAATTCATCATTCCAAAGGCTCAAACTCATCAGGAAGGACAAGCTGGGCTCAGCCAGCCCCACAATTCCTGCAGATCATTCCACTCCGGTGCAGAATCATGGGGAGGAACCATGGAACAGCCTGAGTGGGAAGGGAGACACACGGATCATCTAGTCCAACCTCTGTCTCTGCACAGGGCGCCCCCAAAAACCACACCACAACCCATGGGAATATACCCCAGCACATCCTGGAGGAAGCTGGTGGTTTTCCCCTACAAATTAACAGATTGTTTTGGGATGGGCTGGAAAACCAGAGTTTTCCTGGTCCCTGTATTCAACTTCCAAATCGGTGAATTTTTCCCAATCCCATTTTGAAATAGAAGCAGTAGGAGGAGCAGCAGTCTGGCTTCTCCCATCAATCCCATTCAAATCCCATTCAAAAATTCTGCGAACACCAAGAGCCAAACCTGCCTCCAAGAGCAAAAGACCTTCCTCCATCGGGGTGAGGAGCTCAGGCTGGATTACTGGGGAATCTCAGCAGCCCTGGGGGCCAATGGAGATCATCGAACTGAGATTATTTTGGAAGCACAGCTGGTATTTTTAGCCTGGAAAAGGAGGCACCGCTTCCCTTTCTGAGTCCCTCCTCCCGCGGCCGGCCAGGCGGGGCTCTGCTGTGCCAGGCAGGGGATATTGCAGAACCCGCTGCCGGTTGGGAAAGAAAGAAAGGAAGAAAGGAAGGGGTTATTTTGATCCGTGGAGATGGATGTGCTTCACCCCCACACGTTGTGCAACCCTCCGACCGTCGGCGGAGCAGACAAAGGCGCTCCAGGCTGCCCGGGCTCGTCCGGGGTCCCAGAGCCAGCCCAGGGCGAGCAGGGGGGCTCCCACAGGAGCTCAGCCCTAATGGAAGGGGTGGACAAGGGTCAGGAGAAGGTCTCGGGCTGCCAGGAGGAGGAAATGGGTGGGAAAGGGTGGTGGTTTCCCACCTGAGACTTTTCTCTGCTTTGCTCTGCTCCCGAGCCATGCAGCGAGGCAGAGAGCTGGAAAAGACAAGGACGAGGCTGGGGATGTCTGCAGGGCTGGCCTGGCCTCCCAAAGGGCAGGAGGCACAAGGAGATGCCAGGGGATGACCCGGGCATGGGGGGCACAGGCAGCCCTGCGCTCAGCAGCTCTGCCAACGCTCATCCCCCATCCAGGAGCCTCTCAGGGACCCCTGGGCACCCCGAGCTCTGATCTGCCTCACTCCCCTTCCCAGGCTTCCCCTTCCCTCTGCAAACGGGAGCATCTTGAGCAGAGGAGGCCCCGCAGGTGGTGGCAGCAGCAGGTGAGGAGTGACTCGGTTTCGGTCAGACAGGAGCGCAGCGCGGCCAGCCCGCCCAGTTCATGGAGCTGGGAATTTGGGCTGCAGCCAGAGAGCTCCTGGCATGGGGCTGGCCCACCTGGAGCAGGGAGCTGATGGGGCTGACCCGCCTGGAGCCCTGGGAACAGGGAACTGATGGGGCTGACCCGCCTGGAGCCCTGGGAACAGGGAGCTGATGGGGCTGGCCCACCCAGAGCCCTGGGAACAGGGAGCTGCCTGGGATCTCCACGGTGGGCAGAGGTGACCAGGAGAACACCTGGATGCTTAACTGGAGGCACTGAGACCCTGCCTGGCACTGCCTGGCATCCCCCTGCCAAAAGACTTCACCAAACCTGAGCTGAGAGCCCACCTGGTGCCCAGGCAGGGATTAACACGCTCCTCCCAACCTCCACCTTCCCAGCACTGGCTTTCTCCTTTTCCCCTCCGATTTTTCCCTGCTGGGGACAGAATTTGGGGTGCTTGGAGGCCAAGCTGCTGATCCTGCCAGGCTCAGCAGCAGGATGGGATGGGCTGGGCTGGCCTGGCAGGCAGGTGGGCGAGTTGCTGATTGGGGCACAAGAGAGGTTGGTGCCTTTTTTATTTGCTGATGTACGAAAGGAGAGGAACAGCTCACACCCTGTGTTGGGCAACACAGGGGAGGAGACACTCAGGTCCTGAGCACCAAGGGGTTTGTGTCACATCCCAGGGGCTCAGCACGGCTCTGAGAGAAGGAAATGGGGCTAAAGCAGCATTGAGCAGGTCCTGGCCATGCTAGACAAGCTTTAGCCCACTCCTGGTGGTTTTTAGCCCCAGCTGCATCTTGCCTGGGAACACTGGGCATGGCTACTGAGCCACCACTCAGCATTAGAACTTCACAACTTTCATTCAGTAAAAGTCAAATTATTCCTATTTCAATGCAAATCTGGGAGTGTGCAGACACTCTGCAGACAGGAACTTGAATAATAAATGGGTTTTCTCCTTGTCTTGGCCCACCTCCACCCATGCCACAGTGGGTCCACCCTCCGTGGGGACTTGGAGACCTCCAGCACCCTCAAACAGCCCAAGTGGCTCTGGGGGCGGCCACCAGCCACCCCATTTCCCCATGAGCCCTGTCCTCTGCTTTGAACTGAGGGGTAACATGTGCTCAGCAACCCAAAAGTTTGTTTTAAATAGACACTCCTTGAATAAGACCTACAAAAATACCCCTACGTCCTGCTGCCACAGCAGGGCGTGAAACCACAGGGCTGCAAAGAGGAACCGTCGACTTCAAAAAAAAAGAGTAAAAAATAAAAATAAGCACACTTCTGTCTCCTTCACCCTCCTGCTGCCACCGTTACACAAAGAGAACGGGGACAGGAGGGAAGGGGTGATGCTGGGGGTGGGGGGCTCGTCCCGGGTCAGGACCCCCCCGGGGTCTCAGGGTCCGGAGCCCCCCGGGGTCTCTCCCTGTCCGGAGCCCCCCGGGGTCTCTCAGGGTCCGGAGCCCCCCGGGGTCTCTCCCTGTCCGGAGCCCCCCGGGGTCTCTCCCTGTCCGGAGCCCCCCGGGGTCTCTCCCTGTCCGGAGCCCCCGCTCACCTTCCCCCGCTGCGCTCGCTTCGGTTACGTTCCCGGGGGAGAGAAAAACATTTGCTTTAAAAACAGGAAAATGTGATTGTCAAACCACAACAATGGGCCGGGAAGGGGCCGCGGCGGCTCCGAATTTCGCTCCAAAACACCCCGCGAGTGACTCAAAGTTTCTGCGCCGAGCCCGGGTGGCCCCGCGCCCCCTCCCGGCCCCGGCCGGGACTCGGTGGCCTTTAGCGAGCCTTTAATTAAGGTTTCCCTGATAACGAGGTACCAAATCCCCACCAAGGCATCCCGGTGGGGTCTGCAGGCACAGAAGAACCTGGTGGGCTCCTCTCTGCGCCCTCAGCAAGGCACGGCCCGACTTGGGGAAGCTTTTCCCGAGGGCAGGGAGTGACGGGACCGGGAGAATCACTTCGCACTGACAGGGAGAAGATTCAGATGGGTTATTGAGGAGAAATTCCTCCGTGTGAGGGTGCTGAGGGCTGCTCAGAGAAGCTGGGGCTGCCCCTGGATCCTTGGATCCCAAGGCCAGGTTGGACAGGGCTTTTACTAGGTTTTTATAGATTTGTGCCTTTTTAATATAACCTAAAAGCAGCTCCCACATGGCAAATCCAGGGAAGTCCATTGCACCTGCACATGGACCACCCTTCCTCACCTTTTTCTTTGGAGAAGCTCAGACCAAACAGTTTCACTGAGAAGGGTTGTAGAAGCTTTGCAAATGTCACTGGGAATTGTTTATTTCCCTTTGTTAAAAGCCCAGACGCTTTGTAGCCAGAGAAGGGAAGAATAACCGGCAGAACTCTGTTTTTCTAAACACCAGGAGAAGGAACAAAAGCGTCTGGCACGCTCTGGGCACTGCTCTGAGCTGCTGGGCACTCTGGCAGCAGAGGCTGGCACCCCCAGGTGTGGCACAACCTCCTGGGCCACCTCCAGAGCCCCCCAGGTCCCTCCTGCCCTTGGAAACAGAAGGAACGAGGGACAAAAGAGGAGAGATTTGGCTGCATCTCCTCTGCTCCTCCAAAGGCTGCGACTGACCCTCATTTTCACTAATTGCTGGCCACCACCAGGTTCCCATCTGCTGCTGTTCCCAGCTGTTGAGAACAGCCCTGGAGGTGTTTTCTCGGCCTAGAAGCAGCTGGAGGAACCCTGGGACTGAAAGTTTTCTTGTCACAGTTGATGAAGTGCCTCCCCTTTCTCCCCCTGAACATCCCAGGACAGTTCTTGTGTCCTTCCCTCTCCTCCCCTTCCCTCTCTGTCCCTCAAACCAGGGGATGGGGTGCTCAGGGCAGAACTGTGCTGCCAAGCCAACCCTCCAAAGCTCACGGGCATCTGCAGGCAGAGCTCTGCAGGTCACAGGATTCAGCTCCAAGGTGCCCAAGCTCCAGTTCCCGTCCTGGTTTCTGAGCCACGGCCCCCGAGCCCGAGCTCAGCTTTCTCAACAGTCCAGAGAACCAAACCCCGTTGGGTTTAGCTGGAAATTCCCAGGAGGGGGTGTGGGAGCGTTTCACCAGTTTCAGCACTTTTGAGATAGGACAAAACTCGACCAATTCTTCCACCCCAGCATCCCTCCCTCCCCGAGCCTTGGTGTCGGGACCTGCTCTCCTCAACCCATTTCCCAACCCACCCACAGAAAGAGAGCCAGCAAGTGCCAGGGGGTGGCAAGAGAAGGGACAAAAGCTGGAAAAGCCTTGGGATGAAGCAGAGATGCCCCCATGTCCCAGCTCCAGGGGGTGAGGGGGGCTGGGTGAGGAGACTGTCACGGGCTGTGTGCTGAGAAACCAGCAGCGACAACAAGCAGCAGCCACCTGCCCTGCCACCATCCCCTTCCTGGTGTCCCCCAGATCTCCAAAGCCAGCCCTTCACTGTCCATCAGAGCATCTCAGAACTGCCTAAAACACCAAGGCTGGATTGTCACCAGAGGGGACGGGGACACTGCGCTGTGCAGGCAAGAGCAGGGACGGCGGCTGCAGACCAGACACAAACGGGTCCAGGGCAGGGTGGAACTGGGTGCTCTTTGAGGTCCCTTCCAACCCAAACCCTCCTCCAGTGAAGGTCCCTAAACCCCTGCATGCTCTTTGAGATCCCTTCCAACCCAAACCCTCCCACAGTGAAGGTCCCTAAACCCCTGCGTGCCCTGGGCAGGGCATGGTCTGGTTCCCCTGGTGTGGGAGCCACGGGCACAGTGCCCCTGTCCCCTGGCAAAGGCCACCCAGGCCCTCGGGCAGGCAGCAAAGGGAGTGAACACCACCCCAACAACCCTCCAGAGCCTCCTCTCCTCCACACCATTCACTCCTCTCTACCTCCACATCTCCTCAGCCTCCAGGGCAGCTTGGGCCTGGAGGTGCCCAAAGCCCCTGGCAGCAATGAAGGGCAGGAGGAAAGGGATGCTCAGGAGAAGGCAGAGGATAGAGAGACTCCCCAGAGACAGCTGGACACAAGAGGTGTCTGGAGAGGACTCCCAGAGACACAAGGGATGGGCTGGACCAGGGGAGCAGGACAGGTCAGGACTCCCAGGGACACAAGAGATGGGCTGGACCAGGGGAGCAGGACAGGTCAGGACTCCCAGGGACACAAGAGATGGGCTGGACCAGGGGAGCAGGACAGGTCAGGACTCCCAGAGACACAAGGGATGGGCTGGACCAGAGGAGCAGGACAGGTCAGGAGTCCCCAGAGACACAAGGGATGGGCTGGACCAGGGGAGCAGGACAGGTCGGGTCATTTTTGGTACCTTTGTTGTCGCCACTCATCAGCCCGGTCAGAGCCACCACTGCCCTCGAGGCTCCCGTCGCTGTCCCGTGGCCACACGTGCCTGTCCCCAGGCAGAGGCACTCTCTGGCGTGCTCGGGGTGTGTGTGGTGAGGGGGCCAAGCCCTGCTCTCGAGCTTTTCTCCCCGGCACAGTTTCCATGCCTGGTTTCAGAATGACGGGCCCTGGCGCGCGCTGCCCTCGCTCGCTGCACCGGCGCCTTTATCGCGCATCCTTTCCTTTTACTCTCACACCCAGCTGGGGACCGACTGGTTTCAAAATAAAATGAAGCTGCCAGAAGCTCCTGGGGCTCTACCAGCTTTTTGCAAACGCTTGGAGCTGCCACAGAAAAAAACGAGCTGTTTCCATGAAAGCTCCCGCTGGCACAATCGGCCGCCCGGGGATTCCCGGACAATGAATGTCCCGGGAGCAGAGGCAGAAGATGCCCAGTTTAACATCTGGGTGGTGTGTGGAGGCTAAAATTGGAGCAGCCTCGGAGCCACCCACACTCACCCAGGATGGGAAAAAAATCCCTCAGTTGGAGAAGTTCAGCTCAGATTTCCCACAGACACCACCCGGACCAGGAATGGTTCAGATTCCTGAGACAAGGAAGGAGAAAGGGGTCACTTCTGTGAGGGTGAATCCCCAGGGCACTAGAGGAGGCTGGAAAAGAGCAGGAATTGTCCCAGCTCTCCTTGCTGGAGGAGGAGAACCTGTGCTGGTCCTTCTGCTGGCAGGACCCCGTGGTTCAGACGGTGGGGCCATGGCTGTCCCCCACCACGCTGGTGGAAATTGGTTTTCTCCCGGTAATTGCCCTTCTGTTCACAAACACTAATATGTGCTTTCAGTCCAAATGACTTTTAGTTTAGGTTAAAGGCAAATGGCAAATCAGGAGAGAGCCCAAGGGAAGATGCCAGACCTATCTGTCTCCCCTGCCATGAAATGAAATCACTCCCACCCAGGGACAGCTCTTCCCCAGCAAAGACCTGCGCTGGAAGAGGTCCCAGGGCCATTAAGTCCAGGGCTGATCTCTACACGAGCTGAGATGGTTCCAAATTGTCCCCGCAGTCCATCCCTGCATCCCATTCCTGGAGTATTCCCCACTACTCTGTTTATTGCCTAAGAGCAAAATTACCCTGGTGCATGAAGAGAGCAGGAGAAATTAAAGGCACAATGGGCCATGGAGCTGCTCTTATTCTGGGCATAAAATTCACAAGGAAAGGTGTCCAGTCCTGGTGTGAAGAAACACTCAAATCCAACCCCACCTCAGAAAACCCAGGGATTCGCTCTCATAGGAAGACAAGCCAAAGAATTGTCCTTCATTTTACATCTCCAGGTACACGAGAGGCAGATGAAAGAGACAATCCCCAACAAAAAAAAAAAGGTTTTAAGAGATGCAGGGTTAAATAAATTATCTTCTTATGCAACACCACTGCAACCTAGAAAATCTAAAGCTGCAGGACATAAATCAACCACCAACTGCCTGGGGTTAAAGAGAAACTTCCTCTGGTAACAACCTATTGCATAAGTGCCCTAACGGGAGCTCTGCCTTCCCAAATCTCTGTTAGGAAGGGGTCACTGGACTGCAGGCTGGCTCTGGAGGATTCTTGCTGTGCCCTGTTGCTCTCACCCATCTTTTGTCTCTTGCTCCAGCCCACCAGCACTGGGGAGAGGCACAAAAGCAGCAGGGCCCAGCTCGGGGGTGGGGTGACAGCAAAGCTCAGCTCAGGCTGAGCCCTGCACCAAGCATCAGGCACCAAACTGAAATACTTCAAAGATATTTGAAAGAAGTTCCTCCATATGAGAGTGGCAGGGCCCTGGCACAGGGAATCTGTGGCTGCTCCATTCCTGAAGTGCCCAAGGCCAGGCTGGACAGGGCTGGAGCACCCTGGGGCAGGGGAAGGTGTCCCTGCCATGGCAGGGGTGGCACTGCCTGAGCTTTAGGGTTCCTCCCACGCCAAACCATCCTGTGGTTCTGTGATTCTCGCCTTTAGCATCTTCCCCTTGCCCAGCTCTGACCCAGGTCCTGGGAAGTTTCAGCCTCCCTGGAGCTGGCCCTGACCACCCGTGCCCACCTGGCCACCAGCTCCAGCTCCAGAGCTGCCCAGCCACGTCCCTGTCCCTGTCCCTGTCCCTGAGCAGCTGCTCCGGCCTCACTCCCCACCCACCCTCCAACGAGCCCAGCCGAGTCCCAGCAGCCACTTCTGGCTGAAACTCCGATTATTCTCATTTTAACCCTTGCCTTGCTGCCCCCCCCCCCACAGACAAGACAAAAACCGAGAGAAATCCCTGCGAGGGGCATCCACCAGCACGGGGAGCACCAGGTTATGCCAAAAAAGGCCCCGCGGGGGAAGGGGGGGGATGCAGAGCCGGGATTTGGGTGCTGTTCCCCGAGGGGATGCAGAGCCGGGATTTGGGCGCTGTTCCCGGGGGTCCGAGCGGCCGGAGCGGGCGGGATCGGGACGGCTCTGCCGCGGGTATTTTTAGCTGCTGACGCCCGGGGCATTTCGCTTCAGGACGTCCGGTCTGAGGCTCTTTCTGGGAATCCCACGTTCTCTAATTGTAAACAGCCCCATTCAGTCGCTCCCCAGCGCGAGAGGCCCCGGCTTGTGTCAGGTGTGAGTCAAACAGGAAACTGCTGCTGCCGGTGCCGAGCGGGAGAGAGGGCTCAGCACCCCTGAAAAATGAGCTGGCAGCACCCAGCCCCACTGCCCAGCCCTGCCTGGGGTGTGCAGAGAGGGCTTTGCACCCTGAAAGGTGCCCAGGATGAGCTGGCAGCACCCAGCCCCACTGCCCTGCCCGGGGCACTGACCTGCCTGGGCTGCTCGGGATGCAGCCTGGGGGATGCTGCCCATGCCCTGCAGGACACCCCAGCACATCCACAGGGACTGTGACATCCAGAGCACCCCAGCACACCCACAGGGACTGTCCTGTGACATCCAGGACACCTCAGCCCTGGCACCAGCTCAGGGGGGACGTGCACGTTGTGCCCATCTCTTATCTGAGTCATTTCAGTGTGTCAGGGGAAACCCTGGCACTGATAAACAGCTCCTGCTCCCTGCCTCCGCCTTTACCAACCGAAATCTGGAGTCTATTTTTAGCCCCAAACACCCACGGCAAGGGGGGAGGGTGGGTTGGCACCCGGGGACAGGAAGGTGGCACTGCCAGCCCCGCTCTGGAGCCCGAGCTGGCTCCTGCTGCCCTCACCAGGGTGATCCAGCCGTGGCACTGCCATTTCAGCCCAAGCCAGGCCAGAACAAGCCCTGCAGGCACCCCCCGTGCCCCACACAAAAACCAAAGGGCTCCAAACTCCCATTTCCCAGCACATCCCCCAGACCTGACCCTGGGCAAACAGCAGCGTCCCCTCCCTCCCACGGGACCACCCTGAGGGTTCCTTCCCAAAGCCCCCACACCAAGGGTCTGTGAGGCCTTTGCTGCCATCATTCCAGAGCAGCTTTAGGAAAATCTCTGTGGCCACGACTCCCAAACACCTTTGGATTCTCCCTGCACACCACAGTCCCCCCAAAGGAGTGTGAGCCCCAGCTCAGGTGTGAGCAGAGTTTGGTTCTCCCGCTGCTCCAGGGTGAGCCCCTGGGGACCTTTCCTCCTGTTCTCTGCCTCTCCCCAAAACGCACAAAGTCACGGCATGGGTGGGGTTGGAAGGGACCATAAAGCTCCCATTTCACCCCCCACCCTGGGCAGGGGCACCTCCCGCTGTCCCAGCAGCTCCAACCCTGTCCAGCCTGGCCTGGGCACTGCCAGGGATCCAGGGGCAGCTTCCCGGGGCACCCTGTGCCCAAAGAAGGGAGTGCCCACCCTGTGCCCCCCCTTCTCAAGGAGAATTTAAAGGAGGAGGTTGCCTCTCCTGGGTGCTCCAGCCCACAGCAGCAAGCTCGGAGACGCAGACCCGGCTGTGAGCCCTGCGGCAGGTCCCGCATCCCGGCCGGAGCCCCGGGGCAGCCACCGCGGCCGGGGGGGCTCTGCCGGTGCCGGGGCTGGTTCCTGCCCGGCTCTCGCTGCTCCACTGCAGAGATGGGCTGTAAAACCTTCATTTCCTGACACACATGGGATGAGGCCAAGGGGTCGTGTTTTGGACAACCTGGCTTTTCCATGGCAACCGGCGGTGATGTCAGCGACGTGCAATGATCCGGAGGGGCCTTGGGAACGGGGAGCTCTCCAGGAACGGGGCAGGGGAGGGGGCTGAGGTGATGGGGGGCACGCTTGCACAGGGCTGGGGCTGCGTGAGAGCAGCCCGAGCAAAGTTTTCCTTGGATGGCTCCGAGCACAAATGGTGGCCCAACTGCTGCGGGGCTGGAGCAGCTGCAGTCCGGAGCGTCCTGCCCTCTCCTCCTGCGGCAGCTCCCAGCCCTCCCTCTGTGCATCCCCAGCCCTTCATCCTCCTGCAGCCAAACGGCCCCAGCCAGCTGCTCTTGCACAACTCTGTGACCATCCCCTCTCCTGACCCTCCCCTCTCCTGACCCTCCCCTCTCCTGACCCTCCCCTCTCTGTGTGCGGCTTTTGCAGGATTTGGGGGCTGTGAGCAGCTCTGCTCCCCCTTCCCCGGCCTTTCCCCTCCCTGCTTTGTTCCTGCTTCTTCCCCTCACAAACCCCCTCCCCACAGGGGAGCCCCTTTACAACAGCCAGATAATTAAAACCTCGGGCAGAGAAGTTCTTTCTGCTCGTGGTCACATCTGCTGCCCTGGGGCTCCCATGGCCTCTCGTGCTGCAGTGTCTGTCTGTCTGTCCTGTCTGTCCGGGCTTCCTGTGGCTGGAGCCATCTGATACTGCAGCGCTTCACCTCTGGGCAGGGCGCTGAGTGAGAGCCTGTCTGGGTTTGCTGCTGGAGGATAAACACGCTGAGTGAAACAACCCTGGGTGAAACATCCCCGAATAAAACATCCCCGAGTGAAACAGCCCCGAGTGAAACAAACAGCCCTGAGTGAAACATCCCTGAGTAAAACAGCCCCGAGTAAAACAAACAGCCCTGAGTGAAACAAACATCCCCGAGTGAAACAGCCCTGAGTGAAACATCCCTTAGTGAAACATCCCTGTGTGCTGGGAGCTGCCAAGGAGCTCCACCTCTTTGGGATTCCATGGGAAAACCTCAGTGTCCTTTTTCCACCCCAGAAACACCTCCACAGGAGTGGGACCTCGGCTCAAACCCCGTCCCTGGCTCCTCTGGGATGGTTTGTGGGACTGACCTGGGCATGTGCGTGGAAGGCACCTTGAAAACCATCCTGTTCCACCCCTGCCATGCGCAGGGACACCTCCATCACCCCAGGCTGCTCCAAGCCTGTCCAGCCTGGCTTTGAATGCTCCCAGGGATGGGGCAGCCACGTCCTGGGCCAGGACAACCTGCACTAGGGCCCTACCAGCCCTCACAGGGAGGAATTCCCTCCCCAAACCCCCTCTAACCCTGCCCTCTGGCAGTTTAAAGCCACTGCCCCTTGTCCTGCACTCCAGGCCCCCCTCCATCTCCCCTGCAGCTCCTTCAGGGACTGGAAGGCCACAATGAGGTCACCCCAAATCATCTCTTCTCCAGGATGAACAACCCCAATTCTGCCTAAAGGTCCTCCAGCACAGCCAGGACACAAGCAGGCAAAGCTGGCAGGAGTTTAAGGAGTTTAACTCACCCAGGTGTGGTTTAACTCCTTGTCCTGCCGTGAGTCTCTGACATCAGGGAATTGGTTTGACCTGGGACAGACACACCTTCCTGGGCAGTGCTCCCCCCAAAAAACACAACAAAAAAGGGTCACTTCAAGGTGAACCAGCCAACTTCTCAACAGAACCAAAGATCTGAGGCTAAATGGACCCATTTTCATCAAACAGCATCCCCAGCCTGCTGAGTGCTGACTCCAGGCTCTCCACACGTCCTTCCCACAGGGACCCAACACCACCAGCGCCACTCACAGGGGAAAGGGGGGAAAAAGGAAAGAAAAAAGAGAAAAAACCAAAATAACACCACGTAAAACCTTCCAAAAATGCTGCACGAAAAGTGGCCACTCAGCAGAGCGAGGTTTCCTGCGCAGTGAGAGTTGGCCGGGGACAGAACAGGAAATCACTGCTTCCTGCCTGCAGAGGAAGCGCCTATCTCATGCCCGTGATCAAAAACAAACAGCACTTCAATTAAACAAACAAAGGACCGAAAACTTCAACAGCTCCAGCCTGGGCCGGCTCCAGCGCGGGGAAACGCATCCAAAAATGAGAGGTTTGTAACCTTGAAAAGGCCCTGCCTCCCCTCCCCGGGCAGCGGGAGGGACCAGCACCTCCAGGCGGGGATGCCACTCCAGGGATGTGGCAGGGGGTCCCACTCTTGGGTTTGGGGAAGGAGCACGTCCGTCTGTCCATCCATCCATCCATAGACACATCCCCATGTCCATCCACCCATGGATCCATCCACCCATCCATCCATAGATCCATCCCCATGTCTATCCATGGATCCATGGACTGACCATCCATCCATCCATCCATCCATCCATCCATCCATCCATCCGTCCTCCATCCATCCATCCCTCCATCCATCCATCCATCCATCCATCCATCCATCCATCCATCCGTCCTCCATCCATCCATCCCTCCATCCATCCCTCCATCCATCCATCCATCCATCCATCCATCCATCCATCCATCCATCCATCCATCCATCCCTCCCTGTGTCCATCCCTCCCTGTGTCCATCCCTCCCCTGTGTCCATCCCTCCCTGTGTCCGTCCTTCCCTGTGTCCATCCCTCCCCTGTGTCCATCCCTCCGTCCATCCCAGGGTCCCCCAGGCCGAGCCCCAAAGCTCCAGCACTGCTCATTCCCCACGTGTCCAGTGCTCTGGGCTTTTCCAAATCTGGTCTGGCTGGAAAAGCTGCCCTCCCAGCATGGGAGTGAGCACAGAAAGAGAGAAATGGAAAAGCCACGGTTGTCCTGGCACTGTGTTTGCCTCTCTCCATCCCCCAGGCAGCACCAGGTGACCCCCGAGGCTCCATCTCCTCCTCCTCCCCCCTCAGTCCAGGGGTGCGAGGGCAGCCCCTCAAATCCCACCTGGCTCAGCTGTAGGTTTGTCCCAGGATGGGTTTTACAGGCACGAGGAATTCTTCTCCCGTGAGTTTTGCATTTGAAAGATGCCAAAACAACAGCAAAGCAGATCCAGCTCCAGACTGAAGCAATAACTATTCCAGAGCCACCGACAGCCCCGCCGTGCCCTGCACAGCCAGTTCCAAGGACGGGGGAATGCGTGTGGCCACAAGGGTCTTTCTGTGTGGCCACCACACAAAACCTCATTATTTAGCACTTTGCTGGTGATCTGAGAACCATCAGGTGCAGCCACCACTGAAGGCTGAGCTCAGACATGATTTCTGTTGCCTTACCCGCCTGGTTTGTTCGGGCAATAAATAACCTTACCTGTTTCCTGGCTCTATGGCTGCTCGCTGATTTTATTTGCTTTGAAAGTAAACTTCCTGATGAATTAGCCAAGCCTAATTAATAGTTATTTAAAGTGCATCGTCCTGATGATGCAAACACAAAGCTGTGTCTGTCCAGAGGAGACAGACTGAGGGGCAGATGGAAATAAGGTCATGGAATGATTTAGGTGGGAAAAGGCCCCCAAGACCACCGAGTCCAGCTGTGGCCTCCTATCCCTGTGCAGGTCAGACACTTCCAATCACCTCAGCCCCCCTCCAGGTGGCCATTTCCAAGTGCTTGGTCTCCATTTCCCACCCACGTGTGACAACCCCAAGCTCATCTTCACCATGGGAATGTGGTGAAAAGCCAGGACAGGGAGTGACAAAATCCCTGCAGTCCTTCAAGGTGCCAAGAAGCTCCTCCCGGTGGGACCCCGGGTGTTCCCAGGGATGGGGAGCCCAGCAGGGACTGCACCCGAGGTCCAAGCACCAGGAGAGGGTTTGAACCAGAGCTGCTGTGCCTCTGTGGGTGTTTGCCCTCTGAACACTCATCTGAGGCTTCCCAAACCATGTCTGGTCCTTCTCCTTCAGCACCTCAGCCCCAGCCTGGTGGATCCAAGCGTGGCTGATGCTGTTCCACCCCTCGCTGGAAAATCCTTGCAACATCCCTGGAAAGTTGATTGCTAATATGGAAACGCTGGCCCATTTCCTCATTGTGCGAGTGCCAGGAGCACGGACAGGCTCCTGGAGGCTGCCAGGAGGGGACAGGGCACAGAGCTGGGGGCACTTTCGGTGGTGGTGAAGGTCTTGTTGCCTCCTGAAAAGCGAGGGAGTGGAATTCTGTCTCTGAAAAGCTCTGCTAAATCTGAAGGGTTCATCTACACTTACATTAACACGAGTCAGGTCCTGCTGGAGAAACGCCCGTCCCAGCAGGAGCACAAGGGTTTTGGAGGGTTCCTCCAGCCATGGACCTGAGCTCTGTTCAGCGGCAAACCTGGACAGGCTCATTTCACCCACCTCATTCTACTTTAAAGCCCAATTTTATCCCCATCCTTCAGCTTAGTCCATGGGATTTAAGGTCAACCTGTCACGCTCACCTTAAATCCCACAACACCTTGTCCATTGTCTGAGAAACCAGAGAGCTGCCCAAAATTGCTGCATTTAGCAGAGATCAAGAACAAGTGACACAAACAAACACAGCTGCACTGGGACAGAAAGAACTGGTCCCAGTTGGACCAGAAATGGGATTTTATGGAGGGAAAATCTCAAAAATCTATCAAACCCACTCTGAGTTGCCTCACGACGGACTGCACAGGCTCTCTAAGGACTTTGCACAAACCATGAGCTCTGCAGGTCCCCTAAAGAACTCCCAGTGTGTTTTGAGCAGGTTTGTGCTGCACAACGCGGGAGAAGTTTTACATTTGTACTACAAGAACATGCTGTGCTCCAGCAGCTACCTGAACCGACACAGAGCCCCAGACGGTCTTAGTGAAGCCCTAACGAGCAATAAAAATGTTCTTTTATGCCTTGTTTGATCATTCCCTGTTTACGAGGCCCCGGATCCTGTGAATCATGTTTTATCCCAGCCAGCAGACGCTGGAGACACACGGGATGAAGAGGAAAAGCTCAGAGGCAGGGGGGGCACCAGATCACAACATCTGGGCTGAGTTCGGCTGCACGAAATTCCCTCTTCAGCCCGGGGCTCATCCCACCCGGGCTGTGAGATCCACCAGCACACCACAGGGCCCCGTGCCAACCAGTTACAGCGTCCTGGGAAGGCAAAGGGTGGGATCCCGCCCTGGGAGATGCACACCCGGCAGCAGCTCCATCACTCGTCCCGAATCCCTTGAGTTAACTCGCGCCAGGCTCCTGACGAGCCGCGCCGGATTTCGCCTCCTGCTTTTTGCGCACGATGATCCAAGCAGATCCCCGGGGGCAAAGCCAGACCCCGCGGCACACGCTGCGCCCCTGCCCTCCTTCTGCACGCCCAGAACCCGCAGGAAGCCCGAGGTGTCTCCCCCTCAGCGCCTTCCCAAATCCCAGCCCAGCATCCCCCGAGCGCGCAGCCCCCGGGGCGCGGGGAAGATCTTCCTCCCGCAGCCCGGCTCGGTCACGCCTGATTGCATCATGTTTGTTTTTCTTTGCCTTCGAGGTCAGGATTCCTCCCACCTTGCCCAGAGCCAGGTTTTGCCCAGTCTCACGCGGCGGGGAGCCCGCGGTGACCCAAATCCAGGGACGGGGCCGGCTGGCAAAGCCTCTCCAGCAGGAGTTTGCTGGGAACAGCATCCATGGGGACAGCGGCCGCGGGGACAGCGCCAGCGCTTCCCCGGGAGGTGGTGGCTGGGTCTGGGGGGATTTTACACTCGCAGCTCCTGCTCCTGCGCTACCTGATCCCTTCGGAGCCGGGGACAGCGAGAGGAGCCGGCGCTGCGGGAGCGGACACCGGGAGCGGCCGATGCGGGACCGGCAGAGCCACCAGCAGCTACTCACCCTGGCTTTGTCCTTGCATCCAGAGGAATTAAAGCCCTTGGAGAGGAGGTCTCATTGTTCAAGCTGTGCTTAAGGGAGGCAGCTGCTTTCTTTATATCTCAAGATTCACTAAAGTTCAGGAAGAGAGAGAGAGAGAAAGAGAGGGGACGGCAAAGGGGAGGGACTGAGCGCAGGGCCCAGAGGCCGTATAGAATGACAATGGAAGGAAATGCTTTATCAAACCTAGAAAGCCAACCCTGCCCTGGGAACACAGAGGGAGAAAAAAAAAAAAAAAAAGAAAGAAAGAAAAAACTTGCAGAAGAAAAGCGAGTTCAGCTGCCCCGGGTCCCTCCCTTGGCAGCAGAGCCCTCCCCCCAGCCCCTCACTCCCAAACACAATGAGAGCGCCGGTGGAAATCGTCAGCCTCGAACACTTTTTTTTATTAAACAGAGAAAAGTTTCAGTTCTTAAAAAAAAAAAAAAATCCGACAACCAAACCCTGCCCGGGAATGGGAATGTGACGCTCTTCCCCCTCCCCCGGCTGCAGCCGTCCAAGTTTCTATGAGTCAAACGTTTGCAATGTGTTACCGAAATGTTACCAAGCTGGAATGCAGCATCCAGAGGGTTCAGCTCGTAAAACTTTTGTTTGTTGGCCGGGAGAAAGTGTCACCGGCACAGAATTCGGTTCTTCCTCTCTCTCCTTTTGTTTTTCCCGTCCCGGAGAGGGTTAAGTGGCTGCGCAGCGCTGACACCCGATGACGGCGGCGTTAACCCAGCGCTCCCGGTCCCAGTGGGAAGGGAAATTGTGCTGCTCGGTGAGAAACGAAGGGAAACGGGGCAGCCTGGGAGAGCAGGTGGGAAATGAGGGAAATAAAACCGTCCAGACACGAAATCCCGGAATGGTTTGGGTTGGAAGGGGCCTTAAAGCTCAGCCTGTTCCCCCCTGCCCTGGGCAGGGATACCTTCCATTAAATCAGGCTGCTCCAAGCTCCATCCCAGGGCACTGCCAGGGACAGAGCTCAGCCCCTGGAACACAGCTTCCCAGACACGGCCTTTGGGATTTTGGGCTCAGAAAATTCTGTTTCCTCATCTGACAGTCCTGAGGGTCGGCTCAAGATGGGAACTTCCACCCAAGACAGCAAAACCTCGGCCCAGCTTCTTCCAGCAGCATCTGCTCTGAGTCTGCAGAAATGCTGAGGGACAGGGGCACAGCAGCATCGGCTGGGTCTGAAATGCTGAGGGACAGGGACACAGCAGCATTGGCTGGGTCTGAAATGCTGAGGGACAGGGACACAGCAGCATCTGCTGGGTCTGACAGGAGCTGGGGCCACAGCTCTGAGCTTTGCTCTCACGGTGGGAGCACAACCTGGAAGAGCTCATGAGGATGATGAGTGCAAGAAGGAAAGCAGGAGAGAGGAGAGGAAACCAAGGGGCTGTCCTGCAGTGCTTGCAAGCCTGAGTCCTTCCAGGAGGTGGCTCCTTCCACCTGGAATTCCCACCCCAAAACTTTTCCAAGGGTGAAGCCCTCACCTTGCTGAAGGACCTTCAGGGTTCAGCTCCAGGAGGAGAGGGCGATGCTCTTCCTGCCTTGCCCAGCCCTCCCCTCTTGGCCTCCTGTGGGGCTGGCTGCAGGTTTTGCCTCTGTCTGAGGGAAGGAAAATCTCCAGAAGCCAGGAGGATCCTCCCGGGAGCCTTCCAGAGGGACAGACTCCACCTCATCCGCTGAGGCTGCCCTGCTTTGTGCAGAGAGCACAGAAACTCTCCTGGGAGAGGAGCTGGGCTCCCTGCCCTGCTCCTGGGCTGCAGAATCACAGTCAACCTGTCCTGGCAATTTCCAGCCCAAGCACTAATGATGCTTTCATGCCAATGGGAACAATGGCAGTGGAAAAGGAGGACTGTGGTCATCCTTCTCCCACCTCTAAAAGCCAAGTGATGCCAGCCCTGCACAAGTCCCACTGGTGAAAAAAATTGTTGATGGCATTTTTATGACACTGTTCTCAGATAAAAGAACCTGGTATTCTGAAACAGGAGGGGAAAAAAGATAAAATAGAGATCCCAGATAAAGATCTGAGGGGAAAGGCAATGGCCGTGGGCAAGATGTGCTGAGGAGGGAGTTTGGCCACCAGCCACGCTGGACTGAGTGCCCAGGCCAGGGCCACTCCTCTCCAGGGCTGAGCCAGCTCCTGTAATGAGCTACAAACTTTTGCCTAGTTGGAGCTTTGCATCATTTGCAGGTTAGGTGTAAGGAGAGGCAGGAGCTGCTCAAAGGCCAGGGGCAGATCAGAGACACTGCCCCGCTCAACAAAGAGAATTTCCAGAGCTGAGGAAGTGAGGCAAGCCTGGCTAATTAAGATGACTGACCAAAGCCTCCCAGGAGGAAGAAAGAAGGTGAAAGATGAATATCTTTTGTGTTTCAAAGGTGAAGAGACCTGGGAAGGTGGGAGGTGGGACTGGATGGGCCCTGAGCTCCCTTCCAACCCATTCTGTGATGAGCAGGTGGGAAGTCCAGGCTGCCATTTCTGTCACCAGCGAGGCCACAGCAGGTCCCAGATGGTGTTTAGGAGCATAAAGGGGCAGATGGGTTTTGGGAAACCTTTGGGTAACAGTCTGAGCTTTGCTGAAAACCCCAATGCCCGAATCTCCTTCAGGACCTCCTCCCTGCCAGCCCAGGCACAGGGACCAAGCTGTGCTGCTGTGTCCCAGGCTCCTGAGCCCGCTCAGAGCCATCCCACGGCTGACAAGAGCCCAGCCCTGGCTCCCTGAGAGCCCCCCCTGCCCGGGGAAGGAGCTGCCAGCAGCCAGTGCCCTCGGACACAAAGCAGAGCAGCCGAGGCTGAGGCTGCAGGAGCAGCAGCGTGGGCAGGCAGGCACGGGAGCTGCCCGCAGCCACAGCTCTCCATAGAAGGCAGGGAAGGAGCAGGTTTGTTTCTGCAGCAGGAGAAGAGTTATGGCTGTGAGAAACGGCGGCTAAAAATACCCCGAGGAGCTGGGAGGTCACCGGGGAGAGACCCAGACCCGCTGCACGTCTGGGGCCGAGGTGGCAGTGCCACACGTGTGGGTGGCACCGTGGCCTCCTGCCAGCCACTGCAGGGAGGGTGTTCAGGGCACCCAGGGGCAGAACTGGGGGGCCCAGCCCCCCGACAGAGCCCTGCCCTGTGCCCCTGTCTGAGGCTCCAGAGGCAGCAGCCTGGCCCAGCCTTTGGTGGGAATCAGGGCACAATTTCAGCTCTGCAGGTGCTGCACACCAGTGTTGGCATTGAGCAGGGAACAGAGATATCAACCCCTGGGGGCTCTCAGGGTGCCCCAGCTCAGAAAAGGGCTCAGTGTCCCCAGGCTCTGTCCATGTGACAAACACCAGGAAGGTTTTGGATATGAGACATCCGTGCCCCCCACACCTCTGGCCCCAGAGACCTTCCCAGTGGGATGCACTGGAGAGCCCTGGCACGTATTCCTGGTTCAGGGATGCTCCACTGTTCCTTCAGCAGCCCCAGAGGGGAGCACAGGCAGGTTAACCTCACCTGTTCTCCGAGCTCTGAGCTTCCAAGGATGGAGGAGGCACCCCCAGCATCCAGCCCAGCACCGCCCTGGAGCCCTGACCCAGCAGCAAATCTGCTGGAGCCATTTCCCATCTCAGGTTTCAGCTGCAGAAAAGGCATTTCCAATCATTTCTCCCCTTTTGAAGGGGCTGCTCCCTGTGGACGACTCTGCAGCGAGGGCGTGAGGAGGATCTTGCCTGGCCTGGGTCCCAGTAAATCACAGTTCAGAGACAGCTGAACTCCATTTTATGATTATTAACCCCAGCCCTGCTCATTTGTTTGGCCTGTCTGAGGCTATATTTAGTGATGGGTGCAGGCATGGCCAGGGGGGAATTGTGTGCAGCTGTTAAACAGAGCCCCCCACCTTCCCAAAAAATGATTTAAAAAAAAATAAAAATTAAAAGCTAACAAAACAGGAAGACTATGGTTGGAAAATGAGAAGCAGCTGCGAAGAGGAGGGATGAGGTGTCATACAGGGAGGACTGACTTCAAACCTTGCAGGAAATGTATGAGAAATTTCCCGGCCACTTTTGAAATCCATCATCCCCCCGTGTCCCGGGGTGGCTCTTGGCTCCTGCCGCAGCCTGGGAGTGCCAGGGCCAGGAGCAGCTCGGGCTGGGCGCAGCAGGAGCAGCCACAGAAGTGGCTGTTTGCTCTTGCATTGCCATCAACAAGGTCCTGCTGTGCCTTTGTGACAGTCCCAAATCACCACAGATGGATTAAATGTCACCAACAGGCAGGTGCTGAACCGAGGGAGCTCCAGGCTGGTTCTGGGAATTTCAACAAGGGAAAGCTTTGAGCAGTGGTGGTGAAACACTCCGAGCATTCTCATGTGCTGAGGGAGTGCAGGACGGGACCAGGATGGAAAAACAGAGGTGGAGAAACGTGGAGGTGCCTTGCTGAGGTCAGAGTCCTCCTCCTGCCCCCTCCAGCCTCAGGTCCTGGCCAGAGCAGCAGGAGAGGCTGCTCTTCCTCATCGTGCTTCCTTTTGGAGCTGTCAGAGAGGGGCAAACCAGGCAAGGTGGGGCTGTCCCTGTCCACGGCAGGGACGTGGAATGAGATGGGTTTGAAGTCCCCTCCAACCCAAACCATCCTGGGGTTCTGATTTATTCCACATTCCTGGAGGAGCTCAGAGCTGGAAGGGGCATTGTGGGGCAGGAAAAGGAATGTGGCTCACTCTGAAGCCCTGGGGCAGGCAGAGCGGCGCTGGCACGGAGGAAACCAGGGCTGAACCCATCTCTTGGCTCTTGCCCAGTTTTCCTGGTGGCTCTAACGGCAGCACCAGCACCTGAGGCACTGCTGGGGCAGGTGCTGCAGCAGTTTAACGTTCCATCTGGAGGCAGAGCTCAGGGCAGGCAGTGCCAGTGCCCAGTGATGCCCTGCCTTGGCTAGGGATGCCAGTGCATCAGCTGGCCAGGTGAGCCCGAGTGTTGACCTGGAAATGACTCACAGGGGCCTGGGGTCCATCCCTGCCCAGGGCCTGCACCCTTGCCCTTCAGCCCTGCAGCAGTTTCCTGTTTGCCCGGGCTGTGGGGAGGCTGGCAGGGTTTGTTTTGCTGCAGCTCAGGCTGCTGTCTCAGGAGGGAGCTGGCTTCCCCCGGGCTGTGGTTTCAGCAGCTGCCAGCCCCAGCTCTGCCGCAGTCAGGTGTGAGCGACCGCACAGAGCGCGGGGAGCTGACATCAAGGTGCTCATCTGCAGAGGAAGGGGCTCCCAACTGAAGCACCTCCTGCCTGTGGCCACCCAGCCCAGCCCTCCCCGGCTCTGGTTCTGCCCCTGCTGCCTCCGTGCTGCTCCAGGGACGGCGCCTCCTCTGCTCCCAGCCCAGCAGGCAAAGCGGGATGGACCCGGAGATCAGAGTCCCTCTGGATCCCTCTGGATTCCAGATCCCTCTGGAAGCATCTCAGGCCCACCATGGGCTCCGCTCCTCCAGGGTGGCAGGAACTGTCAGTGTCCTGTGTGCCCCGGGGAAAGAGCACTGAGGTCACAGAATTCCAGAATCCCTGAGGCTGGAAAAGCTCTGAGGGACCATAGAATCCAGCCTGTGCCCAGAGCCCACCCAGCCTGTGCCCAGTGCCCACCTTGTCACCCAATGCCCACCCAACCTGTGCCCAATGTCCACCCAGCCTGTGCCCAGAGCCCACCTTGTCCCCAGCCCAGTGCCCACCCAGCCTGTGCCCAGAGCCCACCTTGCCCCCAGCCCAGTGCCCACCCAACCTGTGCCAAATCCCCACCTTGTCCCCAGCCCAGAGCCCCGAGTGCCACCTCCAGGGATGGGCATTCCAAACCCCCCTGGCAGCCCCTGCCAAGGCCTGAGCACCCGTTCCATGGAGAAATCCTTCCTCAGAGCTCGAGCAGAGCCCAGCCAGGCTCTGCCCCCTGTCCTGCTTTGGGTCTCCAAGCCCAGGGGATTTTCCTAAAGAGAAAGGACAGCTGAGACAGTGGCACAGCCCTGAGAAATTCTGCCTCTGTGTATTTGGAACCCACAGCTTCTTTTCCCAAATTTGCAGCAGCCTGGAGGGATTTAACCCCTTGTTTTGCTGCTCCATCTCAATCCCATGTGCAGGCAGGAGAGGGAGAACGTGGGGAGAGAATCTGATTCACTCTGCAAACCCCCAGCTGGGAGAAGGAGTTTGATTTACCAAGGCCAGAGGTAGTAAAGAGCTTGGACAGGAATCTGCACTAAACCTTTGACACACAAGACATTTCCCTTTCAGGCCAAGACAAACAAAGGAAGGAAGTGTCTGGGACTTTTAAAGCGACCTAGTGGAGACAGGTAAGGGCAGATAAGGGCTGAAGGAAGAGTGGGCTGGGCCAGGGAAGGATCCAGTTCTACAGATTTGTTGGAATCCTGAGTGCTCTGCAAATCAGGCCAAGGGAAGGCAAAGCCACCTGGGGAAGGGCCCTTTGCAATGGGAGAAAGGGGATGAACGCCCCCCAAGTGCTGAGCACGGCCTTTCTGGTCACTCCCTGCCTTTTTTCCACTCACTCTGCAAAGCTCTCTGTGCCTGGGGCTGGCAGGGTCTCCAGGCTCATTAGCTGCTCCCCAGCAGGCTCTGCAGGCTCCTGTCAGACCTGGCTCACCCCTGCCAGACCTCTCAGCACCACCCTTGGTGTAAAAGAGTCTTTGCCCCCTTCCTGCACTCAGGTCCCGTAATAAAAAAAGCAGCTGGAGCTGTTCCTGTGGAAGGGAGAAGAGCACTGAGTGGGGGAGAGCTGGAAACAATCCCACACGATGGAAAAGCTCTTCACTGATGCTGTTCCCTGTCCCCACACCACGGGGAGTCTCCTGTTCCAGGGCTGGGGATGGGAGCAGCCAGGAGCCTCCTGTGGGGCAGCACTCAGGGCTGGTCCCCTCAGCCTGGCCAGCAAGGACAGTCCTGGTCCACCATCCCTGACCCCTCCTCCCTGCCCAACAGGAGTGCTACAACATCGTCCCAGCTGGCAGATTTAGAGTGCCAGGCTTGACCCTGCCTGCACGGGGTTAATTTCCCTTGCAGGATTTCAGTCTCTCCCTGGAGCCCTCTCTTTGGTGACTCCACAGGTTCCCTCCCTGAATCCCTCTGGGAACATTTTGCTCTTTGACCTCAAATCTTTCCTTTCTCCACTAAATTGCTCCTCTTTCTTTTTAACCCTTTTCTCCTCAAGATACAGCACAGCCAGATCCATGAGAAGGCCCCATGGGAAGGGATGGGGGGTAATTGTTGAGACCCCAGGGCTGGGAGGAGCAGGGGGGTCCTCGGTGCTGTCCCACAGCCCCAGAGTCACTGACCTCGTTCCTTGGCCTTATCTTGTGGTGAGTTTTGCATTCTGAGTCATTAAACAAACACAGGGACTGCTCTCCCTGGCCAGCACTCCAGGGCCAGAGCAGGGCTTGGATGAGGCTCCTCCACACGCCGAGCCTGAGACCATGAAAAACAAAGCTGCTGCTTTCTGGGTTATTTATACAGCAAACTGCACAAATAAACCTTTCCTACCCAGAACGGTCAAGGTTATGAATCCATAATTCTCCTTTCCTACGGGGACCTTGCTTGTGACTCATTCCTGGCCAGCCTCGGGGGCTCTCAGTGCACGAGCTGGGAATGAGGGGCTGGGAATGAGGAGCTGCTGGGAATGAGGGGCTGGGAAAGAGGAGCTGCTGGGCATGAGGAGCTGGAAATGAAGAGCTGGAAATGAGGGGCTGGGAATGAGGAGCTGCTGGGCATGAGGAGCTGCTGGGCATGAGGAGCTGGGAAAGAGGAGCTGCTGGGCACCAGGAGCTGCTGGGAATGAGGAGCTGCTGGGCACCAGGAGCTGCTGGGCACCAGGAGCTGCTGGGCACCAGGAGCTGCTCACAGCGAGGAAGAGCTGGGCAGAGGCAGCCGAAGGCTCCCTGCAAGGGCTCAGCACGGGCCGTCCTCCTTCCTTACCGCTGAGCCCAGCAAAGCCATCCGCAGGACAATCAAATCCTTTCAAATCCCAGAAAATTGGCTGGAGCACCATCTGGAGGCAGCTCCTGGGAGGCGTGGGCAGGGCTGTGACACCTTTCCCGGGATGGGGACGCGGGTGTCCCTCTGTCCCCCCTGCTGGGGCGGTCACCAGGGACCCTCCCCGAGGAGCTCCCATCCTGCCAGGACCTGGCACTCGAGGTCCCTGAGCTGCAGGTCCTTGTCCTGCTCTGCCTCTCTCTGGCCCAGGCTGTTCCTGGACATTCTGCCCAGCCATCAGCTGCTCTGGCAGGTGGCCCCAGAAGGAGGGTTTCCCACTCTCAGTCTCTCCCCTGTGTCCTGGGACCCTTGGATCACATTTTTTTCCTCCAATCTGTGCATTTACAACCATGGTGTAACTTTTTGCCCGTGGTTCTCTGCCCTCCATTAGTTTGTGTTGCTGGGGCACAGATGGATCTGCCTGAAATTAGGGAGAGCTTCTCCAGAAGTCCTGGATCTGTTTGGCCTTGATTTGCTATCGATTTGGGCTGGCCTTGATTTGTTATTGATTTTTCTAAGATTTTCTTTCAAGGGCCAGTCTGACTAAAAGTATCTTCTGCTGGGTTTGACCACAATTTTGTTATCCTGCTCCATCTTTCAGATAACACTGGGTGCCATTTCCCTCTGCTCTCTGGGGGTGGAAATTATTACAATTTTAAATTCTGCTGATGCTGAGAGGAGCTGTGATTTCTAAGAAGCGATGCTGTGCATGCCCTGACACGTTTCATGTCTCAGCACTCAGCTGTGCTCTGAGCCTTCAGTGAAGAGCCTGGAATTGTTCTTTTTCAGGGATTTGCTTTGGGTAATCTGATCATTCATGTTGTTCACAAAGACAACTTGATTTTTCAATATGTGATCCGCTTTCTCCATGGCTGATTGAGGCTTCCTGCACAATGAGCTGACTCTTTGTTGCCAGTTCCTGAGGAATTCTCACCAAACACGGGCTCAGAAAGCATTTGCCTGGCTGCAGCTGCTTTGGGATGCCCACCCTGGGCAGCTCAGGGAGCGTGTTTAAGGCTGATGCATCCCTGGGTATTGTTTTTCTCTTCATCTCCTGTGTCCACAGCATCAAACACTTCCTTCCCCTCCAGCCCTCGGGGCTTTTCTCAAAGCTGGAACCCCAGGGCAGCTTGAGCAGGGCCTCCCTATCACCAGGATCTGCTTATCTGCAGCTCAGAGGAAATTCTGCTTGGCTGCCGAGTTCCAGCTCCGGATGAGAGGGTGAAATGATGAAGAGCCCGCACGGCAGAGCCTCGGAGCGAGGGGCTCAGGAGCTGCTCCCCAGGAAGATTGGCTGGGAAAGCAATCAGGGGCTCTCCTTCCACGGGGGCAGAGCCAGCCCAGTGCCCTGGGACTCGTCCAAGGCTCTCGGGGAAGAGGTTTCAGGATTTCAGAGAGGGAGCCCAGGGACCTGACAAACATTTACATGGGGAGAGACATCTCAGGGCTGAAACATCAAATAAAACCCCTGGAATGAAATACGACCGCGAGGACTGGATGAAGCCATTAGAAAGTCTGGGCAGGTTTAAGAGCTCACTTGTGTGGAAAAGGGGGAGTTTGGTATTTTCAAGTGTTTCTACACCACTCACAGCATTCCCCAGGGCCTGGAGCGTGCTCGTGCTGCTAAAAATAAACCACTCAGGAAGGCTCTGACAGCCTTCTCAAAGCTTCAGGTGCTCTGAGCTGAAAAAGAGGAGAAAAAGCCAGGAGAAAAAAATGGATGAGGCTGTTAGACGTGCCTGGGTGAGAAATAACCACCTCCAGCTCCGCTTGACAGAGCAGTGAGCAGGGAGCTTGGTCTCACTGGGGGGAAATCATAGTTTAGAGAAAACAGCTCACCTCTGTCCCTTTATTTCCTGAAAGCTGATGGAGGAAGACTCAGAATTAGGGGGAGAGAGAGACAGAGTTTGTTTTCTCTTTCTAGAAGACACCGCATGTTTTTATTCTCCCCGTTCTTTGTGCGTGTGTTTAGATAAAAGTTAGGACACAAAGGCTTTGCTGGGTTGGTGCCAAGCTAAAGCTCAAGAAAACAAACCTCAGCCTTCAAGGCCGAGAGGTTCAGTGGGTCGTTAAAGCCAGTCCTGCTCGCACAGGAAATCACATCATGCAATCTCTTGTTTGGGACTTTGGCAAAGGTAAAATCCTCCTCAGGAGGGAGCGCTGCCATTTCGGAGAGCAGCAGCCCAAGAGAAACACAGCATTTGAGGGAGCAGGGATTTTTCAGGATCTGTCTGCAGAGATACCCAGGCTCCATCCCTGGCTGGGAGAGCAGTTATTAATTTCATGGCAATTAAAATTACCTTCCTTTCCATGCTATCTACAGAAGCCTCCACCAACAGAGGTGAGAAGTAAACATTCTCCTGCCCAATCCAGCAGCTGTTCCACCATTCCTGGTCCAATTCTTTAAGCTGTCAAAACCACACTTCACTTCGTCCCTCTGTTCTGCAAGGAAAGCACAGACAGCTGTCCCCTGTGCAGGGCTTGTCGCGGTCCTGGACACGCTCTGGGGTGATTTTACCCGAAGAGTTTCTCTCCCTCTCTCATGGGCCATGTGGAACAGTATCAAAAGCCATAAAACTTTATGTATTTACAGCCTCTTCTGGGAGCACAGCGCTCAGAACATCGTTGTAGATGTAAATTAGCTCAATTATCTTTGCTTGGGATGGTTGGATCTCGCCCAATTACCGTTGCAGTTTCTCATTCTCTGTGGTGCTGACAAACAACGTTCAAGTGCTTGTTCCGCTGTTTTCCCAATCCCAACACCACATCATTCTCTCTGATCTTCAGCCTCTGTTTGAAGAGAAACCTTTGGCATTCTTCCTCGACTATTTTCCACCCTCTCTGGGTTAAGATTCCCTTCTTGGCTTTCTGGCACCTGCTGAGTGAATTTAATCTTACCCAAATCACCTGAAAGTGCACTATGAATTCTAGTGCATCTCTACCTTGTTTTTTCCTGACTACAATGAGATTTCTCTCCTCCCTCAATTATAACCCTCATCTGATCCACCACCCTTTGAAGTTTGGACATTTCAGCCTCCTTGGCATTACCCTCCATCAGCTCCTTATCTGGACAACAACTGAGATCCACGAATTCCTTCCACACTCAGAAACTCCTCTGTTAATTGCCACGAGAGCTGCTGCTGCTGCTGCAATCTTATCAAATCTGAACACCACAATTTTCATTACTTTTATGCCCTGATAGCAGGGCCACATGCCTTTGGACCAGCTGCTGGAATCAGAAATTCTGATTTTCCCTCATGTTCTGGCTTTCATTAGTTTACACCACCAAAAATCCCATGGACTCTCTCGTACCCTCTCCTGGTGGGCCTGGTCACTGTCTCATTGATTCATTTTGGGAGTAAACAACAAAGAAAGAGTAAAATAGAGTGGTTGCTCTCTCTGTGCCCACATTGTGCTCTGAGCTGAACCATTCCCAGTCCCCTGGAGTGGCTGAGTGGGTCCTGGAGGTTCCCAAACAAAATCACAACATTGACACCCTCGAGGGGTGTCTGAATTCAACTGCTCCAAGCTGCAGAAGCCACTTCCAGCCTTTCACACAGAATCCCTGGATGACTCAGGTTGGAAAAGGCCTCTGAGACCAAGCTGTGCCTGATCCCCACCTTGTCACCCCCACCAGAGTACCGAGGGCCACGTCCAGTCATCCCCTGGACCCCTCCAGGAGGCCAGCCCCTCCCAGTGCCTGACCACCCTCTCCAGGAAGAAATTCCTCCTGAATTTTCACTGCCTTTTTTTGAACTTTCCTTTCTGAATTTCCTGAACTGCTCCTCGCTCTCAGGTGGGGTGAAGGCTGCAGCCCCTCACAGGGCAGAAGCTGGATCAAGAGGGAGAGTTAAGAGCTCTCAGCGTCCCAGCCTCTCCCAGTGCTCCCCACCAGGGTGCTGCTGCTCTCCCTGCCCAGATGAGCCCCTGGATCTTCCCAGCCTGGCTGAGCAGCAAATGCTGCGGGGTTATCGCCCCATCAGAGCAGTTGGAAGACAGTTGAGTGTCTCTGGGGCGCTGATAGCAGGGAAGGCTTTGCTCTGGGAGATAAGCTGCCCTCCCTGAGCAGCCAGGGCAGGCCGTTGGTATCTCGGTGTCCTGCAGCCCCTCCGGACACACCCTGGGCTGGGGGCAGTTAACTGAACCCCTGGCTATCATCGCGGCTCTGCTCCCTGGAATCGTTTCTGCCGCGCTGATCAAGGCTCTGCAGTGACCTCACTGCCTCACCCGGCTGTAAACAGGCAGGCACGGTTTTGGAGATGGATTAATTCAGGAGAGAAAGGCGCTTCTGCTTCTGGAAGGTGTTTGAAAGGCTTTGAAATGCACAACAGCTCCATTTTCTGCTGGAGTGGCTGCCCAGGAGAGACACGCATCACCAGCATCCCCTGTCGGTTTGGGGGAGCCAGGAGTGTCTGGAGTGCAGCTGTTCCCCACCCCACAGCAGCAAAGCCAGGCTCGGTGGTCACCCAGCACTCAGGGGAGAGCAAGGCAGAAAGTCCAGACCACCTTTGTCCAGGGGAGCCAGTACATCCCAGCACCACGGCTGGAGCGAGGAAGAGCCAGGGTGGGCACAGCGGCTGCACGCCCAAAGCCTTTGGAAACAAGGAGAGCAAATATTGTGCTGAGGCAGCATTACTGGTTCACAGTTTTTGCCTATATTACATTAAAAATATTTCCTTTTTAATTTTAAACCCTGCCCAGGCCTTCCCTTGGGCCCTGCTCAGCTCAGGAGGATGAACACCTTCCCCAGGCAGCTCTCTAAGGTCCTGCTCTGTTTCCTTCCTTGGGAAACCACCTCTTTCCCAAATATAGATATTTTCATCCAAATAAAGGGGAGAGGGATGCAATATGGATAAAAAACAATCCAGCTGCGAGGCAGAAACCTGAAAGCAGTGAAAAGCATCTGTTTTTTCCCAGGCTGGGGAGGGAGCGGCGCTGCACAAACCCAGCAGTGTCATCCGTGGGGAGCCTCTGCCATCTGCTGGCACCGAGTCCTGCAGCAGCCCCTGTGCTCGGGAGAGCTTGTCAGTGAACAGGCAGGGAGAGGAATGGGCATTTTTGAAGTTCCTAAGCCCTTTTCTGGGAGAAACATTACCTGCTGTGGTCTCATCCAAAATACTGAGGTCATAGAAAGGTTTACTTTGGAAGGGATCTAAAACTCCTCCAGCTCCACACCCCTGCCACGGTTCCACCAGACCAGGGTCCTCCCAGCCCCATCCAGCCTGGCCTTGGACACTTCCAGGGACAGCCACAGCTGCTCTGGGCACCTGTGCCAGGCCTTCAGCACCTTGATAGCAGAGGATTCTCTCCTCAACTTTCCAGGCAGGTGGAGACCCCAGGTTTCCCGGCAGGGATTTGTACAGAGCCATGAATTAAACACCTCTGTGCAAGGTTAAATGTTAAAGATATATCAGGTTTACAGCCTGCTTTTGCTCCCTTCTTCCCCGGGGAGGTTGGTACTCCCCGTGGGAGCAGCTGTCCAATGGGAGCTGAAAAGGTGCAATAGAAACTGTGACAAACAGAAAACCCCTTTTGTCACCTGTCCTCTTACTCATGGCAGCCTCACCTGGGCTTGAGTGCCAGTAAGGAAGTTAGAGACAATTAACAGATGTTCAGCCAGGACTCAGACTGTGTCAGGGAAATTCTGCAGCCACACCTCAAAGTATTTTTAGTTCTGGCCTTGGCTACTGAGATGGAGCTTCTTGAAGCTTCTTGAAGCTTCCCAAGGCTGCAGCACTCTTTGCAGAACAGCTTTTCCAGGTTCTCTTTCCTGCTCCACATTGCAGCTCACTGTGTTGGTTCAGAGCCCCTTCCTTGTGGCCCAGAATCAGCTGAAGGAACTTTAAAACAAACAGGTGCTTTTCTGGACAAATGAGCCAGGATTTCCTTTCAACCAGCTCAGAATTCGATCAGTGTTATTTGATGTAACAGAATGTTTTGAAGCCAAGGACTGTTTTCAAACCACCAACAAAAATATTTGTATTATTTTTTCCTCTGCATCTCATTGCAGCTCTTTTGCTTTTCCTTCCCACCATTTATCTTCCACAACACCAAGCCCTGCCTGTACTTCCTATTTGGCTGCTGGTTGGTAGTTTTCTCATTTGCTGTTATTTTTGACTTCCATCCAAGCTTTGTATGATATTAATAGCTGTTGCACAGAACTGTAATCATCCTCAAACCAGCCCTAATATTAGCAGAAGTAGCCAAGAACTGTTGTCAAGGCCTGAAGGATTGGAGCAGTGAATTCTCTCCTCCATCCTGCAGTTCTGCCCCAGCCCAGGGAGACAAAACCTCTGCCCAGCACCCAACTCACACAGCCCCATCCTGGCCGCCTCAGGCAAGAGAAAAGCAGCTTGGTCAAGCCCAAATGCACAGAAAGATGCTGAAAGAAGATGCTGATGTGAAGATTCAAGAATTAGATGTTACCCGTTGTCTAATTAATGCTTCTGCCTAATCAAGATAGAGCAATCACTCATTGTTCATCCAGCAGTGCTAACACTAATAGCCAAATTACTCATTTTCTATTCAAGGTTGTCAGCAATAGAAAAAAATAAACAGGGGATAAAAGCATCTACCCTGCTCCTCCAGCAGTAAATTCTCCTCCTTCCTTTGCGCTGCTGCAGTGACTCATCAGCATCCTGAGGGGGAAATAGTGATGGGTTTTTTCTTCTTTGCTGGGAGGAATGTGATTCTAAGGCTGGTGGTTTCTTCCTTCTCTGTCTAGAGCTGACTAGAAGCTACTTTTTAAAATGTATGTTCTGGTATTTCCTCTACTGGAATCTTTCTTCCCAGGGCTGCAATCCTCCATTACACCCAGATATACCACGTGGCCTGCATTTTACCTGTATTTTTTCTGTCACTTCCACTGGTTTCTGTCACCTGCCAAAACCTCAGTGGTTAGCAGTGGCTTCCTGGTGAGTTGCTGATAGCCCTGGGGCCATCTCCAGCTCAGCATCCTGCGCTCTCTCAGCACTTCCTGCTCCTTAGGGAAGGATTTTTTGGGGTTTTCCCCAGGTGCACTCCTGTACCTCACATGAAACCATGCAACTGCAATTGCCACCCCCTTTTTCTGGGCAGTTTCGGTGACAGGCAGATGAGAAACTCCAGCACAACTGCCAGGGCAGACCCTGATGACAAAGTCCTGCAGAGTCACTGGAGCCTTTGGCTCATCACTGCTAACGGTGATGTCACCTTTCCCTTCTGAGCCTCCATCACCCCACACAGGCCCTTGCTAAAAGCTGTACACCAAAGTCCTTTTCAGCAGGGAGGAGATCTCCAGGGGGAGCCCAGACCCTGCTGCTCTGACCACAGCCTTCCCTCTCTTGTCTATCCAGACCCCAGTACCCTTTATGGAGGGAAGGTGATAACTTCCAGATACGGAGAGAATACTTTCATTTTTGGTTTAAGCTCTTCCTGTTTCGTTTCATCCTAGGCAGGTGGTTCCATCTGACTCCACCCAGGAGAGAGCTTTCTTATTTAAGTCTGAGTCCCTAGCTTACAGACTGTCCTGCCCAGGATCTGCTGCTGGGTGGACGAGGTGCAGCCAAATCCTTGTCCCTCAACAGTGACACCATGGCCACAGGAAAACTGAGGTGAGTGCACAGCATCCCTTCTTGTCACAGCTCCCACAGCTGCAGGGTGAGGGGGGACAAGGCTCAGCACAGCATCCTGCTCAGAACCTCGCCATGGTCAAGGCTGGAAAGGGCCTCTCAAAGTCACCTTGTCCAAGGTGCTGCATCCAGACAGCTCTGGAGTCTCTCTGAGGGTGGAGACTGCACAACCTGTCCAGGAAAAACGTGCAAGGCCTCTCTTCTTCTCACAGTTCATTTTCCAGATGTCCAGATGGAGCTTTCTGGGCTTGTTTTGTGCCATTTTTGCCCTGGCACTTGACACCACTAAAAAAGCCTGGCACTACTTTGTACCCTCCCTTCAGGTATTTCTGCAGCTCTACAATGCTTCTGAGCTTTCTCTTCTCTGAGCTGAACAGTCTCAGCTCTCTCAGCCTTTTCTCATGGAGGAAACACTCCAGTCTAATCTAACACTTTCCTTACCTTGCTGGGCTCTTTTCTGAGCCATTTCTTCACCCTTCAGCTGAAGACACAATCCCTGCTTCCTCCCCACAGAGGGTGAAACAGGAGAAACCAGTCTTTCACCTTGTGGGTGGGGCTGGCTCTACTCACCCTTTTTTCAGCCCATCCAAGGGCCTTTGCCTTAGGTGAGAGAGCAGCCCTGGCTCCAGGCACTGGTGACTCCATTCCTGGCTTGCTGTTCTTTAACGGGAAGGCTCAGAGAGCTCCCTGAAAAATGGGCTGATTGGAACAAGGACTTTCAGGTTCTTTAATACCCTGAGTGCAAGGATATGTTGAGTACCTGGAGAGTCTTCTCCTCCACCTCACCCCTCTTTTCTCCCTTTGTGTGGCACACCCTTCAATAACTCCTCACCATTTCCTCTTTGCAGCAACGAGCAGCTGAAGGAGATGCTGGATACCCTTCAGTGTCACTTCACCTGGAAGCTGGGTGTTGACTCTTTCAGTCTTTGGCATCTCCTGCAGAAGCTGGATGTTGAGATCAAGCACACAGCCCACGAGAACAAGGTGGCCCTGCTGGGGCTCCAGGCCTACCTGCACCAGCTGAACAAGCAGAGTGAGGAAGCTCTGCAGAGCCTCAAAGCTGCTGAGGAGCACAACCACGAGAAGCATCTGCTGACATCTACTGCTGGCTCTTTGATCACCTACGGGAATTATGCTTGGGTCCACTACCTCCAGGGCTCCTACCAGGAGGCTGAAACCTGCCTGAGACAACTTCAGCAGCTCTGCCCAACTCCTTGGGACGTGCGGCTGATCCCGCACGTCCAGGCCCTCAAAGGCTGGTCCCTGCTGGCCATCAGAGCCCGAAACGGGGAACGGGCAAGAGAGTGCTTCAACACGGCCTTGATGCTCGAGCCAGACAACAGCTCCTTCCGGACTGGGCTTGCAATGGCTCTTTATTCCTCCTGCAATTTCTCCTGGCAACCTGATATTGAAGAAGAAGCCAGATTCCAGTTGGAAAGAGTTGTCAACAAGCAGCCAGATAACTACAGAGCCAAAATTTATTTGGCCAGGCTACTTGAAAAAGTAGATGGGGAGAAGTCCATTGGCTTAGTTAAAGAATGTGAAGAGAGAAGCCCTGACCCCGAGGTCCTCAAACTATCAGCTTTGTTCTGGATGCCACGGTCAACAGAGCGAGCGATTAGGATCATCCAGGGAGCCCTGCAGCGGGACCCAGGTTACCACCTGCTCTACCAGGCCTTGGCCAAGTGCTACAAACAAGAGTGGGTCAAAGCAAATCAGAGAGACAGGGATGGGATACGGCGTAAAGCCGTCAGGGAACTCCAGCAAATTGTTCAGGAACATCCAGGCCTTGACCTTACACTTGTCAAGCTGCAGCTGGCAGAGTTCCTTGGTGTAAAAAAGCCAGCACAAGAAGAAAAGATCTACGAGGAGCTGCAGAGGAATATCGACACCCTGAGCCTCAGATGCCAGCAAGCCCTGAATCTCTTCTGGGGAGATTTCTTCCTCTACCGGGAGAAATGCAAGGCTGAGGCAAAGGCCAAGTTCATGGAATGCTACAAAATTCCCGTGCAGACAGACCAGCGGAGGGAATGTGGGCACAGGCTGTTGAAGATGGCTGAGACCTACCAGCACAACGGCGACACCGACGCTGCCAACGCCATCCACCGCTTCCTCAAAGACGCCGACAAGCACCTGCCCGTGGAACCTGCTGTGCTCGGTTTAGATGATGAGGATTACCCCATCCCACAGAAACTCTGGCATGACTTCTCCCAAGGCTAAAGGCTAAAAGGACTGTCTGGCTCTGCACAGCAGGCCCATTCCACACATGGACCTGGTGTTCTGTCAGCTCCCCACGCCGTCCCATTGCTCAGCCTCAAATCCAGGCCCACCCGTGGGTAACCAAGTGCCCAGACCCTCCACACGCTGCTGTGTGCTGCTGCTCCCAGAGGAATGAAAACAAGAGGGAAGAATTTGTCTTAGGGGGTCTGAACACAATCTTCTGCAGGTGTGGACTTGCATCTTTCCCTTGGAGCTGATTAGGGCAATGTGAGAAATCAGCTCGTTAATGATAAGAGTTCTACCATTTGCAATGAACCAGGAGGTGAATTCCTCCACAAGATCAGTGAGGAGCCATGATGAAGGTGAAGTCCTTCTGTACAGGACATAGATGGTCACTGGCCTGTCCAAATGCATTAAATGCTGCTGATTAAGGAGCCCACAAGGGTGATTTTATCTGCATTAATCCTCAGAAGCACACACATGCCTGCCCCTGCCTGGACATAAACCAGCAGCTTTTTTGTACTGGTTCCCACCAAGAATGACATTCCCGTCCCTGTTTCTGGAGCCAAACTGAGGCTTTTAAAAATCTTTGATTAATAAATATTTCTCAGCATGATTTCTCCTTCCTGGTGTCTTCTTGCAGCCTGAAGCATCCAGAGGATGGAACACCAAAGATCCACCCTCTCCTCACTGTTCTCATTCTTCATCCCCCCAGGCCCTTCGCACTTGGAATTCGTTCCCTTACCTGCAGGCACAGGTGGGCACCCCCCATCCCAGTCACGTGCCCAGGCACTGCCAGGGTCACCTTTGTGCCCAGCAGTACCTGAGTGGGGGTGGCTTCCTCAGATGTCCCCAAAGCTGCCTGTCCCCACAGAGCAGTGCCACAGGGACCAGGGCAGTGCCTCCAGTGAGGCCACACATGCCTGGTGAAAATACACAAGCTAAAACCACGAGTCAGAGAACACAAAACTGTGGGTTGTGTAAAACATCAGAATTTACTGAACTGCACAGCCAGGACAGTTTTCCAGAGCTCAATAGAAACAGCCACTTGATAAACTCGTGTGTGTTGCACAGGTGTCTTCACACAGCACTGGGCAAGGTCCCAGATCCTGACCTGGGAAAGCAGGACTCCCACCCCCACTGACCACCCTCCCTCCCCTCACCAGCACTAATTCCTTTGGGCTGCCCAGGAATCCTTTGGCTTTGCACCTACACCCTCCTCTATGGAATTCCCTGCAAACACAGTACCAGAAGTGCTCCTTCAGAGGAGCCAAAGTCCCTCGGGCAGTTCGTTGAAGAAAGGCTTTTGCCCACCAGCCCAGTCCAACACTGCCATCCTCAGGATTCCAGCTGCACCACCAGCCAGGTGGGACAGACTGTGCTGATGGAAAGCCTGGATTCTGACAAAGTTCAGACACTGCTGTGCCAAGAACATCCTACAGAGTCCTGAAAACCCCAACCAACTGACCCTCATTTTGTGACTGCTCTACTTCACACAGGGAGAAAAACAGATATTAGTGAAAATGCCAATTCTCTAGAGTTTTTTTAATGATTAACACTGAACAAATCCTGCTTGTTACTGTCTTCACCAATACTACATTCAGCTCAGCATTAGATAATAAAAATAAATTGCACTATAAAATCCCATTAAAAGTCTTAGTTAAGCTGAAAGATAAAAGGCAAAACATTATTTCATATAAGCTGCCAGAGGCCACGGAGACAACCTGCATTTCTTCTACTTGTGAGCATTGGTGTGCAAATGCCAGGACAAGACCAACTCCCAGGTCTTCACTTCAGCATAGGAGAGGCAAAGAAGTTACCCTGATGCCCAAACTGGGTTGTTGACTTGCTTTTGCTCCCAAATCTAATTCAAGAGAAACACAAGAGTATCAGTCTGGAATTCTGGTCACAGAGGTTCAACACTGTCCCTTTTCCAGGGAGCATTCACCCAAATCTCACCCACCTCCCAGACAATGTTCCTCCCCCTACCATGAGAGGATGTTTGTTACCCAAACCTGCTGCTCCCACAGCACAGATTAAGGGAGGGCTCACTGAGAGGTAAGTGCCCCCAAATGTCTCAGTTCTCCTAGAGCCCCCAAAATCCCCTGCAGTCATCCCAAACATGGCATGACAGCATCCCCTGGCACTCACTTGGGGGTGGTCTTGCTGAAGGTGGAGCGGACCCTCTGGGACAGGGAGCTGGACGAGGGAGTCTTGGAGAGCTGGTGCTCTGGGGTGGTGAGAGGGCCCAGGATGCTCACTGCCAAAAGAGAGCAGCACAGTGTGGGGACAGCTGAAGATTTCTTTGCCATGCAGGGAACATCAGGCATTCCCTGGCATCTGTGAAAAGCACTAGACAAATCTGGCATTTCCTGGCACACTTTGCTTTTCCCTCTGCCTCATGAAGTGAGAAGCTGCTGGCTCTGAGAGCCTCCCAGGCTGTGTGGATTGAGGGTGGTTGTTTTTAGTAACAGAGCAGAAGGCAGGATTACCTTGGACCTCAGGGGTCCGTGGAGTGGAATAGGCGTTGGTGTTCTCAATCACGTGTGCTGGGTCAATGTTCTCCTGCTCCACCATCATCAGCTGGCTCCAGTAGTCCATGGGCAGCAGCAGGAGTCGCTCCACCACCTACAGAGACACCAGTGAGTCACTGACCACAGAATCATGGAATGGCTTGGGGTGGAAGACATACAATCCCCACGTCTGTCCTACCTTGGGCTGGCGCTTCGTGTCCTGCAGCAGGGTCACGGGGTCAGGATCTGGTACCGCGTGGGCAACGATGGTGGGGCCAAAGACTTTGGCCAAATTGGAGATGTCCATTTTAGTGTCTGGGCTCTGAGCCACCCTGCATTAAAAGAAACATGGAAAGAATGTAGCTTCCCCCCTTCATTTGTGATACAAATCCCCTGTCCCACACACACTTGGCCTCTGAATGAGCAGGTTTGTTCCAGAATGAAGAGTTCATGCTCACAAGCAGTAACCAGACCCAATTAGAAAAAGTACCAAAAAGCACCAGTGGACTAATCTTCCCCTTCCAAGTCACAGAATGGCTTGGCTTGGGAGAGATCTTCGAGATCACCTCGTTCCAACACCCCTGTCCATCAGGAGGTACCTCTGCAGGTGGACCATGAGGAAAGCCAAGGTGTCCCTGTTGGCCTGAGGAAGTTCTCCAACTGCTTGGTACATAGCAGCAATGCTGTTATCCTCATCTGGGATTTCTAGCAGGAAAAAAGAATATTTAGACCTAAGAAAGTGCTCCCAGGAGCTGCAGTATTCCCCTCACACTCACAGCTACCCTGAGAAATAAAGAAGCCAGAAACATCTCAAGGTTTGCTAATAATCTTGTATCCTGCCCAACTAGAACTCAGGCACAAGGGCTCCAGCTGGAGATGTCACACAGCCATTCCTCACCTGCAGCTTCCATGAAAGTCTTGTTTAACCGGAAAGTGAGCAGGGGCTCTTTCAGGCTGCGCAGGAAGTCCTTGAGAAGGCCACAGATGGCGTGGATATCGTCCACCTTACTGAGCAAAGGAATGTTCTTTGCTCTGAGAAACTTCTCCTTCAGCTCCCTCACAGTCTTGTCACAGCCAGAGATGCGGTAAATGCCCGTCTGTTGGCGCAAAGCTTGGCTCAGAGGAGGAGGTCAACTGGCTTTCTTCCATCCCCACCTTCTCCCCACACCTGAGTCACCCACTAAGCAGCACAATGCACGCCATAAATAAGGGATATTTGGGTTAACAATTTGCTTCCCTAACACCACAACCCATTTCGTTGGCACTGTTTCACAACTCATTTTCTTCTTACCTCATGCAGCCCTCGTTGCTCAATCTCATTAACACAGTGCACGATGATGGAAGGGATCATTGGAGGAGTAGAAGGGACAAAATCCATCAAGGTGCCCTAAAAGGCAGAAGGGAAAGTAAAAAAAAAAGATGGATTCAGTCACCAAGACATGGAAAATACTCTCTCAGGAATTCACAGCAAGATTTGTTGCTCTTCTCAGGACTGATGAAGAAACATCACATCCATCAGCACAATGCTGCATCGCCTGCCCAGAGCTGCCACCTTCCCCACTCAACGCCCTCCTACCATCACACCCCTACACCCCCTCTCTGCTTGTGCAATGATGCATTAGCGAGCTCATTTGCATGTCATTATGCAGATCTGAGCAACAGGAGCTTTGCTGGGGAAGGCAGCCCTGGAGCTGAGCAAGTCCCAGGGCAGGGTGGCCCCCATGGCGCCAGCCCCAAGCCTGAGGCAGGGTGGCCCCTCTGGTGGTGCCAGCCCCAGGCCCGAGGCAGGGTGGCCCCTCTGGTGGTGCCAGCCCCAGGCCCGAGGCAGGGTGGCCCCTCTGGTGGTGCCAGCCCCAGGCCCGAGGCAGGGTGGCCCCTCTGGTGGTGCCAGCCCCAGGCCCGAGGCAGGGTGGCCCCTCTGGTGGTGCCAGCCCCAGGCCCTGACCCACCTCCCCGATGCGCACTGGCGTGCCCGTCAGCGTGGGGATGCAGGGCAGGGGGCAGCGCTCCCGGCACTCGGGGTGAGCCACCACCCGGCAGTCTCTGCACTTCAGGGAGATCTTCCCAAACTTGACTCTCTTGCCACACGGGACACATGATTCTGGCTTGATAACCTGGTGATCCAGAGCACACAGATGGGAGAGATTAGTGCAGTGTAGTAACTCAGCAGGAATTCAACTGGGTAACAGGTCTCTGGTACAGGTCATACTGACCTGAGACTAATCACAGAATCATGGAATAGCCTGAATTGGAAGGGAGCCACAGAGATCATCAGTGCAGCTCTGGGCCTTGCACAGACACCCCAACAACCCCACCCTATGCATCCCTGGGAGCATTGCCCAAACCCTCCTGGAGCTCTGGCAGCCCTGGGGCCATGCCCATTCCTGGGGGAGCCTGTTCAGTGCATGACCCCCCTCTAGGAGAAGAGCCTTTTTCCAACATCCAGCCTAAACCTCCCTTGGCAGCCTCTTATCACACACATTCCAAGATGGAAGGAGATGCTTTTCCACCTCCTCCTGCCTGAAGACCCACCGTCTTTGAAACAAAGTCATGCAGCCTCACTCCCCCGTTGTGCTGGGGGGTGCTGGAGCCATCGCTGTCCTGCTTGGACTCCAGCTGCTTACTGCCTATGCTGGACTCGCTGTTCCAGGGCTGCAAAGGACCTGGAAGACACAAGAGGAAGAGGCTGGAATCACACTTTGCCCCCAAAAGCATGGGCTTCATAAATTAGAAGCAGGTCGCAGGTCCTGGAAGGAATAAGGAACATTTCAGGTGCAGCTGTGTCAGGACAGGATGGGGATGTTACACCTACCACTCTTCCTGCGGCTCCTCCGAGGGTAAGGCACAGTCTGGATGGTAGAAATGGCTTCAATTGGGCCACCATCGTTGGGGACCATCACAGTGGTCTTTGCTACTATGGATTCATTAGCCTGGAATGACAGATACACCAGTGGCAGCAGTGCTGACAGAACACAGGAGTTCCAGCAGCCCTGGGAACAGGCAGGAACTGTGGCCAGGTGTACACAAACCCAGCTGTGACCACCATACCTGGTCTGCTGTGTTGCTAATGGACCTGGATTTCTTCTGAGGAGCTGGGGGGCCTTCAGCAAACTGCCTGGAAGAGCGCTGAAAAGAGAGCACATCCTTGTCTCAAAGCAGGAATGCTGCTCACTTGGCATTACACTGGCCCAGGATGGCCAGTGAACACTTCATGCATCTGTGGTGTGTGCAGACAAGTCCTTCAGGGGAACCTCTGTTTCATGGCAACCTTGGAGGTCCCAGGAAGAATTAGAGAACCTCTTTAAAATTTTCCTAGCCAGCTTTATAATTTAGATCAGAAAAAAAAAAAAGAAACCCGACCTAAGAAAGGAGGGCAAGAAAGCCCCAACAAACCCACAAACTACACACACAAAAAACAACAACTAAGCAAGTCCCAGACTCTTCCCAGCTCCACTAGGTGATGGTTTCAGGCTCTTTCCCACCTGTATGTTCGGCAGATTAAAGTAGAACAAGCACAAGCTCCTTTACAGAATAGAAAAATGTTAACTTCCTACATCATTTTCCCCTAATCTGGGAGTTGTTAATAATCTCCAAGTGTTTTCTTGCAAACCCCAGACAGAAAAAATCCAGGATACACAGAACTCCACTCGTGTTCAGTACAAAAACAATGATATCAGACCTAGACTTTAATCTAAACCAGCACAGCAGCAGCGCAGCCATTCATTCGAGGTCTGACTGTGTTTAGTGGCTCAGAGGTCACTACAGGTGGCTGTGAGGTGACAGATGGTGGCATTGTGGCAGCCAGGGGGAACAAAGCAAACTATGTGACAGGAACAATTGAACAATACCCGCTTCTCTCTTCTCTTCAGCCTGACAGCTTTCACCACCGAGGAATCCCAGTCCTGGGGAAAGACACAGCTCTGGTTAATGGTAAATAGCACACAGCCCTTAGCCAGGGCTTTCATCAAATTTTAGCCAACAGCACACTCGGGAAATGCAAATCAGCTCAGCCAGGTTAATATCCCAGCAATCCAAACACAAAGGGTCTCTGGAGATCAACCCCCTCCCCTCAGGCTTTACAGGGGAGGAGAACTTCAGAAATGGAGTTACATTACCAGTGAGTCATCGCTCTTGTCAAAGCTGATGTCTGACAGAATTGAGCCAGATTCGTCTATTGTAGACAGCCTAAGAAACAAAAATTAGAAGAATCTTGTATCAGTTTGGCTTTCAGTCAGTCACGGTTCCAGAACAATCCCACTGACTCAGAAGAGCCGTATTTTAAAGAGGAACAAAAAGGGGAGCTGTTGACATGGGTGAGGAATGTGTCACAGGGGCCGACAGCTGGATTGATGCCTGACGCTTCAGATAAAATGCTGCTTCCCTACCTTTTGTTGCCTGCACTTCCCACAGAAGCCTGTGGCCTGTTCAGGAAGGCGAGGACAGACTTCTGCTCCTCGCTGAGCTGGATGCTGCCGGAGGCATCGCACATGAGCAGCTCCCGAATCAGCTGGATTTGCCGCTCCTGCCAGCACAGATAACATCAGCAGCTGGATACACTGTGTTTAATTACTGTAAGACCCGACCCAGTGCTTGAGATACCAGAGATAAGCTCTCCGAACTTGTGTCAGTGGATTGCTAATGGCTGCAGGCAGGTAATGGCAGTTCAGACAGGTAATGGCAGCTCAGCTCTATCAGCAGCCAGTCTCCTTTCCCAGATCAAAGCAGAAGGCTGCTCCGAGGAGCCGAGCCAATTCCTTGCTTTTTATTTTTCCTTTCCTCCCCATGAGTGCCAGTCCTTCTTTGCCACTGATCAATGCAGTTTAATCGCCTTGTCTCCACACTGCTGGGTAACACAGGAATTACTCACCAGCTTCTCACAGTCCATTTCAGCTTTTTGCCTCCGTTTGATCTCCACATCCACCTGATTGCGGGCGTGTTTCAGCTTCACGTCCAGGGCACTGCGCTCAGCTTCCGTCTTCATCAGGAGATCTTTGTACCTGCCGAGCTCCTGCTCTGTTTTCTGCCATTTCCTCCGGTTCTCCTCAAAGTTCTTGGCTAACTGAATAAACTCTGGGGACAGAACACATGAAGCCTCAGCTGGGCAAGCAGAGGAGCAGCTGACAGCAGGTATCTGCTCACACTGAATCCCAGGATTCTGGAGGTTGGAAAAGACCCCATTCCTACCTTGTCACCCAGCCCACAGCACTGAGTGCCACCTCCAGTCATTCCCTGGACACCTCCAGAGATGGGCACTCCAAACCCCCCTGGGCAGACCCCTCCAATCCCTGACTACTCTTTCCAGGAAGAAATTCTTCCTCCTGATGCCCAACCAGCTCCCAGCCGAGGCATGGAGACCCCAGCCTTTGGGCCAACCCAGCCACACAAGAGATGCCCATGAGCTCTTCCATTTCTCAGACCAAGCCCTTCCTGTCAGCACCGGCCAGAAGAGCTGGAACACGAGACAAAGCCCGTCTGCTACAAGCAGAACATGGCCCTGCACATAAATTCAGCTGGGACATGATGTTTCTCCACAAAGGAAAAACCCAGATCAGACTGGTTTTAGCATCTTCAGCAGATTTTTCTGGAATAAAACTCACGGCATTCATTTCCTTCGCTCAGGAGCTCAGCCTGGCGTGTGAGCTGCTCGAACAGACCCCGCAGGTTCACCATGGCAATCTCCATCCTCCTGCCAAAAAGCCACAGCTAAACAAGCAGCCCAGCCCTTCCCTCCCCCCTCCGAGCAGAAACCAGCCCAAAGGAAAGAGAACCAGCCTCAGGGTTACTGGCTGTAATGCTTTCAAGCGGGTTTGAGAAGCTGCACCAACAAAACTCATGTTTTATGGAGATACATGCATCTACTTTTTCTCATTGGGAATGAAAATCCACAGCCCTGCACAATTTATGGATAACAGAGTCTTGGAGAGAGGCAGATCTGCCCACCTTAGTGCTTCCACTATCCCTCAGCATGGCACAGAACCCAAGGCAAGAAGAGGGATCCCAAGTCCTTCCCTTCTGAAAGGATACAGAACACAGCCCGTGCCCTGTCTACAAATAACTTGGTACTATCTAGGCCACTAAAAACCTGCAAGTTTTCAGCACTTTGCAAGATAAAAATAGGAGCAACATTCTGGAGAATTTTAATACAGTTTTAAATTTAGCTGCATTTTAACTTACAGCTCCTCCTGCAAATAGCTGTTAAAATTCAAGCAGTCAGCACATTTCTCTCAAACAGCAGCAACAACGGCATAAACAGAGGCAGTGAAGGGGAAAGTCTCCAGCTCAGCAAGACAGAAATGACTTCACGAGAGCGAGAGGTGGTTGGGGCAGGCAGGGCAGCCGGGGCTGGGGCATGAGCTGGCTTGGGAGAGGTGCCAGCAGGGAACAACCCGCCAATACAGAAGGCTTTGAGGTACCTGTTCCACAGGTGCAGACCTCACAGGCACACCGATACCTCGATACTTTCTCTATTAATTGCATTGCGAGGTGTGGAAGAGCTCTGCCCGTGCGAGCTCACAGCACGGGGCACGCCCAGCTCGGTGCCTCAGTTACCAGCGCCAGCACCTCCATCCCCGCGCCCACCGCGACCCCCGAGGCCGGGAGGCCGCAGGGACCAGCCCGGCCCGTGGAGCGCACTCAGAGCCGGGCGACCGGCGCTCCGACACCACCGGGGTGGAATGGGCCTGGGCGGGTCCGGGGTCCGTTCCCCTCAGCCCTCAAGGCTCCCCGCACTCCCCCGAGCCCCCGGTTCCTCCCGGCCCGGCCCCGCACTCCCCCGAGCCCCCCGGGCTCCCCTCAGGCTCCCTCACCTGGGCCGCGGCTCCGGCCCCAGCGGCGCGCGCAGCCCCAACGGCCCCGCGCTCCGGTTTGAATCCGCGCCGCCAGCCAATCCCCGAGCGCCCCGCCTCCCCGCTTCCGGCCTCTCATTGGCTGCGCTCAGCGCGCTCCTGAAGCCAGCCCGGCGCCATGTCTGCTGAGGGCGTGGCTTGCCTGCTCGGCGGGACCGGGCGTGGGCGCGGCCGCGCGCGCGCCGAAGCCGCCCGGGCGCCATCTTTGCTGCTGGCCGCTGGAGCCACGCGTTGCGTAGCAACGGGGACGCCGGGAGGGCCCGGGACGCTCCGGCCGGGGCCTGCTCCTTGTCCGCCGCTCCAGAGGGGCTGTGCTGGGCAGGAAGAGCCCTTCTCAGGCCAAACCTGGTTGTTACGGTCAGCAAAGCCATTGGCACAGGGCTTGTGTGGCCCCGAGCCCCCCGCGCTGGTTCTGCAGAGGGTCGGTGCAAGGGGCTGGGTGCAGTCGGGGAGAGGTGAAATTCACTGCGAGGCTGTTTATGGAGTGTTGTCACTCGAGAAATACGATGCCTTGCCTGCTTTTCCTCTTCAAACGTTGATTTGAGTAACAGCCGGCAACTTGTGCCAAAGGCAAAACCCATTTCAAGCCACATACGAGTCTTCCCTGTGCAGGCGTTTAATATGCAAACGGATAAAACCCAAACCTAACAATTGCACAAAGGGAATTCACATAATCATAAAATAACAACGTGCTTTAATCTTTTAAATCTGAAACAAAACAGCGGGTAATTGAAGAATGGATATTAGCAATTAGAAAGCGGAACTAAATGCTGAAAATTGCGCAGTGGAAAGGGGCGTTCATAAAGCAGATTGCTCTCATCATCCAGCTGCTTTGTTGGAGCTGCTTTATTTAGGGTATATAGTTTGTTTTACCTTAATAATAATTAATTCGCAATAGATTGTAAAAGGCCTCAAGATCTGTGGAAAAGTAAAAATTACTGAGGCTTCCTTGAAGAAGAGAGGCAAAATTATTACATTTATAGGGGAACTGAGGCCTAGAAGAGACACAACTCATCCTCTGAGCCCACGGCCAAGTGAGAGAAAGGTCCTGACCTTGATATATTACCTTATAGTGCAGGAAACGGCCCAAAAGGCCAATTTGCCCCAAGCTGGAGGTTGAGGTTACACCTGGCTGTGCGAGAGCCTCCTGTGCAGGTGCACCCCTGGTCTGAGATGGGCTCAGTGCTCGGGGCAGCCCTGCCGCTCCTGCCAGGACCGACTCCTCACAGCTGGGACGCCGCTCTGGCAGCCCTGTCTGGGGCAGGCGAGGTGGTTTAGTGCCTGCTGAGCAGCTGAGGAGGCTTCTGCTCATAAGCAAATTCTGTTCTCTTTCCAGTTGCCGTCCGCAATCTCGTGCCAATAAAAAAGCACATTGATTGAGGTGCCAATAAAAAAGCACATTGATTGAGGTGCCAATAAAAAAGCACATTGTTTGGGAGGATTGCCCCCGCGGCGCCTGGGGGGGTTCCTGCAGGAGGGGCTGGGCTGGGCTTTGCTGCACAAATTACATTTCTTCATTTGTGTTCAGCCTTCCAGGCCCTCCTCTGAGTCAGGGGGGTCTGAGCACCCCAAAAGGCTCCTCAGAACCCCCCCACCCTGCGACGTGGGCCTGGCAAATGGGTTCCTGCTCAGGGCCAGGCTCTGAGCCCATTGTGGAGTCTCTTTTCTCCTCCTGAGCTGGTGAATGCTGAGAGCACGGAGGTCAGCAGCACCTTTCATTTGCAGCTTTATTCCACGGCAGGAGAAAGGCAGAAGGGCTGAGGGCCTTTTCAGGAGCTGCTTTATGGCAAAGTAATTATATTCTCTTTTTGTTTGTGTCAGGAAAAGGGGGGGGAGAAGCCTTGAAATGTCTCATCTGGGAAACCGTTAATAGAATTTATGCTAATTTGATGATTCCGGCGATTACTGGCGGAAGCACTTCACATTCTCAGGCAGCAGAAATTCTCCTGCAGCTCCTCCCTCAGCCTCCCTGGGTTGGTCTTCAGCCCCTTCTCCTCCTGCAGCCACCCCAGACCTTCCCTGGGCAGCCCTGGCTGACCCCGGAGAGCGACCCCGGGATGTCACCAGGCTGTCACCAGGATTGGAGCCGATCCCAGTGGCATCCCTGGCCACCCCATTCCTCCATCTCTGGGGGAAAAGGGAAGGAAGCTGCCCCAGTGCTCACAGAGAGCAAAGTGCAGAGCCCAAGCTCTCCCTGCCAGCCTCATCCTCTGGTGGAGCTTTGCAAACACCGACTGCTCTGCCCAGCTCCTGTAATTAACTCTGCAATTGCAAACCCATTTGTGCAGCTTTGTGCTCAGGGGAAACCTTTATTAAGTTCCTTTTAATCCAAAACCAGTTAGACCACGATGGTCTTCATAAACAGTCATTCAAAAAAAAAAAAAAAGTCAGGGGCAGGCAAGGGAAATTAGAAACTTTAAGAGAGCGACCTTTCTCCAGGGGAAAAAAAGGGAGAAAAATATTATTTTAGGTGCATTTCTCTTGATGCATTCATACAGCAGGGGTGTTAAAAGGAGTTGTTCAGTATTGCGAGGAAAAAAATCCGTCAGGCTGAGCAGGGAGGGCAGCCGGGGTTTAGCCAGAGGCAGATGGACCTTTTAGGGAATTAATTTCTGATTTCTCCTGGCTGGCCAGAGCCAGAGGCCGGCAGATGGCATCAGGCTCATGTGCTGGGTGGGAGCTGCAGGGCCTGGGCCATCCCTCAGCAGGGCAAAATGTGCCCAGAGCATCACCCCCGGGGCTGTGAGGAGGGGGATGATGAGCCCTGGGGGCTGTGAGGAGGGGGATGATGAGCCCAGGGGGTCTTTGAGGAGGGGGATGATGAGCCCTGGGGGCTGTGAGGAGAGGACCAAAGGGGCCCTGGTTTTGCCATCAGTCCAACAACAAACCAGGTTCATCTGGAACGTCCCACCTGAAAGAACCCGGGATGTTTCTTTTATCAACTTCAGAGTGAAGGTCACTTGGATGGGATGAGCCAAACCCGCCATGAACGGTGCATTAATGTCAGCAGAGAAGCCACGGCCTTATCCTGAACTCCTTAAAAAACAAAGGGAGTCTCTATTGCCTTCATCTGGCTTTTAATGAATGACCTCTTGTCGCCGGGAGCGGCGTGCGGTGACAAAGGACCTTTGTGGGCCGATATTTATGATTTCATTTAAGCCAGGGAGCAAGCTGAGGGAGAGGGCTGGAAAATAAGAGCTGAGCTGATGGTTCTGCCTTTAAACTCAAGGGATCTTTATCTAGTTTTTGTATTAATACAGTTGTCATCTCTTAAATATTTGAGCGACTCTCGGCCGTGAACGCTCCCAGGCCGGAGGGACTCTCTGACTCCGGCTCTCCCACGCCCACACCCTCCTCTGGACCCGAGTGTTGGGGAGGAGGGAAGGGTTTGCATTTTCTTAGTGACCCCAAACCTCACCCATACAGGCAGCCTGCTGTGGGTGCCCACAACCTGCTCATGGGGGGCCCCGGGCTCCAGCACCCCTCCCCACACCAGCGACTTGCCAACACTGATAAATTTTTGCCTTTTCCTTGGGCAGGCCTTGGTGGAGGATTAACCAGCTGGGAGTCGGGAGTGAGAGCGTGTCCCCTCTCCTTTGCCATGCAAACAGAGAAAATTAATCTTCCAGCTTCCTCTGATATTTGGGCTGAATTACAAGCTGGGAGCGGAGATAAAGGAAGGCACAGGTACAGCGGAGCCGGGCTGCTGGCACAGGGCTTTGTCCGTGCAGATAACGCTCCCCTCCTGGAGTCATGCATAATTCACCAGCCTGCCTCCCTGTCCTGGTCATCCCTCCCTCTGCTCGCTCCGTTCTCCTCCCGGAGCAGCTGGAAGCTCCCTGTCCGAGCGAGCCATCGTGTGTTTGTGTGCAGAGCCACAGCAAACCTCGCTGACAGCGTGGGACAAAGGTACGGGGACCTTGTCCCCTCTGCTGGAGGCTGATGGAGCTGTGGGTAACACCCCAGAGCCTGTGCTGGCGTGGGACACCGGTGCCACCCTGCAGTTCCCACCTGCAATCCAGCCCCAGCCCAGTAGCACGCCCGCTCCTGCCAGGCCTGGGCTGTGTTTGGGATGCCCATCACATCCCAGCTCTGCCAACCACGCTATCTCCCTAAATCCCTCCACGTTCTACTTGGATAGAGGTTACATCCTCCGGGACACCAAGCCCGGCATTAACAGACACCAACTGCATTTTATTTGGTCGATCATCCGGAGGCTCTTGACAGAACTGTGCCACACAGAGCGGGAAAGCCATGGAGGTTTTCCACAGCCACCAAGAGTTCCTCTCCCAGAACAAAGCGAGAACAGCCTCGGTCACTCCCAGCCAAACAGCAAACACACACACACACCTGCTTAATGATTTTTGCTTTGTAAACGAAAGCGGTGCCATGAGTTTAATAACCACTGCTTGGGAGTAATTGGGGCGATTATTGTATGGCCCAGGGGGAAAATTGCAGCTTGTTATCTCCAGGGAGTAGCATTAGGATCCAGCAGATAATCAGACCGTTATTTGTTGCACTTCAGATGACATTTCTCATGGATTTAGAAACGATAGTGATCAAGCCATGTTTTCAGAGCCACTGCCAAGCTGCGGAGTCCAGAGACCTGGAAGCTAAATAGCACCTGAAGCTGCCTGGGACAGCTGCTCTTCCAGCAGGAATAACAGACTTGTGTGCCACACTGAGCTCAAAGACATCCAGACCTCAGCAGCACTCGTCTCTTCTTTAATTTGGGCTTCTCATAAGGAAGACAACACTGAGGATGAGGATGCAAAGGGGGGATATCACATCTAACATGCCACCAGCCAGATCTATACTCATACTCAGGTTTCTTTGAGACCTTCCCTCCTGTTCCTCCCTCTCCACCCCAGTCAATGGCCTCTGTCTGTGTACCTCCAGCAGCCCTGAAACTTGAGGCTTGGGCAGGAGCTGCAGCATCAGGGCTGTTGTCTGCATGGTCCTGCAGAGACCAGCAGTGCTGGGCACCTTCCCTGTGCCATGGCCCCATCCCCTGAGCAGCTCCATCGGTGCTGCATCTCCCTAAGATATTTGTGCACCCCCAACAGCAGCTTTCAGAAACCTTGGGGGTTTCTGAGCTGGGGGAGGTAGTTCCAGCAAACCCAGATGGGGCAAGACACAGCACAGTGACACAGCTCCAGTGACACAGCCCCGGCAGCAGCCCCGCTCCTGGCACCCCACACCCTGCTCACCCAGCTCCCAGGTGCAAAGGGGTTTTTTTAGCAAGGCTAAACCCTGCCAGAACCCCTGGCACATTCTCTTTTGTAGGTTTGCTGCACAGGAGCATCCCCAAATCCTGGTTTGGGCTCTGCTGCCAGGGATGGGCTCACAGATGACACGGCAGCAGTGAGGATCCTGCCAGGCCTGGAGAGCTGAGCCAAGGCAGCTCCGCTATTGATCCCCGATCAATGACAGCTCAAGGCCTGGAAATGACAGCGCCTCTGCCCAGCCCTCAGCTCCCAGCCCAGGCTGGAGGCTCACGCAGAGGTTTAGCAATAATCCGAGGCAGCAGCGGGGATGGGAAGAGCCTCTTGCAGCAGGTGGGTTGTTCAACAAATTGGAGACATAACGAGACAAAAGGCACAGAGGAAGGAGATCTGGTGGGACTGGACCTTTATCTCTGGCACGCTGGCCGCCAAATCTTTGTGCAATATTTATCAAGGGTGAGCGGACAGGAGAATTGGCAGTCGATGCAAAAGTGAGGAATTAAAGCCACTGCCATCCTTATCTCCCCGGCAGAGCGAGGGGTGGGCGGGAGCTGCCAACCAGCCCAGGGCAATTGACTTTGAAACCATTTGTGGATTTAACGAGTCCAAACTTTATTAGCTCAGCTGATGGGGAGCAGAGCAGAAGCACCAGGAGGGCAAACCAGCACATCCACATCCTCCGGCTGCCTGAGCTGAGCGCTGCCTCCGGCCGGCATTTCCACTGGAAAGTCCCTTGTGTCACCGGTGAGACATTGCAGGGCTGGGGGACAGGGCAGAGCCGGCCCGGAGGCTCCAGGGAAGGGGTGTTTCAAGCCCAGTTAAAACTCACTTTTAAACCGAGCAGCTGCCGCACTTTCCTTCCTAGTTTCCCTCAGCAGTGAGACAAAGGCAGGCGATGCTCTGCCCTCGGGACAGTCACGTTTTGCACAGTCAAAGGCACAGCTCCTGGGGAGAGCAGACACTACTCGGCACTTCCAGCCAGCCTGTGAATCTGCCCCGGGGGACACAGCCAGGAAAAACACAGGGCAAGGGATGGATAGAGCCCCCATAACCACAGAGCTCCAGGTCAGTCCATCGAGGGGGTTTGTGCAGAGCCATCCCCAGGGAGGGCAGCTCAGCCCCCGGCCGGGTGCCCTGGCCCTGCTGGCTGTGGATGGCGAGCAAAGGGCTGCTCCATTGCCAGCATCCCCTGGGAATCCCCAGTGATCACATAACGCCTGTAATTAACTCGATTATTGGCTTTTCTTTTGCTGAGACTGCACGTTCAAGATGGGCTCCATCTGCTCCTTGCAGGGGCCTGGCTGCTGCAGGAGGGGACAGAGCCCCTCCTTCCAGAGAAATGTGTCATTCTGCCAGCAGGGAACAAGGACAAGGCCATGCTGGGGGGCAGCAGCAGCCCCTGGACAATGGCTGTGGGTCCAGCTGCCCAACACCCCCAGCGCTTTCATCACACACCAAACTCTGCCAACCAGCCTTGTCCCAGACCCGGCTCCACCGGGGCCATCAGCTTTGCTAAATTGTTTAAGGGGATTTTCATCTCTCCGTTTAATTTCTCTTCGATGCAAATAAAAGCCCAGGAAGCCAAGTGGGAGATGCTGGACTGCCGTGCATCGGGTGGCTGCTGGCAGGAAGATGCTCTGATCTGTGCCTGGAGCATCCAGGGCCACATTCCCCCCCTGCGCCACACAATCCCTCCCGCAGAAATGGGACACGAGCACCGAGAAGCGTCAACACCAGAGTAATTCCCAGCTACAGCCCTTTCCAGGCAGGCTCCCCCTTTGGCCCTGCTGTGGTTCTCATAAATCCTCCCCAGGTTATTCCAGCCGCTGTCAGGGAGCCGTGGCAGCAAATCTGAGCTTAGCTGGGAGCGTGGAGCCCGCGGGTCCCCAGCACCCATCTGCGCCGCCTTTGTCTCTGCAGCCTTTGAGCCACTCTTCCCCTCCTCTCTGCTGCAAAGAAACGCAGGAGTTGCAACATTGCTTTAATTTGTTTGCCAGCTTTCAGAGATGGAGAGGCTCCTGCTCCCATCGGTGCCGTTTGAGGATGCCGGCAGCGTTAACCCTTTGGGTCCCACGCCCCTGAGCTGCTGGAGTGGCTTTGGCACACCCGGGACACACGAGCTGCCTGCTCCAGCCCTGCTCTGCAGCCGACCTGGCACTTCCCACATGGAGGGATCCATTTCCCCTTCCAGCTACCCTCAGCATTTCCGTAATGAGATGAGTTTTGTTGTGACCACAACCAGTGTCAGAGGGAATAAAAGACAAAGTGATCCAGACAGGGCCTATGGCAGCGACAAGGACACGAGGACAAACAGCCACCAGCAAAGCCAGGGCAGTGCGGGTGGAGAAATGGTGTGGGACGAGTGGGACAGCACAGGGGGATGGGCTGGATCTGCACCCAGGGAGCAGCTGGGAGTTCCTGTTGTCCTGTGCCATACACGGCACATCCTGGGATCTCACCTGGGCACACACACCTGAGTGCCATGACCTGCTCCTGGTCTGGGCCTTCAGCAAGGTGCCAGCTCTGGGAACACCAGCGTGGCCCAACAGGGGCATTTCTGCTCAGGTAGTTCCAAACCGGCTTCTGATATGGATATCAGAGCAGGAAGAGAGCAAGAAGCCGGGGGGATGGCCTTGGGCAGCACTGCAGGGCCACTGGCAACCACACACTGACCCTGTGTCCTGTGGAATGAGCTCGTTTGATGTCTGCCCCACACTTCCACCTTCAGGTCCCATCCAGCCTGAGCATCTTCAGCCCCTTCAGTCCAGGGCAGCAGCCCCAAGGCTCTGTGTGTCCCAGGAGAAGCTTTCTCTGGACACTGGGTGAAACAAGTGGGGACAGCAGGAGCCACCCAAGCTGGAATTTGTGCACAGGGAAAGTGTTTCAGGACAGTGGTTGAGCAGGAGCCAGTGGTTTTGCATTGCCTCATGCTAATTGCTTGAGCTAATGAAGCCACACACCCATCTTGGTGATTTTCCACAGGGTTTCCATCCGCCTCTGGTTTTTAAGGTGCTGTCCACAATTCCGGAAAGATGCGGCTGATTGATTCCGGGATGGAAAAAGAGCAGAAACAACTCTGAAAGGGCTGCAAAAAACACACTCAGCCCCAAAGCAGGTGAGGGGCTCCCAAATGCAAGGGTGACAAGCAGCAGGAGGAGGAATTCCCAGCTATCCAGCCCCAGGCGTGCAGTGTTGGTGCAACACAGACACAGCGTTGTGGCTCTTGCTGAGGCTGCTGGTGAGGAGGTGTTCCTGCCCTCCCACAGGGTACCATCCCCGGGGAGTTTGCTGCCTGGCTCTTGGGGATGGTTCCTGCTGCCAAACCCAAGCCACCTTCCCCATGGCTCCGTGCCTCCACCCTGCACTGCAAGGCGCACGGTTGTTAAGCAGTTCAACCTCCTTTTCATCCCGAGCTCAGTTCTGAAGGTTTAAATAGAAAGATATCAAAATAAAAGATAATTGTTGAGAAAGATGAATAGGGGGAGAAAAAAACCCCATCAGCACGGAGGAACTCTTGTCTAATTTCTCACCCACGCAGAGCACAGCGATATTAGTGCCTTCAACTCTGGTTCGTAAAAGCTTTCATGGCTTTATTACCAGCTCCCCGAACAGCTTGTCCTTTTAATAAGCCAAGGCCTCCAGATAGCAGATCTGCCCATGGGAGATCCCATCAGGACGTGGTTAATCCAGGCAGAAATAGCACAAAGCATCATCACACTCACCTGACTGAGGAAGTCCTTGTCTGAGGCAGGAAAAGGTTAAAACCCAGCCCAAAAAGCAGGGGGAGAGGGCAGGGAGGGAGAGGTGAACCTCCTCTGTGGCGGGTTAACCAGTGCTGCTGGGTGTCCTCACCTTCTCCATCAGCCCTGCTCTCCACAGCCGCTGGCATTGGCGATGGAGGCCTTTAATTATCCAAACTGCTGCCCCTCACAAAATTAAATGCTGCTGAGGATGACTCAGTGTTTAATGGACTGGCTGCTCCTCACGCCGGGAGAGCCAAGCGGGTGCAAGCGAGAGCACGGCACAACACGGCATAAATCACCCGGAGACACCGCTCACGGGGCCCGCTGACCCAGCTGCTTGGAGCAGCCTCTGCTGGGTTTCTACACTGCTGCCTTCACTCAGGATAACCCAGGGGGAGCTCTGGGAGCAGCAGCTCCGGGCATTGCAGCTCAACCCTGCACCCAGGCTGGCTGTGACCCTTCCCCAGCTACCACCACGTGGATGAGCTTGATTAAGAAATCCCACGGAATCACCAGGCTGGCTGTGCTGGGCTCTCTGTTCCCGAGATTTAGATGAGGTGGTGTCCTTTGGAAAGGTCTCAGCAATGATCAGATGTGGTTTAGAAGGCAAACAGGTGCCAGAGGATGTGATACAAAGCTGGTCTCTGCCTTTGCACCACGCTCGGGCCAGCCCAAGCCAGCATGGCAAGAAGCAGCTCTGTTAATAGCCTCGTTAGTCTCACCAAGATGCTGAGGCTTTGGCTTCCAGCAGATAATTAACGATGTGCTCATGAATTAGGAAACCCTGGACCTCTACCAGAATCTCTGTGGAGGCTCGTGGTTCAGAGCTGGAGCAAGGCAATGTCTCAAGGAGCAGCACAAAGCAAAGGGCATGGCCAGCAGGGACTGGCACAGACCTTCTTTGCTTGTCTTTAATGCAGGACCAGTTTTTCTCCAGGTACCTGACACCTGGAGCTGGAAAACAGGAAAAATTTCTCCATGAAAAATGTTGTCAAGCCCTGGCACAGGCTGTCCTGGGCAGCAGTGGAGGCACCATTCCTGGAGGGATTTAAGACACGGCGATGTGGTGCTTGAGGACACTGTGGTGGCCTTGGCAGTGCTGGGGCAGCGGTCGGAGGGTGACCTTGGAAGTCTTTTCCATTTAAAGGATTCTGTGTGGATGCAAGAGTCCCTAATGCTGGAGCTGCCCCACCCATAAGAAGTCCTACTAAGGCCCCACGGTGCCTCATTTGAATACAATTTACTGTCGCTAATGATGCTGATGGTTATTTCCCCAAGCTAGGAAGTATTTGGCCCCAAAATGGGCTCCTGGAAGCAATTTCAGACGGCAGTCTGTAATGCTGGAGCTGATGGAAGCAATTTGCAACCCATTAGCTGCGATCGGCTGTGAAGATATTTTACACATCACTCAGTCCAGGTTTGAGGGGGGATGAAATTTTTACCCCCTCTCCTTTGGAGTTTTTGTCTGGGATGGGGTGAACACCTGAGTGCTGCCTCTGCAGCCCCAGCATGCCAGTGGTGACTTGAGAATGAAATCCCTTAAATACACAAATACAGACCCAGACTGCAGGGCCAGGCACCCCCAGAGCCTCATGCTCCAGGAAGGGATACAGCAGTGCCCAGCACCTCCAGCTCCCACAGGACTAATTGACCATTATTAATTAATTTGTCTCCTGGACAGCAGTGGATGCAGGTGAAGAAGCAATTTTCAAGCCAGGGCTGTGTCCATGGAGGGAGAAAAAGCAAAGCACAACCCCAAAAAAGCATGGAAAAGCATCACTTATCCACCCTTGCCCTGGGGATGCTCTTCCCAGAAACAGGATGGGAGCTGGTTTCCGTAATTGGGGTGTGGGTGGTGGACCAGGGACAAGCTCTGCTGGGAAGGTGAGGAAAGAGCCCCAGGCCTTGAGTTATCCCTTGGCCCAAGCTCCTGAGGTGTTCCCAAGACACGTCTGGGATCCTGCCTGTCTGCCAGAGCCTGTGCTGGGAGCCTCAGCTCTGCAGCACCTTCCCTTAATTACTTTTTTCATTCTAATTAGATCTGAGGGCGGGCTGAGGGGAGCCCTGGTTGCTGAATCCGTGCTCTGAGCACCCATTTTTAACAGGAGGACTCCACCACAGCCACTCACACCCCACCACCCCTCACTAACCCACCCCTTGAAGCCTTTGTGTCTTGCAGTTATCACCTGGGGCTGTTCCCTCCTCACCCATCCCACAGCCCTCGCTGGTTCCTGTCTCTCCCAGCAGGAATTAACACAACCCTCACGTGGCTTCCCCAAAAAATAACACGGAAACGCTCCCAGTCCCCACGCTCCACTCGATTCCAAGGATGCAGCTGCGTTCTCCCTGGACGAGGGCCAGCGGTGAGGAAGTTTCCTCTGCCCGCTCTCCTCCTCCCTGGCTCCTGTAGAAAAGGGTTTGGGGTGTTTGGAGCCCCAACAGCTCCACAAGACCCCCAGGAAACATTCTCCATCCAGGGGAAGCAGCAGAGCCTCTTCCCTGGGGTTTCTTGTGCACTGGAAATCAAGGACTCCCAAGAACGTCCACGTGCTCACCTGCTCCAGCTGAGACCTCCTCCCTCCCTGCCCAGCCCCGCTGCCGGGGATTTACTGTCAATAAAACCACTGCAGAGAGCCACTTCTCATCTGGAAGAAGAGAAGGAGGAGGGGGGAACAACCACTCTCTAAGTGTCCTTCTCCCTTATCCCAGCAGCACATCCTTCTCTGGGCTGCTCTCAGGGTGCTGAGGGAGGGGCAGCATCGCCCGGCAAGGAGCGATGCAGAACGGAGTGGGAAGGGGAGGGCAGAGCTGGTGCCAACTGGGAATGCTAATGCTGCTCTCCCGGCCTCGCAGCCATGTCCCCAAGCTCCAGCAGGGTCATCCCTGAGCCTGGCTCGGGGGTGTCCCTGGCCCCCAGCTCTGTTGCTCCCAGGTGCTCCCGAGCAGGTCCCGCTGTAAAACACAGGGCTCCTGCTCGGGCAGGGGAGAGGATGCTCCAGAAAAGGACCAAACCAAGCGTGCCCAAGTCGTGGGATTTTGGGGGCAGGGTACATGTGCCTCACCCTGCTGTATCCCTGAGTGCCCACGCTCCCGTTTGTGTGGTTCAGGTGGGGACACCGTGCTGGGAAGGCACCTCTGGGCAGAGATGCAGCCTGTGCCTACCCTGGGGTCTGGCTGTCCCTTTCCAACATCACACTAGTAAAGGACATTGAAGCATCCTTTTCCATTTGACTGCAGCCACCTTACTGGGAGCAGTGGGCGGGCTCCTGCTGCAGCCTCCGCACCCAGAGCCGCTGCCGGGGGGCTCAGCTCGGGTGACGAGGGCACCCCGCTCCCCGGGGCACTCACGGGTGCAGCTGGAGGCAGCGGGAGATGTGCTGGCACTGGAGGCAGCGGGGCAGTGCTGTGCAACCCCCCGCTCTGCCCCGGGGAGGAGCAGAGCCCCCGGTGCCTCCTGCCCCGGAGCAGCCCGGGGACAGCGGCAGAAGGCCGGTGCTGGGAGAGGGGCGGCGTGTCCTGAGCAGGGCGAGGGCCCAGCAGGGTCAGTCCCTTCATCGTGACAGGCACCGGCCACAGGCAGCAGAGCAGGGCTGCACGGGGTGAGCCCGGCTGGACACTCGAGGACACGTGTGCCCCATGGCCAGAAAAGGGCTGGAAGCCACGGTTCCCCCCAAAAGGACCAAGCCCGGGGTGTCCCAGCCCCCGCCCGGGCGCGGGGGCCACCACGGGTGAAGCCTGAAGGGCGGGGGAGGCCGCCGCAAGGCAGAGATGGGTCAGGGCTGCGGGATGGGGCCGGGGGGCTCCGGCGGAGCGGGGAGCGAGGAGCCGGAGCATCCCTGGAAGGCGCGGGGGGATGGGAGCGGCACACGCACACGCACACACACATTACCCACATGCACACGGCAGCAGCACCAACAGCCCCTGCCAGCGCCTGCAATCGCTGGAGCGCCGCTCCTGCGCCTCTCCCTCCTCCTCCTCCTCCTCCTCCTCCTCCTTCTCCTCCTCCTCCTCCTCGCTGCCCACCGGCCTGCGGCACCCCTCACCCCTCCGCGGCCTCCGGCCCCACCAGCGCTCAGACAATGACTTCATGCGGATTATGCATCTGAAGAAATCACCAGCTCCCAGATAGCCACAGGGGGAGGTATCCATGTGTTTGGCAGGGAAGCAGCCTCCTGCTCGCCTTCCTTCTCCTCCTCTTATCTCCTCGCACACGGCAGCTGCCTCCTCTCCAGCGATGGTCGCCTGCGGTCCCCCCGCGCGGCGCTGAGCGAGGCCCCGGCGCATCCCCGCTCCCACGCTTGCACCAAGGTACCACCGAGGCTATTTTTATTCCCCCCCTTCTTTTCCGGTTCACCCGCCGCTGCCGGGCTCGGTGCCTCAGCACCCTCGGTGCCCGCACATCTCCCGCTCCCTCCCGTGTTCCCAGCCCCGGCTCCCTCGGCGCAGCGGCAGCACCACCAGTCCAGCTCCAGCCACGGCCGCCGGCCCTGATTCCAGGTTCGCATCCTTCATTCCTTCATCTGCTTGTCGATGCGACAGTGCCATTTGTGGGAGGTGGAGGGGGAGCGGGGCAGGTGGGAGGGGAGGGGGAGATAAGGTGATGGGGGGGTGGGCACAGCACCCCAGTCCTGCCGTGGGATGGGGAGGGCAGGGAGGAGGTGGGAGGGGGGGAAATGCAAGAGGCTGCATCCAAATAAATGTATTTATGTATATATGTATATATGCATGTCTCTGTGTGTGTGTATATATATATATATGTGGAGGCTTGGGGGCAAGAGCAGGGCACAGCAAAGCATCTGCCCCTGGCGGGCGCTGCCGGGCATGTCCCTGCCCGGGGCCGCCGTGGGCTGGGCACCCATGGCACCCACGAGGCACCCACGGGCTCCCTTCTCAGCAGAGTGGCCACCCCGGGGTGCTGGCACTGACCATGATGGACCTGAAAGTGGACGAGGAGGAGGTGGACAGCGGGCAGCCGGTGAGCATCCAGGCCTTCGCCAGCAGCTCCACCCTGCACGGGCTCTCGCACATCTTCTCGTACGAGCGGCTGTCGCTGAAGCGCGTGGTCTGGGCACTTTGCTTCCTGGGCTCGCTGGCGCTGCTCGCCCTCGTCTGCACCAACCGCATCCAGTACTACTTCCTGTACCCCCACGTCACCAAGCTGGACGAGGTGGCGGCCACCAGGCTCACCTTCCCCGCCGTCACCTTCTGCAACCTCAACGAGTTTCGGTTCAGCCGAGTGACCAAGAATGACCTGTACCACGCCGGCGAGCTCCTGGCCTTGCTCAATAACAGGTGGGTGCCGGTAACTTGAGATGGCCCCAGGTGACATCTCAGTCAGTCTGGATGCAGCCAAGAGCCACCAGGTCCTGCTGATGCTCCTGGGCATGTGGCTCCCGCGCTGGGCTGCCCCAGATGGCTCCAGCGCACACAGCTCCCATCCCCAGTGTGCAGCACATGCAGCAAGGCCAGGGCCACACGGGCTGATCCAGCACACCTGGCTCCAGGGCTGTGTCTGGGTGCCATCCCATGCAGCGAGGCCAGGGGTGCCAGCAGGTGAAGCCACTGACCCACACCCCAGCATGGTGCCATTCCTTGGGCTGTGGAAGCCCCTCACCCGTGGCTGTGGTGGCTCCTTGGTGTTGCCATGCCGCTGCCAAGAGCCTGGTGCACTCCCTGCCCATGCCAATGCCAAGGGGCTTCACTGCTGTCCCCATTCCTGCCCCAGGGAGGGGTTTTCAGGCATGACAGCAGAGCTGAGACCCAGCCCATTCAACCCCTGTCCCAGCAAGGCCACCACCTCACCAGGACACCACCAAAGGCACAGGGCAGGTGGCTGGGGGGGTCTCAACCAGGGCTGGTGCTGCTGGACCAGCCGTGGGACAAGTGGGATGGGTTTGGAAGGTGGCCACTGCCGAGCTTCTCCTCATCCATCCTTCTGCCATCTTTCATGTGCCTCTGGTCCCCTTTGTGCTGTTGGATGCTCTGGAAATGCCACGTGCAAGGTGTGGCTGTGCTGAGCCCATGCCAGGGTTGCTCCTGGGAACTCCAAGTGGCCTTTGCCAGTGGGAGCAGCCACCACAGCCGGGCCTGAGCCTCTCCCTGCTCTTTCCCCCAAGATACGAGATCCCAGACATCCAGACAGCCGATGAGAAGCAGCTGGAAATCCTGCAGGACAAGGCCAACTTCCGAAACTTCAAGCCCAAACCTTTCAACATGCTGGAGTTTTATGACCGGGCTGGCCACGACATCAGGGAGATGCTGCTGTCCTGCTTCTTCCGTGGGGAGCAATGCACCCCCGAAGACTTCAAAGTGGTGAGTGACCTGTGGGCCCTGCCCAGTGCCACCTTTCCCCCATGCAAGGAGGGTGTTTGCCCACCTGTAGCTGCTCCTGCCTCCTCCCAGCTCGGAAGGGACCGGCTGCCCCGTCACTAAGGGGGTACCGTTGGGGTTTGGAGGCCCAGGCTGTCCCCAGGAGCACGTGTGGCTCCGTACAGCCCCGTGGGCTGCTCCCACGTGGGCACAGCTCCCCGGGATCATTTGGGCTCTGCAAAGCAGGGTTGTGCCGGGCTGGAAGCTGCCATGGTGAGCGGGCTCCAGTGGAGAAGCAGGGAGAGCACGGATGGCCGAATCCCTTGGTAACACAGGTCCCAGTGGCCCCGTGCTGCGCCCTGCCATGGAGGTTGTTCTTGTGCTGGTGGATCCAGCACACAATAAAGCCTTTATCCCTGCTCTGCCTGGCCCCATCCAGCTGGGAACGGAACAGTGCCGGCTATTCGGGTGCTGCCTAATCAATTTGGCAGCCGTGGCGGCTGCTCCCGAGCAGCTCCGGCGTGGAGCCCGTGTCCCTGCGCTGTCACCAGCCCAGGGGTGTCCCCCTCGTGTCCCACGCTGAGCACGGCTGGGTGCGTGCAGAGCCCTGTCCTGGTGCAGTTCGGGTGATTTTAACCATTGGCATTAAATTCCCATCATGGGCTCTTTCCACGAGCAGGTGTCTGTTGTCAGCCATGAGGCGTTTATTTGTTAAATGGAGGCACGTTGCAGCCCGGAGGGGGCTGGATCCCCTCCAGCAGGGCCGGCAGCAGGGCCAGCTCCAGCCCATGCCTGGTCCCGATGCTGGCTCCTGCCAGGGCAGGGTCGTGTTTTCTGCACCAAACCATCCTCAGGGACCTTCATCCCTGCTCCCTCCCTCCACCTCTTGGGTTCCAAATCCCTGTGTTCTGCATCCCCTTCAACCGGCAAAAGCCAAACAGACTCGCAGCTGGTTTGTTGTTCCTGCCTGGATTGTTCCTTGCAAGCAGGTTGGGATGATTTAGTGGATTTGATTAGAGGAAGCTGGCTCTCTGCTGCATCTCTGTTGCTCCTTGGGGCCTGGCACAGGGAGGTCTGTGTGGTGGGGCTGGGATGGGGTCCTGGCACTCTCAGAGGCTTGTAGGGGATTGTCTCAGCAGCAAATTCCTGCTGCCTTGCTGCTCCCTGCACGGGCTGAGCCGAGCTCGGTGCTGCTCTGGGCCTGGTGGCCCCGGCTGGGCTGGGGGTGCTGGGGAGCAGCTCCTGGGCTTGCACCATCAGCCCACGCTGCCCTGGTGGGACCCCACCTTCCCTCACTGGGGCTGGATCCCCTCTGCACTCTGGGAAGCCCCTTCGGTGTCCAGGGACCCTTCTGCATCCAGGGCTGGCCCCGTTCTCTCACCGATCCAGAGGGATCTGCCAGGGGGATTTTGGGGGCTGCCCAGACCCCACAGCCTGGAGCAGATGGGACAACCAGGGGGTGATGGGGACACCCTGGAGGTCCGTGGGGCCAGCCGGGGGTCCGTGGGGCCAGCCGAGGATCAATGGGGCCAGCCGGGGGTCCCGGGGCCGGCCGGGGGTCCCGGGGCCGGCCGGGGGCGATGCTGATGGCCGGCACAGGAGCGGCGGCAGCGCCGGGCCCGACACGCCGCGGTGCCGCCTTATCTGTCCCCGGCAGAAGGGAGGGCTCGGGGCAGCCGCGGCGAATGCAAATGAGGGGCTGCCGGAGCCGAAATACCTGGGGTGACACGAGGCAGCGGAGGAGCCGCCTCCTGCCGGGTCCCCCGCCGGGCTGGGGGAGCAGCGGTACCGGTGCAGGGACCCCCCCGTGCTGGGGGCACTGCCCGTGTGCCCCCCAAAGCACCCACCCGGAGCAGCCCAGGGGGCTGTGGGCTGGTCTCCCCCCCAGGTCAGCTCACAGCATCACCTGCAGCCAGGACAGGGTCCCCCGGCACAGGGGGCTTGTGCTGGGTGCTGTGGAAAGGCCCATCCTGGGATGATTTGAGCTCTTCCCACCTCCTCCCTCATCCTACATCATCATCAGCCACATCGGGGGTCCTGGCATTGCTCATGCCCCTCCATGTCCTCCCCAAGCTGTGTGTAGAGTACAGGGATGCCCCAGGGGAGCTGAGCAGGCTCAGACTCATCCCAAATTGCAGAGTGAACCCTCTAAAGAGCCCAGGGGGGACAATTGGCCCACCCCAGCTCTGCCCTGGCTCCTCACAGCCCCTCCAGCACCAGGGCAAGTCTTGATGCCCCTCAGGACATGGCACTGAGGGACATGGGCTGAGGTTTCCCCGTCCCCAGGGCTGTGCCCAGAGCCCCACACAGGGATGGGACAGGCAGGGGACAGACACATTTTTCTTTGCAGGAGGGGCTCACCCTCACTGTCGCCCCGTTTCAGGGCCACGCTCCCTGGTACCCTCATTAGCAGCACAGATCAATGTTTCACTCTTCCTACTTCATTATTTATGAGCTGGAGTCCTCCCTCCCCTGCGGGAGCTCTCAGCCCCCCTTGGCTCCCTGCTCCTTCCTCCCCTCACCCCGAGGTTCCCCCGGGGCCTCGCACGCCTCACCCAGCAAGGGAGAGGCCCCCTCTCTGGGCTCTAAATCCCAGGGAAAAGGAGAAACGCAGGGGATGAGCTTCCTCTCCACACCCCAGGATGGGAATTGTGGTGCCCCGTGCTTGGGAAGCCCCTTTTGGTGGTCAGTGCATCCAGGGGGGGCAGGAGTGGCTGTGCCCGGGGTGTCACAATGTGAATTTACAGCTTTGCCTTCTCACACCCTGTGAACCCACTCCAGGGAGAGCCCCATCCCTGTCCTGCTCTGGGGCACGGTGGCTGAGACCAGAGCCCTGGGCAGCGTGCATGGGACAGCCTGGATAAGCTGGAGAGGATTAAGACCTCTGGACCGTATCCATGAGGCTCCAGGGCTGAGCTGGAACTAGGGAGAATTGAGTTTGACGTGGAGATCATGCCGCTGCCTTTTGCATTGGATTCTGCATCCTCTGCCCTGGAAACACCGGGTGCACAGAGCCAGAGCCAGGGAGGGAGCTGGAAGGGTCTGCGGCAGTCCCTGCAAACCCCAACCACACTCCTCCTCTCCTCCTTCCTCCCATCTCCGGGGCAGAGCAGGAGCTCCCGTGATGGAGAACAGATCCTGTTCCCCACAGCACCCCACTGCTCCTGCTGGGCCTCCCCACCCTCCTCCTGACCCCACTGCACCTTGCTGAACCCTACTAGACATCTCCAGATCCTTCTGCACCCCTCAGACTCTGCTAAACCCCAGTGTGTGCCCCTCTGCACCCCCAAAATCCTTCTGCACCCCTGGGCTCCCTGCTCAGCCCAAGCCCAGCTCGCTCCAGCTGGGGGGTGTTGGAGCTCTGCTCCTGCCACCCCAGGAACATGGTGGCTTCTTCCCCTGAAAAAACCCCTTGTGTGGGTCAAACCTGCCCTGCTGGTGGGCGCTGGGGTGTCCTGCAGCCCCTGTGGGATCTCAGAGGGGTGGGCACAGTAGGGCACACTCAGGGGTGCTCAGCCGGGGGTGCTGCTGCTCCCCTGCTCCCCCTGGCTCTCAGCCCCGCGGGATCCAGGCCCCAGCCCCTACCCCAAATGCAGCCCTGGCCCCCCGTGGCCCCCCACGGCAGTCACAAGGCCGGAGCCCCGCGGCGAGCGGAGCTCCCCCGCCGCGCAGCGTTAGTGGATAATCACGGAGCCGGAGTGAGAAGCATCTCCAACACAGCTGGAGAGACCGGGCGCGGGAATTACTGATACCCAGACATTTCCTGGAGCTTTTGACAGTTAATAAACAAACCGCATGGGTCCATCTGGCTCTGGAAAAACAACTTGGGGACAGCGTGTGGGCACCAGGCATGGCCACCGGCCCCAGACGGTCCCGTCCTGGTCTGGGGCTTGTTCCCAGCAGCATTCCGAGCCCCAGCAGATCCCACCACGGTCCCCAACGGAGCCAGTGCATTTACAAATTCTGTAAGACATTCGAGTGATTTATGCAAATCACTTTTTAAAGCGGCACACAGGCTCCTAAATAACTTAGAAGCGTTGGAAACTGCTGGCACGTATCCGTTGTTTCTGGGCACTGATTCACCTCAGGCATCCCGGTGGTGTCCCCAGGGGCCCTGCTGAGCATCCTCACCTGGATCATTGGCAAACTTCGCCCAGGCTCTTCCCCACATCGGCCTCTCTCCGCGGCCGAGCAGCAGCAGGGTTTGAGCCCCGAGGCTGCCCCGTTTTCCAGACGAATGAAGCAAAGCCAGCGGGACACGGGCGAGATAATCGGAGGTGACGGAGCAGAGGAGCCGCCACGCACGGGACCACAGCCGTTTGCTGGTGGTGACTCGGCTCTCCCGGGAAGTGCAGCGGGTTGGGAGTGCCCCAGCTCCGTTGTCTGCTCGGCAGCTCAGAGATTTTCCTGTATCACTGTATTCTGCTCAAAGCAAATCATCCGGAAAGCAGCCGTGAGCTGTTTCACCCTCGGGCAGGGAGCAGAGACACTCAGGCGTTGCTCCTCAGCTGCCTCCTCGTCCCAGCTTCACCCAAGCATTCCCAGACCTGCTCAGGCAGAACAGGGGAGCTCTGGGCTGTGGCTTTGCTCACCCCACACTGACACGAAGGTGGACAGGACTCTCGTGGGAAGCCGGCTGCTCTTCACTCTCCCTCTGCGGCAGGACAGCGACAGCACGGCCCGGCACTGTGGGACCAGCTCCACTGAGCCCACCACGACTGATCTTGGCCAAGATGGGGCAGAAGAGGATCAGGAACAAGACAGATGAGAACACAGTGGCACGGTGAGAGGCCACCACGTGCCTGCACCCCACAGCTACTTCATTAGAGCTGTGAATGGCACATCCAGCACCTGAAACTCAGAGCTCTGGAGAGCGGTGGGATTAGAGGAGAAGGACTTGTGGGATCAGGGTCAGGTTCAGGCAGTGTCATTTAGTCCCTGGCTCTGCCCAGAGGCCATGCCCAGCCCCAGCAGCTCCCCTTGCACAGAGGGGTCACACACCCCCAAAGCTCTGCATGCACCTGGAGGGGTCACACTCACAAAAAAACACCTTGCACAGTTGGAGATGTCACACCCCAAAGCACTTTGCACACCCAGAGGTGTCACACACAGCTGGAGGCACCACACACATCCAGAGGTGTCGTGCCAAGAGCTCAGAGCATCTCAGCTTCACCTCTGGCCAATCCTGTTCCTCTTGCAATGCCTTTGCACATAAAGACTCATTAACAAATGAATTATTAATGATTATTAATAAGCTGTAATGGCATTTGTGGCTGCTGGAGGAGATGAGGAGGCTTTCGAGTGGTATCCGACCTCAATAGAGGTGAGGATTTCACAGATGAGGACAGGGCATGTGTGACCCCAGGGATCCAAGGCTGAAAGCACAGCCCTGGACAGCAGCAGCAGATGAGGGGTTCCAAGCTGTTCCCCTCAGCCTCCCTTTGGTGTTTTTCCCAGCCCCAGGCTGGGCAATCGCAAGGGGCTCTCTGAGGGTTCCAAAGAACCTGCCCAGGAACCTCCTGGTGCCATTTTCCCTCTCTCCCTGATAGCAAGTAGGGAGAAGCCAGGCTAGAGGGGACAGATCCCCTGAGCCTCGGGAGCCACAGATCTCCACAGGGAGACCAGGAAATTAACCGTCTCATGGCTTTTTTGCCGCAGTTTAATATCTTTGGCTGTTTAGAGCCACCTGTGTTTTATCGCCTGTGGAGCTTGGCCGGGGCTCCCAAGGCAGCACTGCAATTCCTGCTCCAGCCAGGGTTCAAGGAGCTCCTCACTGGCTCTTATTTATTTATACAGCCCTGACACTTGGATATTATAACCAATTATTTATTTTTGGAGGGTTTTTTCTGTGTGGAGGGCTTGCTGTGTTTGCATCCAGGCTCTCAGCCCAAGGACGGAGCTGTGGCAGGGTGTTCCCACCCACTCTGTGATTTATCAGGGATTTTAAACCCCTGCTCTCCTGGCAGGGACAGGGAGACCTTTCCAGAGCCACCACATGCCAGGGCTGTGTGACTGCTCTGCTTGGATTAGATTAGATTTGAAAAGCGTGATACGTGCAGAGCCGGAGCGAGCGAGCACAGCAAGGAAACCAGACCGGAACACCGTGGGCTTTTCCCCCCTCCGATAAAACCGCCGGCTCGGATCTGCCTGCATGAACTGGCTGAGCGATTGTGAAGGATGTCGGAAAAAATCACAACCTGCTTACGGGTGATTCGCGATCGGCAGGAAACGCGGGAAGGCGTTGGGATCAGGGTCGGCGGGAATAATCCTGGATGCCGGGATTTAGCGAGACCTCGGCAGCACCCTCCGCGTCCCGGCGGAGTCCTGGTGACCCCTGCACGGCACAGAGGGACACTGCCAGCGGGGAAATCACCGGGAAGCTCTCAGCACTACAAACAGGTTCAATTATAGGAGCGTAAACAGATCCTGGGGAGGAGGATGCGGCGGCTGCGGAGCCGTCACGGCGGATCACAGCCAAGGCTCCAGGGACAAGCTGGACTGCTCATGGAGCTGCGGGGGGGTCCCGGCTGAGCCCCCCTAAACCCCGGGCCAGCGCGGCTGCAGGTGGCCTCAGTGCCCGGGGCAGCAGCACCGGCACCCGGCAGGGCTGGCTGGGAAGAGCTTGCCCAGGAAAGCTTTGAAAGATTAATAGAGTTTAAATGGAAGCGTTTGGAGAGGAGATAAGGCTCATCTGATATGAAATCATATGGAACAACGGGATCCAGGGAGGCCCTGGCTCTATAATGAAGTCCACTTAGCACATTACTCACCATAATGTGCTTTTTATTAAAGTCCTGTGCTGCAGGTGCTGAGTCTGCAGCTGGGAACACGGGGCTGGAATGGCACAGGCACCTGGAGTACCGGACCCCGCCACCAGAAGCAGCCGGGATGCGGCGTGAAAAAGGCACCTCCGGCTTCCCGTTTCCCATCCCATTTGATCCAGGGATGCGACTCTGGCATCACCCAGCGCCGCGGCATCACCGGGGCCCGCGGCTGGGGCTGGTGGGCCTGCAGGGACGGGGTGGAGAGGAGGCGGAGGTGGGGAATAATACAGAAGGAAAAACTCCTTTTTAATCATCAATTTTTCTGCATTAGAATGTGACATGCTAATCCACTGTGAAGCGTCTAATCTGGGGGATAAAGGGCCGGATAACACAAGCTGCGCCCGGCTTGGCTGGCGGAGCGAGCCGAGGCAAGGTGGCAGCATCTGATAAGGGATGCAGGATTAGTCCCGGCACAGATCCCGCCTGCCCGGGCAATCCCACCTTTCTCGGCTGCCTCTGCTCTGTCTCTCGCCAGGGTCAGGGAGGGATCTGCAGCCCTGGAGCCGTCCCAGAGCGGCTCATCCTGCCCGGAGCGGCGGTGGCAGCGCTGCCGGTGCCTCCACCACCATCTTGGCAGCTGTGGGAGCTGCAAAGCACATCCCTGGGCCAAGACACGTGGAAAACCTCTTTTTTCTCCCTTTGGATTCGCACACCCGCGTGCGTGGTGGGATCGGGACACGCGTGCGTGGTGGGATCGGGACAACCCAGCCGTGGGGTCTCCTTCTGCCCCAAATGTCCAGCCCCACGCGCTGCTTTGGCTGCCTCATCCCACCCCTCATCCCATCCCTTCCTAGCAGCCAGCTCCGACCTCCGGGCGCCCCCAGGGATGACGTGGGCAGCCCAGTCCCGGCTCAGCCAGTCTTTGGCAGGGACGGGCAGTGCCCGTCACAAAACCGAGCGGGTCCAGCTCCCGGGGCGCTTTCGGCGACAGCCTCCCCGGGGCTCGGAGACCTGGGATAACAGAGCTTGCAATGTTGTTTTCTCCTCGCCTCCTCGGGGATTGGTTTATCTCTATGAATAACTCCATCCCGGCTTTGATCTCCTCTGCCATTAAAGCGTGACAGGCTGTGAAATGTGCTGTTGCTGCCGTCAAATCCCGCTCCCGCTTCCCCCCCGCCGCCTCCGTGCTCCCCCGCTCCGGGAAACCTCCTTTCCCAGGCCCGTGAGGAGCCGCAGAGCAGCGAGCGGGGCCGAACCGCCCCGGGACAGTGGCCAAGCACTGTGCTGGAGGCAGGAAAAAACCATCTCCTCCTCCCATCCCACACCCTCACTGGGGTGGGGCGGAGGGCACGGAGCATCCCCGCTCCCAGCGCCGGCTCGGGTGTGGCGGCATCACCCCAGCGCCCGCCACGGGGGCTGATGTCACGGCTAATTATAGCATCCCCCGTCCCTCGCCCCCGCCAAAGCTTTACCTGAGAGAGGGTAAAAATAACTCCCGGCGAGGGAGGAGCTGGAACGAGCCCAAGGACTCCTCCAGCATCTCCAAAACTTGCACAAACCAGGACGGCACCCCCCTGCCTGCAACACACGGGCGCACTTTGTCCCCAAGCTGGGGGTCAGGACGCGCTCTCCTTGGCTGGTGCCACCGTGCTCCAGGCTGCGGCCGTCCCCGGTCACCTTCACCCGGCTCGGGTGTCGGCGCTGGGACAGGTGGCGGTAACCGGAGCCGGGCCCTGCTGCTGGGAACCAGCCCCGGCGCACCCCGCGAGCTGTTTAAGCCGAGCGAAGCAGGTTAATGGCCCCAGTCGATGATGGAATGTTTTCATTACAGCATCTCTCTCCCTCTCCCTGCTGCAATTGCTCCCAAGAAGACACATTAAACCTCCCCGCGCCGAGGGGGCGGATCCGCCCCTCGCTCGCACCGTCAGGGACTGCCAGCTGGCCCCGGGCAGCGCGGCTCACCGGTCCGAGCCCTGCCGGGGCTAAACGACCCCCTCAACCTTCAATTCCTTAATTCCGTTTCCGTTCTCCTCTCGCCCTAACAGCCAAGGCACAGGAACTCTGTGCAGAGCTGGGAGCAGCAGAAATCCCAGCCCACCCCCGGACAGCTCCTACCTGCTCCTCCCTGTCCCGAGCATCCTCCGTGCCAGCCTGTGTGGGATCAGCCCAGTGTGTTCCCAGCCTGTTCCCACAGGGCTGGACCAGCCCAGCCCTTCCAAACCCCCTGCCAGGAGCAGCCCTGATGCTGTTACAGCCCTGCCCTGCAGCTGCAGCTCATCCCCACCAAAGACACAGGGCAACTGTGACCTGGCCCCCATGCTCTGGTAGCTCCCAGCCACCCAATTCACCTTCCTGACTCTCTTTTCTAGGAAGAGCTTTCATCTCTGATTCTCTGAGATGCTCCCAAAAGGTGTGACCTTGATCTTGGCCTGATGAAATTTCATCCCGTGGCTCTGGCGCGAGTCCCCAAGGTCACCCACTCTTTCTCCCAGGTCCCCAAGTGGCATTTGCCAGTGTCCCTCTTACACAATGGCCCTATTGAAGGGAATATTGAGCTCTGGGAGCCCCAGGATGGGACACCCCACTGCCACATCACGGATCATTGCCCCTGGCAGGCATCCCCAGTGCCTGTTCCACTGGCATCACCTGCCCAGGAATCTCAGATAACTGCACTGGTATCAGATCAGATTTATTCTGAGTTCCTGACTGATTTGTTCTCCCAATTTGTGGTGTCCATGTGCGCTGGGATGTGCTCAGGGACCAGGAACCCGCAGGGTGCACAAGGAAGGAGACAGCAGCTGAACTCAGGGCTTGGGGTGAGCTTCTCCCACCCAGGCACCAGCCCAAAGCTCCCATCCAGCCCCTGCACATCCAAGTGCTGCCGGATTTAGATTCTCCCCTGGTGCCGGGATGGGGCTGGAGATTGCTCTGTGGTCTCTGGATGCTTTTATGAAGTGCTGAGTACAGGAAAACAGCAAACCACGAGAAGGGGCTGCACTGCTGCAGAGAGGAGACGCCCATGCTCCCGGCAGCTCCATCCCAGCATCCTGCACCAGAGCTGCTCCCTGGGAGCCTCAGTCCAGCTGGTTCAGCAGCACACGGCCTGGAGCCATTCCTTGGGGGAAGAGGTGGCTTCCTGTGCCCCACTGGAGTCCAAAAGAGGAGGTGACATGCCCAGCACTGACTGGGCTCTGCAGAAAGACTCGCAGCCTGGAGAGCACCCAAATCCTGCCGAGACCAGCCCTGCTCAGAGGAGGACAGACCTCACACCACTGGGAATGTTGGACTTGCTGGATTCACACGTGCACTCGCTGGTGCCCTGTGGCACGGGGGGATGAACCTGCAGAGATGGGCACTGCCAGGGCAGGAGGAGCATCTTAGGAACCTGAGAACACCACAGCATCCTTCCTCCCACCTGGACCAGCACTGAAGCAGAACAGTGTCACGGGCATTTTGGGAAAACCTCTGGCTCCAGCTGGCCTGGGGATGAGTGCAGAGAGCCTGGCATACGGCGGCTCTGGAGACAGCCGGGGACCCAGCAGGGAGGGCTGGGCCTGGCTGGAGCAGCCGCTTGGGCTGCCAGGGCCAGACCACGCAAGGACGGAGGGCACGGCATAGGGATGCAGTGCTGGATACCTGCACACCTGCATGCACTGTGTGCCCCTGGCCTGGCAGCCCTCCGGCCCCCAGGCAGCACTGGGAGCTCCCACGGCGCCTCTGGAGGCGGTGATGTCTCTGCTCTGTCCTGGCAGCCGGAGCCGGCCGGTCCCGGGGGGCCCGGGGAGCCCGGGAACCGCCCCTCGCTCCTCCTCCCCTCCTGCTCCTGATATACCCTCCTGGCTCTGAGCATCCCTCTGCTCCTCTCCCTCACTCCTGCTCGTCTCACTCCTTTTCCCTTCTCCATTTCTCCTCTCTGAACTTGCCCCTTCCCCCTCCCCTGCTCTCCTCAGCCCCTCTCTGCTGAGGAACTGACTGAAGACCCCCAGGCTGGGGCAAGGCACAGGCCAAGACCCCCACACCAGAGCCAGGACCTCCACAATACAGCTGGGACCCCCAGGCTGGGCAATGCCTCTCCAGATATTCTGCACCATCTCCTTCTCCAGTGAGGAAGCACCAGAAGATGCTGCAGCCACTGAGAAGGGAGAAGATGAAGCAGACGAGTTCCTATATGGGCAGGAGGACGACGAAGAGGATGAGGAGGACGCAGGGGCAACCACGGACTTCGTAGCCTTTGCCAGCAGCTGCACCCTGCACGGGCTGAGCCACATCTTCGTGGAAGGCAGCCTGGGCGCCCGGCAGGCGCTGTGGGCGCTGGCCTTCCTCCTCTCCCTCTCCGTCTTCCTCTACCAGGTGGCCGACCGCATCGCCTACTACCTGGAGTACCACCACGTCACGCTGCTCAGCGAGGAGGACAGCCCCGAGATGACCTTCCCTGCCGTCACCTTCTGCAACATCAACCGTGTGCGGCTCTCACAGCTCAGCCACGAGGACTTGCTCTACCTGGCCCCTCTGGTCGACTACGAGCCTGGGATGGAGCTGGGTTTCACCCCCGCCCAGCCGGGCCCCTGGGAGGAGGACGAGCCCCTGAATTTGTATGGGTTTTTTAACCGCACTTGCCACCAGCTGGAGGACATGCTGCTGAGCTGCAGCTACCGCGGCCAGCGCTGCGGCCCCGGGGACTTTGCGCCGGTGAGTAGCCCCAGGGTGGCCCGGCACGGGGAGCAGCTGCGGAGCTGGTCGGTGTCGGATCAGGCACGGCAGGTGATGCTGCCCTTGGAGTTTGCTCAGGGACAGGCTGATATTTCAGCCCTATCTGCTAGAGCTGGGGACGGCACCTGCGGTGGAGCTGCTCTGGTGGGACATGGAGCGTATCCCTGGGGCTGTGCTTGCTGAGGATGTGCCTGGCACCTCCATCCTGGTGCCTGGCACCTCCATCCTGATGCCATCAGGGTTTGTGGGGCACCATGTGGTGCAAGCCCACTGCCCTCACATGCCCCTTGCCCAGGCTGGCAGCACCTCCGTGGTTTTGGGGCCATGCTGGCTGCAGGAGGCGAGAGCTGGAATGGCCGAGGGGAGGGGGCTCCAGGATCCCATCCAGCCCTGTCCTCTGCAGGGGTGGAGGAGGGCTTGGAGGAGGCGCCAGTGCAGGCATCAGGCTAGTGCCACCACCTTGGGGAGCCACAGCTGCTGTGGGCTCTCTGGGGCTGTAAATCTGCAGTGTCTCCTCTGAGTCCATCCCTGTGGGAACATCTCCTCCTCCACCAGGGCCAGGATAGGCAGTTCCAACACTGAGAGATCCTGTGGGCCAGGAGCCCGGGTCAGACCATGCCCAGGCTGGGATGGCTGAGTTTTGGGGCTGGGGATGCTCTCCTGGCTCCGTGCTGTGGCTGCACACAGAGGGGCCTCAGCCCTGTGTCCTCTCCTGCAGGTCTTCACCCGCTATGGGAAGTGCTACACCTTCAATGCAGGGCAGGACGGGAAGCCCCGGCTCATCACCATGAAGGGGGGCACTGGCAACGGCCTGGAGATCATGCTGGACATCCAGCAGGACGAGTACCTGCCAGTATGGGGGGAAACAGGTAACCCACTGCCCCCGCAGACCCACTCAGCCACCAGCAGCTCCTGGGGTGCTGCCCAGCCCCTACTCACCTCCCCAGACCGCAGATCCACATCCCTGAGGCTCCCTTCCCTTCCCTCCTTCCATTTCTCATCACTTCTGGTCTTTTCTTTCCCTTTTCCTCCTTGTCTTTGCTCTTTGCCATGGCAACTTCCCATCGTTTAGACATGCAGCCATCACTTGTTTATAAATAGAGTTAAATCCTTTCCCTGCCACACTCCTGGGTGTGGAGCAGGGGGGTCGGGGTGGGGGGGCCAAGGACATGGTGCAGCAAACAGATGGACAGATGGATGGATACGTGGATGAATGACTTGGCCCAGGGGAAGCGTGGGAGGTAGAAGTTGTGGTCCCTCACACAGCAGGCTTGGCACAGCCCCTCAGAGCAGGGCCAGTGCTGTGCTCACCCCTCTTCTCTCTGTCACAGATGAGACCTCGTTCGAAGCCGGGATCAAGGTGCAGATCCACAGCCAGGACGAGCCCCCTCTGATCGACCAGCTGGGCTTCGGGGTGGCTCCTGGCTTCCAGACCTTTGTGTCCTGCCAGGAGCAGCGGGTAGGAACTGGGCAGGTGTGGGATGTCCCTTCTCACCCTGTGCTGCGGGAGCCTCCTCGCTGTGCCCCTGTCCCCATGCTGGATGGAGGGGAGGACCCCGTCCGGGGGACCAGTGCCACAAGGGTGTCTGTCCCCTGCCACACTGAGGGGGGTTCTCTCCTCACTCCTGGCATCTCTCCCCTTCCAGCTCATCTACCTGCCACCTCCCTGGGGCGACTGCAAGGCCGTGGCGGGCGACTCGGAGTTCTATGACACCTACAGCATCACGGCGTGTCGCATCGACTGCGAGACCCGCTACCTGGTGGAGAACTGCAACTGCCGCATGGTGCACATGCCAGGTGAGCCCCGTGCCTGGCCCGGCCCGGCCCAGCCCTCCGGTGGGGTCCCACCTGGAACACCTGCTCTGTGTCTCCCCAGGCGATGCCCCTTACTGCACCCCGGAGCAGTACAAGGAGTGCGCGGACCCGGCCTTAGGTGAGGCTGCCCGGCCCCGAGGGTGGGACGGAGCTGCGGCCTTGGGTTTCTCCATCTCGCCATCCCCCTCTCTCCCTGCACAGATTTCCTGGTGGAGAAGGACAATGAGTACTGCATCTGTGAGATGCCCTGCAACATGACCCGCTATGGCAAAGAGCTCTCCATGGTCAAGATCCCCAGCAAGGCCTCAGCCAAGTACCTGGCCAAGAAGTACAACAAGTCAGAGCAGTACATCGGGTAAGGCACCACGGCCACGGCAGTTGGGCAGGGTCTGGTCCCTCCATCCCAAACCTCAGCCTGATGCCACTTCTGTCCTGCGCAGGGAGAACATCCTGGTGCTGGATATCTTCTTTGAAGCCCTGAACTACGAGACGATCGAGCAGAAGAAGGCGTACGAGGTGGCGGGTTTGCTGGGTGAGTGTTGGTGGCTGTGGGGAGCCCTGTGACAGAGTCCCCCAGTGAGGTGGCCTCGTGCTGGCCCTGTCACCATGGCCCGTTCCCAAGGCACCGGGATGTGCCGACAGCACAGATGTGGAGCAGGGCACCCCACTGCCATGACCGGGCACCAGTCACAGCGGTGACAAGTTCTGCACTTTCTCTGCTCCCTCTGCCACCCGACTCTGGACTCAGGCCACCCTGATGGTTTCCCTCTCCTCTGCAGGTGACATTGGAGGGCAGATGGGGCTGTTCATTGGGGCCAGCATCCTCACAGTGCTGGAGCTGTTTGACTATGCCTATGAGGTGAGTGTCTCCTCCATCCCAAGGCTGCGCCCATGGGGGATGTGGGGAAGGGCCACCCCTGAGCCCCACGGTGCTGACACATGGCTCTGGCAGGTGATAAAGCACCGGCTGTGCCGGCGGGGCAAGTGCCGCAAGAACCACAAGAGGAACAACACAGACAAGGGCGTCGCGCTGAGCATGGACGACGTGAAGCGCCACGTGAGTGCGGGGCACAGCACAGTCCCCTCCTGCCTGGCCCCTCCTGCAGCTCGGGGGGTGGGAGCCACACTTTTGGGGAGCCCTTGGGAAAGGCAGAGATGCTGTGTGGGGATGGCGCTGGGTCTCTGCAAGGACCTGGATGAAAGCAGCGGTTCCAACATCCCGTTTATCCTGCAGAATCCCTGTGAAAGCATACGGGGACACCCAGCAGGCATGACGTACGCAGCCAACATCCTACCTCACCACCCGGCCCGGGGCACCTTTGAGGATTTCACCTGCTAACCGACGTCTGGATGTACAACCTGAGCTACCAAAGCCCTGCGAGAGCTGCCCTTCTTCCCGCCAGCGCCAGCGGAGAGACACATCTAGGGGGCCTTTGCTCCTCGGCACGGTGGGACACGGACAAGAGCGACGGCCTCGGATTTCGGGGCGGGCAGTGGGGTCGGGCAATGCCAGACCCTGGCGCAGCCCCCGCGGCAGCTGCTCTGCGCCTGCCCTGCTCCTTCAGAGACTCCAGGATGCTCCAGCCCGGCCATCCCGCAGAGCGGGAGCGACACGCACAGTGGGCCAGGGCACGGGCCTGCCCTGGCTCCCCCTTGGCTCCCCTCGGCCTTTTTAACTAAAACCCAGAAGCCAAGAAGAAGCAGCCGTTCGGCCGCAGTCTCCATCCACAGCCCTGTCCGTCTGTCCTCCGTTGTCTCCATGCTCATCCTACTCCAACGTCTTGGCCGTGCCTGCTGGGCCCCCTGTGCCTGGTGGGGGCTCATCGGGGAGCCCCCTCCGTGCCCGGCACAGGGCAGCAGGCTGGGAGTCCCCGGAGAGCCCCTCTGTCCCCTGGGACCGCAGTCCCGGCTCGCCTGGGTGCTCCCGGCACGAAGACGCGGCATCTCCACCAGTCCAGAACGTCTTCCTCAGCCCCTGCCCCGGGATCAGCCCCGGGAGCAGCCCCGGGAGCAGCCCCGGGAGCACCGCAGGGGGCTCAGCTGGGAGGTGCCACCTTGGCTCCAGGGACACCGGGCACTGTCCCTCCCTGCCCACCCCTCCTGGGCTCTGGGCAGCCTGGCCAGCTCCAGCACTGCCCCACGGTCCCTCCCATCTGCAGGGAGCCCTGTGGCCCCAAACCCAGCCATCCTCGGGGAGAAGGGCACAAGAAACTCCTGGCCCCACTTGTCCCCAGCTGGGGACACCCCCTTGGCACCACCGTGGCTGGGCAGGCACCGGAGCCCCAACCCCCCTGGGGCTCACAGGGGGCTCTGGGGCTCCAGCCCTGCTGTGCCCCAAAAGCTGCTGCCCCAGGGGGTTTGGGGTGTCTGTGGGTTCCCAGGGCCTCTGCTGTCCCTCCCTGGCAGAGCCCTGCCCTGGCTGGGGTCCGTGGCCACTGGGTCACTGCCCCCCGGGCCTGTCAGCGCCCACCAGTCCCCTCTGGGGTCCCCGTCTGGCCCCCCAGCCCGTCTCCTAGCCCCCAGGCCAGAGCCCTCCGCGGCCCCAAGTGCTACTTATCTTTAAGAGCTTTTGCAATAAGTCTTTTTAGTAACTTTTTTTTTTCTAAACTGCAATTTTGTTTTTTATTCTTGTCATTTTTATTCTTATTATTTGCTTCCTGACCAAAATTAGGAACTGGGGGTCAGTCCTTTGTATCCAGCAATCACCCAAAGACGACGGGTCGGCCACATCCATAAATTTTCTTATGGATTTCTCCTAATGTTTCATCCCGTTTCATTTATTTATTTTCTTTCTTTCTCTTTCCCATTCAAGCTTTTAAAGATGGGGCTGGGATTTGACCTTGAGGCTCACCTGTTGAAGAAAACGCTTTTTTGTTATGTCATCGGCATTTTATATTTCTTATATATAATATATATGACTATATATATATGTGTACATATATATATATATATCTATATGCATCATGCCAGTGTAGATACCCATCCAGTAGCATTTAGGCCTTGTTCTTGTGCCATTTTTTTTTTTCTGTTACTGATCTCTGAATGCCTTCAAGTGTATAAAGTGTGGAATTCTCTCCGGTATCTGTACTATGTACACACATTTTCATAGGAAGCACAATAAGATGACAGATGCATTGTACATCAATACCTGCTACTCTTAACAACGATGATATAAAGAATGATATAAATGATATAACTCCCCCACACCGAGCCTTTCTCTCTTGCTGAGCTGCTGGAAATGCTCCCCTGAGGAGGCAGGTGGGGACAGCTACATCCCGGGATGGAGGCGAAAGGGAAGGGGAAAAAAAGGGAAAGGGAAGGGGAGGAAAAAGCTTTGGGCCAGATTTCCAGAGCAGAGTGTGCCCTGGGTCAGAGCTGAGGCTGAGCTGAGCCTCCCATTCCTGAGAGCTCCGGTGCCTCATCCAGCTCCAGCCTCGCTGCCTTCCCAAGGAACTCCTCCCAAGGGACACAGGGCTGGAGGAGGGAATGATTCCTGCTCCCAAGCAGGGAAAGGAGAATTAACACTCACAGAGCTCTTAATCCCTGACAGCTCCAGCACCTCTGTAGTTTGGGACCCACCTGAGGTCCGACAAGAGTCGCCAGGTGGAATTTCACCCTGGGAGCACAACCCAAATATAACACACACCTTTTGTCCTAAAAATTTCCAGCTACAAAGAGCAACAGTAAGAACAGAGCAGATCCAACAGTGGGCATCCTAAAAAAGCCCTCAGGACTCCATGGAGACTGAATAATAGGGAGTGGGAGTGGGCAGGGAACGCTGAAATGCCAACGCACACCCACACCCACCCTCCCCCCGGTCCCTTGGCTCCGACCGTGTCCCCTGGCTCCTGGAAATGGCAGAAATGCAGTTTTGCATCTCAACGAGAGCACTCTCACCCCGCTCTGGCGCTTCCCGGCCAGAGCTGGAGCTGCAAAGGCCAGGGGGTGGGATTGGAAGGAGAACCAGGCCAGGAGGGCGTTAATGAACCCGATTAATCACAGCCGAGCCGTGCCCGCGGCAGCCCCGGCTCCGGGAGCTGTGATCCCCGCGGGACCGGCTGGCTGTGCTGCGGGCAGGTCACCCCGTCCATCTGTCACAGCGCGGCTCCGAGGCCTCCGGAGGGCTCGGGGAGGTGTCGGAGCCCCAGGGCCAGCACAGCCCCGCGATTCCCCGGGAGCGCAGCCGGGGCCGGGCAGGTACCGCCGGGACGGGCGGCAAACGCTGCTCTTCGCAGGCACAAGCCTCCAGCGCGTCCATCGGAGCATCGTGGGGCAGCAAGAATGGGCTGGGAACAGCAGCCTGCTGGGGATGCAGGGCGTCAGGCTGTCTGGGCTCTGGGGACGGGCAGTCTGTTCAGGATCTGACGCTGTTTGGGATCCAGGGAGCCTCAGCTTATTTGGGATCTGGGGACCTTCAGCCCGTTGAGGATTCACGGAGCCTCAGCCCATGGAGACACCCAGCCCACTCAGGCTCTGTGGAGATCCCGAGATTCCACCACCTCTCCTCGTGGGCCAGAATTCCCAGTCCCCCTTCGCTGGCTGCCGGGGCAACAGGCGCTGAGGGACAAAGCCACAGCCCCGGTGCTGCTGTCCTGCTGTCCTGCAGCCAAAGCCAGGCTGGCTGGGCACCAAAGTTTCCATGGAGCCACCAGCAGGTGCAGGGGAGGCATTTCTAAAGCTGTTCCACCAAACCCTCGGGGCAGGAGAAAGGAGGAAGGGCACAATGAGGTCACCCCAAGCCTCTCCAGGCTGAACGATCCCAATTCTCCCAGCCTTTCCTCCCAACAGAGCTGCTCCATCCCTCGGATCATCCTGATGCCTCCTCCGGACCCGCTCCAGCAGCTCCACGTCCTCCCTGTGCTGGGACCCCCAGGCTGCAGGCAGCACTCATCACATGATCATCATTAATTTTTTAATTAATACTCGTGTGTGACTGCGCACTTGGCTTTTTCCATGGATTAAGACTGACTGGCTTTGTGTCCCTTTTTTCTCTGAGCAAAGGAAACTGCTTCAGGGAGAAGGAACTTAATGTTAATACTTGCAGAAAGTGGCCTTTAACTCCAACCTCCTGCTCTCTGAGGAACCCCAGGGGAGACAGGAATCCTTTTCTTGGTGCTCTGCCTGAACCTGCACAAACTGGGCCCATTTATGGCCATTTGTTTTTCCCATAAACTTCATCCCTAAGATCCCAGAGGCTGGAAAAAATCACCAACTCCAAACTGTGAGTGATCCCCACCAGAGCACTGAGTGAGCTGTTCCCTGGACATCTCCAGGGATGGCGACTCCACCACCTTCCAGGGCAGCCCCCACACCTTTTCCTTGGAGAAATTCCTCCTGAACGTTACGGCGGGCAGCTCAGGTGAGGGGTGTCACTGCCACACTGCACACCAGAGCCCTCCATCCCTGGCAAAGGCACATCCACCTCCTCCTGAGCACATCCCGGAGCAAGGGAGGCTGCAGCACCAGGGAACCAGGGCCGGGGAGCGGGGGCTGCCACCCCCAACCCTTCCCAGAGTCTGGGACGATCCCGCCCCCCAATCCCACCGCTCACGGTCCCGTTCCCACCCCGATGCTTTCCCGCACCCCAACCCCCATCCCACCGCTCGGTCCTCCTGGCCGGCAGGGGGCGCCGCGGGCGGCGGGCGCGGGCGGCTCCTCCCCGGCGCTCCGCGCGCCGAGCGGGGCCGTTTCCGGTTCCGCTCCCTTTGTGCGAGACAAGATGGCGGCGCGGGCCGGGTTCCAGTCGGGGCCTGCGAGCGGCGGCGGCGCCGGGGCCGCGCCCGGGGCCGCGCTGGGCCCGGGAGCGCCGGGCGGGGCGGTGCGCATGGGCCCGGCGCCGGGGCAGGGCCTCTACCGCTCGCCGCTGCCCGGAGCCGCCTACCCGGTGAGGAGGGGCGGCGCGGGGCGGGGCGCGGGGCCGGGCTCGTCGGGCGCTGACCGGGTCTGTTCTCTCCGCAGCGCCCCGGGATGCTGCCGGGCGGCCGCCTGGCGCCGCAGGGCCCGGCCATGGGTCCTCCCGGGTACGGTGGGAGCCCAGCCGTGCGGCCCGCGCTGGCGCAGGCCGGGCTGGACCAGGCTCGCAAGCGGCCCGCGCCGCAGCAGCTTCAGCAGGTGCAGCCGCAGGCGGTGCCCAACCGCAACCACAAGTAAGGCACGGGGAGAGGGCACATCCCGGGGCTAACGGGGACATCCCGGACAACGGGAGCGTCTCGGGGCAGCAGCAACATCCCCTGGGCTGTCGTGGGCATCGGGAGGAGTTTCTTCATGGAAATGGCCGGGCTTTGGAAGGGGCTGCTCAGGAGGGCGGTGGAGTTTCCATCCCTGGTTTTCAAAGAATGATGGGCATGGCACTGAGTGCTCTGGGTTGGTGACAAGGTGGGGATGGGGCACAGGTTGGAGTCAAGGGTCTGGAAGGGCTTTTCCTACCTCAAGGATTCTGGAGTTCTTGGCCATTCTGCGGTGGTCAGGGGGTGAAGGGTCCTGTCAGGTCCTTGTGCATTCCCCTGGCATTGGAGGACAACACTGGGCAGGGCAGGGCTGAGTTTATGTCATGTGCCTGCATCCTGATGTGATGTCTCAGTGAGAATGAAATTCATCCTGGATTTAAAATGCTGTTCCTGGAAAAGCCAATCCAAAATTGATTGAGGCAGGAAGGTCACTTGGTGTGGGCGTTGTGTCAGGTCCTCCTTCCCAACGGATGAACCCCCTTCCCAATAGATGTAATTCCCTTTCTGAGTGCTCAGAGGGGTGGGGAGCATGGAGTTAACCAGTTAGCCACACTGACCAGGGCCCAGGTAACTGGGGAGCTGCAGGTTTGTGAGTTCCTGTGCCCAGAGCTGTTCCCATTTTCACACCTCCTTTGCCTCTTGCCCCTGTCAGTGCCAAGAAGAAGAAGATGGCAGATAAAATCCTCCCACAGCGGGTGAGTGGGACACAGGGAGGGGCTCGGGGGAGGTGAGGCAGCCTGGGGAGCTGATGGGCATTTCCATCCTTGCCTGGCCACAGATCCGTGAGCTCGTGCCCGAATCCCAGGCCTACATGGACCTGCTGGCCTTCGAGAGGAAGCTGGACCAGACCATCATGAGGAAGCGCCTGGATATCCAGGAGGCTCTGAAACGCCCCATCAAGGTAAGGGGGCCCATGGCTTGTACCTAGGCTCTGCAGGCTCCTGAGTTCAGGCAGCAGGAGGGCACTGAATGGCTCTGTCCTGTGAGTGTGGCGTACCAGGGGTCCCAGTGCTCTGGACACTGCCAAGGACTGGGACCAGCAGCTCCTCTGTCCTTGCTGTGAGCTTCAGGAGAGGGGAATGTGAGGCAGCTGAGAGCATTGAGCTCAGTTTTACCAAAGCCAGTGCGGGACAGTTGGCCCTGTGCAGGACAATTAACTGATTATTAATTAGCTGATGTTTTTTCTCTTAGCAAAAGCGAAAGCTGCGTATTTTTATCTCCAACACCTTCAACCCCGCCAAGTCGGACGCGGAGGATGGTGAAGGAACCGTCGCCTCGTGGGAGCTTCGGGTGGAAGGACGGCTGTTGGAGGATGTAAGTGGGCAGTACCCAGCCTCAGAGGGGCCTGTGGATCTGGAGTTGGCAGTGAAACCAGTTTGCTAGTGTCTGAGAGCACAGCTGGGGCTTGATATCCTCCTTCATCTCTGTTTTCCAAGGAGTCTGATGGTGACGAGACCGAGAGCCCAGCTTGCAGACCGATGGGTGTCCCCATGGCAGGACATGAGTTGTCCAAAGTTCTTAGAGTTGTGAGAATCACTGGTGAGAGCAGCTCAGTGGCACTTGTGTCCCCAGCTCTGAAAACCAGGGCACTGGCATTGTACGTAACTGCTGAGGGGTTTAACTCCTGCAAGCTCATCTTTAACTCCAGTCTTTCCCTTTCTGACTTGGAAACTCGATTTTTGAGCACACGTTGGTGAATTCAGGTGTTCAGAACTTAGAGGAGCTGTTGTGCACGGTGGCTGTGCTTGAGTGCTGAGACTTGCTGCCCTAACCCTCTTCCTCCCTGTGTTGCTTGCAGTCTGCTCTGTCCAAATATGATGCCACCAAGCAGAAAAGGAAATTTTCGTCCTTCTTTAAATCTCTGGTCATTGAACTTGATAAAGACCTGTATGGCCCTGACAATCACCTAGTAGAGGTGAGCTGCTTTTTGCTGTGTTTCCTCTAAAAGTGGGTTGGTGTTTCAGCAGGTGGGGTTTGTGTGTAATTTATAACTTGGGAGGTGGGAGCTCTTGAATTCTCACTTTAGCTTTTCCTCTCACTTGCTGAAGATCGGAACAAATTTTTTGACTTGTTTCAAACTCTAAGTAGGAAGAATTGGAGCTTTTCTATAGTTGGGTGGTGCCAGTTGCTTTACTGGCAAAGCTTTTGGATATCCAGCAGCAGGAGCAGGGAGAATCATGTTTGGGGGGGCTTCTGAATTCCCTCTCATGTTCCAGTGGCACAGGACTGCTACGACTCAGGAGACAGATGGCTTCCAGGTGAAGAGGCCGGGGGATGTGAACGTGCGCTGCACTGTCCTGCTGATGCTGGATTACCAGGTAGCATAGTAGAGAAAAACTCCTCCCTGTGAGGGTGGGCAGGCCCTGGCACAGGGTGCCCAGAGCAGCTGTGGCTGCCCCTGGATCCCAGGAAGTGTCCAAGACCAGGTTGGACAGGCCTTGGAGCAACCTGGGATAGTGGAAGGTGCCCCTGCCCATGGCAGGGGGTGGAATGAGATTTCGTTAAGGTCCTTCCCAACCCAAACCATTCCATGATTCCATGCTGGGAGCAGCAGTGCTGGGCATGCACCATTACCTGTGTCTGGGCTGCCTCACCTCTGCGTGCTCTTTGTTCAGCCTCCCCAGTTCAAACTGGATCCGCGCCTGGCTCGGCTGCTGGGCATCCACACCCAGACCCGGCCCGTGATCATCCAGGCCCTGTGGCAGTACATCAAGACCCACAAGCTGCAGGACCCCCATGAGCGGGAGTTTGTCATCTGTGACAAGTACCTGCAGCAGGTGAGCAGTGGCAGGGCTGGAGCAGCAGCACCTGGATCAGTTTGCAGCGTGGGCAGCCGGGGTGGTTGCAGTGAGCCCCTCCTCCTCCCTCAGCCCTGTCTCTGTCACAGATATTTGAGTCGCAGCGGATGAAGTTCTCTGAGATCCCACAACGGCTTCATGCCTTGCTGATGCCCCCTGAGCCGATCATCATCAATCATGTGATCAGGTGAGGCTGCTCCGCGGCAGTTCCTATTTCCAGGACGGAGTGGAAGGAGTGGGAGGGAGGGATGGATGAGGTTGGCACGGAAAGACGATGTGCTATGTCCTGATTTTCAGCAGCAGTTCCCTTGTTGCCTGTCACTGTTCCTTTGTACAAGAGCAGCCGCCTCTCATTACTACATCCCTCTTGCAGAGGCACTCCCACATCCCTGCTGTCCTTTGCTGTGGATAGATACCTCCTTGGAGCAATCACTCATTTCTTCTGCTGCAAAGCCATCGCTGGGCTTTTGCTGCTTTTGGGGCTGAGGCTGACAGTGGCGTGGCTTGTCCCTGTCCCTGCCTGCAGCCCATTTGCTGCAGCATCCCAGAGGAGCCACATTTGCTGCTTTCTTGAACTGATCCCAGACTTTGCCTTCTTTCTGGAGCTACTCCCTGATTTTGGCTTCTTGTGGATGTCCCCAGTGTTGACCCAAATGACCAGAAGAAAACAGCCTGCTATGACATTGATGTGGAGGTGGACGATACCCTGAAAACTCAGATGAATTCCTTTCTGCTCTCCACAGCCAGTCAACAAGAAATTGCTGCTCTGGATAACAAGGTAGGAAAAGCTCCTTCAGGTCTGCTCTCCTTGTTGCTAGGCAGGGATGTGTCTCTGGACACAGGATAGGAGTGCCCTGTTGTTTGGAAGCTGCAGTGGGATGAGCCATGTTTACAAGCGTGGCTGTACCTGGAAATGTAATTTTTAAAGCAACCAGTCTATGGGAAAATTGGTAATATTTAGAGAGCAGGAAACTAGGAGCTGAACATCCTGGTAAGTATAAGTTAACTAGAGAGTGTAAGAATTTGCCTTCATGTGTTGGATCCCTTGATGTTTCTGACTTCTCCCCTGTTCAGCAGTTCCATTCTGTGTTTGTCTCCTTCAGATCCATGAAACAATTGAGACCATCAACCAGCTGAAGACACAGCGCGAGTTCATGCTGAGCTTTGCCCGAGATCCTCAGGGCTTCATCAACGACTGGCTCCAGTCCCAGTGCCGGGATTTGAAGGTAGAGGCTTTGTCTTGTGTGGAAGGTGGTCCAGTTCGCACGCTTCTCTCATTAGAATGAGCTCCCACAGAGAGAAGGAGGCAATTTCCTCCTTGGAAAGCGAGGCTGGGATTTGAGTCAAGCATAAGAAGCTGACCTGAGTGCACTGAGATGTCTGTGAGGAAAGGGAAGGGGGTGGGTTTGCTCAGCACAGCCAGAGCTTTTGCACTCACTGAGCTGTGGTGTCTTTGTGCTCCCAGACAATGACTGATGTCGTTGGGAATCCCGAGGAGGAGCGCAGAGCCGAGTTCTACTTCCAGCCGTGGGCGCAGGAAGCCGTGTGCCGATACTTCTACTCCAAGGTGAGTGTCCCCAGGCAGGGGTCCCTCCCTGTGCCTGGCACTCCTTGGGGCACAGTGCTGCGGGAAGGTGGTGATTGCATCTTTGTCCCAGTTTGAGCCCGCCCTTTCCCTGCTGGCTCCTGTGTGTTGACTGGGTGCTCTGGTGCTGCACCACCTGAGGGTGTTAATGCTGCAACTCTGCTCCTCTTGCAGGTGCAGCAGAGACGGCAGGAATTGGAGCAGGCCCTGGGGATCCGGAACACATAGGCTGCTCTGCTCCTCCCCAGGCAGAAGCATCACAGCTGTTTGTGGAGACAGAGCTGCAGAGCTCACTGTTCCAGCTCACTGAATCCCACTCTGGCAGCAAGGCCCACGTTATTCATCCTGGCATTGTCCCTGCAGGGGCAAGTCCAGGACACCTGGGGCAAGCAGACAGGCTCCAACGAGCACACATTTCTACCTGGTTTTCTTCCTGACTGTTGCCTTGTCAGTCCCAAGGCTTCCATGAGCGTCCCCATGACTCTGCACTGCCCATAGTGTCCCCGGTAGCCAGAGTGACTCAGAGTCTTTTCTCAGCCCATTCCTCCCCAGCCAGTATCTGGTTGGGCACTCAGAGCTGGCTCTGAAGCCTGGCTCTGCTTTAAGGTGTGGCTGGGCTCTTCCCTGCCACGTTTTACAGCCCGTGCCAGGCGCTGTGGTGGGCAGGATGCCATGAGCTGACATACCTCCCTGCCCTCACCCCCTCCTCAGAGGGTGCTGCTGCACTGGGCTGCCTCATAGGTCACTCTCCTCCTCGAGGAAGTTACTGAACTGTATAGAGAATTGCTTCTTCCCTTCTCCCTTCTCCCCTGCCCCATTCCCTGCGTGTTCTGTTACGGACTGTCCTAGGCTGGGATCACAGGGAGACAAGGCCTTGGCTTCCTGCAGGGATGTGGAAGCGTTGGAGTGATGCACTTCAAACACCTACCAGTGGCTTCCAGCAAACCACGTGGCTGCTTGTGTTCCCTGGAACAGGGAGAGGAGATGGAGCAGCTGCCTGGAATTCTGCAGGGACAGCTGTAGGCTCATTCCTTCAGGACAGCTGTCCTGTGTCACTTGCTGTGGGGACCAGAGGCTCCTTCGTGTGGGTCCAAGGGTCCAAGGACAGGACAGTCCTTGGAAATGGACATTTTTCCAAGCATATGTGAGTTAGCAGGTGTTTCCATGCTGAAGCTCCTGTGGTTTTTAGTCAAGTGTTAGGCTGTGGGGCTGCCATAGGGCCCAGCATGGTTCAGGAATGTACAAATAGATTTTCTCCACTGTGAGGAGTAACAGCCCTGATGCGTCCTCTTGGAATGAGGTACTGGTGGTCAGGCTCAGGAGAATGAAATAGCTCCTCTTCACTCCAATCCCAGTGTTTGTGCTCGGGACTATAATGCAAATGGACTCAAAGCTGGTCTGATTCTTGGAATAGCTGCAGGATCATGTTACTGATGAGCACTCACCCAGTTCAGTGTGGCTGGGGAGGCCGCTGTGAGTTGGAGCACCTGGGTGGCCCTACTACTCCTTGTGTCTGTGTTACTACATGTCTGTGAGTAATAGACTCTCGACTTCCCCTCTCCTTAGCCCTTCTGAAATGCTCCTCTGTGGTACTGGGGTGAAGGTCTTGGTGCTGGAGAAGCAGCCCCTGACTCCTCAGGGTACTCCCACAGGAGGGATGCCGAGTCCTACATAGGCAAACGTAGCTGTTGCAGAGTAACTGCTTTTCTTAACTGAGTATTACGGTTTTTTCCATGGACCAAATTTTTTTTTGTACTGTATCCTTGTAGACGTCACCCAGTTTTAATAAAAGACTCCTGTGAAGGAAGCTGTCCTCCTCCTTCCATGCTGACAGCTTGCACTCTCCCAGCTGCCATGGGGGATGAGCCTGGTGACTCCCAGGGAAGGGACACGATTATCTCTGCTTTCTTCTTTTCAAAGCCAGCAGGGTTAAGTGACTGGAGAGAAAATGTTCTTCATATTTTGGCCTTTTATAGCGAGCCCTTCATGGAGGGATCTCCCAGCTTGCAGACTCTGCTAAGCCTTTGCAAACTGTTTTTGTGGTAAACAAAGTAACGAGCAAAACTGGAAATCCAGTGGCCAGTGCTAATAAATCTTGAACTGCCTCGTGTCCACTTGGCTGGATTGTGGCAGCCTGGATTGTGCCCAAGGGAGTAGGGCAGAATTTGAAGGAAACTGAAGTACAGTTTACATGCAAGGTTTAAAATTATGCAGAAGGGGATTTATTCTTTTCACCCTGCTTGTTTATAGAATGTTAACTGCTTTGCTGCAGACCTGGGAGCCCCTGGGGCAAGGGAAGGATCCTCTGTGGGAGGGGAAGTGCTGCTGGCTGTGGTGGGGGCAGGAGCTGAGGAGTCCTGGGGCTGCACCAGGTGGTTCCTGCTCCTTTGTTGGGGGCAAAATGGCATTTTTTAGCAAGAGGGGAAAATAAAATGCTTTTCTGCAGAAAGGCTCAGCAGTCACGAGTCAGCTTGGCAAGTGCTCTGCCACGGGGTCTGCAGCTTCCTCACGAGGGGCAGCTCTGATCCCTGCTCTCTGGGACAGTGTCAGGACCCCAGGGAACGGCTGGAGCTGTGTCACGGGGGTTGGGATGGGTATTAGGAAAAGGGTATTTTCCCCCAGAGTGCTCAGGCCCTGAACAGGCTCTCCAGGGAATGGTCACAACCCTGACCCTGCCAGAGCTCTAGGGGCGTTTGGACAACGCTGTCAGCTACCGGGTGGGATTGCTGGGGTGTCCTGTTCAGGTCCGGGGCTTGGTCTCACGCTCTTTGAGGGTCCCTTCCAGCTCAGGGTATTGCCCGATTCCGTGGTTCTATGACTCCTGGTTCTGGGGGAGCTGAGCCGTTCCAGGGCAGCGCGTTGCACCTGCCGCGCACGGAGCGGGTGCCCGGCGCCCCCGGGGCGAGGCGGGGCCGGGGGCGGGCCGGGGCCGCCCCTGCTTTGGGCAGCCTTGAAATAGCAGGGGCGGGTTCCAAGCCCGCAGTGCCCCGCTCCCGGCACCATGGGTGGCAAGAAGGTTTGCGTCGTGGGCTCTGGCAACTGGTGAGCGCCGGGCACCCGGGTCCCCTCGGCGAGCATAGCGCGGTCCCTGTCCCCCCCTGTCCCCCCTCGGCACCCCCGGTAGCGGTGCCAGCCGTCCCCATTCCTGCGGGTCACAGCGTGACCTGTGGTGCCCTGGGCTCCCCAGTGCCCACAGCCACAGCCACCCTCTGCCCTCGCAGGGGCTCGGCCATCGCCAAGATCGCCGCCAGCAACACAGCTCGGCTGGGCAGCTTCGAGAGCCAGGTGAACATGTGGGTGCTGGAGGAGGAGGTGGGCGGCCGGCGGCTCACAGACATCATCAACACGGAGCACGAGAATGTCAAGTACCTGCCGGGGCACAAGCTGCCCCCCAACGTGGTGAGTGTGGGCTGCCAGCGGTCTCTCGAGGGGCAGAGCTGATGGCCGGGCTTTGGAGAGAGGCCAGCAGCTCTGGGGGGGCTGCTGGAACCCCGTGGTGAGAAGGCAGGGGATGCACCGGGCTGTGCGGGGCTCAGTTATGCCCTCCCACTGACCTTCATCTGTGCTTGGATGAGCTGCGGCCCTGGCTGCTCTCACTGCCCACCTTTGACCCTGCTCTGGCATCCCGCAGGCTGGGCTGGAAGCCATGTGGCTGCCTCTGAGCTGGCATCATCCCATTCTGCTCTGGGATCATCCCACCAGCCCCTCTGCTGGCAGGGACCTCGGCATCGTGACTTTGGGCCCTTCCTTCCCATCCATCTTCCCAGTCCCTAACAACAGTCACACTCTATTCAGGTGGCAGAGCCAGACCTGCTCAAAGCCTGTGCAGGAGCCGATGTCCTCCTGTTTGTGGTGCCCCACCAGTTCATCGGCAAAGTCTGTGACCAGCTCAAGGGCCACGTGAAGAAAGAGGCCATTGGGATGTCACTCATCAAGGTGTGAGCAGGAGCAGTGCTCGCCAGGGGCCAAGGCAGGGGAGCTGGAAGCAGCCTGGCTTGAAGTGGCTGCTAAGGGAATCCAGGGATTTTTTGGATCAGAAATGGGCAGTGGGGGGGAGAAGGGAAGTGGGGGCAGAGTCTTTATGGGGATTTGGAGGTGTTGGTGGAGAAGGGTGAGGGCATAAGGGGGATCTCAGGTGCTGAGAGGAGCAGGGCACAGCTCTGCATGTCAGGATCAGTCAGAGCACTGCAGCACATGGAATGGCAGGATTGGGGGGCATGGCAGGTGTCCAGGAGGGGCAGGTGCTCATTGTCTGATTGTCAAAGTGGTGTTCAGTCAAAGGTTGGACTCAATGTCCTTAGAGATCTATTCCAGTGTAATTGATGCTGTGATCTCTGTCCCTGGCTGTCCCCCAGGGCGTGGATGAAGGACCAGATGGGCTGAAGCTGATCTCAGACATCATCCATGAGAAACTGGGAATAGAAATGAACGTGCTCATGGGGGCCAATATTGCCAATGAAGTGGCAGAAGAGAAGTTCTGTGAAACCACCATTGGTAAGGAGCCAAGAGCCCTCCTTGTTAGCAGCTTCCATTTGTGATTAGCAGGAAGAGGCAAAGGGCGAAGTATGGTTCAGCTCAAACTCCTGCTGCCTTGGGTGAACTGGCCCTGTTCCCTGGGAAGACAGGAGGCTCCATAGGAGCTGGCTGAGCTCATGCTCAGGCTTTGTGCTGGGGTCACTCACTCCATTAACAACGGAGTTGTGCAGCTAAAAGTTCCTGCCAGCATCAGGCAGCTGCCTGGCACAAATTAAAGAGGTGGGCAACAAGAGGCCCTTTAGGAATAATTTCCATCCTTGATTTCCTTGGGCTTCACAGGATGCCCACCTGGATCTCATGTTATTGTCAGCCAGGGCTGCTTGGAAGTTCATCTGGCGACAGTTCCAACACCCTCCACACTGTTGGGGACTGTGCACAGAGCCAAAACAAACAGAACTGTTTGCTGGGTCAGAAGTTGTGGCATTCAAAGTGTCTGTTTTATTAAACAGCAGCAAACACCCTGGGCAGGAGGCTGGGGAGGTGGAGCAGAGCCCGCAACCCCTGTGAGCACACAGACCCTGCAGGGACAACCAGGACAGAAAGCTGCAACCCCAAATTTGCAACCTTTGAAGATGACTTTAACCTACTGAGCAAGTCATTTCTGTCCTGTGTGACACAGCAGCATGGATTGTCCCCTGTGTTCTGGGAATGTCAAAATTGAACACTGCTTATCTGTCAGGCAGTGTGTGCCTGACTGTGTGGACCTGCGACTGTTTTGCAACATTGGTTGGGCAATAGGTTCCTCTCACTGAATGACCTTCAGGAGAGCATGCACCTAACTCATGGGTCTTCCCCATCATCTTCTTCCTTGTCCCTTTGTCTCCTCAGGCTGCAAGAACATGAAGCACGGGCAGATGCTGAAGGACCTGATGCAGACCCCCAACTTCCGTGTGTCGGTGGTGCAGGAAGCTGACACTGTAGAGATCTGTGGGGCTCTCAAGGTGAGTAGAGCCTGGGGCTCCGCAGGGAGCTCAGGGAGGAGGGATGGTGGGCACTGGCACAGACAGCAGCCAGTGCTTGGGATCACACAGGCTGCTCACGGATGCAGCCAAGCCCCAAGCTCTGTTGGGAAGAGATCCCTGCACATTGCGACTGTTTTCCAGAATGTGGTGGCTGTAGGAGCCGGTTTCTGTGATGGGCTTGGCTACGGTGACAACACAAAGGCTGCCGTGATCCGCCTGGGCCTGATGGAGATGATTGGCTTTGCCAAACTCTTCTGTAAGGGCCCTGTCACCTCCTCCACCTTCCTGGAGAGCTGCGGCGTTGCTGACCTCATCACCACCTGCTATGGGGGCCGCAACCGCAAGGTCGCTGAGGCTTTTGCCAAGACAGGGAAGGTGAGCAGAGCTGGGAGCGCTGGCTGACACTGATATGTGTTTTGATAAAGCTGAGTCAGGGCAGCTATAGGTGGGATAGCAGGAAAAATTCTTCACCCAGAGGGTGCTTTGGCACTGAACAGGTTCCCCAAGGCTCAAGCGGCGTTTGGAAAATGCTCTCAGGCACAGGGTGGGATTGTTCGTCTGTCTGTGAGGGGCCAGGACTTTGACTGGATGACCTTTTTGGGTCCCTTCCAACTCAGGATATTCCATGATTCTATGATCTCTGCATCAAGCTGGTGAGCAGGCAGGGAGGTGATCCCCCTTAGCACTGTGGGATCTGTCTGTGCTTGGCTAGTGCTGCAGCCCAGCTCCAGGGCAGGACCGTGGTGCAGCAGCAGGGCTGCAGGTCCAGCTCCTCACTGCTGTGTTGTTTCAGTCCATCGAGCAGCTGGAGAAGGAGATGCTGAATGGGCAGAAGCTGCAGGGTCCCCAGACATCTGCTGAGCTGCATCGAATCCTCAAGAGCAAGAATGCAGTGGAGAAGTGAGTGCTGGGCTTCGTTGGGGTGGAGCTGGGACCTCTTCAGGAGCAGCAGGAGGGGAGAGCCCCCACCAGCTGGGCAGGAGTGGCCTGTTGGATGGGGCACAGTGCCATGGGCCCACCTGCTCCTGCATGCCATGACAGAAGTGTTCTGCCATCTGAGGTGACTTTCATTGTCTGCCCACAGGTTCCCCCTCTTCACTGCTGTGTATCGGATCTGCTACGAGGGAAAACCTGTCACTGACTTCATTGCGTGTCTGCAGAACCACCCTGAGCACATGTAAGGGGCTCTGCCTGCAGAGCACAGGTCCTGCCGAGATGTGCTGAGAGCTCCTGCCCACACCAACCTCATCTGCTGCCACAGCCTCAGAAGGAGTCCGGGTCTCCTGGGAGCCTCTGCAGACTGCTGGAAGAGCAGAGGTTCCCTTCCCCAGCCCCAGACACTGCCCTAGACACTGAGCCTGGCACCGAGGTACCTGCTGACCTCTTCCTCTCTTTGAAGTGCTCGTTTAATTGCTGCTGCTAAGGTTTGCCCTGAGCAGGGCTGAGCATCTTCCTCCTTCCACTTGTTCACTGTGGATTCAGCTCTGGGAAGGACTCTGCCGGGCCATCATGATAGATAAGGGCTGGGCACTGCCTGGCAGGGAAAACAAGTGTCCCAAGTCCTCCCTCTTCACCCCATGGGCCACTCTGGGTGACACCAGCTCTTCCCTACCTGCTGCTGCTTTTGCATTCCCTGTCTGGTGGAGAGGGCACAGTTCCCTGCCAGGCTCCACCTGGTGAGTGGAGCTTTCAGGACTTCCAAAGGCACTGAGGATCTTTCTAAACAGCACCAGCACAGACAATGGCATTCCTTGCCACCCAGCCATGTGCTGCTTTCACCCAGCTGCTCCTGCTGACCCGGAACACTCTGGAGCTTGTTTGTTTAGAGCTTTTGCTCTCTCCATCAGACCTGGCCCCAGCCCTGGGGAGCTCCCCTGTTGTCACAGGAGGAAGGAGGTCTCACACTTTCCCTCATGTGGGGATGCTGCAAGCTGCCCTCTGTCACGGGGGCAGGAATAGGTATATGATCCACAACAGGTACATGGAGATGTCCAGCATCACAGGACAGAGGTCTTGGGCTTCATACTGAGCCTGTGAAATTTGCCCCTTGCCCGGACAGGTGCCACATGTCCCTCTGCTCCTCTGAGCTGTTTGCTCAGGCCAGAGTGTCCAGCAGTCACTGATCCTACCTGGGCTGGAAGGCTGGAATGCTGCAAAGCTCCCTGTTCTCCCCCATTCAAGTCCCAGAGCCAAGGGGTCTCTGACTAGCAGTGTTCCTTTGAAATAACAATAAACATGGAGAGGAGATGGGAGATGCTCTCCTTGTTCTGTGGCTCCAGTGCATCACTGTCGCCGGGTTGGCGCCTGCTGGACTTGCTGAGTGCTCAGAACAGGGCACTGCCCGTTCCTCCTGGCTCTGCACCCTCCTGTGCTGTCCCAGAAACAGCAAGAACGTCCTTGTAGGTCCCTCTTTAGCCCCAACATCACACAGTGTCCCACTTGCTTTGTCTCAGCAACGGTTCCAGGATTAAAATTTGGCTGTAGGACTCTAGCGGGTTGGAATTGCAACATTGAGCCAGGTCCAGAGTCCTCACCTGGGGCCAGCAGGAGCCAGGCCAGGACTGTACTGTGCCCCACACACCCCAGGCCTCTCTTCCTCTGACGTTTGGGGCTTCCCAGGGCACGCTGTGAGATTTTATTCACCTCTTCCCAGCTGCTTTTCCCAGGCTTGCCTTGTCCCCGTGTGTCTTTAAAGGAGCCCCGTACTGAGCGACCTTTCCAGGGCTCTGAGCCCTCTGCTCGGTGTCTTACAAGGGGAATTTAATCTGTTGGCACTGCACTTGTTTCTGTGCCTTTTATTAGCCACGTTTTCTCAGCAGGCACTCCACGACCTTTAAATTCAGCAGAACTGTCGTGTGGGGGGAGCCAACACGGCTTCCTCTGCCGAGGAGCTTTATTGAGTTTGGAGGAAGGACAAAGGAAGTCCAGCGTGTTCCTGCAGGGCTGGCACAACTTCTAGTTCTCTTTGTCTTCAAGGGTTTCAAGGAATCCAAGTGTTTGGATACAAAGCTCATGCAGGAGAGAAGGTCCCTGGGCTCTGCTCCCTCACACAAACTCCTGTCAGCACCTGCCTGGAGCTGCAGCAGAATCCAGCAGGGATTTGTGTTTAGCTGGGAGCTCCTCTGTGATGGGAATGCTTTGTGCATCCCCCTTGTCAATGTTTCTTTGACCCTGAAGTGCCTGAATTGCTGCAGACCCTTGCTGAGGGCCCCAGGTCTCCAACGCTCTCTCGCTTTTAAACACACCACACTGGAGCTGGATGTCCCGAGCTATAAAAAGTCTTCCCTTTGCCATTTGGAATTATGTTCTGCAGGCTCAGCACATCCCAGTGCCGCAGCCCTGGGAGCTGCTGCTGTGGGAAAGAAGGATGAGGAGGGGAGAAAGAGTGACTCTGGCAGCCTTGGAGCTTGCGGGATCCCCGGATAGAGCAGGGCTGGCACAACAGTGTTCAAAGGCTGGAAAGGAGCTCCGGGAGGGGAGCAGCTGCCCCAGGGGGGACAGGAGGGGACCTGGGGGAACGCGGCCTGTTGGGAAGGAGGCTCTGGGCTGGGGGCACCCCGGGCAGGCACCAGGGCCCTTGGAATGGCACTGGGATCCTCAAGAAACTACTGGGCCCCTCGGGGAGGCACTGGGACCGTTGTGAAGCCACCGTGACCGTCGGGATGGCGCCGCGCCGCCGAGCCTCAGGGCAGCAGCACGGCCCGGAGAGCTCCGGCCTCATCCACGCGTGGCCGAGGACGGCGGGAGCGGCCCCTGAGGGGAGACTGCGGCGGGGCCGCCGCCAGGGGGCGCTGCGGGCACCGCGCGGGCTTCCCGCGCTCGCCGGCGGCCACACGTGACCGCGGCACACGTGACGACACGAGACACGTGACTGCCACGTGACGCGGGCCGGGGGAGCGGCGGCGCGGAACGGGAGCGGTGAGTCCGGAGGAACCGGACCGGACCGGACCGGGCGGGACGGGACGGGATGGGATGGAATGGGAGCGGTGAGTCCGGAGGGACCGGACCGGGCCGGACGGGATGGGATGGAATGGGACGGGAGCGGTGAGTCCGGAGGGACGGGATGCGATAGCCTGATGGACGGGACGCGAGAATCCGCGCTCCCGGCCCCGCTCCCCGCCGCCTTCTTGCGGGCCGGTAGGCAGTGATCTCACCGGGTACCGCTGCTGGGTCCGGTCTCATTCACCGTGTCCGTGACCGACCCGGATGAAAGCACCCTGAGCGGGTCTGCTGACGATACGAAACGTGGGGCAGCGGCTGATCCAGCCGAAGGCTGTGCTGCCGTCCAGCAGGGCCTCCATCGGCTGGAGAACAGGGCAAAGAAAAACCTAACGATTTATTAGAATAACCTAACGAGGCTCAGCAAGAGCAAGTGTAGGATCGTGCACCTGCGGAGGAATAGCCCCAAGTGCCAGTGGGATCCTGGAATGCACGGGGAAGAGCGTGCCAGCAGCTCAGGGAGGGGATCCTGCCCCTCGGCCAGAGTGAGCATCCAGTGCTGGGCTCCTCACATCAGGACAGACATCTGGATATGGTCCAGTGCAGGCCACAAAGATGTTGAGGGATCTGGAGCATCTCTCTGAGGGGAGACTGGGGGAGCTGGGCCTGGTTAGTCTGGAGAGAAGACTGAGAGGGGATCTTATAATACATATAAATATCTCCAAGGGATCAGACTCTTTTTGGTGATGCCCAGAAACAGGACAAGGAGCAAGAGTCTTAAACTAAACCACAAGAAGCTTCACCTCAACATGAGGAAGACCTTTCCATGGAGGGGGGCAGAGCACTGGAACAGCTGCCCATGGAGTCATGGGAGTCTTCCTTTCTGGAGACACCTGGACATTCTCCAGTGTCACCTGCTCTGGGTGACCCTGCCTGGACATGGGGTTTGGACTGGATGATCTCCAGAGGTCCCTTCCAACACTGACCATCCTGGGATTGTGTCTCTCTCGCAGGTACAGCCATGGTGTCCAAAAAGCAGCTGGCAGACTTTGGCTACAAGGCCTTCTCGGGCTCCATGATGCTGCTGACGGTGTACGCCGGCTACCTGTGCAGTGTCCGTGTGCAGAGGATGCTCCAGCACCGCCGCCAGCGGGAGAACACGCCTGGGCCCGGGAGCTGAGCCCGTGCTGGGACTGCCCTGGGAACTGGGACCGGCCCTGGGAGCTGGGACTGGCCTGGGAGCTGAGCCTGGGCTGAACCAGCCCCACTATGCCAGTCCCCCCTGGGCTGGGGGAGGCAGATGGAGTGCAATAAAACCCATGTCAAAGTGGCCAGTGTGGTGATGTGTGGTGTCCCCCAAATCATAAACTGGTCTGGGCTTAAAGGTCACTCTGTTCCACCCTCCCTCCATGGGCAGGGATGCATTCCATGAGTCCATCATTTCTGTCCTGTTCTTCCAAAAAGCTGTTTCTCCTCTCCTGGCAGCAGCCCAGTGCTCAGAGACAGCCTATTCCTCCTCAAGATGAAACGCATCACCCCAGGTTTCTGAAGCAACTTTTAATTGGAGATAAGAGTAAACAACAGTATAAAATGGTAACAACTTGAGAAGTTTCCAAAATTCTGCTCCTGATTGACCGTTCCATTGCCCCCAAGTACCATTGAGTAAAAAAAGAGAAGCAAAGCCCACAGTGTGGCTGCTCTTCCAGCCCTGGGTTCCTCCACAGCTCTAACATCAGAGCAGCAACAATCACTTGTCTCAGAGTACAGGACCAAAACATCTCATTTTTTGGGGAGTAAACCCAGCCTACCAGTTCTGATCCTCCTTCTGATCCCAGCTTAGCCAACTGAATCCAGTAGGTCTAGAGAAGTCTTCAAACCCACAATTTGCAACAGGAAGAAAACAATTTAAAACGCCTGGATTATGCTGGTTGTCTCAGGGGCAATAAACCACCCCCCAACCCCCTTGCAGAAGGCTTTGGTCAAGACTTCAGAGGGGTTTGCAGCACCAAAAGAGGCAGCAGACGCTGGCCTGGTCCCTGGTGACAGCAGAGATGAGCAGCTGGGACCTCCCCAGCAGCCTGGGGCGAGGCAGAGCAGTGGTTCTGGGTTAGCACAGTTCAAAGCTCAGCTGGGAGCAGAGTCTCTGCCTCACCCAGGGCAGCTGGGACATGGAACCTGTGTTCTCTGTGCCCTGAAGTGGCTTCTGGAGTGCATCAAGAGCTGCTGCACCTGCTGGGAGTGAACCGTCGCTGAGTGGCACCAAACCCTGTGGTCCAAACCTGCTCTGCCTTGAGCTGATCCCAGTAAAAGCCAGTTTGTCACAAACACAGACACCTCTGCAAATATCAACAGGACTCAGGGGTGTTTTCTTGTACTTTTGAAGTACAAAATGGCTTGAAGTGAACTCTGCAGCTTTGTTTTTGCCCCGGTCGTTGGCTTCATCCCTTGTGCCGTGCAAAGCCTCTGACTGGTCAGGGTTGTGCCCTTTTCGGGTCTGCTGGAGGTTTCTGGGGAAGGGGTTTTTGATTACAGATCACTTGGGAATGTGGAGCTCAACACAACTAGATATTGAAAGAGAAGTTCGTGTTTGCTCAGGGCCAGCCCAGGGCCTTATTCCTCTCCTGTCCACTGGCCACCGGCCATGTGGCCGTTCAGGCGGTTGGAACCGTTACTGGAAGTGCTGAAAATTCCTTTTGTGCTGTTGGAAGTCACATCCTCCTCCTCGGAGCTGCTCTCCACGTCACTGCGGTCATCCTTGGATACCTAAACATTGCCAGTGGAATTGGGGAGTGGGAGAGGAGACGGGGAGTTGAAAAATTGACAGAAACCAGCAGTTAGAAGGTCGTGTCCCTGTGATGAACCACCTTCACTCACATCTACCTCCTACATCTGAGTCTGGCTCAGTTCAAGCTCCCAAGAAGGAGCCTGTCATCACATTAGGAACAAGACACAGACACTGAAAAAGACAATTTGGAAAGATGAGCTCCATTTTCCAAATATTCTGAGTATCTGTGAAAGCACTTCACTCTTGTTCTCACCAGATCAGATGATATTACAGATCTGGCGTTGTTCTTGTCTTCCAAGGGCTCCTCTCTAGATCAGTTAAAGGCCATTTTCCCAAACCATTTGTTTTGAATCAAAAATTTCTCATGCCACAATCACAAGTGGGTCTGATGACCAAAAACCAGGAATGTGTCAGTTTGAGAGAGAACATTCTGTCCTACAAGGGGCAGCTTTCGTATTTTAAAAATTAAACAGCTTTATTTATCACATCACTGCTCCAACAAAGCGCCTCCGTTTCCATAGCCTGTGCTTCATCTGGGAGATCCCATTTAGGAGCAGGAGCCTGTTTGGACAGGGGATGGAGAACCAAGGCAATGTCTAATCCAGCATACACCCACTCAGAAGAGGAGCAGCCTCAGCCCAGGGATCCAGGTCTGCTTACAGAGCGTGCCTTAGTTCAGAGACTGCTGCAAATCCAGCTCCATTTGACTTGCACATGGGATTTTGAACCTTCCCAGCAGGAGGGGAGGGGAAGAGCCCATAAACCTGGCCCCAACTGCAAACACACACCTTGGGTGGTGGCAGGTGCCAGAGCAAACCTCCCCAGTGTGAGCTGGGCCTGGAGAGCAGCCCCTGCTCTGCCCAAGGTAGCCCCTCACTCTCCTCACTGCCCTCCCTCTGCAGCCTCAGCAACTCCATGTGCAGCACTCTGGCTTGCAGCTTTGCAAGGATTCCAGGATTTCAACTACTCTGCTCTCTTGGAGTCAGGGCTAGGGCTCTGCAGCAGCAGGAAGTGGCTGAACTCCAGGGAAGATCTGGCTGGAAGCCAGGTGAAGTTAATGATCTCTAGGAGTTTTTTGGATGTCCTGGCTTCTGCCTGTTGCCAGAACTTTTGCTATCTTTCCCCAATCTCCTGCTATATTGGAAGTTCAAAGGGTCACTGGAAGAAATCAAGCAAAAATCCCTTGACATTTTTTCTGTTCTTGGGGGAGAAGTGACTGTTCACTCCTTTTCACAAAAAGGAGTAAATTCCTCCTACCCTCTCCCCCTCAGTGTGGTGCTGATGGGGAGCAAAGACAGAAATTGGAGTGTGTGGATGTGTAAAAGCACTAATTGAAGGTTGTGCAGGCAGGTGGCAGCAGGTGAGAACAGACCTCAGGACACTGCTCTGACCTTTGGAATAAACAGTATTTTAGCACTGTCAGGACCAGGGAGAGAAGGAGAAGGCACCAGGGGCTCTGCTTTTGTCTTGGGACCTTGACACAGATGTGTTTCAGTGAACAAACAGAAACACAGGTCACACTTACATGCACAGGGTGAAACTGTCCAGCTCCAATCTGGCACAGAGAAAAGGAGAAAAGAATGAAGAAGACAGAGCTTAGAGTCCTTTCTCTGGCTAGGTCACCTGGACAGGAGAGAACCAAGGAAAGGGAAAAGGTGTAGAACTCAGGATACAGAAACAGCTGCAGAGAATGAAAATCAGGCATTTGTAGTAGCAGCTGTGGGGAACAGATGAAGAGCTCGTACCCTGAAACCTGCTTGCCCCCAGAGTCAACCAGAATATTAATATTTTTCAAGGCCACATTCCATGTGTAGGGACAGCTGAAGTCAAACACAAAATAATGCAGAGCCATCAGAGAAACCCAGATCAGAATATCAGTATCTGATAGGAAAAAGCATTTGTGCTACTAAATCAGCTTTTCTGCTGGTTTCATAGGATCATGGAATGGATTGGGTGGGAAGGACATTAAAGCTCACCTTGTTCCACCCCCTGCCATGGGCAGGGTCACCTTCCACTATCCCAGGTTGCTCCAAGCCCTGTCCAGCCTGGATGATCTTTAAGGTCCCATCCAACCCAGGCCATTCTGTGATTTTTGACAGCCAGCAAACACCACTGCATCCCTGGGAACCCTTTCCCTGAGTGCTGGAGCCCAGTGCCTGCACTGGCAGACAGAAGCCACTGGAGCAGCACAATCCCCAGCACATCCCAAGGACCAGATGACGTTGGAAAACATCCTGTATGTTCATCCTGTTGTCCAAAAGAGAGCCTGCTACCACAAGAGCGTCATAATTGCCATTTCAGGACATTGAATGTACTGGAATATGGAGTTATTCCCCTGCACGGAGTCCAGGAGACTCCGTGCCTTTGAACACACCTGGGAACTCACAAGTGCAGAGCAATCAAGGTAAAAACCACCATTTTTGTGAACTCTTGATGTAAGTCCCTTAAGAACTAACACCAGTCTCGTTGAAAAGCCCAATTTCTCATGATTCCTTAATGGGGCTTGTAGGAAGGAGGAGCCAGAAGCCTCCCTCAGCCTTACCTTGCCCCTCACCAGGGCCTTGGAGGCTGTGCGGATGATGAGGTAAGACCAGATGACATGCAAGACCTGCAAGGTCACCAGGAGCCCGTTGAACAGCCACCAGGAAGGGTAGGGACCGATCAACTCCCAGCTTTCAAACAGGGTTGTGTTCAAAATCCTGAAAGAGATCCAGAAACACATTTCAGATCAGCTGTGCTCAGCTCTGACTGGAGGTGCCAGGCCAGATGCACAACAGTTTGTGTCTCACTGAGCATCTGCTGCTCTGCTCTTGCCAGAGTCAGGAGACTGAGTAAAGCTCATTAGGAGCATTTGAACTGAGCAACAAAACAGAACATGTGAATGTGCTGCAATTTGGTTACACACACGGATCTGCTGCCAATTTTCTTCTCCAAAGCACAAGCATTTATTTATAACAACTTCACAGGAAGTGATGTCAGGTTGCTCTGGTCACCAAAACAACTGTTAACACCTTCCTGCTTGGGCAGCTTTGACCCAGATTTAAAGATCAAAAATCGTATAAAAAATAGGGTGGGCACAGGAGCAGGGCAGGGATTGTCTCTCTGTGCTGGGCACTGTGAGGCTGTGCCCAGTTCTGGGCTCTCACAGCAAGGAGATGCTGGGGGGCTGGAGAGTGTCCAGGGCTGGAACAGCTGGGGAAAAGGAGGCTCAGGGGGCCCTTCTGGCTCTGCACAACTCACTGACAGGAGAGGGCAGCTGGGGGAGTGTCAAGCTCTGCTCCCAGTAACAACAGGACAAGAGGGATGTGCCAGGGAAGGTCCAGGTTGGACATCAGGAGGAATTTCTTCATGGAGAGGGTGGTGAGGCACTGGAAGGTGCTGCCCAGGAAGGTTTGGAGTCCCCATCCCTGGAGGTGCCCAAGGAACCACTGGATGTGGCTCTTACTGCTCCAGTGGGGACCAGTCACAGGCTGGATTCAGTGGTCTTGGAGGGCTTTTCCAACCTCAAGGATTCTGGGATCGGGAAGGAATTTTGTCCCCAGAAGGCCTCTCTCCCTCCCTCCCTCCCTCCCTTCCTGGGTGCTCTTCTCTTCCCTCAGTTTTATAGATTTCTCCAGCCAGGCTGGAAGAGTCAAAACTGCTTTATGGCCCAAGCCTTGTGTTTCTTTCATTACTGTTTTGCTGTTCTTGTTGCTGGGAGTTATTGCCAGTCCTTCAGCAATTTAATAAACACTTTAGATTTTATGATGCAGAGAGGTATGGAGAAACCTTTAACAACCACATTAATTTCACACAGCTTTTAACACAAGAAAAGCAAAACAAGCTTTTCAAACAATAACCAAAATTCCCCAAAAGGCAGCTCCAGAAGTATTTAACTCATAGCAGGTATGTGAAAGAATTAAATGCAATTCCAGAGATCTGCTGATGTTTTACTTTACTAATTAGGAAAGGGAATACAGGTGCAACGTCTGCAGTGCTGCTGCAGCTTGCCAGATTTCTCTACAAAGCTGAGGAGTGACATTACAGCCAGTGGAAAACACATTAAAGATTTACAGGATGCTGAGCACTGGTGTGAGGTAAGAGCATCCCCTCACGACAGACAGCAGCTGCTAAAACAACTCTCTATTTTGTCCCTGGAAGGAGCCTACGAAGAAATAGGAATTAAAGATCTTCTTCATCCAGAGTCCTTTGGTGCACTTACTGGAAAATAAGCCAGAGCTTTAACTGCAACCCTGATGCTAAAGTGAAAGGATTGTTGCTGCCTACCAGGCACCTAAAAAGAATGGGAGTGCCAGGTGTCCATGGCCTAGGAAATAAATGCAGGCAGTAAAATGGTGTAACCAAATTGCCACCACACACAATAAATAGACAACAGCTCATTAACCAAAGCACTGCTCCAGGTCTGACCTACTGAGGTGAGAAGGAATCTCATTATGGGATGATTCTCTCTAAGCCATTTATCCAGGGTTTTACCTCCCAAGAAACCTCAGGCCTATTTCAGGCTCTGAATAGTCACAACACAATGACAGGACAGAAGTGTTATAAGAATCAGAAACTGCAGTGATGACTAAGCCAAACAAACAAAAATTACTTCAAGAGACTGTGCCTCACTTGTAATTATTTCTAGAACTTCTTCAGAGAAGTAGAGAATCCTTCAAGCCTCTCAGAGCAGATTCTGGCTGACTCTATCATCATTGCAGCAGGGGAGGGGCAGCTGTGATGGGACTCTGGAATTTTCCCCAGTCCCTCAGCTGACTGGGGAGAGATTTCTGCATGTGCCTACTCAAACCTCCTGCCCCAACAGCACTTGGGCCATGTACTGCTTCAGGCTGCCTCGAGGGACAGCTGGAATACTTGGGAAAAGCCTAAAACAAAGGCTCTGCTGAAAGGATTGGGAGAACAACCAAGAGCTCCCAGCTCCAGGTGCTTACCAGAAAGGGTAAATGCCCAGGCGGGTCACGATGAACACGACCCCAAAGAGCATGAAGAAAGCATCACACAGACGTTGGTACTTGGCATAATTGGCCAGTTTTGCAGCCTACAAGAGACAATAAACATGCAAATATTATTCCCTTTGTGCACTCCTGTAACTACCCATCTGGAAAGCTGCAAAAAACTGTCAATCACATTTGTACAGTTTGAAACAAAGAGGGATTATTATATTGTATTACTATTTTTATACTGTTATTTATGTGGTCCTACAAGAAAGCAGTTTATCAAGAAGGGGAATGTCAGCTTGTTCCCCTGAGATCACACCAGCATTAGGGATGCATAGATTTGAGAGGAAATTCACCTCCAAGAGGAAATCTGAAGCATCGTGGAGGCACAGCACCAGAGTTCCAACCCGCACCATGTTATTCATGTACGAGAATGTGATGAGTCCAATCGTGGCCAAGTGATGGACGAACATGATCAGGAAGTCCTGGAAACAGGAAAAGCACCAATGAAGACTCTTTGGTTGTCACACAAATGCAAAAGTTTGGAACAGAGCCACCCAACTGAGTCACTGAGGTCACAGGATTCCTTCGGTTCAGGCTGTGACTCCACAGCAATCACAGCTCATCACACTCCCACCATCTTCACAAAAGCGTCCAGAAAGATCTCTCAGCTTTGGTGCTGCTGAAATCAGAGCTTTGCCTGCTCAGGGATCAGCACAGTCTCTCTGGCACACACACAACTGTACCGGCAGACCCCACAGATATGATTCAGAGGACAAGATGACCCTTATTTTTATCTCCTTCTGTTTTTCCAGACACACTGAAGTCCCCTCAGCTCCTGGGACACATTTAAGTGCTGCTGCTGCTGTCAGCGACCAAACCCTGCCAGGGCAGAGCAGGAACAGAACACCAGGTAACTCAGCAGGAAGAACAAAAAATGTTTACAATGCACAATATTCAGGTCTGGTTTGCACTTCAGCCCCTGGCTCCCTGTACCTCACCCAGCTGCCATGGGGAATGTCATTCACTTGTTAAAGTCAAGATGAAATATTACAAACACAGTCCCAGAGGTTGTTCATCACTCCCTGTCTGCAGCTCCACTGTATTCCAGAGTGCCCCACCTGCTCATATTTCAGCACAGAAAAAGCCTGGGTAAACTTGTTTTTTAACAGCCAGTGCAAAAACTGTGATAATTTGCTGCTTTGCAGCTCATGTAAAGGAAGCAATAAGCCAGGATTTACTGGGGACTGTTCTCCAACAGCAACAATAACCAAATCCTGGAATGCAGCATGACAGAATTAGATCTGAGCAACTGCAACCACTCATCATCTGCTCCTCACACAGATGAGAAATTCCTTTCAAAACCCCATTTATTAGCTCCTTAGTGTTTGCCTTTTCCTCAGCAGCTTCAGCAAGGTACTGCTTTGAGCAGCTCATTTTCTTGTAAGCCTTCCAGTTAAGTCTATTTTTAGGCAATGATTTGTTAACTTTTGATTGGGAGGTATTGAGTGAAGCTGCTCTGTCCCCTGGAAGGTGAAAGGAACTCAAGGATACACCAGGTCAGCCTTGCTCCTCCCTTCTTCTCAGGGCTCACAAAGGTGTAAATGAGGAAGAAAACAAAATTATCACTATATTTTGGCTTTCCTGGCCAGGCACACTCCCATTTTTTGTTAGTCCTACCTATTATTATTGTTTTCATTATAGCTATTGAGTGGTTAATGCAATTCTGGGTCATCTCACCTTCCGTTTAATGTCTGTAAACTGAGAAAACATGAGGGACCAGTAGAAGGCCAGCTCCAAGATATAGTAATAATAAAGCCTGGATGTTAGAGGCTGGAAAACAGACAAAGCACAGTTACAAGACAAAATAATTCAAAATTTACATTAAAATCCCTTTTTTCCTTCCTCCTTTTCCATCCAACTTTAACTTATGCTGAGGCATAAGTTAAATCATTTAGGTTTAATAAAAACAAGTTTAAGCAACAGGCATCTTACTCCAGGCTTACTCACACAAATATAATTGTGTGTTTGAGCTTTCTTCCAAAGGAGTAAATTCCCTTGTCAATATTTACAACCCCTTCTGAAGGCTCTTGGAGTAGGAAAACCAGGCTCTGGAACAGACTGTTGGCCTCTATACAGTAAATAAATAGATGACCACTATGATTTTATGCCTTTTTCTCCCACTTTTAATAATCTCAGCAGCAAATAAACATAAAATGACTTGAGTCATATGTATCTGAGGAAACCCTGCTGCTGCCAAACCTAACCAGGATGTAAAGGCACAAAAAGTAAATGGCAGAGTTCTAATCCAGTATCAATAACAAAAATAAAAACTGGAATCATCCAAAAAGTTGGAATTTAGGAGGTGTTTCTCTCATACCTGGAAAGGGTAGTTGTACCAGCACTGTCGTGTGTCCCAAAACCAGGGTGCCTAAAGGGAATAGGTAGGTTTTTATTATATATAAATAAGAAGTTATATAAAACCCCAGTTTGTACTGGGTGTTTTCCTCCCCAGCACCTAAAGTCACCTGACACTGCCTCACTGAAATTTTACCTTTATTCTGCATTCAAACTACATTTACTGTAAAAAAACCCTAGTGATTTAAAGTCTAATTTGTGCTGTCAATGTGAGTTCTGCTGCAATAGAAATTTCTAGAATAATCATACAGCTCTAATAATAATAAAGACCCAAGGAGATGAACCTGTATCCCTCCAAGAGGGAAAGAGAAAAAAAGGAGCAGCTCTCCACAGCAAAGATAACCCAAAACCCACCTTGTTTTTTCCAACATTCTGGGGTAACATGTCAAATAATTTTCTATTATTTCCAAAACGACAGATCTGCATAGAAGCTTCCCTATAGTGTAAATAAGGTCTTTAACAGAACCCCCAGGAGCCCAAATCAGAGATCATTCAACTGCAGCCACACAGAACAATAGCGTGGGTGACAGAGCAACTCACCGTCCAGAGAAACCTGATTCCATAAAAAAATATACTGAAATAAAATGTAAATCTCCACCTGGAAAAAAAAGTAAAAAATAAACTTAAGACATAGAATCAGGTTTTGACTAGCATTTGTAAAATTAATTGAAATAATTGGGAAAGACCTCCAAATCTGATACCTGAAAAGCCTTCACCCACCTTCATTTCTAAACATTTCAGGTAACATAAACCTACTGAAGTTTTCCCACCACACATGGGTTTGCATCAACAGCCAGGTTTGAAACTCAGGGTGAACATGCATCATTCCATATTTAAGAGATAACAAGACAACAACAAGCAAAGCTGTTGTCACCCAGAGATATCCTGATGTACATATTTTTCCCTCTTACCTTGTGGCTTTAGGTAGACAAAACCATACTGGGGGAAGAACTGAAAGTTACTGGAAAGGAAAGAAACCAGCAGAGGAGAAACAAGTCAGGAAAAAATGCTGAGGCTCTACTGCACTACAGAGAAAACTGCAAGAGCTTGGAGGGAATGGGAACAAAGAATGGGCTGAAGAGAGAAGAAAAGGAAGCCAAGGAGTGTCTGAGACTGGGAAAGCCAGGAGGTGGGAATGGGAATGAGCTCTGGGCGGGGATGGGGCTGTGCAGGAGTGTCCCAGGGGATTCACAGCCAGTGTGGGCTTGGGGACACACAGACAGGGGGACAGGGACACACGGACTTGGACACACAGACGCTCTCAAGTGCCACCAAGGACCTGGCCCAGTGTCTAAAGCCACCCAGCACTGACCCCTGTACCCCATTCTGGTTTCTCAGGCATGCCCACAAAATATTTTAGAATTTCAAAACCTCCTTTAACTGCCCTGTTTGCTTGTACAGGAATTCTGGCCCTGCTCTGGTGGAGCAGCTGCCCCCAGGCCCAGCTAGAGCTCTAAGATGAAGCCCCTCTGCACAAACATACATGCTCTCACAAAATTTAGTGAGGGTGGTGGGTTTGTCCTGGTTCCTCCGATGCCGAAACCAGCGCTGGATCTTTCGGACATCCCAGTCCAGCTGCTTGGACAAGCCTTCTAACCTTTTTCCATCTGGAGACTGAAGGAAAATGAAACAAATGTCATTCCTCCCACTCCTCAAGCTACTTTCAGTCCTGCACTATGACAGAATAATGCACAGATAACAAAAAACACACCAGGAAGGGACCACAGAGTCTGGAAGCAAGAGCCCATTGCCACAAATGGTCATTCAGGTTTAACCTTCATAAGCCACTAATTACTTAATTACTCAGAATGGTTTTGGTTCAGCATTTCCTCACCTATTTCATCAGTTGACAGTACATTAAGACAAAGAATGTGACTGCTCTGTCTGATAATTTGGGGGAGGAGCTGTTAAAGTGTTCTGTCCTACCTGTTAAAGCTGCACATCAATTCAAACAGCCCAGAACTGGGGAGCAAAGCTAAAGATCTTTAAGGTTTGCTACTCATAGCAAGGACAGGGAAACTTTAAGAGTTGGTTTAACACAGTAGATATTTGTACATTCCATAAGGGGCACTGTAGAAATTGTGTTATTTCTGTTATCAACGTTATTAAATGAAAATATATTTGAAAACTGAAGTACTTCCATGACAAATATAGATATAAACTATCCCTGTTCTCCACCTGTCTGAATGAACACAAATGGATTTATCAAAGTGAACCAAACCTTGTAGCTCCCTCTCTAATAGCCCAGGAGTGAGATAATTCAGTCCAGCTCTGCCAGGGAGCTCTACCACTGAAAGATGATAACCACACTTTACTATTCGAGTTACATATCAACCACAAAAGCTATGCAGAATATTGATTTAATAAAAAAATCATCAGCTCACCCAGCTGAAAACCAAAATCAGAGTAATTTGATTTTCAGCGTTGAGACCATGACTGTCCTGTCAGTCCATCATACCACATCTCTCAGCACCTTCCTGGGATTTAATGGTGGGGAAAGCACCTGCCTCCACGGGAAATCCAGAGCTCCCAGCTCAGAGCAGCAGTGAAATCCTTCCCCGGGGCCACCCCTAGCCCGACTCCCCAAACCCCACAGCACACTGGCACAGTTAAAGGTTTCATCAGCCAGACAAATTCTGCACAGCCTGTGACCTCCCGGGTTTTCTAAACATTAATTTCAAGGACATCCCCTGCATTAAAGTTCTCCCAACAAAGGGCATCAGATTTGGGGGATTTTTCAGGTCACACACCATTCCAAATGCCTCAAAACTTTAATGTTCCCACAAGGCAAGTTTTTTGAGGTTTTTATAGAATTTCCCTTTATCTGCTCCAGTAGATGAGGTTCAGCATCACCCAATCTCAACAGAAAGCCTTCCATTTTGTTATCTTTAATGAAAATCTATTGCACTTATTCAATTCTGGATAAAGTACAGTGGGATTCTGTAAATCTGTAGTGCTGTAGGCCTGTGAGCTTAAGGGAAGGAAGGAAACAACCCAAAGAAACACCTCCTGCCACCATTAAATGTCCTGCCCCTCAGCAGGACATCCTTCACTGACTGAACACCTCCCTGAATAATCCCCTTTCACTGACAACTGCTGTCCAGCTTTACAGTAAATGGCAAAAATGAGAGGAAGACTTTCACAATAAAACCAATAAAATCAGAAAAGGAACTCAGCTCAAGAAAAAGAGGAACACTTTCCCAATAAAATTGGAAGATGCTGGGAAATCTCATGTTAAACCAAGAATCCCCACTGTACAACTTGGACCAAAGGCAGGGAACTAAAGGAAGCAGGTCAGGCCTATCAATCAGAGGAACATTTGTATCCCAAAGAAGATTCTTCTGTGCACAAAACCATGGCTCACCATACAGGGAATTTACTTTGCTACCAGAAGGATGTGCCAGAGGCAAAGTAAAACCAGAACGAGCCCACTTGTGGATGCAGAGTGTGAAATGTGCATCTCAATCCAGAAAAGTGGAAGCAAAAAGCCCCCGAGACACTTCCAGGCCTCCATTCCCTTTGGAATGGAGGAGGAACTTGAACCGTGACTCACCTTGGTGATGGATGTAAACACTTTCTCTAAAATTGCATTGGGCTGGGCTCTGTGAGGTCCACTGTCCTGAATGCCAAGGTTTATGGCACATGGCTTGGCAATAAACCTGCAAGAATTGCCCAGAAAGAGCTGGATTAAAACAAGATATTTATTTCCTTCCTCTGCCTGAATCACAAGGACCTGGATTTGTCACCAGCTGCAAAACCTGGTGAAAAAGCTTTTGAAATCTCCATTCAACTGCTTCCCAGGTGAAGAAATTTCTTTTATTAGTCCATTTGGTAACTACAGACACCACATACTGTGCACACCAGAATGAAAAATTAAATCTTAATGCCCTTGGCTTGTAAGGATCTGAATGTGCCCCCCAGGGAGATTCTCATTCCTCAGCAATAAAACAATAGACTGATAGCAGTCTGCAGTGAACAGAAATGCTGGAGATGAAGCTCTAAAACAAAGCATCTTGTTTCCAAAATAGGCCTTGGTGTCACATAGCTCAGAAAAAAGGGAAGTTCAAGTGACACAGCTCCTAAAAGTAACTTTTTCTTGGAGGAAAAATAAAGTGGCTCGTTCCTTCAGGACAGACAGGAAGATGCAAGTCCTCCAGTCTGAAAGATCCCCGATCTCTGGATCTTATCTGCCCCATCTGTTCTGTGTATTCCAAACTGATTTAACTCTTCCTGGATTTTATAGCACAGACTCTGGAAACAAGCCTGGGTTTGAGACTAAAACAAATACAAACATGTTCCAAATGACCAGGTTTTGCTGCACGTTTGTGTCAGAACGGGCTCAGGGTTCCAAGAGACATGTCTGCATAACCTGACATGTGAATTGTTCCTCTCCTGTTGGTGGGCAAAAGGGGGGGTTAAAGGACAAAAAATCAGTATCTTTTAATCAGTTATTTTGAGGAAGAACCTGCTTCTCAAACTGATTTTGAAAAGGACACAACATTTGAACCATTAAAACCATTTTGCTTTCACAGAGAGATTGTTTCGGAGAGAGCCAAGCTGAAATTACACACATTTAGAAGCCTCCCAGTGCCACCAAGCAGAAAATGCTACTTTTTCCAACCACAATTGTTACAATTTCTCCTTGTGTTTAAAAGGAAAGATTAAAATCGTGGCTCTAAGTGCTCCAACAGTAATTATTCTTAGGAATACTCACTTAGTGCTTCAGGAACAAATATCTGTGGCTGTGTTTAAGAACAGTCCCAGGTCGTGGAATTTTCCCTTGAGGACTTACAGATCAGCTTGTGAGTGATCCCAAAGGAACACCCAGCTCTCAGAAAACACTAAACAAATTATAGACACTGTGGGCCCAGGCTTCCCTGTCTGCCCCAGTTCTTCCTATGTCTCCATCCAGGACACTGGAGGTTAAAAATCCCTCCAGGATCATTGAGCCCAAGCTGTGCCTGATCCCCTTTTTGCCACCAGCCCAGAGCAGCAAGTGCCATGTCCTTGAACACCTCCAGGGATGGGGACTCCAAACCTCTCTGGGCAGCCCCCTCCAAGGCCTGACCACCTTTTCCATGAAGAAATTCCTCCTGGTGCCCAACCCGACCCTCCTGTCAGGAGTTGTGCAGAGCCACAAGGTCCCCCCTGCGCCTCCTTTCCTCCAGGCTAAGCCCCTTTCTCAGCTCCCTCAGCCTCTCCTCAAGCTCCAGACCCTTCCCAGCCCTGCTCCTGTCTCTGCACATGCTAAACTACATTTCAACACCCCCAACTTAAAAAAACAAAAAATTAAAAAACAAAAAAGGAAGGAGTGATTTCCTTTGAGCTTGGCTCCAAAGGCTCACAGCTTCCGCCATAATCCAGACCCCAGCCAGAAATCCTGTCCTGATGTTATGAAACATTTGGCAAGACCCCCACAAAAATGTAAAAATATTAAGTATTAAACGTCTTTATACTCTGCTTTCCTACAGGATATACCTCAACTGCAGCACAGAAGTTCACACGTGAACTTGCAGGTGGAATATGCAGTGAGTGGCGAATCCCCTGCTCAGACAGGAAAATCCCAAGCTGACCTGCTATTTAGGTAAACTCAGCAAGGTGAACTCACACTTCAAACTGCCATGGCACTTTAAATTTTTGGCCCCAGAGCAGGTTTTCAGATGCGTTTTGCACTGAATCCCACAGTGACAAAGTTCTGCACACCCCGCAAAATAGACAAAAATACTGCCCAGACAGTAGAATTTCCATTCTTGGGGATATTCAAACTGAACAGCAGAAGACGACGGGTGACCTGAGTTGCCTGAACACTGGACTTGCTTTGAGGAGAGGATTGGATGAGGTGGCCTTGAAAGGTCCCTTTTAATCTAAATGATTTTATGATTTTATATAAATCTCAACGGCAACAAACTATACCCAAGGTCAACTTACTGCCACACCTTCCAGCAAGAAATTCTCTTCACATAAATACTTGTATTAAACCTTTATCAACAGGGATCAGCTCACACCCCTGCCTACCCTTTCACACTAGTTGTTAACACACACACTGATTTTAAAACCAATTTTCAAGTCCACAGACTCACATGTTAGAACAAATAGTTCTCAGGCATGTTGTGCTTCACAAAAAGGCAGAATCTTTATGAACATTCCAGTTTGGCTGGTGACTCCTTATTACAGCTCTTACAGGAAGAACAATCTCCAAAGTGAGATGTATTGAATATGCACTTTTTGAGTTTATATTTCCATAATCTCTCAATTTTGCTGTGTTAAGATTTAACCAGTCCTCACCCTCTCACTTTCCACTGTCTTTACCTTCCTCTATGAGTCCCGCCTCACCCCTACAGTCATAAATTGCCCACAGACAGACAAAGGAATGATTATTTTGTCAATGCCATGATGTAAAAGGTAGTTTTTAGTGAAATTCTAACTAATAGAAACATGTCCGTGTTGTAGCACAAAGCACTTCCTCACAGTGAGGAGCTGCAAAAGGAGAGAGCAAAGAAGCAGCTCAACCAAAAGAGCCACACGAGTCTGTAATTCACATTCTGAGTCACCAAGTCCAACTGTGAAATGTGTGTCAAGAGAGACATTCGACACAATCAAAGCCTGAATTGGGATAAATGCACCACAGGAGTTTATTGAGACAAAGCTGAACTTTTATGACATGTTCAAAGTGGCTGGAAGAAACAGAAAGGAGTTTATTCAAAGATATGTACTTTTAAAATAAACACACTAGAAACTGCCTGAGATGGGCTGTCACAATCTGCTTTCACTTTGGGACACCACTGAGACACAGCTGAGATCAGGAACAACCCCCTCAGGAACCAGACCTTGGCCTCTGAGCTTTGCTCTGCAGGCTCAGGAGTTAAATCATCGTTTGACTCCACCCTAAATTAACACCACAAAAGAAATTTCATAAACCAGGGAGACATTATCAGGACAAAGTAAAAGCTGCCTGGAGTCAATTGTTAAAATCAATTGTGTAATTGTTTAATTGTAAAATAATTGTTAAAATCAGGTGTAGTGCATCTTCCCCAACAACTCCAGGAAAAGAGAACATTCTGCACCTCATCCCCAGACTGACACCTGGATTAGGAAACTCCCCACAATATCATTTTTATTGTGTCTCACAACCTCCTTTCCTTATGTCCCGGCAAGTACCAAGGTTTGGCCAGGACCAGCACACACCAAGCTGAGATGGGCTTTGGGCAGTGCCATGTGTGTTCCTGGGTTCTCTGAAGCCTTTTCCTAATGGCAGAAAGAAAACATGGAGAAAATAGAGCTTCTCAATTTCTCACTTGCTTCATTTTCCTCCATATTTACCATTTTTCTATTTCATCCCTACCACCAATTATTAATTTCTGTAAGCTCAGGAAAATTCACATTTCTTAAAGAAAACCCACAGGAATAAACCCAACTCATTTCCCGCTCACTTTATTCCTGCAGCCTTTTTCATGCTTAGAAACACCTATGCAATCATGGAATGGTTTGGGTTGGAAAGGACCTTAAAGCTCACCCAGCCCCACCCCCTGCCATGGGCTGAGACACTTTCCACTTATCCAGGTTGCTCTTAAGTCTATCCAACCTGGCCAACTTCTGCCCTTTCGAGGCAGAAATTTAAGATTAAATCAATGTTTAATGAACTACGTGCACAGCAATACAGGGTGTCTTGGTCCGTTTCACCTAAGGGTTTCCTAAGTAAGCCACTTTACTAATTAATATCTCTGCCACCCACACACTGCGTGGCTGTGGCAGATCCACAACACACACGGATCTACCTGTGCCCCGGGGCTGAGTTCACATGTTTATGGATCCCCAGGTAAATGAGGAATCCCGTTTTACACCTGTTGATGGGCAGGGATGAAGATCCGCACTCACATCCATCGTGCCTGACACGAGGGAGAGCCACCGAGTATTTAATAATACATCAGGCCATGTGGACGAGCCCTGTTTCCTCATCCAGGAACTCGGGGAAAGTACAATAAAGCACACACGGAAGCCAAGTGCGGAGTAGCAGCCGCCAGCTCCGTCCGTCACCCAGCGAGGTTCGCCCGGGCAGGAGCAGGAGTAAAAGTGAATTCCTATATAAAACATGGGCACTACCTCAGCACCGCCGGACTGGAGGGACCTCTCGTTACCCAGATCCAGGACAGCAGAGCCCCACGGGCTTGTGCATGTCGCGACAGACACGACTCCCGCGACAGATTCCCGGGATTACACAATGTCCCCTTTCCACGCACGAAGGGCCTCGCGGAGGCCCCGTAGGGTGCGGGGGAGCCCCCGCCGAGCCGCTCCCCGGCTCCGCCCGGTGCTCACAGACCCCAGCGCCTCCCGGCCCCGCCGCCCCGGGGGCGGCCCCGCGCTCACCTCTCGAAGAGCAGCCGCACGGCGAAGATGCCGAGCGCCAGCGGGAAAGCGGAGAGGACGTGAGCGGCTCGCGGGTACTGCAACCCGCTGCCCGGCGGGCCCGGCTCGCCGGCCAGGTCCGCCCACGTCACGTTGTGCGGGAGCCAGAACCGCTCGTTCCAGAACCAGGCCCGCAGCGCCGCCGCCGCGGCCGCCGCCATCTTCCGCCTGCCGCCGCCGCGCTCGGGCGGCCGCCACAGACACGGGGGCGCGGCCGAGCGCCAGCCCCGGCCCGCCCCCTCGGCCCGCCCATCACGGCGGTAGCGAATCGGGCGGCATCCCTGGCCCCGAGGGGGCGGTGCTTGGGGAGACCGCGCCCCTAATCGCCGCAGCCCCCGCGGCCCGGCCCGGCCAGGCCCAGCCGCCGCCGCCGACACGGCCGGGCGGGGCTGGAGGAGGCCGCGCCTCTCACCGCCGGCCACTGCCCGTAAGGGGCGGGCTTGGAATACACCACTCCCCTTCTTGCATCGCTCGCTACAGGCGGTGCGGAGCTGGGACGAGACGCGTCCTTAATCACCTCGCGCCGCCCCTCTCGGCGGCCGCAGTTCTGGCGGTCGCCACAGCCACCAAACGAGGCCAAAACGAGGTCCCGACGCTCACCACCACACCTGAGCCCGGCCCTCACTGCGGCCGCCGCTCATGGGGGCGAGGCCGTTGCTCACGGGGTTCCGGCGGGCTCCTCGCGCGGCCCGTTACTTTGGAGCATGCGCAGTGCGGCGCCCTCCCGTTCCCGCCCGTGGGGCGCGCGCGGGCTCGTGAGGGAGGAGCGCGCGCACGGCCCCGCCACCCCCTCAGGGCGTCCTGAGGGAGCGGAACCGGAGTGACAGGAAAACAAGGTCACGGAACCACTGAATCACAGAGTCAGAGCCAAAAAGTGACAGAACCACAGGTCACAGAATATACTGAGTTGGAAGGGACCCACGAGGACCATCAAAGTCCGACTCCTGGCCCTGCACAGGACACCCCAACAATCCCGCCATGTCACGGCCGTGATGTCGATGCTTCGCACACTGCTGAGCCCTCGCGGTTTCCACAAGCAGAGACGACTTTTAACTGGTAAAAGTCCTCAAGGCAGCAAGACAGGGCAGCAAACGATCCGTGGTTATTATAATGTCTCTTTTGGCCCCTGTCCAGTGGAGAATAGATTAAATGGCCCATTAAGCACTCAAATGCTATGATAACTAATAGATTCAAGGATAGAGTAATTTATGATCTAGCCACCTTCACCTTTTTTTTTTTAATCAATTACTTTATTTAGAAGTACCCAATGTGCTAATTTCTCCTTGAAGATACTCAGTTGGATGTGGGCCTCTATATGTCAGAGACTCACAGATGCCTCAGATTTAACCAGAATTAATGATTTTCTGATTAATGTCTCTGGTAATTGCCGCCAGTATTGCTTCAGTATCACGTAACCGGGAAGACACAGTAAAATTCAATTGCGTTTCCTTAGAAACAAGCAGTTGGCATATTCCATAAATCCAAGTCCACGACAAATGATCTTCCCTCCCTTTTCAAATAGCACAATTTCCAATCAGAGAGATCTCTGGTTGCTTAGCAATTTGAGGAAATCTGATACTAAATGGATTTTGTTAGGAGCAGAGAAAGGTGGCAGAAACCAGCTTGGGTTTGCACATCAGGTTTTTTAGTTTTTCCTCTGTACAAAGCAAGCTTTACTTCTCCATTTAAAAGAAAGGAAAATGAGCAGTAAGTTGTGGAACTGCTAACACCTTCCAGCTAGGAAGGAGGCTTTTCCCTTCTCCCAATATCCATGTCATACACATTTCCTCACGCTGCTGCAGAATGTTCACTGCATTGCTTCTGGCTCTTATCCCACTCTCTCTCAACCAAACCCCTCACAGGCTCAAGTGACAATAACTTAAATTAAAAGCAGCCAATAGGAAGGGGGAAAAAACCCCTCAGTTGTCCTCAGCTGCCCTTGAGAGCCACCTGGAGCCAGAAATGGAAGTGAAAAATCCCTGCATGTCCTTATTCCTTCTGCCAATCCTGTTCTAATCCCTCTTCAATCTGAGAGCAGAAACTGCTCATTTGAGTCGAGCAGCAAAGCATGGACACACAGTGTCACCTAGTGGGGCACCAGAGCCAGCCCGGGCTGCCTTCCAGCAGGAGCACCGGGAATTCACCCATCTTTTCCCTCCATTTTTATAGATGGAGAGCAGCCCTGAGGAGAAGTTTGAGGTGCTGGACATGCTCCAGGAATCCCCCAAGCGTGAGCTGAGTCCCCAGCACGGAAAGCAGGGGAAGGGGGGACTGCCCCTCTGCCCTGCTCAGGTGAGACCCCACCTGCAGAGCTGCCCCCAGCCCTGGGGCCCAGCACAGGGAGGACATGGAGCTGCAGGAGAGAGTCCAGGGGAGGCACCAGGAGGATCAGAGGGATGGTGCAGCTCTGCTGTGAGGAAAGGCTGGGAGAGTTTGGATTGTTCAGCCTGGAAAAAGAGATGATTTGGGGTGACCTCATTGTGGCCTTCCAGTCCCTGAAGGAGCTACAGGAGAGATGGAGGGGAGCCTGGAGTGCAGGACAAGGGGCAGTGGCTTTAAACTGCCAGAGGGCAGGGTTAGAAGGGGTTTTGGGAAGGAATTCCTCCCTGTAAGGGTGGTACATCATTGGAATGATTTCCCAGAGAATGCCTCATCCCTGGAAGTGCCCAAGGCCAGGTTGGTCAGGCCTAGGAGCAACCTGGGATAGTAGGAGGCATCCCTGCCATGGCAGGGGAGGGAATGTAATGAGGTTTAAGGCCCCCTCTGACCCAAACCATTCCATGATTCCATGACAATTCTTTAAACACTGCCTCTTTGTAAAACAAGATGAATCCAGACTTCAGTTATAACGGAAATGACCCAAACTTTATTGAAGGTTTTGTCATTAGCAGAACTGTTAAGAAAGCAGAATATTTTACACCTCAAGAATTATCATTAAGATCTAATTCTCTTGAGAATACAGTACAAATAAAAGCTAATAATAAAAAAAAAAAGGGCCTCCTCCTCCCCCCATTCAAGATTTTATTATTTGTAAAATAAATGAAGTCAAGTTAAAAAATGTTCTGATCTTCAACACCGGCAATCGGAAAGTGTCACTGATTCCAGAGATTTTTGCAATGCAGCACAATTTCACAACTGTAAGGAAAAGATTTATGGCAGCTTGATAAAAGTAGGATTTCAGAGTTGCAAAAGGCCTTTAAAAATCTCATCTGCAGTTTAAAATGATGATGAAGAACTCCAAGTAGAAAAAGAAATTACAACAAAACAAAAACAACTCCACTTCAAATGTGTGTGAAATGCAGAAGTAATGCCCTGCAGGCTGCTCCAAAGTGTTCACTTTTCTTTTGCAGAGACCTGGCAGCCAGCACAGCTCCCGGGATAGCACTGAAATACACATGGTCCAGCAACGGGCACCATTCCAGTTGTGCAGGGACTCCTCAACTGATCACAGGTTTGAGACAGAAATTCACATTGCACTCCGTTTAGGATGCTTTAGTTGTTGGACACTACACACAGAAATGCTTTTATTATTAAAAAAAAGCCCAGTTGTGCCCTTTCCATGTATTAAAGTGCATTAAGTGACCATTTTAAAGCAGGCCAGAAAGTCCCTTTGAAGTTGGTCCCTAAACACTGCAGTAGCATTTGGAGTGGTACGGGCTGGTGTGTTCCAGAGGCCCTGTCCCACACCAGCACGGCAAGTACAGTGGAATTCCATAAATTGTTAGTGAAATACCTATTGAAGCTCAAAGGGGTAAGGTGGTAAAGAACAGCTCTGTTCTCATGCTGGGCACAGACATTACCTGCTGAAGCTGTCCCACAGCCAGACACTTGTTCCATGCACCTAAAGAATCTGCAGGCTTCCAGAGTTTTCTAGCTGAGATAATTTGTATGTAGATTTCCTTAATGCTGATGTGCAGTGCAGCATCACTTCATCCAGGAGAGCTGTTTGTTAAAGCTAAAAATATCCATTTCAAAAGGCCCAGCACCTTGCAGCAAGTTTTCTAGTAAAAGGCCAATTTATTCATCATCATCATCATCTTCATAGTAGCGATTCCTTTTGATCTGTTCTTCCACAGATAGATCTTCCATGTCTTCACCCTCCCAAAAACCAACGTCTTGGGATTTGCGATTCTGGTTTGGACATGGTTCCTTAGCGGTCACAACATTGGCTAAGCTGGAATGTTTAGGAGAATTTGGTTCAAGGAGTTCTTCCTTTGGAATTTCTGGCTCCTCTGTAGCGTGTTCTTCCTCATCTGTGTCTGCATTCATCTGGCCATTCTCTACAACATTATGCTCTGCTGTTTTGATACCAGACAATTCCCATTCTTCCTCCACATTTTTCTCCCCAGAGTTCTGGATGTTCCTATGCTCAACCTTCTTTTCCTTTTGCTTTTTCTCTATGACAACCTCTCTCTCCAATTCCTCACTCCTTTTCAATGTGTCTCTCTCTTCCTTGGAAGGAGAAGGTGAATTCTCTGTTTTATGGCCTTTAACAGATATTGTTCTAAATGAGGCTGCAACTGTAAAGGGGCGACTTCGCTCCTTCAGCGAGGAAGATCTTCTTAACTTTTTGAGATCCAGATCCACATCCTCCTGCGCATCAGGCTTGGAAATCTCTTCTTCTGGAGGCCACTTGGGTTTGAGTACTTTGATGCCCTCATCTAAGGCACTTCCTTGGATACTTTGGTCAGATGGAGGTGGCCAGGCAATCCTGAGCTTTTTTGTTTCTGCTGGCTTTTCTTCCCTTTCAGGCACAGCTGAAGCTTTTGCTTCCATACTTGCTGCCAGAACTCCCACTTTTGCAATCGGGGCATCCTCTACTCCTGGGCTTTGTGGAGTGTCTGGTGAATTCACACCATGGACGGTTTTCTCTGGGGATTCTTCACATTCAGTTTTACCTGCCCACAATTCCTTATGCTGCTTGTGTCCAAAGCCCTCATCATAATTGCCTTTGGACTTGAAGAGCTGATTGAAGTGAGGCTTGCAGTAGATGTTCCCACGCAGAGAGGCGTAGGTCCCGAGGCTGTTCAGGAAACACAGATCAAACGTTAGAGCTCAGGGCCACCAACACCAGCATCTGTTTCAGTTGTGTTGCAGATCTGAAATTAAATTTCAGTCTTCCACATGTTCAAAAAACAAGCTTACAGCCCTCAGGGTTTGTATGGCTCTTTCTAAGAATTCTTTACAAAGCTGGACATTCTATTTTTCCCCACATAAAATTACATTAAGAGTTTAAAAATGGCATCCAGTGCACCAGGCACTGGCACAAGTACACCTGTGTTACCTCTCCTACACAAATCACTGGATTATGGTGACTTCCAGCTCAGCTAGGCCTGAGCAGCACCTTCCTCAGCTTTGACAGGAAAACTCACTTCCCAGAGGGCAGCCAAGGGAGCAATGCACATACCTGAGTTTGCTGTTGCAATAGGAACAGCGGAAGCAGCTGATGTGAAACACCTGCTGGTTGGCAAAGAGCCTTTCCATGGGGTACACAGTTTTCTGACACCCAACACAGGTTTCCTTCATTGGCAACTGGAATTTCTACAGGGGGAAGAGAAAGTTTGATAACTGGAAAACACATCAACCGCTGGGGACTTGGCATGGGTTCATGCATGGCTTCCTGAACTCTCAAGAACTGCAGAGTTCACTTTCTCTAATTATGGTGCAGCGGGGTCTGCTGGGCAGTAAGAAGCTACAACAGGCCCACGGAATTGCTGTGGCTTGACAGGGAACCAAGATTTCACCCCAGTGAATCCCACAGCTGAAGGATCAAATGCTGAGCAATGGCTGGGAAAGAACAATGAGAGCACTAAAACTGAGCCTGTTCCCCAAAGCTGTCTCATCCTTTCCTGCAACCTGTTTTTATTGATAGGAGAATGATGAAGCATTCCAGTTGATTAATATCAGCATGAGACTTACCAAAAAAATAAAAATAGTGCAGACAAAGAGAATCTTGAATTGGTTTGGGTTGGAAAGGACCGTGAAGATCATCTAGTTTCAATCCCCTGCCATGGTCAGGGACACTGTCCACCAGAAGAGTTGAAATAGCCTCAAAAGGTACAAGGGTGGGAGAGGAAAGGAGGGAAACAATCCGCCCAATGGTTTGAAATGTTCCATTTTTGTTAAATCTTTTCTCTCAAAGAAGAGGAAATAGTCTCAGCACCAATACAACAGCAGGAAACACTCCTTGCTTCACTTGTAAACAATTCCAGCTCTATCCCAAAGAAACCCCATTCAGGTTTCAGGACTCACAGCCCCCCAAACTTGCTCAAGATTCAATGTGAGCAGAGCTTTGAGGTTAAACAGCTAAAAATCTTATGTGCTTACTGAATTTCCTGAGGGTTTAGTGCAAGGATAAACTTGAGCACTGAGGAGTTGAGTGTCACTGCTGTGCAACAATGATCACAGGTTTGTTTTCAGACAGCATCAAGGAAGCAAGAACATTGCCCATGAGAAAAGGTCAGTGGATGCCATTTACTTCTTGAAATCTATTAACACTGGCCAATGGGGAGGACACTTTACAGGATAAATTAAATAACACAACACTGGCATTTTAAGGCTGCATGTTGATTAAAAGTGATTTAGCAGCCCAGCCTCCACTCCAGGGTATGCTCAGACATACTTATAAGTGTGGCTTTTCCTTGGCAAAGAATTACCTGCTACAAACTTACAAAAAATTTACGGAAAAATCTGATGGCTAAAGAAAAAGCAGGAAGGTCACAGGAAGACATAATCACAGAAATTTATTTATAACAGTCCAGAAACAATGGTTAGGAATGAAAGTTCCAGCATGTAAGGGTAGATTGCTGAAGATGGAGCCAGCTTAAGTCACTTTGTCACAACCATAAAGTTTGCTGCCAATTTAATTCCATTTTAATATGTATTTCAGGATTTCCAGGCATTGATTGAAGTTACAGTAGATTAAAGTTCTGATGATAACAGCTTCACTAACAAAATTTAGAATTCCTTTTGAAAAAGAATCCACAGTTTCTAAGTGTTGCCAAAACGCTGCATCTTAAATCACTAAACAAAATCTCAAAAAAATGAGATTTACTAATGCAAAGAAAAATCTAATCACCTGTGCTTGCCACATGAAGCAAGGCAGTAAAAATTTGCTTGCCCATCAAAACGTTTTCTCACTAAAGCTCAGTTTTGCATGAGGGCATTGGTTTTGCACGGTGACACAACAGTGCTGGCACGTGCTTCTGCAATCACATCCCCATCCAAGGAGAGGGACTTACTTGCATACAATGAGCCCTATGTCTGTGGAGAGGCGTTTTGGGCTGTGAAGAAACAGAAATTCCTTTCCAGGACACTACAAATAGGAGCTACAGGAGGAAGATGAGGCCCAATAATTATAAAAAGGACTTGAGAGAAAGCTGAGAGTTGAGCTCACATTAGGAGGGAAGCAGAAGGCAGGAGGAGAGGTTAGGAGCCAAGAACAGGAGACAGAAGCTGGAAGAGACAAATAGGAACCTTGCATGAATAAACAGAAGCTTCTATCTCACACAGTGCAGCATCTAAAGCAGTAACTGGGCAAAAGGCTAAAATGGTTTTGATAATATCAAGAGAGAGCAGAGAGCACCAGGACATGCAGCTTTTGTGTCACAGACTAGGATCACACAACTCTCACTGGCAGCTCAAATTTCCCATACTGGCATTCCTCCCTTGCACACTGGGAAGCCAGATCTCCCCAGTCTCTGAGCCCAGGGCTGTTCCTCCCAAAGATGGGGAAAATAACAAAAGCCCAGTTGTTTCCTCAGGAGGGAGCCAGGAAGTGTGTGGCAGCCTAGGGAATCAGCATCCCAACCCCAGACAACACATGTGATGGGCAAGTACAGCCTGACCAAAATGTCCAGTGCTGCCATTTGTTATCTAATCAGATTAGCAAATACATCCCTGAACCAAAGTTCTCTATCTGCTTTATTGCTCCCTAAGGAAACTGTAACATACAAGACTCATTACTCAGAAAGTCAAACCTGATTTTTATAGAGTCAGGCACCACAGTGCCCTCACTATAGAGTTACTACCAGTTGCAGATACCTTGGGAACAGCTGGAAGAGGAGCAAAGCCAAGTCCCAGCTTGCTAAAGGCTCTGAAGGTCAGTACCAGGACCTCAGGGCCCATCTCCAGGAGCACAGACAAGCCCTGAGACCATCCCCTGCCCGAGCCCCTCTGCCACACTGAACTGTCAGGGGTGTAACAGAGACAAGCAAATCCCACCCAGTGTCTGGAAAAAACCTGACTGCTTTGAGGTGCTTTTCCACCCTGAATTAAAGTGCCCTCACAACCACACTCTGATGAGGAAGGAGCAGGTATTGATCCAGTTACTGCCAGACCTTTATGCTTAAGCACATTCAGGTTTTTCAGTATTAAACAGGGCCATCAGTTGGTTTTAACCTTCACCAGGTCTGAGGCTGAAGAGCTGCGTTACCTTCACAGCTTTCGGTGGGGAGGCCTCTGTCTGCCCAGCTGCTTTAGCACCAAGGTTCTGCTGCTTTGAGCTGACAGGTTTCTGAGCTTCTGCCTCGCTCTCCGACGGTCCAGCTGAGGGAGAAAAGGCAATTACAATGGCTTTAAACTGTGGGCAGCTTATGCTCACCAGACCCATCAAAGTCTCAGTTCCAGTTAAATGGTGAGGGAGCTACACTTAAAAGTGTTCAATCAGGGCAAAAGGAATTATAAATGTCTTAAAATTACTGCTGCAAATGAACTTCTAAACATGAAAGAAATTCTTATAAAGTCTGTGCTAGGCACAGGACAGATTTTTAGTACAATACAGTTAATTAATCATTTGATAGGGCTCACCATGGCCATCCTCCAGCAAACCAGAGTGCAAAGACAAGCTGTTCTCACCTACAGAAACCTGAAAGAGAAAATGAGACAATGAGAACCTCTGACCTTCTGAAATCTGAACAGTCATGGCCCCAGGAAGGCACCAGGCAGTTTGAGCCCTGAGATAGACAGAGACCTGAGGAGCTCAGGAAAGAAGTGGTTTTGAGGCACAAAAGGGTCCAACTGAGTGTCAAGAGAGTCCTTGCTACAAGGCAGACACCCTCACAGGCTTCACACATACAAACAACAGATTTCTGTTCTTTGTACACCTTTATTAACCCTCAGAAATCTTGGTTGATTTGCTGAGATTCCTCCCAGGTTTTCTCACTTACAAATCCCTTGACCCCAAACAGCACATTTACTGGAAATCTCATGGGTCCCTTCAACATTTGACCAATCTCTGACATTCAGACATTCAGCAGAGATTGTGCTCTTGGGGAAAAAAAAATTAAAAATAACACCTGAATTTTTAAAAAAGCTTTTGTTGAACCATAAGCCTGTTCCAAAGTTGGGACAAGCATACCAGATCTTCCTTGTTCATCCTCCGCCAGAAACAAATTAGTAATTAAAATAAAAATTAAAAACTAGAGGAGTTGGATCTAAACCAGTTTCAAGTACTACACAGAATCATAGCATTGTATTGTATGGAAAAGACCTTTAAGATCATCAAATGCAACCATGAACAAAATCTGCTACAGATAAAGCTCTTGATGTATAACTCTTTATTAAACACAGCACTATTGCTATTAAATCAAATAGTTTTAAGTAGCTACACTGAGGAACTAAAGTACTGTAACAAGATTAACTGCAAATCATCACTAATTCACCTTAATGATTGAAAAGTCCATTGGAAGCAACTGAAATTTGTAAATTAACAAGGTAATGAGGAGGCAAGTTACACATATGAACATCCTCTGGTCTGCTGAAAGCAGAATTGTACCCCAGTGTCCTGGGCAGAGCATGAACGTGTTCTGAGGCTGCTGAAGTCACACACGTCTGGCTACTGAATGTGCCATGGGTGCAGTGTGAAAAATGACAGAGTGAAGTGTCTTTTGTTTCCTTTTTGCCAGAGGATTCCCATTTCTGACACTAACAACAAGCAGCTTTAATTAGGCTCATTTCCAAGTTCACCACGTCCCTTCCAAAGGGCAATCCTGGCTCCCAAACAATGCTCCATTCAGGTTCTCATTGCACCTGGACACCTCAACAAGTAACTCTGCAATTACAGCTGAATACGAGGAATTTTATTCAAATCTTCCATTCACAACCGGGAGATATTCTGATTTAACAGGTGCTCTTTTAATTAACTCACCTTGGAGCAGGAAGCAGCTTCGACCACTCAGACACGAAACTGCTCAGCTGTCTCTGAGGAACAGCTGAAAGCAAAGATTTGGCCCCTTGCCCAAGGAAGGCTGAAAAGCTCTAAAAGCCCTCCTGGCATTAAGCTGCCACGTGTTCAGCCTGGATGGAATACACAGTACCCCAATTATTATTCAGCTACTTTTATCTCGTCTGCTCTCCCCAGTTCAGGGAACAAATGCTCCAGTCCAGTCTGCAGAGTCTCAATTTATAGCTGGAGCTCAAAACCAGGAACAAACCCAAACTGCCATTCTCAGTTACCCTAAAATTTAGCTACTAAATGAAGAAGGAACAGTGACAGACTCCTTTGACTTGGGTCATACAAAGCTGCTCATGAGGTTTTTTTAATTGGTGTGGATTTTTTAGTTTATAAAAAACCCACTATAAAAAAAACTACCAAGACAGAAAAACTCTCCCAGAAAATTTATCCCTAGATATTCACTTCCACAGACACTTGTAATTCAGAGACAGTCTGAAAACAACAATTTAAAAAACCCAGGAATTTTGCAGCATGTAACTAATCTGCCTCAGCTGCTTACATTCAATTCCCAGATGGCATGTGGAACATGGAACCAGTATATCAGCTGTGCTTCCACAGCCAGTTCCACTTAAAATGAAGCCCTTGATCTCCACCAGCACAGACATCTTACCTTCTCCCCATCCTGACACGAACTGGAGTCCTCAATTGGTGCCATATTCTCCTTCTGCCCAGATTTGTAATTCTTGAGTTCACTCTCACTGGCTTGAATCTCACTCTACAGGACAAAGCACTGGAAAGATGACAGGTTCTTTTCCCCTAAGAAAATACTTGCTTTCTATTTTCCTTGAAATGTTTTAAAAACTGTTTTTCTAGTATGTGGAGTGATAATTGAAGGAGGGGCCATAAGAATGTACAGACACTTGTTAAGTGACATATTCTAGTAAGGGAACAGGATTAGGCTGTAGGATTTTACTGTGCTCTAAGGAGGTAATGCCAGTGTTTTCCTGAGCAACCCTTTTCTTCCAAATTCCTGTTTAAAATCAACTCCTAAGTATTCCCTGCTCAATGCACATCTTCCTTTTAAAGAAAGGTTAACTTTTCACTTGGAATGACAAGTATTTCCAGACAAGCACTGCCTGAAGTACAGTGTAATTGCTAAATACAATATGACTTAAAAGCAAATCCCACATTTGCTTCAATTCTAGTCAAAACCCTGACTCTGTTTTTCCTGAGATTTTTATTCTTGATAGACTGACTGAAGACTTTCATAGAAGGATCTTTCAGACTTTAAAACCAATAAAATCCAGTGAAACCTCGTGTTCCTTTCATTGCCCCAGGACACAAGATCATTGGAAGCCTCGTGCTTTTCACGAGGCATCTTCTCTGTGACATGAAAGAAGAGCCACATCCCAGCACCAGCATCTCCCTGCACTGGGAAACAAATCTCCACAAAACCAACCACATCCAAGAGGTTCATACCAAATGTTGGAATTTAATGCTTAGATCTCTGCATCTGCTGTCCAGCACCTTTCCCACCCCTTCCAACACACAGAACCGATTGTTCCTCATCCCTACCCAAACCAAGTGTCCATCAGGTTTAATCCAGAATTTATTACACCACAATGCCCTAAAATAGTTGTTCCCAAGAGATTCTGGCTTTCCTTTGTAGCCCAGGTGTGAGAAGAGCAGCACATACACCACATTTCCATAGCAAAAAAGCCCTGGTTGCTTTGCCAGCAGGGAAGGAGAAGGTCCCAAGGTTAGGGCTGCTGTTGGCACAGTGGCACTGCGAGCACTGGCCTCAGGAACCCCTGTCTGCTCCATCTCACTGCCCTCGTCCACATGCCAGGTCAATTTTGGAAGAGATTGTCCCTAAATGGGGCATCCCGAGAGCATCAGGCTGGACTGACACTAAACCAAGAGCACTGGGGGGCTGCAAACAGGAGCCTCTGGAGAAATGGCAAATCTCTTGCCATCAGGACAAAATTTAGTTACTAAGCCACTACTCTGAGTCCCAAACTGGAAAAGGCATCAGGAAATGAGACCAGGCAAGGCACAGGAGGCAGAAATGGGCAATTAGGTTAATCAGATTTGTTGCAGTGGCTGCAAGGACTTTCCATTCATGCAGGGAGGGTTTTACTGACCCTTCTCCCACAGCTGGGGAATCTGACCCATGTGCAGATGAAATTCAGGCATCATTTGAGCTCAGAAGAAGCCCTTGGCTCTCCAGAGAGACTCCTGGAAAGCAGGCTCTCCTCTGAGGGAGAACCAGCACTTCGGGCTCTCATTTCCAGAGCAAGTTTCCCTATTAAAAAAGGCCTTTCCTCTTCAAATCTATTGCTCTGGTTAATAAAGGTAATACTTGAGCCATATAAGTTCCCATCGTTCAGCAAAAGTATCAGAAACTTCCAGCAAATGTACCTAGGCAATTTTAACAAAAGCTGAGATTCCTAAAACCTCCTCAGCTGTAACACTTCATTAATTGTTCAGCTCCTGGTCAAATATTTGCAAAACAGACAGAGGTTCATTCACTGCAAGAGTCTAATTGGATTCAGAGAGTGGTGAGAAATCCTGAAAGGAGGTAAAAAGTGAGGAAAACTCACTGGAGACCCCAAAGCTGCAGGCCAAGAGATCCAAGTTCTGAGCACTGTGTGACACAAAGTCACTTCATCTCACTGTGCCTCAGTTGCCCACAGCTTAGAGCTGCTGGACAACAGAGTTGAGTTGAGTTGTCTTTTTTAAACAAAAACAACAAACATGTAGAGAGCTACAGACAAAGTAAAAGAATGTCAACTATGCTTCAGAAGGACCTCAGTCAGGGTGCCAGCAATTAATTCCTTGGAAAATTTTCAATTATTCCAGGAAGATGCAAATATACTTATTTCTTCCTGCAGTATGTAGAGGCAACTCTTCATCAGAAATTACTCCTATGGGCAGAGAGTTATTTTCCAAAAAGAATGGCATTACCCTCAAGCAGCCTGATTTCCATAAGATCTTTCCAGTCTCAGGCTGGGACAAAAATTCACTTCCACACAAACCAAGACTTACCATGGGAATGATGCCTGAGGAGCTGCCCTGCTTGGACACAGCTGCCTGATACTTGGCCAGCCTGTCCTTTATTGATGTCTCTGATAAACGGGGCATGTCCAGGTTCTTCCTGCTCTCTGCCTTGTCTGGACTGGTCTCTACAAGATACCCTGGTAAAAAAAAGCCAAACATGAATAACAGATAACTTTCAGAACACTCACCTAGATACTTTTTGGGGAGAATAAACACACTGCCCTTCTCTCCAGGATCATGCCAGTGAGGACACAATGTGTATCACTAAGGAGTGAGACCCAAGGAACAGCTGCAGCTGTGCCAGCCATTGGTGGAAACCCCAAAAGATTGCAAATGGTTTGCTAGAAAAAGGTCGCCAAACAGATAAAAATACATCATTTTGTTTAAATCAAAGCTCACAGTAGCTCCCTCTATGGCCAGGATAGGAGGGATGAGGATTGAAGCAAGTAGGCAGAAGGAACATTGACTGTCTGTTCACTGCTTCCTAAATTACCTTGACTATTAAAACTAGTTCTAGGATTGAGACACAGGAAAGAATGGGCTGTATTCCTTAATTTGTTGGTTGTTCCCTGTGCTTTCATTTCCCATGCTCAAGAGTGGAATGGTTTAAAACTCCCAGCAAGGCTTCACTAATTACACAGCATGCTGATGGACTTCCTTCCATTTTGGAAAGGCAAAAGTTATTGCATAAAATCCTTGAGATTGGAAAAGCCCTCCAAGACCAGCGAGTCCAATCTCTGACTGATCCCCACCTTGTCACCAGACCAGAGCACTGAGCACCACGGCCAGCTGTTCCTTGGACACCTCCAGGGAAATTTCTCTTGTATTGTATAAGGTAGATTTATCTGTTAAACAGAACCCAAACCACCCCCCTGAGGTTTTCCTGACCTGCTGTGCTGTGGCTCCTCTCTCCTTGGGCAGCATCGCAGTCCTCCAAGGAGAGGCTGTTCTCCGAAATCCTCCTGCCCGCGGCCGCCCTCCGCGGCTCCCGGGGGCCCTGCTGGGGACAGACCCTCCCATCAGCTGCCTGGACACACAGGGATTGCTCTGGGTAATCCCTTAAGAGGCACAGGTGTCACTAGCAAATCAGCTTTACTGGAATAAACAAGTCTAGCAGGTAACATCTTATTTAACCAATATAAAGTTTGATCACAGAGTACCTGACCCTCTGTCACCTGGGAAACACTTTCTTGAAGAGGCCAGTTGGTGCCCTTTGGGAGTTCTCTTGGTTTAAAAGGACCACAAAGATCAGATTTTTAAGTCATTCCCACTACATTTACAAAACTTCAGTCCAGATTTTTGCATTTCATGCAATTTTTGTTGAAGCCAATAGTCACTGTCATTGTGTGAAGATTTAAAATCAGAAAAAGGATTCAAGGAATCACTTATCCAAAATCTGCATTCGTTTTCAGCCATGGAAAAAGGAATTAATAGTATTACAATAAAAGTTATCTAGAATTATTTGTTTTGATTTGGATGCTTCATGCATTCGGTACCAAATAATTCCCTAGTTAGATCTGATAAGGCTGAAGCTTAAGCAGGAGTGTTAGAGATAAATATTCTCAGATCTCCAGGATAATCACTCTCTGCTGCAGAGCTGGACAGGGTGTCCTGGTAGCACCATACAGATGCTCTGGCTGCCTCAATCAGATTTTATTCTTATTTGTTGAGACCAACTCCCCAAATCTAAATCTCAACAAAAGAAAGCACAAAAAGAAATTTCCACAGCTTTGATAGAAGTTGTTGAGCACAGTTAAACTGGACTCCATCAAGGTAGGATGTATTCACAGCTGAAAGTCAGCCTATAAATCCTAGAAGGTGCTGGACTGTTTCTCTCTCTCTAGGAAGAGTTAAATCACAGTTGGAAATTCAGATTGAGGCTAATGTAGAGAAAAAGGCAGGTTTGGCAAGATGCTCCAACCACACATTCCCCCTCAGTTCCAAAGACTTTCTTATTTGCTGGTCACTAAACTGAAGGAAATTCCAAAGTTTTATTTTTGCAGAACTGCAGTGTAAGATAATCACTATGAAAAATCAGGCTGCTTTCCATACAAACAGCAACTTCACCAGGAAAGGAAAATGCAGCTGGAAAACCTCATTTTCCATTAGCACGGGAAATAGTTTCTATTTCTGTGGTTTAAGACGTTTCTTACTGGAAAAGAGCTTTAGCTCTGACAAGTCTTGTGCTGACCAATAGGCTCAGGTCTGGGAGTGCCTGCACACTTGTAAAGACTTGCAGGTCCCTCATGCCATGAAAACTATTCTTAGATGATTATTCAGTCAATGTCCCCTTTAACATCACCCCAAGCCCATGAGTCTGGGGTTCTTGCCGCTCAGAAATTTGGGGTCCAAAGGTTCATCAGGAAAAGTTCAATCAGCAGAAGCAGATAAATTGCTCCAGTGCCACCACTGCAGAGCCCTGCCAGCTCCTCCTCCTGCCCTTTGCCACCTCACATCTGCAGGCGTTACAACTTCACCTGAAGAGCTTTTCTGGGGGTGAGCTGCAGAACACAGAGTAAAAATCCCAAAAACCAGAATACAAAAGCTTTAGAGGTCAGGGATAGTTCAGTAAACCTACAAATATTCAGTAAATCCATAAATATCCTACAAACATGTGAAGGTTTTATATCAACAGTTTTATCTTGAGGGAAAAAAAAAAGAGTAAAAGGAAAAGAAATGTTTAACAGAGAAGATGAGGGACTTTCCACATTACAACTGATGGATTGACCAACTGCAGGGAATCAGCAGGATCATGGCTCATGAAAGGTAACTCCTCTCACATGGAGGAAGCCCCCTTAGGGATTTGTCACTCTGTGGCTGGGCCATAATTCCCAGGGCACAGCTTCTGCTGCTTTGGAAAGGAGACAAAATATTCCTCGTGTGTGGAAAGCCCCAAGTTCTCAGACCTGGGTAAGTGCAGAAGCACTGTGAGCACAGCTAAAGCGTCGCCTGGGGCACAGAGTTGGGCAAAAACCCAAATCAAAGTTACACCTATTCATTACAAAGCACCTGTGTCAGACATGACCCTGCCACGAGGTCACCTACACACCACAGCCAGGTTTTGCCTTAAAAGAAAAACACAAACCAGCCCGGAGACAACTTTTTCAGAAATGTTGCAGATCTGATCCTCCTCCCCCCGGGTGTGCTTTCACTATCACTTACAGGAAGAATTCTTTGAACATCAGGTCTTTTATCAGTTCCAGTCTTTGCTTAGTGCTGAACCAATCCAGGCTGCCGTGCCTGCCCCTAATGGGATTAGAGCAGTTTGTTTCCATGAAAATGCAATAAAAGATCTGCCTCCTATCTACTGCAAAGACAGAGCAAGATTTGAGTGAATGAAAGAATAAATGATGAGTTTTTACTTATAATCCTGAAAATAAGACTAGGCTTGTTTAAAGGGGGAGAAGGAATCAGGAAATCCAGGCTCTGACCTGGATCCCTGCCCCAGCCCTGCCCAGCAACCATGGAAGTTGATTTATCAGCACTGCCACAAGCCTCCAGCCGTGGTGCTGCTCAGTTCACACACAGGTTCTGCTAGCAAAGCTCTGACAGCACCAAGGCATCAAGTCTTCAGTAAAGTGCAAGGAAAACTGCCATCTCTCAGCTGAATTTACAGTTGGACTCAATGACAGAAAGGAATTTTCCACCAAAACGGTTCCATGAAGCCTTGCTCAGGAAAAAGCACAGGAAGTAAATGGGAGAGGCAGCGGCAGAGCTGCAGTGCTGGGTGGCTCCCACCTCACTGAGCCACACCTGGGTCCCCACAGCACCCAGCTCCCTTCTGTGCACTGACCCAATCCTCCCATCACAGATCAATTCCCAGAAGGAGGAATGGAATTCCAAACACGCCCCCTTCTCCCCCACATCTGAACTTCAGAACACTCCTTTACCCTTCTACGTAACAGATTAACTTGGAAAAGGGATTTTGAACCGAACCTGAGCAGTTTTGTGCCTCCTGGATGGTGTTTATGGCTCTAGCTGGTTTTCAACAGTGTTTGAATTGCTAAACTTGACAAACTATCAGTTTCAGATTCACTCAGTTCCAAAACAATTTATTCCCCAGGCTGAGATAAAGTTACACTAAGCCCATCTGCAGAATTCCTGGGGAATTCTGAGTGATTAATCCTACAGCAAGAGTTTAGGGAAGGTCTGTCATGGGCAGCTCTCATACCATGACAAAGACTCCAAAAATTCAAGTTGTGAAATAACTTCACACAGACCCAAAATTCCCTTTAACACAGAGTTGCTCCTCTGAGCCCTAAATTGTTACATATTGAAACAACTTTTGTCCAAAATGTGTTTGTTTTAGTCAATACTTCAAGAAAACCAGTCTCAGTAGAACAAAGCCAGGAGGAGAGGAAACTATGAGAAAACTGGAAAATCCACCAGCATCGAGGCCTCGGGACTGTGTTGCAAGTCCCCAGCATATGCAACTCATTTTGGAGTTAAGCAATTCCCCCCGGGACACGCCGGCTGCAGTCCACATGCGGGATCAGATTTCATGAGCAGTTGGAAGAAAAATGCGAGCCCTGAGCATTTGCAAGTCAAAACTAGTGAGGGCAGGAGCTGCTCTGGCCATCTCAGCTTCGTTTTCCCTCCGTGAGATTTCTTTTCGATAAGAAACATTTTGTAAGACACAAAGATGAGGGAAGAGCGAGGGAAGGATGGGAGTATTTCACTATATGTGTGCGTGTGAGTTTGTGCAACTCATACTGATACAGATATCAAAAACTCTCACTTCTTAGTGCTTCATCTCGACTGCAACAGTCCTCAGTCCTGATTGCTGAGCTCAAACTCCCTTGCTTTTCATATATGAAAAAATACATAAATACCTACAGATGCATTTTACACAATTCACATTTGCATACCTCATTGTAATCTTCACACCAGACACAAACAATCCCTACTTACTTTACAAAACTTAATCAATTCCATACTTATTTTCCCCTCTTCCACTGAACCCTATCAAAAGCAAATTCACTTTACTCCAACGAGCAATCACGAGCTGCCACAACTCCGAGCACCACGCACATACTTGCGTGGCTCGAGTAAGTTACTAACAGCACGATGTTCTGTTTTCACTAAAACAATGAACACAATATTTGCAGAGTCAGTAGCTGGAGCCACTCCCTCCCGGGATTTTCCTGATGCCGCGGAGGCAGCAGCTTTAGTTTCTCCGAGACTGGGAGGGACAGATCCTTACCTTGGGCTGAGGCGCATCACCCTTCTCGAACATCATCTTGAGCTTGGTCAGGGGCACGTTGTACTTCTCGATCCTCCCCGGAGACTCCGACCTCTCGCTGCCTTCGGGCTTTTCCATTTCACGGGGCTCTCTCACACAGTTTTCCATGGTGCCACCCTCCCGGGAGTGGCTGTGGCGCTCTGCGCTGTCACCAGCGGGACACTGCGGCCGGCCAGGGGCAGCTCCGGCCCCCGGGGATGGCGAAGGGGCGCGGCCGGTGCCGACCTTGTGCCTCACCTCAGCGCAGCTGCCCCGGACCGCTTCCTTCCCAGACTCCGCTCCCAGCACCGGATTCTCCCACTTCTTCTTCAGCACGCTCAGATTCCCCCTCGTAAAGTGAGCGGGCAGGTTTTCTGTGTTCTGCAAAGAACAAGGAGTTAATTGCAGCTCTCCAAAGCACTTCCTTTCCATGCAGGAGGAAGCTCAGCACCGATCCCCGCTCCCGGCCAGCTGTGAATAGTTACAGCTGTGCCACATGGAGAAAGCATCCAGGATAGGGAAGGAAGGAGGGGGGAGAAGAGAAAAGTCAGGAGTAAGGCAGGAAGTGAGCAAACAGGAATGGCCTTATAAGGCAAAAGGGAGTCAAACCCCAGGAGTTAAATGCCACACAAAAGACCCGAATCCACATATGAAGGAAATGGGACTCAAATCCACAAAAGGAGGGTCTCCAGTCCCAGAACAAGGAAACGGGAGCACAAGGAGCCATAGGAGATGGCTGGTGTGCCAAATGCTGCAGTGTCTTCAGAAGACAATGCTACCAGGCCTTCCAAAAAGGTACAAATTAGCTCTCAGAAACCACCAAATCCTTGGAGTTACCTGTTTCTGCTCTCAGATAACAGCAACACTTCAGTTCCCAGAGACGTGCCCAGGATTTTACACCACACAGCCAAAGCTTAAGCCAAGCACCCACAACAAATATCCCTCTGCTCCAGTTTAAAAATAACCAGTAACTTGCTGGGACTTTTGTTCTGCTTCACTCAACCCATTGAAAGCACCACTGGGGACACACACGAGTCACTGGCACTGCCTCACCCCCAGGGGAACACCCGGAGCAGCATCACCTCCCATCCAGCTGCTCCCAGCAGTTCCCTCTCCCCAGAGCAACAGCCCAGCCCGTGTTTGAGCCATTCCAACCCAGTACCTGCCACCATTGCATGTTTCCTGTCTCTCCCTTACAGAGACCACTCCAAACGCATTGCAAGTGGAGCAGGGCTGCCAGGCTTACAGGAATTAACCAGCATTAGTGGCTATATTGGGATTTAAGTCTCTCACCCTATTACTCTTCTGGTCACATTTTGAACGCTGCTTTGCAAATTGACTTGAATCCACTTACACTTCAAAAAAAATCAGTGTGTTTGCTGACTGTATTGAAAAGAAAGTATTAGAATTGTAAGGAAAGTTTTGTAATGGAATAGAAATATTGAGAATTGTGTGACAGGTTTCTGTGGGAACACCTCCAGAATCCCAGCACACTTCCTAACACAAGTCCCTTCTGCTTGAGACTTGCCTGTTCCCTGATCACAGGAAGATTGACAGACACGAGCACAAGCATTGAAGAAAATGTAAGACTGTCAAGTAATTTTTAGAATGCTTATTTTATCCCACCTACATCTCAAACAGTGGCTCCCCAAGCATTAGAGAAATCAAGGCAGCAACATTCCTATAGATCCTGAAAATACTAGCAGTGCTTTAAAATACAAATTACCCTGAGGACTAGGACAAAGCCCTGCAACCTTTGTCATCCAAGGTTCCCCGACCTCTGAACACCTGAGTGCAATGGAGGTTACAGGAGGGAATGTGGGGCTGTAACAGAGCAAAAAAGGTCGGTGCTGCCTCATCCAAGGGCATTTGCAGCCCTGGAAGTCACTTCAGGAGGCTCCTTTTAAGCACTTTTAAATTTAGTTTAAAAAAGGAAGAGGTACCACACAAGTGCCTCCAGCTAAGAACAGGAGGTGGGTATTCCTGGCTTGTGGTTAACTCATTTTGCCTTTTGCTTAGAAGAGAATTGGTGATTCAACACAGCTTTGGGCAAGAAACTTCATTTCCTTTCCCTTCCTCTAAACTGTGAAAAAGCATGGTGTGTGAAGCAAAAGCAAAGCCTATGTCTAAGCCAGTTTTTCTGTAGGACACACAGCAGCAATTTTGATATTCCAAAAATCAGCTGTCACAGCAACATTAATGCAGGTGATCCATCCTGATTTCAGGCTGAGCTTATTCCCAAGGAAACAAACATACAAAACACTTACACTTCTCTTCTTCTCAGCAGTGGCTTCTTCAGCAGCTTTCTGATACCTTTGAAAGAGTGGAAAAGAAACAAACTCCAAGTTTTAACCAGAATACTGAATGCTCCTGAAGACAGCTGAGATTTTTCTTCCCCCACCCCCTGGATCAACTAAAACGAGAGGCTGGACAAACAGCAGCAAGTAACACAAAGCCAAGTGACAGACACATTTTCAGTCATCCAGTTTACAATAATAACACCCATTAATACTTTTCATTCCCTAAGCACTCTGATTCCCAAATAGAGACAGTTTACCTTGGAATAGCTGTATTGTTTCCGCCACCCAGCTGTCTGCTGTGCCCCCTTGCAGGAATAATTCAGCTCTTTATATAGCAGCTGCTGAACCAGAACAAATTCCAGCTTGGCACATGCCGAAAATCTCCCTAAGTGCCAGAGGATTTTACTCTGTGGGCTGGGAACTGCCCCCATTCAGCATTTGCCTCCTGGGCAGCTGAGCCATCGCAGCCCTCTGGAGATAAGCCACCCTGGATCATGAATCAAAGTCCTTTAAGGAGCTGTAGGAAACTCCCGGCAATCTGCACTCCTCCGGGTGTGAGTCCCTCCACAGTCCTCACTGGTTACCACGCTGCTGCACAAGGTGATTGCACTTGGTCTTTGAAATATAAAAATTAGTGACAAATTTTGCCATTTTAAGGAGAGTTCTGCCTTTCAGAGAGAAGGAACCCTACGTCTGCTTGGGCAAAGGGTGTTTCTGTTTTCCTTATTTGTAGAATTCTGCTTTTGACACAGCACTGAGTGTGTTACAGGCTGTTGCTCCTCTTTAATCTGTGCAAACACACTAGCCCACATCTCTGCAGTATAAAGGGTCCAAATTTGAACACAAAGTGCTGAGAAAGTGATGCTGGAGGAAGAGGGATCAATACTGGAAGAAGAAACAAAGAGGAACACAGATGAAAGTCAAGTAGCACCTGGAAAACAGATGATGACTGAGGAGTCCCAGCCCTCGCTCTGAGAGTCAGCCCAGCATGAGGCACTTTTCTAATCTCTGTTGTTGCCTTTTGTGCCTCTGACCTGACAAAATTGATTATGTGGGATGGAGAAAACGTTTTCACATACAAATATTTAATTAACAGCACTTAAATGTCACACTCCTCCCTGTGGGCATCAGGGTGGCAAAGCCAGAGAGCGGGACTGTGTTTTTCCAAGGCACTGACCCCACCTATGTAGAGGGACACTACTTGATTAAGGAATAGCAGTTTGGATTACTTCCAGTAAGCCTTTTTCAAGGGATTATCAACATTTAGCAAGATGACCAGGTTCTGTAATCAAGCTTCAGCTAGTGAATAAATTACCTTAACAAGGTGGTGACAGCAAACAGCTTCTCCCTGGGCCAGAGCTCTATAGAAGGACTCTGAAGCTGTGGGTGTATAACTATCCCTCTCCTGCAGATTCAATAAAGTTTGCCCCGCCCAAGATCCAAATACTGCAAAACTTTGTTACACTATTAAAGCAAGAGCCTCAGAGACTCAGTTCCCCAAATCCCATTGAAAACCCCAGCTGAAGCCTATATAATTCCTTCAGGAAAGAAAAGCTTTTCCAGGGAATGCATTGGTTATTACCATTCAGCTTTCTCAGGGTATACAATATTTATGGTTTGAGTTTAACCTTTTATCCATCTCTCAGAGAAAAGAGAAGCTTAATATTCCTTTTCTATCTAAGTCAGGAAAGGTTTAAGCTGGATATCAGGAAAAGGTTCTTCCCCCAGAGAGCGGTCAGGCACTAAAAAGGCTCCTCAGGGAATGGTCACAGTCCCAAGACTGCCAGAGCTCCAGGAACATTTGGACAGCACTTTCAGGCACAGGGTGGGATTGTTGGGGTGTCTGTGCAGGGCACAGCAACTGTGAGAGCAGCAGTCCCTGCTCAAGGAGCCAGCTGTCGCCTACACACACAGCTGGCGCTCCCCAGCCCCAGAGCACTTACTTGGAGAACCTCTCTGCAAGGGCCGAGGACTTGTTCTTGTTGACCAGGGAAAGCTCTTTTGCAGTGATTTTCAAAGACTGAGAGGTCCATTGCCTTCTATTGAATGGGGAAGGCTCCATCTTGTCTCCCCAAATCCCTGCTCAGGAGGAAGGAACAGTGTCAGCAATAGGAACTGTGAGCAGAAAAGAAGTTCCACCAAGTGATTTGCTCCCAGCATCCCAGTGCCACCAATCCTAACCCCTCAGGATCTCATCCATCAACTGACTTTAAAAGGGCAGCAGATAACAGTAATAATTTCCTCTGCAGATGCCATTGAGATGGTGCCCTGATAAAGCCATGGGCACGATGGGGAGCTGTGGACACAGAGCTGTGACCAGAGGATGCCAGAGTGACAGTCCTGTGTCACACACAGAGAGGAGCTCCAGGAAGCCCCAAAGTGCCCTCGCTTGTTCCGGTTTCAAACCAAATGTGCTGGCATTTATGTAAGAGGGCTGAGTTACGAAACTAAGAGGATGTAATTACTATACAAACATTTTTCATTCACTCTTGTGTTCACTCTCAGCACAGCAGCATTTCCTCTGTGAGCTCAAACAAGTCTCGTGTTCATGGAGGCAGCTGTGCCCCTCCTGTCACAGCAGTTACCATAATATCAGTTAAAATAGTATTAATTACCTAAAAAACAGCTCCAACCATCCCTCCTGGAAATGGGAAGAGATTTTGTCCAGCTTTTCACCACAGAAGCCAACAAGACTATATCAGATTTATTTTTTTACATAGTTTTCTTTTGTGGAGGAGGAAAGGAGGGGAGATTAATTTAAAGAGTTCTCTGATAAGACAAAAATAAAGCCTGTAGGGAACGCCTTTCCTTTTTTCCTCTTATATTTTATCCCTGCTCCCATGTCACACAATGCCTGTGGCAAGGGCGTGAACTGACCCAGCAATGCCAACTCCAGGCAGGCTGAGCTCTTCCTTGTATTTTCCATTAATTCCTTTAACGGATTTGCACAGTCACGGAACTCTGGATGCAGTGTGAGTCCAGGTCTGCCGGACAACTGGTCACACACAAACAGAAACACCTTCAGACAGTGGCATAAACAGCCAATCAAAGGGAGGAAAGACAACGTTTCTGAAATCCTCACAGGTACAGAATGCATCTGCTCAGAAATGACAGAGATGTGGGATTCTGCAACACCTCAGTCCAGGGGAATTCAGGGGCACAGGCAGCTCCCAGTGCTGGAATGGGAGCCCTGAGAACAGAAAAGCTCCTCCAGTGCTGTTGTCTGTCTGGAAGAGGTGGCAGGTGAACACATCTCTGCACTGGGAGATGTCCTCAGGAAGAATGGGCCTTTCTCTCACATTCCATCATTCTTCTGATGTCCTGGAGAGAACAGCACACCATGACACGACAGGTTTTACCAGAACAATGATTTTGGTGACGTTTTCAAACGTGCAGATTGAACTATCGCTGCAAACAAGTGACCCTGGGTTTGTGGGGATGTTGAAACAACTGAAACCACTTATCAATGTTGCTTTTCCAGGTGCAGCTACCTGCAGCCTCAGCCTCTGAAAGGCACACAGAGCCCCTTCCAACCAGCAAGAGAAATCCAAACTGGGGTTACTTTCTGAGATTCCTCCCTTTTTGAACACTTTCTGCATCACCAAGTCCCTGTAAATCTCCATCCAGGCTGCACTGACAGTACTCTGCATTTGACTGGCCTTTGACAACAGCACAAATCACCATCCACAAAGACAAAGGATCTCATTTCCACCTTCTCCCTTTTTAAAAGTCATATTGCATACACAAATAAACCCAGTATTTCTGTGATGCAGAATGCAGCCTCCACTCTCAATCCTCAGGAGCCTCAGAATACACACAGAGAGATTACAGATAGAATTTACTGCTGGAAAATCCCACAGAAAGAATTCTGTCCGTGTTAAAGACCAATGCTGAATGAGCCGTGTCATGCCACAGTTTGAACTTTGTTTTATGACTAATCTTGAGCCAAAGGGAGCTCACCTGAGGCCCTGCTGCAGTTTAAATGGCTTTTCACAGAGCAGAGTCAGCTGTGCCCAGGAAACAGGAGCGGGGCATTCATCAGAGCTCCCCTGGCACATGGAACAGGTGCTCATTGACACACGGAAGAAACAGTTCAGTAAAACACTGAGAAACAAAACTGAATGTAATTGTTCAGAAAATAACCCCAGGTTGGATGCCTGAGCATCCCACTGCATCTCAAACCAGCCCTGTTCAGGGCTACATCTTCTCCCTGTTAAGTTCCTCTGTTTCCCTGCCATTCTCCATCAAAGCCACAGGTACATTAATCTGGCCTCTTTAGGCAAAAATCTCTTTATAAAGTCAGTAGCTGCTACTAGGACATTCAGCTGGAAAGAGAAACAGCCTATCTGGAATTTCAGTCACTGAAAATGACATGAAACAGAACTGACATGCCTTGAAACTTGTACTCCCACATTTTTATGCCATTCCACATTCTTAGCACTTTCTCATTCATTTACAGTTTTGGCATGTTCAAGTATCTCTGGGCTTTCTTTACTGCTCTGAGTAGTTTACTCAGAGAAATTTCAGAGAACATATATTAAGGTTTAAACAAGAGTGCGAATGTTCTGACTGCTGCAATGGAAGCTGGTTCTGTGGAAGGCAGCACAGAGACCAGAGAAGATGGAGACAGGGATGCCAGAGGTGTGCCAGATGTTAGGGAAGGACTCTGATTGAGCCACAATCCAGCACATCAAATCTACCTCTAATAACTTTACCCACAAGTTTAACAGCAGAATATAAATCCCTCTGCCTGGAAAGATCCCGAAAGGAAAATTGACTAGCGCTTGCCCAAGGCTGAAGTGGTCTATTCATTACAAGCGGCCACAGGAACGGGCCACCCGCGGGCACCACGCTCCAGCCCCGGGCACGAACCCGCCGAAAGCCGGAGGCTGCGGGCAGCGGAGGGCGCGGCCCCCCGAGCCCCCGGCCAGCCCTGCCGCGGACCCCCGCCGCGGGCCGGGTACGGCGAACGATGACCGGAGCGGGGCCCGGGTTCGCCCTGCACAGCTCGGACTCACCCGCGGCCCAGCCGAGCCCCGCGGCGGGATCGGCTCCGGGAGGCTCCGCTGTCGGGGGGAGGTCCCGGGGCTCCCAACCCCCGCCCCGCGCTCTTATCCCGGCCGCACCGGGGGGAGAGGTCCCACCGCACCTGTCCCGGCCCAACCGGCGGGTCCCGGCATACCTGTCCCGGCCCAGCCGGCAGATCCTACCGCACCTGTGCGTCGTCTTCCCGCCCCGCCCCACGTACCTGTCCCGGCGGAACTCGGGAGATCCCAGCGCACCTGTCCCGGCCGAAACAACGGGTCCCAACGCACCTGTCCCGGCCGAACCGGCGACTGCACCTCCGTGCCCGCCGCAGCAACGGGCAGCGGCTCCGGCCACGCCCCGACCACGCCCCCGGCCCCATTGGCCCTTGCCCCGACCGCGCGGCCACGCCCCCGGCCACGCCCAGGGCCTTCGGGACACGCCCCTGGCTCGGCTGTGTCCCCCTGGCCTGGCTCTGTCCCCCCGCTCACCTCTGGCCGCAGGTGCTCTCCAAACCCAAAAGTGAGAGTGGAATGAGGGGTCTCAAAACTGGGGTTCGACCCCACCTTGGCTCCCGAGGACTCAGGAGGGGCTGTGCTGGGGGAAGCTGTGCCCGTGCCAGGTGTTTGGGTCTCCTGCAGCCTGCATTTGTTTGGAAACAAGAAAAATTGGCTTCAGCAGCCAAATGAGACAGCCGGCATTCCTGAGATTTAGAACATCCCTGTGTTCCTTAGCAGGACACCAGCGCTGCTCCTGGCCAGCCCTGCAGCTCCTTGAGGTATTTGTCTGAACAATTAATTGTGTTTCTTTAGGTGTTTCTATTTCTTTCCTTGTTATTCTTCCTAATGTGTCAAGTACCAAATTCCTGAGTAAAAAAAAATAGAAATTGTATGTATTTGGTGCTCCAGCTCCTTCCCAGCTGCAGGTCTTGGATGTTGATGTTATCCCAAATTCTGGGCTGTCCCAAATTCCTTGGGAGATGCTTGCAGAGCAGCAGCCATTAAGACAGGAAGTGACTAATTAAATTAATATGTTGATCTTACTTTTATGACAGTCTCAGCACTGGCATGTAAAATTTAGTCATTCCAGTAGAAAGTCTGAATTATAGTCCAGAAAATCCACACACTGTAAATTACAGCTCCCCTGGCTGGATACTGGTGGGATGGAGGCAGGTCCACCCAACCTGGCCTTGGATGGGGCTTGGAGCACCATGGGGTAGTGGAAAGTGTCCCTTCTGGACTGGCATCCCCCCTTTTTCTGGTGACAGGAACCCCACAGGGCACCTCAAATGACACCAGACACCAATGTTGAGGCACTTCTGGCAACCCATCTCTGCTTTTCCAGTGTGCAGCCTCATCTGGAATGCTGCAGTGATGTGCTTTGACTCAGGGTTTTATGGAAAACTTTTATTCCAATCGACTCAGATTTTCAAAATGAGAAATGGATATAGAGAGAGGGAGAATTTTTATGTTACACAGGATGGAGTAGTTCTTTGGACATGTTGGGAATACAGGATGCACTGCAGTAGTGCCTGGAAGTTTGATTATCCAAATATCAAGAATAAAAGAACGGATCTCACCGCTTGCATTACAGCAGCCCACAGACTGCCGATTGGAATCAGGGAGGAAGAATAACATGGATAGAAAATCACACTGCGCATCAAAGACAGTGTAAAGCCTCAGCCTCTGTGCCCATGTGTGAGAGCTCCATGTGCCAGAGGGATCTGCTGTGGGATTAGTGTCCAAATGAGGCCATGCCAGAACGTGAGGCACCTCACGGAGCCATGGGATGGGCCATGAGGAGGAAGAGAGCAGCACTTAGGAGTTGCTGCCTTGCCCTAATTAATTGTGTATGAGGTTTCCAGGGTTTAATTTAGGGTGTTACAAACATCCTCCTGGGTTAGACCACGACACCTCTAGCACCCACCTCAGGTGGCAGCAGGAGATGCTGTTTGGGCAAGTGTAGGAGCAGGGAATGTGTCACAGAATCATGGAATCGTGGAATCTCCTGTGCTGGAAGGGACCCACCAGCCTGCAGCTGCAGAGAACTGGCAGTGACAGCGCTGTGATCTCATTCCTGAGGTGCAGCCGAGACCTCTGAGCTCTGATCTCATTCCCCAGTTGCAGCTGAGGGCTCCGAGCTCAGCATTGATCTAAAATGGGGTTTCTGGTGCTTTGGTGAGAGGTGGTGAATTGCAGGTTGATGAGTCAATGAGATAGGAACAATTTTCCTCTGGGGACACAACCCCAGGTGTAATTATTAATCTGTTGGTAGTGCCTCTTGCTTTCCAGGGATATCTGGAGTCGCTCTTGGAGCTGCAGAATGGGACCACTCTGGTAGGTTTATACCCGGAGGGGAGAATCCAAAGAAACATTTTGTCTTCACTCCTGCCTTTCTGATGTTTCACCTGAGTCTCACTCAGTCATTTCCCGAGGAGCCACCACTGACTCAGAGTGTTGGGGCTCCTGAGCTTCCCACAGCCCAGGCCCAGCACCAGCAAACAGGGTGAAGAAACCCCCAGAAAAGCCTGGGACACCCTGATGGCATTGTTTTGATTTTGAGGTCCCCACCCGATCTTTAAACTCCAAGTGACCCCTCCCAAGAGCACCACTGGTTTGTTTAATCAGTGATTAAACTGGAATTTTTTTTCCACTTCCAAATATACTCTGTCAGTCTGTACATTCCCTTTTTGCTTTGTGATAAAACCAAGGTAACAGAAAAACATCATCATGGAACTTCTGTGGCATAGCTTTGATAAGGCAGGGCTGCACACCTGAGGTTCTGATGGCACAGCCTGAGCTCTTCCCTGAGTTCTCCCCTTTCTGCCTGCAGGTAACTTTAGCCAGGAGCTGCTCACTGAGACTCTTTTATTCCTGGACAGTCAGAGCTGCTGCTTCTTCTTGGGTTACAGAATCCTTTCTTCCTTAGCCTTGGGGACTGGGAGAGACATTGGATCCACCTGCTGAACACGGCTGATTCCTTCCCACCCATGTCAGGTTATTGCAGAGGCCACAAATGAACAGGATGGATGGATTCCCTGTAGGTTGTTCTCTGTGGGAAAGAGGCAGAACTGCTGAGCCCTTTCCTGGCAGTTCCTCGCTGTCCTTGGCATCCCAGCTGGAGGAGCAAGAAAATATGAGTTCCTGGTCCTCAGCAAGGGAGCATCTCACAGCCACTCATCCAGTGTTTTTGGACCTTCCTAATTAGCCCAGGCATGACTCTGGCAGCGTTGGGAATTGAGGAAGCACCATTCCCACTTTACAAGGGTGAAGTGAGAAACAGGATTCCAAAACTGCTGTTGAGTAACCTGAGCTGGGATTAACGTCCTGGGTCCTGCCCTGCCCCCGGGGCACTGTGCTCCTTTTTAGCCAAGACTGTCATGCTTGGATTTAAATGCCCTTGGGAAGAGGAATGAGAGATGGGGAAAGAAGGGAGAGCAGGAAGTCCTGCAGCTTTGCCAAGATCCTTGGTAACAACATACCCAAACAACTCATGAGCTTTTCCTTTTTGATGGTGTGGGAACTGCTGTGCACCCAGGAAAGGGCTGCCCAGCTGAACAAATTAAGGCCATTAATGCAATTTCTCCATCTCTTTTCTGGTGCTTATTGGGACATGGTGAGGCCCTTTGGACTTTTTTGCCTTTTGACTTAATTGCCTTTGAGGCACAAGTGCAGCCCTGCGGGACCATCCCAGCACAGCTCCTGGCCAAGCAGGATGTCCCTGGTGTCTCCAGGGCCTTGTGCTGAGCTGAGGCGTTTGCAGGAGTTAAACATTAACTCCTGGCCAGCTCCATCTGTCCAAGGTCCAGGAGGAGCCGTGCTGGGTCAGCCTTGCAGCTGCATTTCCTGCTCCTGCCCTTTCCTGGTGATTCACTCGCTCCTCCTCCCTGCCAGGAGGTCTGACCTGGATGGGGTGGTGAGAGGTGGGACAGGGACACCTGAGCTCTCCTGAATGTACCTCAGGAGATCAGCTCCTGGTGGCTGGATGCCCTGGAGGGTTTCCTGGTGGGAATACAGTGTAGCAAGAAGGGAAAACCCTGGGTTCCAAAAGATCCACTGAGCTACAGAAAAATCTCCCACATTATGTAGCCGGCAGGTCTGTGCTCCTGGCAGGCAGCTGTGAGTCCATGTGGGCCTGTTGTTGTCCTGCTGTCCCCCTGCATGGATTGTTTTATTTGATCATGTTAAATAAAAGGGTAAAACCTTTTTCCTGTGGCCACTTGAAGAGGGTGGCCCAGCAGCAGCATGGGAGGCAGATGGGAAGAGTTTATTTGAAATTATAGCACAGTTTCTACACTCCAGCCCTGCCAAGGCTTTGGGTGTAGCCAGGGTCTGCCACAGGAGATGGACTGCTCAGGGCTGGCTGCCCCTGGAGCTGGGTTTGCCTGGCATGTTGGGATCAGCCCCCGTGATGGCTCTGAGCTGCCCAAGGCACCTCTCCCACAGCAGGACTCAGTTTTGCCTGGAAAAGCCAATCAGTTACTTTAGCACCGATGGGAGTTTGTGAAAATACAATGGCACAATCTCTGCTGAGCTCAGGCCCAGAAGCAGAGCCAAGAGTCTTCCTGGCTTTGGATAAAACTTTGCTGTGGTTACCGGCATCACGGGATCATGTGATGGCAGCTGATCTCTCCAACCTCCAAAGTTCTCACTCCAGGCCTCTTCTATTGCACAAAAACACCCTGAGTGTTCAAAACATCTCTCTGCTTGGGTTTCTTGATAGCAGAATTATCAGCCAAGTGTTGTTGAGTAAACTGCCACTGCTGGTGTTTCTGATCCTGCCAAGGCCTTTTCCCAGCCCTCTTCCCAGCCTGCCAGCCCAGCCACAAACCTTCAACATCCTCAGTTAAAGGGATTTCTAAACAGACACAGTTTCTCCCTCCAGCCCAAGGACACGCCTTGGCCAGCTCAGCACAACATGTCACTTCTGTTGATTCTTCACATTTGGGTTCTCAGCCCAGGGAATTTAGGGGCAATCAGGTCTAAGCTGGACTCTGAGCCCCCTTCAACCATGCTGATGGAGAAATGTGTGTCTAGAAATGTCTTTAAAGGAACTGTAGGGAGAGAGAAGAGCAGGAACCTGTCAGCTGGGAGCTGCTGCCCTCTCCAAGATCTCTCCCCTGTGAGGAGCCCTGAATTTTCTGGGACCTTCTTCCTGCAGGATAATGCAGGGTAAGGACAGGCAGAGTCAGCTTTGCCACAGGGTTGGTCCTGTGGAGAGATGAAAGAGACATGGTTTGGTGGCCAAATGAAAGTCATGGCTTTAAGGAAGAATTAAAGCCAGATGTTTCCAGCAGCTGCTGAGCCCAGCCTTTTGTGTCAGAGCCACCAAGGAGGCCCTGGCAGCATCTCCACAGCTCCGTGGTGGGAACACCCTGCAATCCTGCAGGCTCTGCTGCGGTGCTGGAGGCTCTCTGGCTGGCTGGGAGGAGGCAACAGGAGCTGAGGCAGAGATAGTGAAGCCAGCTCAATATTTATTCCATGTCTACAAATATTTATTCCTTGCTGATAGTGAGAATGGCAGCAGAGGTGTGGTAACCAAATTTAGCACCTTTGAACAAAACACTGGGGCCAAGAGGTGGTTGAACCACTTTGGCATTCAGCTGTGCAGGCACAAGGCAAGATGTGGGGAACAGGGACAGAACATCCCCCCTGAGCCAGGGACTGGCCTTGGACCCCTCGGGCAGGTTGATGCCCAGGAAACCAACAGATAAATCTGCTGTGCAGGGAGCTCATCAGAGTCAGGGACAATGAACAACCCCTGCCTTTCCTGGTGTTTGTACTCGGCTGGGACTGAAGCGAGCACCCATTCCAGAGTGGATGTAACACAGTGAAACACCAGGAAAAGGGAAGCTGACTCCTTGTTTCAGCAGAGGGAGCAGCACTTTGCTCTGCGAGGGAGAGCCCAGACCTTGGGCTGCCAGCGGGAGGTCCCAGCTCAGACCCAGGAGCCATAAATCCCTCCCAGCACTGCTCCTACTGCTCTGCCTCCTGGCTTTAACATTCACTCCTGGCTTCCTAAGGCCAAATTCCTGGTGCCCTCTGCTCTACCCCAGGTGGAGTTTCCTCTTGTGCAATCAGTGGGTGTCCTGCTGGCTCTGAGGGCTGGGAAAGGCTCTGCTCACTGTTCAGGTCCCTGTGTGATGTTCCTCATCTTCCTCCTGCCCTGTCCTGACTGTTGGGATGCTCCTGCTCTAGAGACCAGGGGAGATGCCCTTGAATCCAGCTGGATCCCTTCTGCTGGGGAATGAGGAATAAATCCATAAAGTATACCCGAAGCAAGGAAAAGTCAATAGAGCAGAGGGAGGCTGGTGACAGGAAATCCCAGTTTTTACTGGCATCGGCTCACATCAGATAATCTGGCTCTAACAAGAAAGAAATAGCTCCATATTCTGCTTCCATGGAGCTGCTGCAGGAAACGAGCTTCTTACCTTGCCCTTTGCTTGTTCTCAGACTGGGGTGTCTCATTTGTGTGTCCACCAGCTCACTCTGCTCTGGAACACCCTGGCCAGGAGGAACAATTCTTTCTGCCATGATCCCAAACTCAGCTGTTGGGAGAAGGCTTTGGGAGCTCCTGGGCTGCCTGAATGGGTCTCAAGGGGAGCTGCCCATGCCTCAGTCACAGCTGGTGACTCACAGGAAAGAACCTGCCTGGGTATAAATACAGAACTGGTTGTTTCACCTCCTAACAGGTGACAACAGGACCTGGTCGTGTCCTGGCTCGAGCAGTGTCACTCCTGCATTTCTCCCTTGGCTGACACAGAATTGTCACCCAGCAGGAATTCTTTTCTCACTCTATGGAGCAGGCCTGGTTTTCCATCCCAGCCAGTGAGGCTGGGAGTGTTCCTGAGCTGGAAGTGACACTGAGCTTTTACCAGCCAGGTGTTTCCATGGAATGGGCAGAAGCAACTGCTGGGAAAAGCTCTAAACTGAGCATTAGTAGTAATTTACATCCCAGCAAAGCCTGGGTCCAGGAGTCCTCAGCTCCTGTGGGATCTCAGGTACTCAGCAAGTCTGGAGATGGGGCTAAGAATCATTCCATGCTGCAATCCCTCCATTGCTTTGGGAGCTCCATTTGGGCACAATCAAAATTAAGGAGAAGCTTTGGAGCTCAGGAGGTTTGTGAGCCAGGGTGATGCTTACCCTTCCTGGGGGTGTGAGTGAAGATTGAGGAGTTAATGGTTGCAAAGTGCTTTGGAGAGGACAAGTGCAGGGAAGGGGATGAGAAGGAAGAAGTCCCCACTCCCGCAATGGACCTATGAGGTATCACTACGTCATGGAATTATGGAATATCCCGAACTGCCAGGGATCCACAAGGATCATTAGTCTGGCTCCTGGCCCTGCACAGGACGCCCCAACAATCCCACCCTGTTCCTGAGAGTGTTGTTCAAATGCTCCTGGAGCTCTGGCAGCCTTGCGGGGCTGTGACCGTTCCTGGGGAGCCTTTCCAATGCCTGACACCCCTCAGGAGGAAGAACCTTTCCTGATACACAACCTAACCCTCCCCTGACAGAGCTCCAGCTGCTCCCTTGGCTCTTGTCCCTGGTCCCAGAGAGCAGAGACCAGTGCCTGATGTGACAAACACTGATCTGACAGGGGTTTGCTCCCGTGCTGTCCCTGTGGACTGAGGTTGGCCAGCTCTTGGCAGCGAGAGGATTCCAAAATACGTTCTGCAGTGTGTGAACTGTCCCCTCCAATTTATCCTGCTCCAAATTATTTATTTCTATTTGTTTTTCTTTCACTCCTCTGTGTCTTGGAGCTGCTACCCACGGAACAGCCAAGGGCCCGCCAGCTGGGCTGGGTTTGCTGGGCAGCTTGTGCTCCGTGTCTAATCTCCTCAATGGACCCTGATTATTCCCTGGCTCCGACTTATCCACACGGATCTGCCCAGCCCTAATTGCAGGTGATGGCGTTGGTGGGGTCCCTCACAGGGCACTGATTCATGGCAGGGACCTGAGGGCTGGAATCTCCATCCTCCACCCACACCGCAGTGTTTTAATTCTCTTACCAAAACCAACCAGTTACCCCTGAATGTGCTGTCATATATTTTGTGGATCTTCCTCTGAAGCAAAGTGGTTTCAAGGTGTGTTTTCCTGGCAGGAATCCCCTTAGGGCATCGTTCCTGCTTCTCCCCCTGTGTGTCTGGGGGGGCACCCAAGTCGGGGTGTTGACAGGATTTTGGGATCTCAGGACTTACTTTCAGCAGGGCATACGGGCCTTGCTCAGCCCTTCTGATGCCTCAGCTCAGGTGTGTCACCCCTGCAGCGGGAGCATTACCTGGGCAAGACACGGAACAGACAATTTGGGCTCCAGTGGACTCAGCCGAGCCCATCCCGAAAAGATGAGCCGAACCAAGGGCTGCCTTCTGCAGGAGCCTGCCGTGGGTTCGTGCCCTGGCTATCTCGGCGCTGTCTGGAGGAAATCCTGCTCCTGTGACATCCCCACCGGAGCCACGGCCCCTTCCCAGCACCTCCCCGCCCGTTCCTGGCCGGGGCGAGCCATGGCAGCCGCTCCGGCCCCTTCCGCACCTGCGGCCGGGGTCCCGGGGAGGGCGGACCAGGGTCTGCCGGCAGGGTGGGGGACAGCCGGAGGGGACAGGGGTGCGGGGACAGCCGGAGGGGACAGGGGTGCGGGGACAGCCGGAGGGGACAGCCGGAGGGGACAGGGGTGCGGGGACAGCGGGAGGGGACAGTCCCTCGGCACCCCCCGGCTGGGGGGCACCGGGCACGGGCACAGGGAAGCGGGACTGCAGGATCGCAGCGCCGGCGCTGCCCTGTTCCACAGTGTCCCTGCGGGATCCGCGGGGTTGGCCCGAAAACTGGGAAAATCGGGAAAAAAAGGGGCCGGTGGGGTCGGAGCGGGGTCTGACCGCGGCGGTGTGTGCGGCGCCGGACGGCGCGGCTGCATACGTTTGTTGGACGCATAAAGGATTATGAGCTCTTTAATTAGAAAAAACAACCGACCAACCAAAACCGCCCCCCAACCCCCAAATCCGAGAATATTCCACAAGGCGGCTCACGGCCCTTCCACTCCCTCCGCGGGGGACGCCGCTTCCCCCGCGCGCTGCAGCCATCGCGCCCTCTGGCGGAGCCCGGCGGGGCAGCCGCTCCCCCCACCCCCCGCGCGGGAATGGTCCGTCCCGGCCGTGCCCCGGACGCGCTCGGTGCGCCCGGAAGAGGCGGCGGCGGGCGGGGAGCGGGCGGGACGGGACGGGCCGGGCCGGGCGGCGCGGCCGGAGGCGGAGCCCGCGTGTCCCGATCGCCGCTCCGGGCACCGGGGAGCGCGGGCCCGCCGGCCGCGGCGGCACGATGCTGCTGTTCGTGGAGGTGAGGTGACGGCGCCGGACCATGTGGCGGGAGGCGGCGGCGGGAGGCCGCGCACGCCGCGCCGGGGGAGGGGACGGGGCTGACACAGCAGATCCGGGGGCGGCGGCCGCGGGCGGGTGGGCGGGGGTCGGTGGGCGCTCTGGAAGGTTCCGCCGGGGCAGGGGGCGGGGGAGGCGCCGCCGTGACCTTCGGGTGCCGCCGCGGCCCGGCCGTGAAGGTGACGCGGGACACGCGGGGCCTCCCCGAGGCCTCCCAGGAGCGGGCCCGGCCCGGCCCCTCGACACGCGGGGCGGCCCCGTGGGTTCGGCCCCGAGCGCGGCGCCTCGTTAATTGCGTTAATTAAACACTGGGGGTGGTTTATGGCGCGGGAAGGGGGGGTTCTGCCGTTCCCCGGCGCGCCGGGTCCGGGCGGGACGAGCAGCGCGGCCCGGCCCGGCCCTGGAGGTCACCGAGGAGGGCGGGCGCCGTGTCCGCTGTGGCCCGGGATGGGGCTTCACCTGCTCAGGGCGTTTCACGGGTTCGGTCAAGCGGTTTTAGCCTTTGCTGAGCGAACCCGGGTGGCCGCTGTAAACTTTGCACCGAGTTTTGTCCCGAAACGTGCACGGAGCAAGGAGCTGCCGGGGCCGGGGGGGAGTAACGGCGGGAGCCGGGCGGGCGCTGGGCTGTGTCTGCACGAGGGGGTTCAGCTCGGGGGGTTCTGCCCAGGGGTTTTGTTCGGGTGACGGGTGAGATGGTGCTCGTGGGCTCGCACACAAACACCAACATGTGCTCCGTGGCTAGGAACCTCAATAAAGCAGTTTAGGAAGCACGTTCTGTTTTTTAAGTGAATCATCTGAGTTTTGAGCTGAATGTTCCTTGGCTTCGCGGTGCGGACTAAAAGTTGTCCTGAACACGGTGACAGGTCTGGAGAATTAGGGGTTGCCGTGTTCTGCTGGAAGAGGAACTGCTGAGACCGATGGGAGGCATGAGCAGCTGCCTCATCCCAGGCTGAGCATGGCGAGAGGCCCCCGGGTGCCCCGGGTGCACGAGGCAGGTTCTGGAATGCAGGGATGGAGATGTGGACGGGAGCTGGAGCATATCAGGGAGCACATGGCTGCTCCTGGTGCTGTGGATGGGAGCTGGAGCTCATCAGCACTTTAAGATTTTTAGGGTGTCCTAAAGCACAAATTCAACTATCTTTCTCTGATAGTGATGGGAATTTCTGTAATCTTCATTCTGGAAGCCTCAATAATATTTAATTTTGAGTTTCTGAGGACCATCTGGACTTTCTGAAGATTTATTTTCACTGCCAGGACAGAGAACTGGAGCTCAGAGCTAGGTGTCCTGGAATGCTGTAGTTGGGTGCTTGGGAGCAGTCAGCAGCTTTATCTGGGGACCTTTGGGGTTACCTGGGAAATAAGGCACAGAATGGGTGGAAATCCTGAGGTTTTCAGGTGGATTGGCTTAGTTGCTGTAGCTGTGAGTGTTTGGTTTTGGCCTTCTTGAGGTGTAAACGTGGTTGTGCTCGGTGGTTGTGCTGGGCCCTTCACAGTGTGTGTGGGGGAATTGGGTTTCCTTCAACATCCTTTAGTTCCAAATCTCTGCTGTGATGGCTGTGTAAGGGCTGTATAAGGCTCATGCTGTTTCATATGTTTATGTTTGGGCAGGCCTTTTTTCTCCCTCTAAGCCAGGATCTGTGTGCTGTTAACAATTAATAATTAGGTGCATTGGAATATTAATAAACACATCGAGAGAAATGGCTGCTGGGCTCCACTCAGATGTGGATATGTGGGTATGTGCTCCAAATTCCATCTATTTGTAATTTCTCGGGGAAATGGGAGTCTGTGCGTTTCAGGTGGGTGAGATGCTGCCCATTCTGTCTCCTGGTTAGAAATCCAGGTCTGTGGGGAGCATTGAGTTTTGTTGGCCCTGTGGAGCAGGTGAGGCTTCCTGTGACCCCACACTGCCCCTGTTCACATCCCTCTGACCCAGGTACCACCTTCAGACAGCACAGCTGTGCCTTGGCTTTTCCAAGGGGTGGAGGAGGCTCCTCAGTGGAAAACCCTGCAGCTCCTGGTGGGAGGGATGTTCCTGTGGCCACTGAAGTTCCTGTGAGGTTGGCAGTTACCAGAGCGCTGGCCTGTTACCTGAAACCTGCCAGCATCTCTGAAGGAGTTCTGTGTGTTGGTTTGACACCAGCCTCTCCTTATCCGGCCTCTGAGTCTGCATCAGCTCCCCTCAGAGAGGGTGGTCACACCGTGTCTGAGCCCCTCAGGGTCCCTACCTGCCTGTGCCCCAGCCAGCACAAGGCTTCTCTCAGCTGCCTCCCAGAGCTTTGCTGACCTTGGGGTTTTTCCATCTGCTTACGTTTCCATTTCTGGAAAAGGGTTAGTTTCTCCCCTCACACGTTTGGTTAAATTCTCTTCTAGATTTTTTGCTTTGTTTCTGTTTCAGAGAGTTTGTCAACTCCAGGAAATCTGTCACAAGTTCTGGGTTAGAATTTTGGTTGCAGAATAATTTGAATTAATACTGAAATCGAATGCTTTAAAACTTTTGAGTGCCTTCATTTTTGTTAGCTTCATTGAATCTGATTAACTGTAATTTAGATGTAATTGCAATAAGAAAAATATCATTTGCCATGTTTCAGAATGAGAATTTTCTTCAATAGCCAATTTTTAGGAGTTGCTGGAGGAGAATCTTTGATCCACATTTGCTGGAAGTAGTGTGAGCGAGAGGGGAAGCTGTGCTGAGGAGGAGAGCTTTGTCAGCTCGTGGATCCCAGCGAGTGTTCCCAACCTTTGTCACTCTGTAAAGCTTTAACCTCGTCATGAAAGTTCCCGATAGCAGCTGGGAGGATCATGCTGCAGCCAATCCCATGGGCTCAGTGTTTGTAGCCTCAGTTAAATAAGCAAGAATTGATATTTTGGCCTTCTCTTCTGAAGAGCCGCTGGCCAGGATGGAGTGATTTTGCTCATGGAGCGCAGCATGAATTTCCCAAAAGCTGATGTAAATTAGGGACTTTTTATCTAAACTCTGCAGTTTTGCTGTTAAGATGAGTGAGAGCAGGGCTGCATCCTGCTGGGCTGTTACAGCTCAGTGTTTTGTGCACAAGGGGAAGTGGCCCACGCTCTGTTCCAGGTGTGTGTCCCAGCCATTGTGTTCACCACTTCATCAGAGTTGCTTTTGGTCCCAATCACTTCCAGAAATGCAGTAACCACAACAAAGTGTTTCAGTTTCACTTTATCACATTTTTTCCTGCAAATTACTTTAGGCCTGAGCTCAGTGCTAACCTTAGGGATGTAGGTAGTGAGGCATAGTTTATTTTTAGAAAAGAATGAATCATCTCCTGGATGTGTCTTGTTTCTTTTTGCTTTGTTGAGAAGTAAGTTCAAGGAACTGCTCTGCCTCTGGGTCCATGAGCAGGAACCCATGTGGGCAGGTGATGCTGCCCCAGGAGTGACCAGAAGCTGCGCAGAACTTAGTTTGGAACTGCTGAACTGCAGTGACAGCCTGTGGTTGCAGCAGGTTACTGGGTTTTGCTTTGCAGGTTTTGTCAGGGCACAGCTACTCTGAAATCTGCAGAGGAAAATACAGTTTCCAACTCTGCTCCTGGGCAAAGATTAACGGAGGGGAAGACTCTGTTGCTATGTGGATTAAATCAGTTGTGCGTGGGGGGTTTGAATCTCAGAGCTTTGCAAAAACCGTGGTCTTTGTTTTGCTTCTCACACGGTTGTCTTGAACTTCTCCAGTTTTTGGAGGCTTCTTGTTACTGAGCTGGGGCTTGTCCTTGCAGCAAACAGCTCTGGCACGAGGTGTGACCTTGGCAGAGGAATTATCTCTAAAGCTATTGCAACTGCTTCCTTATCCTTGTGCTGTGTGTTTGAGGCCTGGTAGTGAGCCACTCCTTAACTTCAGAATCCAGGAGCCTGGCCTCCAACATGCCCAGCTTGCTTATCTGTGTGTTTGTGGATATGAGCTGGATTAATGGCTTTCACCTTTTAAAGTCCAGCAAATTGCAGCAGTGAAGTGGAGCATCGTTCAGTGGCTGGAGGAACTGTTAGAGCTGCTTGTGGGGTGTTGGGATATCCTGGGGGAGAATTTTTGCAAAAGGGTAGTTTTATTCACTGCCCTATAACTATAGTTATTATTTCACTACGTGAAGGGAGCAAAAGCTGTGTTTTTCCTCTATGCTGCTGCTGGATTGTTGGATTCCTCACCTAAAATGCCTTTGAGCAGCTCTGGGAGAGGGACCTTGAAGGACTGTATCTTGTGCTGTGGGAATGAGTGTTTCTCTGTTCACCTGTCAGGTGCCAGGCTGGAGTCTTGCAGTTCTTGTCGGTTTCATTTGTAACCCTTTGACTCTAATTATGGTCCTTGTTGCCCAGGCCCAAAGTGAGCAGATCCTGTTCTCTCCCCAGCAGGCTGGGATGGTGTGTAAGTTTGTCTTGGCAATTCAAAACCTTTAACCTCCTTAGTTACCAGTCTGAGGAAATCATTAGTGTCTGTTGATGTGTGTAAGATTCCTGGGGGAATGGGGTAGGACTCGGGTAAGTTCAGGAGGAATCCTGATGCAGCACAGGTGATGCTTGGTTAGTACAGATGTCACTAATTCGGTTAAGTTATACAGTTTCTTCTCCTTGACATATGTTTTTTTACCTTCCTTTCTAGGAAGGGGTCTGGAGGAGGGAAAATTTCCCTTTCTGGTGAAAGGGGACTGGAGCATTATGACAGTCAAGTCTTTAAAAGCTTATGAGTTCCCAGAGTCCTTGCCGAGTAGCCGCTGCCTCCGCTGATGTTGTCGGATGTCAATAAAGAGAGGTTGAAGGCAACACTTCTCATGGAGGTAGAAACGAAATACTTGGAAAATACCAAGGATTTTCCTGTTTTCATTGATAAAAAAATCACATAGGTGCTTAATAGCTGGGTAGACACTTGAGGTGTGGAACTCTAGAGACAATCACTAAATTTGCCTGTGTTTTCTGGCTTGACTTCTGAGGCTTCTCTGGGGTGCTCTCACTAACCAAAGTATTCTGCCCTCTTCAGCAGGTAACATCGAAAGGTGCTGGCTTGAACCCCAACGCAAAAGTGTGGCAAGAAGTGCCCCAGGGCAGTGGTGAGGCCGTGCCCCCCACCAATGGCACAGAGCACACGTGGCAGGAGACAGCAGCAGCCCAGGGGACTCCAGCTGAGGGTGAGGTGTTGGGACAGGGGTTGTGATATGGCCCCTCCTGGGGGACACTCGGGGAGTTCAGCTGTGAGGAGCTACCTCTGGCTCTTGTCCTTGAGGCTGTCATTGCTGATGGAGCAGTGTGTATAAAGGAAGATGAGAAAGCAGCAGGTGGTTTGTGAGGGTGGTGGGTCCCAGCAGTGAGCTCTGGTTCAGGAAGGGTTCTGAGCTCTGCTGGAACAGGATTCAGGGGCCCGGTGATGACCAAGTAACGCGCTAAGAGGGAGCAGGGTGCTCAGTGTGTAGAAATAGATTCATGACATGGCTGCACTTGAGCATCCACTGGACCCTGTGAACAGGAAAATGAGATCTGAGGGCCACCTGCAGTCCTGGGGAACTGAGGTGTTGCTGAGAGCTGTCAGGAGCATTCGTTCTGGAGCAGAACCCTGTGCAGTACCCATGGTTAACTCCTTTCCATTCAGGCTGTTCCACTGCAGTCCCATTCCCATCCTTACCACACAGGCAGAGGCCAGAACTAAGGATTCAACTGGTTTCACTTGTCTGGCTCAGACTCAATGCTGGGTGTAGCTAAGGTGATTCAAAGCATGGCAGAGGATGCAGAAGATTCCCTGCAAAATGGTTTAGTAAAAGTTAGGGATAAAGAAGAGAACATTCAGCTTGTATGGCCATGTCAAAGGTTTCTGGTAAGTCAGCAGAAGTGAGGAGAGAGCGCTGGGTTTGTGCTTTGCCTGACAGAAACTCATTTGTCTCTTCATAACAAAGTGAAGCAATTGAGACAGTGTAAGCAATTTTCATCCCTTGTTTTTAGGAACGTCGCTTAAATATTTTAAGTTTCATGTGGAAGGACTGGTTTTTAGATTCTCTGCCACTTAGGGGATCAATTTCAGGACCGTTTATTTACTTTTATTTGCTTTTCGTGAGAGCCTGGTGCAAACCAGATCTTCCTGAAATTGGAGAGGTAAAACTTCTATCCAACACAAAGTCTAAGAAATACAGGCTATGTTAGACACTTTCAGGTACAGCTTTCTTGAGTATTTGTTTTAATGTTGATAGCCAGCATTTTTCAAAGGGAAATATGCTAGAGCTGACAGGAGTTTTCCTGCTGCTGGTGTGTTCCTTTGCCAGGTAACATAGAGATCTCAGAGGACAGCTGCAAGCAGTATGAAGTGATGTATTCCCCGTCCTGTGAAGCCACAAGGAATGGCACAGGAGCTGATGAGGCATCAGCAAATGGAATTGTCCTGGCGACTGAAGATCTGGGATACCAAATCTATGAAGTGTCTGGTGAGTGTTAAAGTTCAAATGCTGCTATCAGTGTCTGTAACCCCCCTGAGCTGCTCTAAGTGGGCTGTGACCAAGTTAGAACTCTGACATGTCTGTGTGTATCCAAGAAGCTCCATTATGGCCTCAACATGTGGCCAAAGGTGCAAAGTGGGATCAGAGTAATTTTGAGAGTGTGTAGTCTGGGGGTCTTTAGGCATCTTGGATGAGCTTTTCCTCTTGGTCCTACCCAGAGGGATCAATTCTTGTATCCTGCAATGAGATGTGTCCTTGCCTGGTCTTGTTGCCATGAAAGTGAGAGCTGATGGTGGATGTGGTCCCTTTCAGGTGATGGCAGCTCCACTGTGTCCACAGAAGACATTAGAGAATGTTTGAGAAAACAGCTTGAATTCTGCTTCTCTCGGTAGGTGCAGTTAACTCGGCATGGTATAAACCCTTTATTAAAATCCTTGGCAAGTATCCCTCTTCTTGGCTTGATATGTACCATCATCTTGATAAAAACACAAACCAAGATTTGCTGATGTGCTGTTGAAGCCCCGTGGCACCTTCCAGCTCTTTCAGTCCTGTCTGTGCAGCTGTGTCCTTGGATGAGGATGACTTCTCTGCTCCACAGTCATAAGATGTTGAGATCATGTACTGTGTGGCACCAGAAGTCTTTTTGGCAGATCCTTTTTGCAGACCAACGTGTAGGGCACTGGAACTTCATTAAGTTTTTAAAATGATCTTACTCTGCTTTGTGTTGATTTGCTGGGATTTGTTCCAGGAGAGAAAATATGAGGGTGTTTTGGTTGTGAATGGTACTGGTGAATAATTATTTAAGCCTGTAGTTATCCTCTTGTTTTGAGTTTTCTCTAAATATCTCTAAGTTAATCTTTATTAGATAATATTTTTCTGTCTTTCTAGAGAGAATCTTTCAAAGGATCTCTACTTGATGTCTCAGATGGACAGTGATCAGTTTGTTCCAATATGGACAATTGCCAACATGGAAGGGATTAAGAAGCTGACAACGGACATGGACCTTATTCTTGAAGTTTTGAGATGTAAGTCTGGGACTTTGATGTCTGTATGAGTAGTGCAAGGAATCCTTCTGTGCTTCAGAGGGACGTTGCAGTCTCTGAGCTGGTTATGGTTTGTTGTTCTGCTAAAGGGTGACAGGAACTTTACTGAGTAGGAGGCTGTTCCAAACTCCTGAATTCTCAGTCTTTGTTCCAAGTTCCAGGAGAGAGTCTGCTACTGCTGAGATGTCAAAATTTTATGCTTTATTTTCAGCTTCTCCTATGGTACAAGTGGATGAAAGGGGGGAGAAAGTCAGACCAAACCACAAACGATGTATTATCATTCTCCGTGAGATCCCTGAAACTACACCTATAGAGGTAAATCAAGAGAAAGGAAATAAGTAACTGGTACTGGTTTTGGAAGGTGTTTTTCAACAGGGCTTCAGAGAGCACCAGGAAAAGGTCAGCTGGTGTTTAATTGGATTAAACACGGATATTTTTCTTCTTGACCACATCAGTAACTTTTTCCGCCTGGGTGCAGTGTCAAAATATCCAAAACAAAAACTTATTGTCATCATCCCTTCCCATTATTTACTACTATATTTAACCTTCTTAAGTAAACTTTTTTTCCACCAAAGCTGAGCTACCTTGGCTTTTTTGGAAGGAAGTTTGAACTGGTTTCTTTTTAGATCCAAAAATAAATCAGTTCAGGGCATTGCTTTGAATTCAGGCTAAATTTTTGTCACAGCAATAACTTTACTTGAAGTCAGACAGTTGTTTTGGCAGCAAGAAATGTTGCTAAACATTTCTCATTCATTGAGCCCCAGCATGAGCTGAGCTCATTATGCCCGAGGAGGGAGGATAATAAAATTCCTCCTGATACTTGGCAAACAGAATGATTTAGTTCTTTGTTTTTTAAAGTTGTAATACATGGTGTTCGTCTACCAGCATTTTTAATGAGTTCTTTTAATGCAAACCCTGAGCAGCTGCTTGTACCTCTCTTTACAATCTGATTATTGCAAAGCTGTCAAGTTGCCCTGACTTAGAAATATTTCATGGAATCGTCGTTGTCTCCATGGTTCTGCTGATCTAAAGCCACACTTTTCCTACCTGTTTCATATGAAAGTATCACCAGGTCTACACAGATCTTGATTTTCTTACCAGCTGTGGCTGCTCTGTTTTATCTTGGGAACCCAGGAGGCTGAAGTAGGATTTGTGGGTTAAGAAGAGGGTAATTTGGTCAGGTGGATAAGAAAGCATCCCTGGTCATGGGAGAGCTGGAGCCTAAACTTGGGTCACTTTAGTGTTCACTGTACAAGGGCCCTGAACTTCTCTCCCCAGGAGGTGAAGGCTCTGTTCAAGAATGAGAACTGCCCCAAGGTGATAAGCTGTGAGTTTGCTCACAACAACAACTGGTACGTTACATTCCAGTCCGACACAGATGCGCAACAGGTAAGGCTGCTTTCCTCTGACACCCCAGCTTTAATCCTTCCCCAGCTCAGGGAAAGTGCACTTGTGCTTCCTGTAGCTAAAGAAAATATTTATTTACTGATCCCCTCTTTGTTGTTTTAAGAGATTACTGGCAGATTCTGATTAATAAGACCAAAGGTGAGAGATTGTGGGCTTATAATTCCCTTGCCTGGTTCTTGCCTTGGCATTCTCTGGCCGTGACTGGCACTAGAGTCCTGAATGTGAAGTGTTAATGAATTTAGCTGGGCTGACAGGGAAGCACATGACTGCATATTTGTGTTAAATCATGGAACATCCTTTGGGAAGTATAACTTTATCAAGATATTCTAATGTTGATCTTTTCTTGTATCTGCAGGCATTCAAATACTTAAGGGAAGAAGTGAAAACCTTTCAGGGCAAGCCAGTAATGGTGAGGCTGCTTTAGCTGCTGTTTCTGTTGGGATTGAATTATGTTATTTCTGTTTGGATGATGGTGACCATTTCTGGGGGGTGATCCAAGGACTCAGCAGTAGGATAGTCCATAACTCTGGCTCTGGAGGCTGGAAACATGAACGAGGTCATGGGCAGTTCTGACAAATTACAGTTCAGTGGCTGCTGGTTACTCACAGCACTGCTTCCCAGGGAGGGGTGAAATACATTTCCTGTGCTGTCTTCCCTTCTCCATTTGCCCCAGAATCTGGGTTTGCAGAGCTCAGGAGAGGGATTCCTGCCACTGTGAGCCTTGAGTTGGCTGCTGCACAAAGCAGGCTGGAGCAAAGTGCATGTACTGTGAGAGGAGCTGTCACGATTGGAGTCTGGACAGTTCCTGCGTTTATCTTCAGTTTTACAGGTCACCCAGCTAAAGCAACATGTGTCCTTCCCCTTATCATGCTGTGGGAATACGAGCTGGACTGATTTTATCATTTTTTATTCATAAACAGTAATGAACCTTCACATCCCTCCAGCAGGCAAGAAAGATTCCATGTTCTCCTTTTCTCCCAGCTGACGCCTGGTATGATTTGCTGTCTTGCAGGCCAGGATAAAAGCCATCAACACGTTTTTTGCTAAGAATGGTTACCGGGTCGTGGATTCCAGTGTGTATCCCCAGCCCGTGCAGACCCAAGCCCAGTTTGCCTCCCCCCTGTTTATGCAGCCTGTATATAGCCCTCAGCAGTACTCGATTTACAGCATCGTGCCTCAGACGTGGTCTCCGAATCCTGCACCTTACTTTGAGACTCCACTGGTGAGTAACAGCTGCTGAGAAGGGGATGAGCCCAGCCCATCGGGGATAATTTGGTTAATAATCAGTAGGGTGAGTGGGTGTTCCAGGTTTCTTGGTCAGATCCTTCTGTTTTGTTACACTTATGTCCTGGCCCTGATAAAGCAGCACGGTCAGAGGAGCTGCCAGTGTCACCATTGGCTGCCACATATTTCAAGAATTTTGGTGTGAAATTCCATTATTCTGCAGCTTGTGTTACTGGAAGAGCCTATAGCTTTTCCAGGAATGGGGGAACTCTGCTAAAGCAGATGCAGACTGTGAACCTGTGGGGATTTGGGGGGGGTAGTGAATTCCCACCACAATAGATGCTGTAGCCCAGTGTGAAATTACAGCCACGAGTAACTGCTGAAGCTGATCATTAATCTGCAGACATTCTCTTCGTAGCTCAGCCACTGAGACTGTTGCGTCTATTGCAGGCCCCGTTTCCCAACGGTGGATTTGTGAATGGCTTTAATACACCAGGATCATATAAAACAAATGCTGCTTCTCTGAGTATAGGTCGCCCATTCCACAGGAATCGGTAAGAGAGTTCTGCCAGGGGTTTGCTCCTGCAAAACTTGCACTACTGAGATCCTCAAGTGTTCCTTGCATGCCACATAGAGTGTGATGGGACCACGTTATTTTTTTTTTTTTTCCCCAACGGAGTGATGTTTTTCAACTTTACTAAAAAAATGAAGTAGAAGGTGGCAGCTTAAGATCCTAAATAATGGACACAGTGCTGGTGAGAGCCAAGGTAACTCCTTTAAAAGCCTCAGAGGAATTTTGCAGACAAATAAATAACTTCCTCCTCAGGTCATACTTGTAATTATGTTTGTTATACACAGATTATAAACTCCTGCAGCACAACATAAGCCTTTCCTGCTGGGATCAGGCTTGTGGAGCTGCTGGTTCCTGCAGTGGGAGTTGCTTGTCCTGATTGCTGGGTCCAACTGCTTGATGCTGGGACTGTTTCTGTAATTTATTTACTTTATCCCCATCTTTCTTGAGAGCTGTAAGGACTTAGCTCAGATACAAACACTGGGGAGGAGGAAACACTTTGTATTGCTGGAGAAATTGCTCTGTGAACACAATGGAGTAGTAACCTGTGTGTGGGGGTGGGCGTTGTTTGTGTGCAGTACTGGGATGGGATCATGGGAATTGCTGTTGGTATTGTTAGAGAAATCAGTCAACAGCTGCCAGGGCTGTGAGTGGGTCTGTGGTGTAGTTCAGGTCTGTGGCTGTTGGCAGAAGGGGAACTTCAAGCTTTGTTCTGTGGTGACTCAGCAGAGTCTTAACACAGACTGTGGAACTGGGAGCGTGACTGCCTGGAAGATGGAGCAGCTGCTCCAGTTGCAGCTGCTCAGCTCCAGACTCACATCTTGACAAAGGTGGTTTGGCTTTTTTTTTTTTTTTTTTTTTTTTTGCTTTAAATTGTGTACAATTTTAAAACCTGTAAAGCTCTCAGGTATATGGACCCTCATGGAAGTACAGATGCTGCAGCTGTGCAAGAACTGTGCTATCCAAGTGCTAGCACCTTGAAATGCCTCATTTTACATCACATCTGCATAACCCTAAGCTTTTAAAATCCTGGTCATGTAAAGGCTTCAGTTTGTAGGACTTGGGTTCTTGAGGTTGCAGCTTTAGGGTCAGTGTGTGCAGGTCCTGCCGGCCCAGTGATGATCCAGTATCGCGCTAAGAGAGAACAGGTCACAGTTGGGGGCTGGGCAGCCTGTGCTCCCTGCTTGTCCTTCCTCCTGCTCTTCCTTCCTTCTGCTCTCACATCATTTCTCCTCCTCTCTGCTCTTTTTTTTTTCCCCTCCTTTGTCTTTCCTTGTCTTTTCTGCTTTGCTCTTCTGCCCAGACGAGACTGTGGCCTTCTCGATGACGGGTAAGATTATGAGATCTGAGGGCTGAACAGTGACTTCAGAATATGCCATTTTGAGAACAACTTAGACAAAATGGAAGAATTCAGTTGACTTTGCTCCACCTCCTCCCTGTGGTTATTGCTGATGGGAAACTTAAACTTTATTGGGCCCTTAAAACTGGTTCTTGAAGCTGGGAAGTGTGAATTCATCTCTGTTCAGCAAATCTCTTGAGCTGCAGAACAGCTTGTTTGGAGTTTATCCAGCTGCTACTTTTGGGTTTCTGTCCTGGCCCATTAAACCTGATTTGTTTTGGGGTACAGACAGTTAATAGTTAACTGCTGGAGTTTTCTCTGTAGCTAAACATTTGTTTAAGCCACTCATATTTATTTTGTGCTGATTTGTTGCAACGTCCTTGTGGGAAAGGGAGATGGAGGAATTGTGCTTGGGCTGGCACTAGGAGAGTTTCTTCTGATTTCATGGAATGTTATAATGAGATTGTTTAAAAACAGCAAGTTTGCAAAATCCTCCTGCTGCCCTTTTATGAGATGTGCAGAGTTTACGAAAGGAGAGAAAATTTGGGTTCTTGTGTATGATCAGTACTGCATGGAAAACCATTGAGGGGCAAAAGTAGAAAATAATTGAAGACACCTAAGTGCTACTCCAGAAAACTGTTCCATATTGTGCTGGATCTGAGGTTTTCTGGAGAATTCTGCATTTAAGACTCTGAGCCTGAGCTTGCAGCAGCACTGAGAGTGCAGAGCTGTGTCTGTGCTCAAAGGAACCACAGCTTTAAAGCTGAATAATCGATAATGGGGTGGAACATATGGGGGTTGGGAACTGCAGAGTCAGTGCTGGGGGTTTGGGAATGGGAGCAGCCAGGCTGAGCCTGGCCTTGCATGGTAGGGCTCAGCTGCCCTGGCCTGATCTGCCATGGTCAGTCACTCCTGGCCTTGTGTCAGTTCACTTAGTTTGCCTGTGGCCAGACGAGTCTGTTCCTTGGCCTTGGCTTATTTCTTCAGCTCTATTTCCAATGTTCTGTGCCAGTGCTGCAGGCCCAGACAAAGGAAAAACTCCTCTTTGGGTTCTTCTGGCTCTTCTGTGACCCCTGGGGTTTGGGATTTCTTTAGTTGTTTGAGGTTTTGGGGGGTTTTTTCCCCCTCCTGGGTATCTTTTGGGCAGTGATCTCAAACAGGAGTTCTGGTGCTTGCTGACTTGCTTTTCTTGTCAGCTGTGAATCAGCTGCAGTTGGTGGTGGCTCTGCTGTGGTTCCTCAGCACCGGGGTCCCTCAGCTCCTGCTGTGGTTCCTCAGCACAGGGGTCCCTCAGCTCCTGCTCTGTGCCTGCAGGGTGAAGCCCCATTTCCGCTCGTCCAGCAGCTCGGAGCACCTGGAGGGGCCGCCCGGCGCAGGGGCCCTGCCCATGGGGGACCTGAGCAGAACCAGCTCCAGGAATTTTGTCATGGAGCGCCACAACAGCTCGTTAACTGGGCACCAAGACCAAGGGTATTCCCAGAAGGATTCTCCCACGGCACAACTGGAGCAGAACGGCGATTACGGCGTCGGCAGGGGCAGGTAAAGGGCTGTGTCCTGTGTGTGCTGTCACACAGCAGCTGGGACTTATCTTGTGTGAGCCAAAGATATCAACCATCAGCACAAAATATATTTCTGTAAGGAGCAGCCATGAGAAAAGTAAGGAAATCAGGAGCAGTAAATGCTGACGTGGGAGCAGGAATGGTTCCAGTTTCACTCTCCTGCTGGTAGTTACTCTGACAAACAGCTGGCAATAAGACAGTGAGGTGTCTTTATTTTAAAGTAACTGATTTGTTTCCAGAATTAAAACAGATGTTGAAGTAAAGTTGACATCTGTATTGCTGTAAATCATAAGTAAATCCTCAGTTGGGAATATGATGCTCCTCAGTATTTTAACTGTTTTTATCTCTTTTAACTCAGGGTTTAAACACTTGAAAGGGCAGATCAGTGAGAAATCAGACTAATAAGTTTATTACTATAAAATGATTGCCCCTGTGCTTGGTCAGATGCTCATGCAGGGAGCTGAGAAGGAGGGGCTGTTCCCCTATTTACTCTTTTCCAACTTCTTCCAAAGTTGGAACTTCGACCCCTTGTGAGGAGGGAGAGCATCCCAGAGCCATGTGTGGGAAGGCTCAGCAGGCAGCTGTGGCTGCCCTCATGCAGAGCAGTGCCCACTGCAGCTGGCTGGACACACTGACTGGTGTTCTTGTCTTTAAAGGAGGAACGTGTTCAGAGGTCGGAGGAGACGGGAGGATGACCGGGTTTCGGTAAGTTCTGCTTCCCTTTTTGCAGAGAGTCACACAAAGTGCAGTGTTGGCTTCCCAGTTTTTGAATGAATGGCAGAGTCCTTAAATCCTCAGATTACATTGGGGGTTTACAGTTTTCCTAGGAAGTTCCTGACACTTGCTCAGGGCTTTCACTGCTCAGTGTTACAGCTCTAGTAACTTGTGTTTTCCCTCTCCAGAGACCTCAGCCTTCAGCAGAAACAAAGACTCAGACACCAAAGTTTGACTTGCTTGCATCCAATTTCCCACCTTTGCCTGGCAGCACAGCAAAAATTCTGGGAGAGCCCGTGCTGGAGAGCAGGATGTCCGACATCGTTAAAGGAGTCTGCAAAGAGAAGGTGCCTGGTCTTGTTTTTGTGCACACAGGGGCATATCTGGGTGCCGTGACTCCCTTTTCCAAGTTAAAGGGTTGTTTTGTTAGAGCCACGTATTCCAGTGCTTTAATCCCAGACTTCATAGTGCATTTTCCCAGGTTTTTTTGTGGGAATGCAGCTAGGGCTGATGCAGTTATGCTGTTGTAAACACAGTGATGTTTAGGAATAAAATGGGCAAAGGAGGAATGTTGGCTGTTGGAGTAGGAACAGTTTGGTGGAGTGTGGGCAAGGGATCTCGCCAGATGAATCCGTTCTTTGAGCTGGTGAGACTAAGCGCTGACATTCTGGATGACCTAGCCTTAATTCTGGTTTTACTCACTGCTTGTTTTGCCCATATAAGGAGGTATTGCTTTAGAGGTGATGGTCCAAAAGAAGTAAAATTCCTATCATCAGGACTTGAGCAGCCTTTGGGACTAACCCAATCTCAGATGTCTTACAGTGCCATATTGTGGAGCAACGTGAGTATCATTCTGTATTTTGCCACTTTTGCTCTGTGTGCAGGAAAGCAAAGACTCCCTGTGCCCCTGCCCTGCTCCAGAAGAACCAACACCCAGCACTGCCCAACTGCCCGTGCCCAGCGTGAGCTCCCCGAGCCAGACTGAGCCTGTGGTGCTGAGGTATGCAGAGAACATGGGCATAGCATGGAATCATGGGGTGTCCTGAGCTGGAAGGGACCCACAGGGATCATCCAGTCCAACCCCTGGCCCTGCACAGACACCCCAACAATCCCACCCTGGGCATACCTGGGAGCAGCTCCTGGAGCTCTGGCTGTGCCCATTCCCTGGGGAGCCTGGGCCGTGCCCAGCACGCTCTGGGAGAAGAATCTTTTCCTGATTTCCCTCCCCTGGCAGAGCTGCAGGGGTTCTCTCATGTCCTGGCCCTGCTCACAGGGAGCAGAGATCGGAGCTGCCCCTCGGGATGAAGCTGCAGCCCCCAATGAGTCTCCCCTCAATCTCTTGTCCAGCAGAACAGACCCAGAGCCCTCAGCCACTCCTGCAGAGCCTCCCCATCCCCTTGACCCTGCTTTGGACCCTCTCCAACAGCTTCGGATATTTTTGATACTGTGGTGCCCAAACTGCCCCCAGGACTGGAGTGAGGCCACCCCAGTGCAGAAGAGTAGGACAATCCCCTTCCTCACCTGTCTGGCAGTGCTGGACCTGATACCCCCAGAGCCTGGTGACCCTTTGGGCTGCCAAGGCGCTGCTGACTCATTTGCATGTTCTAGCAAAGTCTCTCACCAGTGTCTGGCAGCAGTGTTGGGGTGGTATCTTCTCCAGAGGCCACCAGATCATGATGGGAATGGCTGTGCTGTTCTGGCACTTGTGACTTCAAAGAAAGGAAATAATGTCTGAAACCTGAGTGTCGGTAGGTTTTAATTTGACTTGGTGTTGGTTTATCAGCACGGTTCAGCCAGAGAGCAAACCAGAAGAAGTGTCTGCTCCAAAGGACGTGGCCAGCCCGGCTTCTCCACCGGCATCCGTCTGTCCCATCAGTGCTGCAAAGCCACCGAGGACAAACACCTCCTCACCTTCTGCTCAAGCAAGTGCAGCTCCTGCTCTGTCGACACAGGTAAGACCCAGAGCAGGGAATGGGAATGACACAGGGAGCTTGCTCCAGGTTGTGCACCCAGTGGTGTTCCAGGATATGCTGATGGTGCACCTGGGAGCTCCCCTCTGCTCGCTGTGCATGTTGCTGTCGTGCTGTGGGCTTTGTGCCTGGCATAGGGCCGGGAGGTGGTTGTGGTGCATAAACCTCGCTCTTCTCCTTGCTCCCAAAGGAGCCTCGCAAGCTCAGCTACGCCGAAGTTTGCCAGAAGCCCCCAAAGGAGCCACCTCCAGTCCCTGTCCAGCCTCTGAGGGAGCACCGCACCAACATTGTTGCCCCTGCCAAAAATGAAGAGAATGGTACATCGGAGAAGGCTCCGGAGAAGGCTCCTCACGAGAGGGCCGAAGGGCGAGTGAAGGATTACTCCGGGTTCCGCGGCAGCGGAGCTCCCAGGGGAGCTGCTGGGAAAATCAGGGAACAGAGGCGCCAGTTTGGACGCAGATCTTCGCCTCAGGGAGCGCCGCGCCGCGCGGGCAAGGAGCAGTACGTGCCACCCCGGTCACCAAAGTAAAGCTGGGCCAGCCAATGATTCTCTGTTTCACTTGAGCTGTGGACTAAAGAGCAGCAGAGAGACTGAGGAGGGAAGGATTCGGGAAGGGGAATACTGAACTGGAGCGTGGCTTGTGTGGAGAAGTTGTGGAGGGTCCCAAAATTCATCTCTAAAAGTGATTTCACAAATGCTGGAGGATTCCAATCACTATAAATATAGAGATTATAATTTTTGTATTTTTGTTTTTAATTTGCAGAGGGTTTCCTGCTTGAAATCAGCTTTGGGATTGTGAAAGTAGTGTTTTGACAAAGTGAAAGGATATGAGTTGACAAATTAACCTGTCCCTCGGTGTAGGAGGAAAAGGATAAGAGAATATTATTTTTGGAAAATGAGCATTTCTGTAAAATTAGAACTTTTTTTAACCTACTTAACGTTTGGCTTGTGGGCTGGTGTGTCTGCCATGGCTGGCCTTGCATTGCAGAGGCCTCTGCAGCAGCATGAGCGGAGCGAGTGCAGCCAGACCTGTTGTCATCACTTAGTCACTGATGATGAAAACTGAATGTACTACTGTAGTGTAACCCATGTGTTTCCAGCTTGAAGTAGAGTCTCTTGACCTTACTAATATTTCATTCAGCAAGCTTTTTAAGGTATAAGTTTTGCAGGATACTGGATTGTAGATGAGTGTGGACAGCAAAAATTGTCTTGTAGACGCAGTGGAAGGAGGCAAAGGGAGCATGTGAGAATCTTTATTATGCCCTTTTTCCTCACCTCTTTTTGAGGGCAACTCCTAGGTTTGGGGTTTTGTTTGTTTGCTTTTACCCTCTCTTGTTACTTTCTCTAATTTCTTTATTACAGACTTTAGTGCATTTTTCTTGGTGTGTTTTCCTGAGGCAGCCCCAGGGTAGGATGAGCAGGTGGCTACACAGCACCTGGTGTTACCTGCACAGGTAAGGAGCCTGGAATTCCAGCTGCAGATGCTGAATTCTGCCTTGCAGGTGGGAACTCTGGGCACTTACTGTCATCTCTGGATGACTGGGCAGCAAACCAGAGCTGTGGCTGGGTTTTCTCTGTGCTGACTCTGGAAAAGGCTGTTGGCTGCCGCATTGCCAGAAATCAGGGTTTAGACTCCTGGGTACTGTTGTTTACAGCTGATGTCATAGCAACTGACTCATTTTTAACTGTTTAAAGTGGAGCTAAAGATGCAGAGTTAAGGAAATCCCCTCTGGAGCAGTGGCTCCTTGCCAGGTGTGTGCTGACTGAATTTGCAACACTATTGTGCAGTAAGTGGTTAAGTTTCAGAGTGATTAATGACCAAAATAGGAACATTCAGCGCATTAATCTGCCAAGATCAGCATACCAGGGTTCAAAGTTCTGTATAAAGTGTTAGGGAAAAGTAGCTTCCAGCAGTAAGAATCACATCTTTATTTTTTCCTCTTTTTTTAGTGAATAGCAAGTGTAGAATTTTGAAGTTGTAAGTTGTGAACACTGGAAAACTCAATTGTGATATATTCCGTAACCATCTTAGTAATATATGCTCGTGTTGCCATAGAATGAATGTAAGTGGCAGTTAAAATAACTGTGAAATTTTTCATCTTCTGATTTCTTAGCCAGCTAACCCTTGGCGACTTGGGCCTCAGTAGGAATTCTCTATCAACTGCTTGGAAAACACTCATATCTATTTTTATAAATATATATATAAAGCCAGAGGTGTCATTTCTCTAACTTATTATTCAGCTTGGCAATTGCTTTGAGTTGATTCATAACACGATATAATGTATTTATGCAGTTAACTGTTCATTTCTAGGCATGTTACAAAGAGAGAGTCAGAGAATCATCGAATGGGCTGTGTTGGAAGGGACCCATCAGGATCATGGAGTCCAACTCCTGGCCCTGCACAGACACCCAAAAATCCCACCCTGTGCCTGAGAGCGTTGTCTAAATGCTTCTTGAGATCAGACAGGCTTGGAGCTGTGACCCCTTCCCTGGGGAGCCTCTTCAATGCCCCAGCCCCCTCTGGGAAAGGACTTTTTCCTGATCTCTCACCTCAACCTTCCCCAGCTCAGCTTCCTGCCATTTCCTTGGGTCCTGAAGTATGTATACATATACATACACACACACATACACATACATATATATACATATATGTATGTATATGTGTGCGTGTGTGTATATATATATCTATATATATATAAACCCCAAAATCACTATTCACTTTGAAACTACCTGTACTGGGTTTGGGAGGTTTTTTTTTAATTTAGTGAAAAAAAATCGTTGATCACATCCACAGTTAGGGATTCTTCTAGACCCTCCTCCATTTATTTTGATACTGCTACTCTTGTTGGAATGTTAGGGAAGTTTAAATATTTAGTGTTAAAGTCCTGAAATGCAATGAATGCAAAGTTGAATTAGTTTTAAAGGCTCTAAACAATTCCTGCAGCCAAACTGGAACAAAACAATCCTGTGGGGTGGTTTATGGGTGTTTAGGGGAGACGTGTTCTGGGATGTTGAGGGAGCGTTGGGATGCCGACAGCTTTGGCTGTTTGGAGGAGGAATTGAGAGGGAAAAGGGGCTGGTGCAGATGGGGCTCAGAATTCCCTGATCCAGTCAGTGACTTGCTTGTGCTGAGAGGACCTGGGTGGTGAAATGGAACTTTGTCATTGATCAGATGTGGGAAAACCCAACCAACTGTGGCTCCATCTTCCTTGTGGGGTGGTGGGAAGGGGTGCTCTGTGGGTCCTGGGGTGTTTCCAGCAGCAGCAGCAGCTCATGGCTCTTGTACAGGGGATGTAGGACAGGCTGTAACTGTTGGTTTTTCCCAGCATATCCAAACTTCTCTCAGCTTAGGGCACTTGGAATGATTAATTTCACACCTCCATGCAAGGATTTCATGAAAGCATTGCCCTTCCACCATTTCCAGCTGTGGTTTGGGGTTTGGGTTTTTTTCTTATTCTTTTCTGTGCAGGGAGAAATTCCCAGATGGATACAGAGGCTGTGAAACTGTCATGGGGTGGGAGTTCTCCTCAGCACTGGGGCCTGGCAGGGACTGGCTTTGCCTTTTCCTCTCATGCTGGGCTGGGGAGGATCTTGTGTCTGTCCCCAGCAGTTTACCCGTTGGGCAGACTGGGGAAACTGGGGCAGAGCGGGGATTTGGAACCAGACCCACAGCTCCTGGACTCATGGGAGCTGCTCCCTGTCACCTGGCTCCAGGTGCTCTCCAAGTGACCAGAGCTCTCCGTGTTCCCTCTGGGTGTACCCTCATGGGATAGAAACTGTCCTGCTCCGCTGATGTTAAATACCAGGAGGTGCAAATCACACCTAACTTTCAGTTTTAGGAACTGTGACTTGTTTTCAGAGTTGTTGACTTCTGTTAGGGACAGAAATACACTTCCCAGTTCAGGTCTTTTCCAAATTACTGTGTGTGGAAAAGATTGGGGCACTCTCTCGTGCTTCTGCTGGGGAGTGAAAAGAAGAAATTCTTTGCATGTGATAGTAAAGTTAAAAGTGCAAAAAGTTTTGTTTCTTTTGATTTCTAACATTAAGTTAGTTTTATAGTATCTTACATTCCTGCTCTTGTTGTTTTGTTGGTTTTTTTTGGTTTTTTTTTCTTTAATTAGCCTGGCACAGTATGATGGTGCAGTTCTAGCTGTAGGAAAAAAAAAAAAAAGAGTAACCCACTATTAACCAGAAGAGAAAGATGATACTGTGGCAGATCAGTAGCAAATAAGTGACTTAATCAATGCTTTACTGTAGTTAAATAGCTATGGCCTTACTACTTTGTCAATATCAGCTTAATTGTCTTGAAACTGTCTGCGATTTTTACTGTTCCCAGGTGAGTTTACCTGGGCTGAGATATCTGGTATGTACAGATGATATTTTAAATTTGTAAAATGCACCATTGTATTACAGATGATGCAACAGAAATGCACTTCGGGGGGAAATGGCTTCTGATGAGTTTTTTTGTAAATCCTTGATTACTACAGATATGCAATAGAGTTTTTGTTTCTAATTTTGATATTTCCTTCTGAAACGTAAGATTGTTGCCATTAATCTGAATGATTTATCATGCTCTTCTTTGCGTGTATATATTCCATATAGTCTGAGCTTCCTTTAGGATGGTACATAATTTTGGGTTGTTGTAGTATTTTAGTTGGCTCTTCTCTTCAGTGCCTTTAGCCTAGGCACTTCAAGAGGTTCATTGAGTCTGTTTTTAATGTACAGTTGGGAGGACTTGAAATGGAGTTAAAGCAACTTATTTCTGAAAAAAAAAATCCATCTGCAAACTAACCTGTAACAACTTTAAAATTTTATATTTAAGAACCAGATGTTTATTTTTATGGAACTTCAGTTATGGATACAGTTTCCAAAAAAAAACATGCAACTTCAAATGTAAACAGACTGTGCATAAATGGGTTTTGTTCTAATTTTTATAGAATACAAAATATTCAGATAATATATTGAGCTCGAGTTACTACAGACATCTTGTTCCTCCCGGATGAATCCAGCTTCCCCTTGGCATTGACGATCTCTCTTCAAAGTGGTAGGAAAGGAGAAAAAAGTGACTTATCTGGCTTTTAGACTGTCTGTTCTGGTTTATTCCTGTTGTCAAAATGTCCAAAACAAAATTTGTGTAAAGTAGGTTCATGCTTTAAGTGTTCAAATGATAATACATGTATTTGTATTTGTTTTTGACATTGCCAAGGTGCTATGGGAAATTGAAATAACAGTTAGAAAAATAAAGCTGATTTAAAAGAGAAAAAAATACCCACAAAAAAAAAAAAAAAAAAAAAAAAAGAAAACAAACACCAAAAAAAAAAAAAAAAGAAAAAAAAAAGAAAAAACCCTTAAACCACAATTCCTTGAGCTCTTACTTGTGTCTGTGGAGGGTGAAATGTTTTTAGTGCCAGGTGGTGGTGGGGGCCTGAGAATGGCGGTGAAGGGGGCCCGGGGCCAGGAACGGGAGCAGAACTGGGACCGAGAACAGGGGCCGGGGGCTGCACCAGGACCAGGGACGGGCAGCAGGAGCAGAACCGGGGCTCGGGAATGGAACCAGGACTGGGAACGGGAGCGGGCCGGTTCCCGGCACTGCAGCTGGGGAACTGGCGACGGGGCCTGGCTGCAGAACCAGCACAGAGCGGGCCGGTGGCGGAACTGAGATGGGGATCGGGAGCGGGCCCGGGCCTGGGAGCAGAACGGGGATCGGGATCGGTCCCAGCGCCAGGAACCGAACCAGGACCGGGCTTGGGCTGAGGGCTGGCGGCGGGATCGGTCCCGGCGCTGGGGATAGAGCCGGCACCAGGATCGGTCGCAGGACCGGTGCCGGGCACGGGCGCGGGGCCGGGAGCAGGACCGGGAGCAGAACCGGCCCCGGGCTGGGGCGCAGGACCGGGAGCGGGAGCAGAAGCGGCCCCGGGCTGGGGCGCAGGACCGGGAGCGGGAGCAGAACTGGCACCAGGATCGGTCGCAGAACCGGCACCAGGTCCGGGAGCAGAAGCGGCCCCGGGCTGGGGCGCGGGGCGGCTGCAGAGCGGGGCGGGGCCGCGCGGGGGCGCAGCGGGGCTCGGGGCGCGCGCGCCGCGCGGTCACGTGGCGGGGCGCCGGGCTCAGCCATGGCGGAGGCTGCTGCGGCCGCTCCCGCTACCCCCGCGCCCCGCGGCCGCTGAGCCTCGCCGGACCCGCGCCCGGAGCCCGCCTGCCGCCATGGCCGAGCCCGCGGCCGTGTCCTCGCTGCCCCGCGAGGTCCGCGAGCAGCTGGCCGAGCTGGAGCTGGAGCTCTCGGAAGGTGAGCGGGGAGCGCCCGGAGCCCGGCCGCCGGCCCGGCCCTGCCCGCGGGGCGCCGCGGAGCCTCCGTGTGAGAGGCCGGGGGTGCCGGGGTCCGAGGGGGGTCGGGAGTGGCGGGGTTGCGAGGGACGAGGCTCCGGGGTCTGTGTGAGAGGACCGGGGGAGGAAGGAAGGGCCCGGCTGGGGCTGTGGCTGTGTCTGAAAGGAAGGAGCGCTGGGAGCATCTTCTGTGCGGGGCACCCCCGAGAAACCGCGGGGAGAACCCCGGAGGGACCCTTCACCTGTCGGGCTGGGTGACCTGACCCCCCCCCCCGACTCCCTCGGGAGTGTTTTTTTCCTTGCGGCCTCTTTTTCTGTAGCTCCCGAGCCGAGGATGCGGAGTGGGAGTGAGAGACCCCGGGACAGGCAGTTCTGAGACGGGGGAGTCGCAGGAACTTCGGGCACAATAATGACGGCAAACCCTGTGTTATTCCCACTTTCCGAATAAGTTCTTTTGCCATAATCGGTTCAGAGCATGCGCTTTTTGCTGGGGTGGGTTTTTTTTTTTCTGGTTTGTTTTTTGTTGTGGTTTTTTTTTTTTTTTCTGGTGGGTTTTTTTTGGGTTTTTTTTTTTTTTTTTTTTTTGGTTGTTGTTGCTGTTTCCTTTTTTGCATGGGTTTGTCTTTGTTCCCCAGCGTTTAAAATGCTGTTCTCGGTACAGCTTTGTTGTGAATCTCCCTTGTGAAGCCGGAGGGCGAGGGATGAAGCTCGGGCGGAGGGGGAAGGTTGCAGAGCAGGTAGCTCAGATTTGCATAATTTAAATTTTCCTCCCCCCCATCAGGGTACGGAACTTGATGCCAAAATCAGTGGCTTCTCAGGAGGGTTCACTGCATGGCTGGAATAACCAGAGAATCAGAATATCCCGAGTCCCAAGGGACCCTATGAGGATCACCCATGTTTCTCTTCGCATTAAAAATTAAGAAAAATCAAGTTGCAGACACTTCTTGCTCTGTTTATCCCAGAGCCTACAGTGCATAAAAGAGACTTATTGACTCTTTGGAGATCAGGAATTCACTGCCAGGGTGAGCTGGGGGCTGCCAGCCCCCGCTGCCTACACTGGCACTCAAGGCTTTGCCAGCAGAAAAGGCCATGGCACTGTTTTCCTAACACAGCTAAACCCCTGATGTTGGCTGGCTGGGGCTTTTGTTAACTCTTCCAGATAAACTTTCTGCAGACATTTAACTAAAGTGATAAAACTTTATCTAGTGTTTGCTTTTGGGGACTCTGTGATAACAAAGAATGAGGAATGGTGGTGTTGCTCAAAACGTAACACTAAATAGGTTTTTGAAAGAATTTGTTAAATGTTTTAAGCATTTGCTTGGATTTTCTAAGGTTTGTTTCTTGTGGCACTGAAAGCCCGCTATGATTTGACCCTGTGATAGGTTGTACTGCAATTTTAAAAATAAATGAACTCTGTTGCTGGACTGGCTGCTGTGACATCCCACTAATCTTTAACGAGCTGCTCCAATAGCTTCAACTTTGGTGCTACAGAGTGAAGTTTGTGGGTTATGTAAGTAATTCTCTGAATATTAAATCCACTGCCCCTTTGTGGGTTTAATACTTGGATTTCTTAATATGCATATCAGGGATTTGTTTGTGCAAATCACTTTTTCCTGTCAAAAAACCCACGAGTACAGAGAATTCTGGGTGACTGTGTCCCCAAACTCTTGGGAACATATTTCAGGGGATGTTGTTGCTGAGATAACTGAGTTGTGGGAAGGGGGAGTGAGGTAACGTCATTGTGGAGTTCTGTACGCCCTAGTTTGAGGCTTAAGCTGAGGGATTTTGAGGCCTGTGTGTGCATTGTTCAGCTGAATATAACCATGGGCTGTTGACAGTAAACAATATTGAATAGAAGCATTTTATTAAAAATGGCAGCAGGGCTCCATGTGCCACTGCTCAGTTGTTGCTCAGATAAGAACACTTGATCCTTTTTTTGCCACCCCCTTGTTGCAGCTTCGATTGTCTTTGACTGTTGACTGTGTGAATATTTCTGTCAGTTTTTTTGCATAGGAACGCCTCATTTTTGGGAGAGGAGAGGAACTGCAGCTGCTGGGAGTAGCCCAGGGTCCCTGACAGCAGGAGCTGGAGATGGCTCTGTCCTTGATGGACAATGTGACAATGGGGAGGACCTGGCTCCAGGGGCTGGGAGCACAAACACTTTGTGTGTTGTGCCTTGCAGTGAATTTCATCCAGGCATTTGCTACTACTAGCCACCACAGAGTAGAGAATTTAGAACAAAATGGGGGGAAAATATGGTATTAAAACCTTATCTGGCGTTGTGGTTGTGAAAGGTGCTGTGTCAGCAAGCAGGATGCAAAGTGGAGCAGGATTACTTTAATGTATGCTGGAAATAGAAATCAGAGTTTGCAATGATGAGCCATGAGAGTTTCTTAAGGAGCAATCTGTGCAGACAGAGCAACAGGACTAATTATACCCCTGGATTATTCCTTACTGAGCCTTGTGGCCAGTGCAGAAGTAACAGTCATCCCATCCCTGGGTGCAGTGGAAATGTGTGCGCAAAGGAGTGGGACGTGTTTCAGAAAACATTAATTGCTCATTAATCAACAGAAATTGTATCTTGCTCTATGTCTTGGGCCTTGGCGATGGGTTTGAGACCAACTCATTCATTTCTCGGTGTGCATAAGAATTCATTGTCTTCTGTCAATGTGAAGAACATTTAAACCTGAGTCTAGACTTGGGGAGAGCTTCCATTGCCTCACAGTAGGGATCAGTGTTGATACCTCTGAGGAAGAATGTTCAAGTAACAATATATCAGCTGAGAATTGGGTCATGGAGCTGTGGGAGACCTGGAACCTGCTCATTACTCATGTTTTCCTTCTTTTTCACTTTTGGGATATTTTTCTTTCTGGTGCTTTTCTTCATCTGTCAGTAACACCCACATTATGCATCACCAATGATGGGAAGGGCTGTCTTCGTATTTACATCTGTTTCTGTTTGATGAGTGAAAGTGCTGGGGATATTAACTTTATTTAGCTTTAACTTTCCCCCCATTTTCACACCTCTGTGAGTGTGGCAGCTCAGTCTCACCTTTGGGTTGAGTTGCAGCCTTGAGTGAAGGTGGCTTCAGATCCACCACACGATGCTGTTCCTTAGAAGGCTCTCAGTGTGTGCTGAAGGGTGCCCAGAACGAGGCAAATGTCTGAATTCATCTCATATTCAGTGAAAAATGTTAATATTAAAGCACTTCACCACTGGGCTTGGGTGTTTTTACACCTTGGGTGAAACATTCCAGTAGCTCCTCTCACATCAACCTCATCCCAGCTGTTAATGGAGCTGGGAAACTCTGGAATATCCAGGCTCAAAGACTCTAATTAGGCACGTTCAGAGGATTTGTTCCACACAGGGCATGAAGTGTGCTCTCCTGGAGGTGAGAGCTCTGGCTGTGACAGCAGGACAGCCCCACTGCAGGCCCCAGCCTGGCTCTGCAGGGGTTAAACACCCGCATAGAGAGCTGATTTGGCTGCTGGGGTTTGTGTCACTGCGGATTCTGTCTTGGCTGTATTTCTGACCAGTAAAGGGGTGCCAGTGGAGACAACCCCAGCTGGAGATACCCAGCTATCCAGGGAAGGACAGGGAATTGCACCTCATAGTAAGGAGGAGCTCCTGTGAGCAGCTCAGACCTTGGAGGTCATTTCAGCCACTTCTGGGCTCTGTGACAGGGTTACTCCCTCCTGCCTAGTGGGCAGAGGGAGCTGGTTTCTATTTACTTTCCTAGCTAAACACACGTTTGCTGTCTGGTTTGTGATTCTGGGTGGGTGTTTCTGTGAATGGCTCCGTGCACCTAGGTTTGTTCCTTTTAAAGCTGATTGTCTCTGGAGAGCTGAGGCTCTGTCTGCAGAGCAAAGCTTTGTGTGAGGATTTTCAGAGGAAACAGAAGGATGGTGGCATGTGTGGAAAAAGGAGTATCAGCAAAACAGTGGAAACTCAGGACTAAGGCCAGCCAAATAGGATAGAACCTTACTGGAAGAAAACATGTTGACTCAAGCAAGTGGGTAGAGCCTTTATTTTGTTTGGCTTGAAAATTTCTTATGGAATCAGAGTATTTCTCTGATCTTTGAAAAATTGCGTGTTTCAGGTTGCAATCTTTGATTGCCAGGCGCCTGTCAAAGTAGGTGAGGGCCTTTTTTATAGATTAAGCAGCTGAAGCACAGATTTTAAATTACAGAGTCAAAGGAAGTAATTGTCTGAGTAGGGACTGGCTGTATGGATTGTGCTGAGTGAGCAGAAGTGTTTCACTTCGGTTTCTTCCCCCACTCAGGGAGGAACTGTGGGCAAAGCACAGAAAAGGTTGAAGAAGAGCTTTATAAACATAAGCAAGTTGGATCTGATCAGCCTGTAGCTAACAGGACTTACAGGTGGTTTTTGTGCATTTATGCAGCATCTCACCCACAAGTCTTGCATTAGGCAAAACCAGCACTGGGAAAGCTTTAATGTTGCTTCCTTAATTTACCTGCAGGACTGGCAGCAGATGGGTCCCAAATCTGCTGAGAAATCTGTGCAGGGCTTTGACACAGTCTCTGTGTGCAGGTAGAGTTTGAGAGCTTTGAAATGCCTGAAACCCTCCTGGAACTGTCACAGAGAGCTGGCTGTGCTCGCCCAGGGATCATCAGGTTGGCTCTACAAAGATCCCAATAAAGATCCCTCATCTGCTTTCACTGTGGATGAAATTGTATTTTCTTTAGCTTCACAGCCCAGGAAAAAGTGATGTAAGCATGGAGCACATGGATTCTGTGCAGTGTCTGTGTCACAGGAAAAGGAAATCCAGCTCCAGTCGTGACCAAGAGGAGCAAAGTACCAGGTCTATCACCAGTGCAGCAAACAGAAGGTCCACAAGATGAACACAGATTTCTGCTCTGCAGATGGTCAAAGCAGAATGATTTAAGTGATTAATGGTTTGGAGAGAGGGAGTTAAACACAAATACTGGATGAAATATTTTGGCTACTGTGAGTAGGAGTTGGGTTTACTGTTGGTGCATGATTGAAGCATGTAAACATGGGGAAGGGGAGCAAGGTTTTTGGAGCATCCAGACTGGAATAATAAAAAAATACCCAGGAAGGTTAAAGAATGTGCATATTTTTGTGTTGTCCCTTTTATACTTAGGAAATGAGGAGCGAGTTTGGGGCTCTTTTGAAAGGCTGCAGCTCTGACCCTTTGCCTTGGGGAGAGGAGGAAATTAGAGGCTTTAAAGAAAGTCCTGCACCTCCTCCCTGGTTGCTCCTGTGAAGCTTTGCTGGAGTTAGAACCTGTTTCCTCAGCTGGGTGGAGGGGACATCTGGTAGCAGTGGTTCCCAGTGTGGATTTTATGCATGTTAGTTTTCCAGGATGGGTGATATTTGCCATTTCAGCTGGGTGCCCAGGCTGGCAGTGTTCACCAGCCCTGTTGGCCTGGCACAGCTGCGCTAAAGCCGCATTTGGAGTTTGCCGTGGTGTCCTAGATAACTGATCTCCAGTTTGCTATTTTAAATGCTGTAGCATGAAATATTGAGTAGGAAATGTGATGGGTGGCAGAGGAGCTGCACAGAGCTGCTGCTCTTCCCAACATGCAGCAATCCTTGGAGCTCCACAGGGAAGGGCACGTGGAGCACCCCTCATGTTTCTGGTTCAGTGGTGATGTTGTGGAAAGGGTGATGGTTCCTTCCTGATTCCCTCTCTCTGATTAGTGTTTGTCATGAAGTTTTCTGTTCGCTGCATTTATCATGTTTATTCAGTGGCAAATTTCAGGAGCCAAAGAGTGAACTCATGGTGAGCATTCCCGAGGGATGGGCAGAAGCTGGAGAGTTCCTGTTTGCATTTCTTTCAAATACAATGTGCAGATAATTTCTTAGGATGGTTTTCTTTAAACCGCGTGTCTCAGTTATAAAAAGCATTTCCTGAATCTCTCAGTGAGTTGCTCAGTTGCTTTTTTGGACATGGATTCATAGAGAGAGGAATTGAAGAATTTCTCTCTGTTAAGGCTGATTCAATCCATTATTTTTTTGAGAGCTTGTGAAATCAGGGACGAGTCATCAGACCAGGATGTCTCGTTCTATTAATTAGAATGGGAGACTCTTACATTTGCACCATGTGTGAGGAAACAGTGATTTATAGCTAACGGATGCTCTGCAGGCAGCAGCATTCCATCTGCTGCACAAGTTTTCCCATTGCATTTCATGAAAAGCCTTGGGAGAAGCCTCACACCTGTATTTCTCATCTTGAATCATGTACTGGGGTTGTTACTCTTGCCTGATATTTGGACTAAAATGCCTGTTTCCATCAGTTTGTGTTCTTTTCAAACTTCAAAGCTGAGAGTTTGTGAAACACCACTTGAAGTAAACATAGGCAGGACCTATATTTAAGTTACACCGAGTTTATACCAAAGATAGTAACGTAATAGTAACATAACTTTCCTTGCTGTGAGCAATCACCTTGTTTTATTTAGTGTAACTTAAGCTGATAAAAAGAAAAAGGAAATTAAAAAGCTTAAAACTTTTAGCACTTCTTTGCCAACATAAACTCTTTCTAATTCTTATTGACTTGAGAATTGCTGATGCAAACTAGGTCTTCCTGGCCTCTGAATTCCACAGGGATGGGAGCCCACAGAGCCTACAGGGCATCCATTAGTACATTTTATGAACCCAGGATTCCAGTTCCTGCCTGAGTGGTCGGCAACGGAGCCTCTCGGAATTGTTCCCCAGCAGTCAGGCAGCCTGCTTTCACCAGCTCCATGTCCCTAGGGAGCAAAAACAACCAGGAGAATTGTATCCCTGCCTGATAAAATTAGGTCTTCTGTAATCTCCCTCGGAACAGCCGGATGGCTGGCTGCCTTGAAAAACATATGTTTTAATGCAGGAATAATGCATTCCATTTAGGATGGCTGTAGCTGTGGGAGCTGGGTGACTGAGTGCATGGAGAGCTCCCATTTTGCCTCTGGGATGGGGACTGATGTCAAACATCAGGTCTAAAGTGCAGCAGTGGAAAAGAATTGTTTGGGATGTTTTTCCTGTCTTTTGCTCTTAGGAGGGATGTTGTTCCTGTGGCTTAGTCCTAAAGGAGTTGGACAAGTGAGCCTTTTATTGGAGATAAAGCATAAACTGCAAAGATGAGTCAGTGTTTGTATTCCTGGATTTCAGCTCACTGCATTAAGAAATTTACTTGGGACTAGCAACACTGGTGTTCCTCTAATACAGGTTTATAGTTAATTTCTCTGAGAGCAGCACAGGTAACTTTTGGAGGAAGTTCTGCTTTACCTCCTTCACAGAGGGGATCACCCGACACACACCTGATGCTGTGTGTGTAGGATAAGCCAGGGGAGATTTTGGAAGTGCTAGGTTTGGAATGTAGGAGAAAGGTAAGTTCTGATGGGACACTTGGTTGGCCATAAATTGGAAGGATGTGATCCAAGAGGGAGCAATACAGCAGAAAAGGTCAAGGGCTGGAAGATTTGGTTTCAGGCCCTGTCCCTGTGTGTGATTCCAGAAAGGGCTGTCAGGTGAGGATGTGCTTGGAAGAGGTTTGTGTTTCCTTTAATGCATCAGCTCTTCATTTTGGGTGCTAATTAACCTACAAGGAGCCATTTCAGTTTGAAGCACCCTTTCTGGAAATGCTCCCAGAGAGCAGCAGCAGCAGGGTACATCAGGGTGGCCTAATACAACTGCTTGCTTGGCCTGGTGCTTGCATCTCTAGCATCAACTTTCCCAGGCATTGTAAGTGTGCACTTCTCTATGATCCCAGAGAGGAGCTGACCAAAAGAAGCCCCAGGAGGAGAAGGAGGCTTTGAAGTTTTGTGCTCCCTTTCTAGCAAGAGGTAAGAGCAGAGTTAACAGTTGTCCAAGGTCACTCTGGGCCATTCCTGCTCTGACATTCCTGCTCACAATGTGCATTGTCACTGGGGTGAGGACAAGGAGAGTTCCTCCAAGGAGCTGGGAAGTGACATGGCAAATTCCAGGCTGTGATTATTCGCCCTGTGATGGAGAGTGGGGTCAGGGAGTCAGGTGATCAGAGCTGGAGATAAAAGTCCCTGATCCTCTGCGGTGCTGGTAGAGAATAAACAGATCTGCAGTTATTAAACTGTGCAGCCTTTTTTCCCCCCTTAATTGAATACAAGTGGAAAATGCCTATTAAAGGTGCTCCATTTCTGGCATTCAGGAGGTTGCTGTGAGTCCCGTGGGTGTTGGAGCAAGGTCCTGATGGCATCTGCAGGGCTGCTTGTGGTGTGTGATGAGGAAAGGGGAGAAGTTCGCTTCAGATGTGCTGCATCTCCAGGCTGGAGAAAAGCACCTCTGTTCTGTTGTGTGTCCTCAGGAGCTGCACCCCAGTTTTCATAACAAAGCCCTTGGCAGCAGCGTTGGCTCAGGCTGCTCTCACCTCTTGGCACCTCGTTCTTTCCGTCTTGGGGAGCTCAGGTGCCGCGGCTCCGCCAAAAGCTGTGAACTTTGGAGAGGGCACGGGATGAAACTTTTAGGAGTCTAAGCTGTATTTCTTAAGAAAATACCAAACTTTTCACTGCATTTCATGAACAGTGAAAGAATAATTCTGAGGGGGTTTTGGGTTTTTGTGTCAATCCTGGCAAAATATTGAACATGAGACTGGAGCCCCTTGTGTTATAAAAAGGAGATCTCTGAATGGCCAAGTGCTCGTGTAAATGTTGTTTGAGACTGAGACCTGTGTTTATTCTTAGGGCAGAAACTTTAAGTGATCCCTTGTGGATTAAAAAAAGAACAATTCTCATTGTAATTGGAATGAAAACCCCCATTCTTACGCAATTTAGGGTTGGAAGTTGCTGCAGTGAAAAGGGGGAAGTATTGTTATTTTGAGTTCCCAAGCAGGAAGGGGGGGAGATGCACAGGGGTGAGGTGAGCAGCTCGGACACAGAGCAAGGGACATACATCAGACCCTCTGTGGCTGAGGGGATGTTGTCATTCACGCTGTGACTTGTGCAGTCTGATTAGCAAGGAGTGGATGTCTCACCGTGCTGCGTGTTCAGGAAGCTTTTCCATGATGGTGATGGTCAGGTTTGGTTGAGCATGATATAAACCCACTGTATTTGTGGGATTTCTCCTCTCTGCTTTAAATTTTTGAGTCCTCCTTAAAGATGTCCTGATTTTAAAAAGTCGTGTGGTGCAGAAAGAAGTCAATTACTGAGTCCCAAATAGGGAGAATTGTAGATGAAGGCGAAGCAAATGAGTCAGATATAAATAATCCTATTATGTCTTGGCTGTAGCCACACCTAGAAACCTTGAGCAAACATTTCTGTGTAGTTATTCCTGTGTTTGATACACTTTACTTGTTAAGTCCTGTTTTAAAATTGCAGCATGTAAAAATTGTGTAGGGCCGGTTGCCATTAGTGTTAAGGACTTGGGAACATCATTTTAGTCATTTTGGCCAGAAGCACAGAGACCTGAATTAATTTGCTCTCATATTTTCCCAGAATCAGAAAAATCTATAACCTTGGAGCTGGTGTTGCCTTGCAAGGCTTTCAAGGCAGTTCTTTTTGCAGTAGGCCTTCAAAAAAAAAATCTCTGGCAAGAAGAGCAAACAGGAAGCTGTAATTACCCTTTGCCTTTTGTGTATCAAATCCTTGTTCATTGGACAGAGCTTTGGTAAAACACTTTTAGAAGTAGCTGCTTGTAGCATGGAAGCTGTAAGGAAAGGCATTTGGATCCAATTAAGTCATACCTGATGGTCCTGTGATTCCTGTCCTGTGTCTTAGGGGGTAATTACTGACCTCATGGTGTGGGTCTCCTCTCTTTTGTGGTGGATAAGCTGATTTTTAATAAATCTGAACAAAGCTGTTTTTCCAGGTGTGACTTTTAAGAAAAAAAAGACCTTACTCCTCCCTGCCTCCTCTGATTCCAATTCCTCTGTTGTAGCTCCTGTACAGGGGAGTCTGAAATCTCCCTGTGGCTGTTGCTGATTCCGTGGGGTTAGTACCAGAGGTCGGGGTTTGGATTTTGGTTCTTGTCCAAACATGTTCCGTTTGCTTTGCACTGTTCTCCTGTACTGCTTGCTCTCCTTTGGGCTGATGGTCATAAAAAAGTTCTCCAGGATGCCAGAACTAGGCCTCTTCTTCTAGAAAAGTAATTACTTTTTTAGGTTCTCTTGTTTAAAATGACACAAGACCTTCCTGGGTATGTTTAAAATGACAGACCAAGTGAAATGGTGTGAACACAGAGGTGGTGTATGGCACTGCAGGCTCCTCTTCCAGCAGAGACACAATGATTTGGGCAGAAGGATAAAAGGAGAGAGCTGGCTGGAGAACTGGAGAAGGAGAAAATAGTCTTCTCTGAGAGTTAAGTTTGGCTTCAGGTTATCTGACCCTGGTGCAGCCAGGAGTGTGTGTGTGGCTTTCTGGTGCTTCTACCCTGCAGTGGCAACCTTGGGGCCGTGCTGGTGCAGCTGCTTTTGGGTTTGGATGCAGGTGCAAAGAAATTCACAGTATTGCAGTAGAATCCTTGACACCATGAGAGGAGTCTGTAAAATTGTCCAAGAAAGGGAGAAGGAAGTAGCGAAGTAGAGACACCTGGGAAATGTCAGAGCTGGTTTTTCTATAATTCTGCTGTCAGGAAGAGCTATTTCAGAATAGTTTTCTGTGGGTGAAGTGTGACAAGAAGTCCCCAAGAGGTGCTGTCACACTGGGGTAAGCTTGCAGTTGTTGGATTGGTTCCACCATTCAAAGAGAACGTTTGAAGCTGTTTCATGGATTCTGAGTTGAAAGGTGCATTTCTGCTCCTTCAGCACATTCTGCCCCGAGCAGTTGCAGACAGATCTGTGTCTTAACTCACTAAACCAGTTAATGGTGGAGCTCTGAGCACATTGTCTGCTGTCTCCTGTGACATTGTGTTGGGCATGCCAACGAGAAGGACTGTGCTGGTTGTTCCAGGGAGTTCTCTCGCCGAGGGGAAAAGCTGACTTGGGTTTCCTGTGCTGTCCTTTGCCTCTGATTGTGCAGGGTGTGAATTCAAAGCCACCCCTCCTTATCTGTGGATGGAAGCACATCTGAAGAGGAAGAAGGCAGCAAGGCCGGGCAATGTGCCAATTGCTCCAAGCCTTTGTTAGAGACTAAAGAAATCTGAGTCCGTTTAGGCACTGCTGCATCCCCAGGGCCTTCCTTGGCCTCTCTGGGAGGGAGGTGAGGGCTTGGAAGTGATCACACTCTTCTGCATGTCAGTGTCCATTAGCTCTCGGGGCCCTGTTGGTGTTTGAATTCGAAGATCTTGTGTTGAATTCTCGGGATTTTCCTCCTGCGGGTCTGACAGGAGAGCACTGACCCTGTCCATTGAAACCAGAGCGTGGGGAAGCATCTTCTGCATGGAACTGGTCCCCTCTGGAACATCTGGGCCCACCTGTGACTTCCCTCTGCTCCCAGGGCAGGACCTGTCTCCACTGGTCAGGCTGCCTTAGCTCTGGGGTAGGTGCCTCTGGGATGTACTGGTTTCTCCATGTGATAAATTCCTGATTCTCAGCTTGCTGCATGCAGAAATAAAAAGGAGAGACAAGCTCAAGTATCAAAATAAGCGTCAATTTTAAACAAGTGCAACCAAGCAGATTAAAAATGGGCAAGATTTCATGTTCAGATCTTTACTGTTCCTTTTCCTCTGCATGAAAAGAAGATTTTGGAGTGATTTATGGCTGTCATGCCAGGCTTCTCAGCACAGTCTGTCAGTTGAGCGGTTGATTTTGACAGCCTGCACTTCTGGGCCAGGGTGTTTTTGGGTTTTTTTTTTGTTCCTCCTTTTAGAGCTTTTAACATGAAATATTCAATCCTGCCCTGTGCACAGCACAACTAATTCAGGTATCACACTTTAGAGAGCTGTGACCACAGTGTTGGGTCATGAGCACATCTTGCATTTGTGGCTTCTGTGTGGTTGTGTGTTTTCATGGAATTGGGGGCCACCTACCTGTGACCTGGCAGTCCGAGGAGGAATTTGTTGTGTCTTCCTCCAACAGAATTAGGGCTAGAGGAAACAGCTCTCCAGGGTTTCCTGGGTCCATCTGAGGTACTGCAGCCTGCAGGTGTTTAATGCATGCTCAGACTGGCTGTCTCTGCAGGTCAGTGCTGTGTTCAGTAGGAAGATCTCAGCTGGGATTCTCCAAGGAATTCATTTTGTTTCTGCGTTTTTTGTACAGTTCTGTGTTGTGCTTGTAGAATCCCAGAGCTAAGAAAGAAATAATCCTGTGCAAGCAATGTTGAAGAGAAGTGGTCGTTTTATTTCCCAAACATCATCATTTCTCTTGAGAGACTGTTACATGGCATGGCATGAATTTTACTTCTGTGAAACACAGGGAGTCAGCAGAGAAGTCTTGGAGAACAAATTGGAGGGCAAGGATCCAACCTGGAGCTGTGTCCACAGTCCTTCTCTTTCAGAGGTTTTTGCTTAATTGCAGATTTTCTATTTGGTCATTAATCTTTTAGTTTCTCTTTTTTGGCAGAATATCTCAAATTATTACTGTCAACACGTCCTTAGCTCTTCCTGCCCCTCCACCCCCTAATTGTGAGTGCTGTCTGTGGTGCTTTGCTTTGCTGTAAAAGGCTGTGGTGTTTGCAGCTGGAAGCAAAGCCTGCTGTGAATTTAATATTTTATCCAAAAGACACAAGCAGCTCCCCATTCATATTATTACATTGACACCCTGGTTTTATAAACAGTGGAATGTTCTGTGGAATGGTTGTTATCCTGTGATTATGGCTCCATGAGGCACAGGAACAGATGGTTCCTGTCCAAGTACTTTTTATGTTGTCATTTCTAGCAGGAATAAGAGGGAATGTTGAATTTGCATCTCTTCAGTGGTGAGGCTGAAAAGGTCACATAGGCCTGGTGGAGGAACTCGTAATGAAGTGAGGTTGAGAGACCAAGTAGGATAGGAAGTGAACTGGAATCATGGAATGGTTTGGGTTGGAAGGGGCCTTAAAGCTCATCTCACTCCACCCTGCTGCCATGGACACCTTCCACTCTCCCTGATCGTTCTAAGCCCTGTCCAGACTGGCCTTGAACACTCCAGGGGTGGGGAATGGTGTAGAATAGACTGGAGCAAGACAGAGCACGTGGATGCTGGAATGGGTTGTAGGTCAGTGGAGCAAGGCTGCAATTAGGGTGATCCTCAGATGGGCAAACCACCGTGTTGTGGAGGATGTCCAGGTTTGGAAGAGGTGGGGTCCTCAGATGGGCAAACCACCAGGTTGTGCAGGATCTCCAGGTTTGGAAGAGGTGCAGCTCCTGCAGTGATGGAGAGGGAGGGGCCTGGAAAGTCCCGGAACTCTGCCAGGGTCCCGTGTGGAGCTGGAGCAGCAGCTTTGCCCTGTGCACCTGTGTCCATCCGTGGCCTCCATCCTGCCCTTTTCATCAGGGGTGATGTGGAACTGAACACCTCAGGATCCCCATAAATGACTGACAAGTCTAATTCCATACCCTCTGCAATTCTTACCTTGCTTTTTCAGGTCATGTATTTGTTTTGTCTCTTTTTTTGTAGGTTTGGGGGTTTTCTTGGATATTTTAGAGTTGTGTATTAAATTCTGCTCTGTCCATGCCTAGAGAGAATTTAGCTGGCAGGATTTTTTCCTGTTGTGAGAACCAGAGAGTTCAAAGCTGGGCTTCTGTTTTCAATTACTAAGTTGGAGGATTTACCTGTCTTTTTGCATAGTAATAAACCCAAGCTAATTCTGTAGAATTAAGTGCTAATGAGAAATAAGGCAATAAAGTTTAGTTTGTTATTGAAAGTAATTCTGCTTCCACCTTGGAGGGACAATGGCTATTGCTGAGAGAAACTGCACAGTCACCTTTTCTTGGAATTTAATGCAGAATGGAAAATTAAAATATGATCTCACTCTCATTAAAATTAAGTAATTGATGTCATCATTCAATTACAAGATTTTTTAGGAGCTTTGGACAAATCTTTTCAGGTTGTTATTAAAACCTGACCAACCAGGGATCCTTAAATTGGAGGAAATGGGGGTAGTTCTCTGTTAGGTAACAGAGAGGTAAGGGAGCATCTCAGGAAAATCCCCAAGTGGCAAACTCAGCCCGTAACTCCCAAAGGCAGTGTCCTTCTCCTTCATGGAGATTCCAGCTCAGCATCACCCATTGCAGGAAATCTTTCATCTCTTGCTCTGGGCTACAGAGCTGGAGTGGTGAAGGAGACTCAGGGTTTCGTGCTGGCTTCATCATTTTCAGAGTATGAATATTTAATTTAGGCTTCTTAAGGCTTTTAGCAGATTTATCAGACTGCTTCCTGTGGTGGTGTATGTGAGGACAACTGGAGAAAACATTTGGATTCACTTACAGTATGGAAGTAGGATTTATTTGTTTTGATTTATTACTGAAATACTTTTAAGAACCTCCTCTTGTTCTGTGAGTAACTTTCCCATAATCTTAAGCAGAAAACAGAACCAGCAGTTCTTACTTTTCCAGTGCCAAGCAGTGTTATGGTGACAATGTCCAGCTTTTACTTGGTTAGGGCTGAAATCTGTTCATACTGCTATTATGTGGTTAGAAGTTCATATAAATATTTCATCATTTTGGACCCGTTTTTACAATAAGTTTGGTCTTGGAGGGATTGCACCTTGTTAGTGCAAATATACCATGGAATTTTTGCCTGTTATTAGACAGAAAGCTCTTTCTTTTCCAAATTCATGATATTCTGGTCAAATGAGCAGTGCAGGACATGAGGACAGGTCTGGTTGCCTTTCAGCACGTGAGAAGCCCTTATATTTGCGTACTTTTAGTTTTTGTCAAGTTGCTGACTGTGTGCTCTTAAATAATCCTGCTGATTTCTCCATACTTCCTTCCCTCTATAAGCGAGACATTTGAGAAATCAGTTTATTTAAATTGGAAGAGGAGATATTGCACTCCGGGAGGAAAATTCTCTGTCAGAAGTAGCTGTGGATTTGGTGAATAAGATATTTTTTACTTTTAGGCCTGTTTATTTTGGTTCAAGGTCCACTGGTGTCAGTGTGGAAGGGATATATGTCCTCCTAGTTTTGTGAAATTATGTTTTGATGGTGAGGTACTGATGGAAGGCAAGAAAATTCCACGTGTGAGGATGTTTGTGATTGGAGCAACAGAAATATTGGGGTGATATCACAATATCCTGCGTAACAAGGGCAGTAAATTGACTGTTCCTTCTCTTTATTGTAAAAGGATATTTTTTTCTACTTAAAAAGGCCACTTTGCACCAAAAACTGAATGTCATTCATTTTAAAGAACTATTAATGTGCTGTATTAATTGGAAGGAATGGGTATGCTGGGAGAAAAGTCTCTTCTCCCCTGCAGCAGCCGAGTTCAGTGACTTTGGGGTGGGTTTGCAAAGTGCAGCTGGGTTGTTTGGTTCTCTTTTCTCTCGAGTTTGGCTCGTTATTTTGGTCTTCCACACAGCTTAAAGGCTTTCACATGAGCAGGATCTTGCCACATCCTGCTCTGCAGCAGGAACAAAGCTCTGCTGGAGCAGACATTGACTCTGCCCAAAGAGCCCTGAACAGAAGTCGTCCCTCGCATGATCCTTCTTGTAAAGAGCGTTGCAGCTGACAGGATAATGGGGTTTTTTAGGCCTGCTGGTGACGTGCCAACAGGGTTTCCTTAGCAGTGCCATTCTTTAAGGAGCTGTGGATGCTGATGTAAACACAACTGAAGGCTTCACACAGCCCGGACTGAGTGCAGGGCCTGGAATCTGCTGCTCATGCCATGCTGTGCAGGACATTTTTCTTCTGCTCTGTCTATTTAAATCTGGTTTCCCAGGCTTGTAGCCAGCTTGAATGGGTTGTGCTGCTGAGTGCAGGAAAGCTGGCCTGGTGGCTGTGTGGAGGAGTTGTCCTGCTCCATGGGGAGCCTCCCATTCCCAGGATACAGAATCCTGATCGGGATGGGGGTGTGCAGAGCAGGTTTAAGGCTATTGAACAAGGTGTTTTGGTTCCCACTAGTCAGGCTTGAAGGGAATGAGTAGGAAACCTCTGTACTGCTCCTGGAGCTGCTGCTGCCTCTGTCAGGAACGCGTTGGGAATTTGGTGGGAGTCTCCGCCAGTCAAATTACAGGTGTTGCACACTAATTGGAGGCTGGTAAAAGTTTAATAATTGTATTGCTTTGCCTTTAAGTAGTGGGATCCTGCTCTGGTGACTAATCCTCTTTAATAGTGACTGTCCTCGAGTGAGCACTTGGGAGTGCAGTGACTCGGGGCTCTGTTCCAGATTTCAGTGCTTTGGGAGAAAAAATGTATTTTACTCTCTTGAGCAGCCACCAGTTTGTCTGCTGCTTTTTCTATGGAATGGGAATAACATCCTTATAAACACACCCTTGGTACTGGCTCCTAGGGAAAACCAGGACAGGAAGGGTGTGGGATATGTGTCTCACCTCTTGATTTTTGACAGATTCATTCTTGCAATTGATTGTTCACTGTGCTTGGTTGGTTCTATTTTTCAGTTGGGTTTTGTTTGAGGAGGGATCTTCTAAGTGCCAGTGCCTCCATCAAGTTCTCTTTCTTCGTTTCATCATGCATAATCATCGGCCTCATTGCTGTGACTTGGAATAGCACTGTCCCATCTGGAAATACATAATTACTGTGCAGGGTGAGCTGCCAACTGGGTTAGGTTCTGTGCTGTGTTTAAGGGCAGGTCAGAGTTGCTGAATACTTGGTGCGAGCAGCTGTGTTTGATCACTAGATAGGGCAGTAATTGCTCTTAATTTCTTTCTTCTCCCCTTCTTGCATCTTATTAAAGAATCTAGGATTTATTGAGGAAAAGTAATTTCAGGTCCAGCTGGAGTGAAGTGGGCCCTGTATCCGAACTGTCTTTTGGTATGGTTGGACAAGGTGTTGCTCTGGTGTCAGGATGGGAGGGGAGTTACCAGCAAGGAGTCCCTGTGGCACTTGGCTTATGTGAAAAATTGAAGCCAAGAGAATTATTAAATATTGAACCCTGAGAGCCAAGAAAAAGTGTCTGACAGGAGTCACACACAGGATTAAAACCCACGGTGACCTCTGTTTTAATCTCTTTGGGTGCCAGCATGGTTTTGTCTTTGTTTTAATTCCTGGACTAAAACCAGGCTTGATTTGGAAAATCATTTGTCCACACTTGTCTATCCCTTATAAAAGTGCAGACTGCCAGAACAGGCAGAGTTTGTGTGTAATCTCTTGTTGGGCTGGACAGGCAACTCCTGGGAGAGTGTTATCAGCACTCCCAGCTCAAACAATTCAGTGTGTACTTGGAGGGTGACGATGCTCTACCTGCCTGAATCAAGTGCTGAATCACAGGGCTGTCACAGTTTAGTCATTTCCTGGGAAACTTTGCTTTTCAGTCTGGTGGGAGAGAGCGAGGTCTGCGCTTGCACCAAGGATTGAATACTTGGGAATTTCTGTGAGCAGGAGGTTAGTCAGCAAAAAGAATTATTCAGGGCAGAATCACTTCAGCTGGGTTATTTAATGCTCTGGGAGTTGTCTTGCTTTACTCAGCTCAGCTCACCTGGTTCTTGGGTACGTGTGTGACACTGTGTCCCCTCCTGCACATTGTTCTGGTGCAGGGCTGGTGCTAAAACCCTGCAGTGCTCCTGCCTCTCCACTCACATGGTTCTCACTGACTGTTTATTTAAAATAGATGAAAAAATTTATCCTGAACAGATTTTGTAAAATCCTGCTTGTGACAAAGCCTTGGGTTTGTTGCCTTCAGAAAGGAAAATGCATTTTCTCCTGATGACAAGTTGTAGCTATTTAAAGGATTTTTACTTTTTATCCTTAGAATGGGGTTACATGCAAGATTTTTTATTTGTATATGGGATTCAGCTGTTTATGTGCATGTGCTGCTCATAAATTTTATGGGTAGCATAACATTTATACGGCTGCACTTCACAATAGAATATCTCATATAAAGTTGACTTTGTTAATTTAATTTTTTAGGTGTTGGTTGGAGGCAGTTGAGCAGAGCCTGTGTTTCCAGTTATCAGGGCTAACACAATTACCTGATGGAGTTGAAGATTTTAAGAGTTTATCTTCAAGAGTCTTTGGAGCCTCTTTAAAAACATTTTACCTTTTGGAAAGGTAGATGTTAGCTGTGCATTGGCAGCATGATTTGTGTGGCTGATCACAGAATCCCAGAACCACTGAGGCTGGAAAAGCCCTCTGAGGTCATCAAATCCAGCCTGTGACTGATCCCCACCTTGTCCCCAGCAAGAGCACTCAGTGCCATCTCCAGTCATTTTTTGGACACCTCCAGGGATGGGGGCTCCACACCTCCCTGGGCAGCCCCTTTCAGTGGTTAACTGCCCTTTCCATGGAGAAGTTCCTCCTGATGCACAAGGACATTTTGCATTCCCTTGTCCCAGCTGAGGGTCTGAAAGGCAAAGTCTTTCTGGCTTTTTAGCTCTTATGTAGAGGTAAAGAAGAGGTCCTTTGACCAATGTACCCGAGGAAGTCCTTTAAATAAACTTCTATAGAGATACCAGGACACAGTGATGCTGTGTGAGCAACACACAGTCGTGGTGAGCATGTTCTCATGTCTGCTGTGAGAGAAGAATCAGCCAGAGCACAGTTACACCCATGAGAGGCTCCTTTATTCCCAGTCCTAGCTCCCAAAGCCCCTGAGAACTCATTTTGCTGACCCTGGGTAGTGCTATTTTCAACAGAAATGCCCGTGATAAGTTACCAGATGTGTCTTTGTGTGGGGGAGGGAGGGTTTGTGGCTGAGATTGAGCTGGTGACACCTCCTTGTCACTGATGCCCCCAGCCCAGGTGTACAGAGGGGACTGAGTCCTGTCCTTAGCTCACCCAATTGGTGATGCATCACATATGGCCTTGAAGATTACAGCTGGAAATACACAGCCCAGACGGGTGAAGCGAGGACACTGGATCTGCTGCAACTTGGAAATGCTGCTGGAAGATAAAGAGATTCTTCAGTATAGTTTCAGGAGTTGGATTTACTGCCTAAAGTTAAAACAACAAAAAAAAACCCCTTAAGGTTTATGGCACCCATTGAATGACCTGGGGAGAAGAGCACCTTGTGACCTGGAATGACCCAGACCTTGAACACAGGGCAGCCCTGCACAGAAACCTCATCTTGAATGGAATTCTTTTGAAATAATAAATGTTGAGATTAAAATAGTTTTAATTTGGTAAAACAACCCTCCTAAGCCTTTAGAAAAGGGTTTTGGAAGTGTAGAACAGAGCCCCCACAGTGCCGCAGCCAAGTCGGCTTGTTCTGTGTGTGTAAATTAATCTGGAGCTGATCTGTCTGTGAAACTTCTAACACTGAAGCTGGAGCAGTTTAATGCTTGTGCCCAACAAACACAGCTTTGTTAGCCCTGCTGGGTTTTCAGTGCCCTATTCATGCTCCTAGTGGGAATACAATGGTGCTGTTAAAGGGAAACCACAGAGCCCAAACCTGTGCTGGTTGTTTGGTGACAAGTACAGTGAGTAAGGTGTTGTTTCTCTCAAGAAATCAGTTTTACTGGAAGACTGTTATTTCACAGACCTTGCTAATATCTCCAAGAAGGAAACCTGATATGCAGCTTCACCCAAAGGAAGGAGGAGGGAATCTTTGAAGCTGCATCATCATTTGGCCTCAAACGGAGCAAGGCAGTTGTCTAAACTTGTTTCAAATGTAGTTTTTGTGCTGCAGTTGTAGCTAAGAGTGGTAGGAGGAGTTTAAGGCCATTGCACAGTCTATTTGAGCACACAGCCTTAGAAAATAAGGTTTAAATGTTGTTTTTAGGCTTGCTGAAGCCTGAAATTGAGGATGTCTCAGTTTTAACCCTTGGTAAAACCATTGAGGAGAGTGTAGGATATCTAGAAGTTGCCAGTTTTCCAGGAAAATCACAGAAACCCAGACTGGCTTGAGTTAGAAGGGAGCTTAAAGCCCATCTAGTGTCACCCCCTGCTATGGGCAGGGACACCTTTCCACTATCCCAGGTGGCTCCAAGCCCCGTCCAGCCTGGCTCTGGACACTTCCAGGGATGGAGCTGCCACAGCTCCTCTGGACAACCTGTGCCAGGCCCTCCCCACCCTCACAGGGAGGAATTTTTTCTTTAAGAAAGATGGGAAGCAGCTCTCAGTGCATAAGTGAGTGTTGGCAGCATTCCTTACTAAGAGCTGGCCTGATGTTGTGCCCATTTTTTGCCCAGGCTATGAGTGCACTTAGTCCTCACTTTGGATTTCAGTCACACTTGAAAGGCCTTATCTGGAGGGGACATGCAGCAAAAGAACATTTTGGACTTTCAGCAGCACTTGTAGTCTTCATTGTCTCGATGTTGGTACTCCAGGCTCAAGCCCTGCGGACCCAGACTCTGTGTTCTGCTCTTTCAGAGCTGGTTTGGGATGATAAAACCACAGGGAGATATTGCCTGTCCTTTGCCTGGACATCAGCAGGGGAGTAGGCAAGAAAGGCCAAGTCACCAGGTCATTCGTAGAGGTGAGACCTGAAATCCAGATGAATCAGTGATAATAGAATAATTTTAATTATTTTTGTTACAATCTTGTTGTCGTGTTTGCCTTTAGTAGAATAGCTGTCTGTGTTTTGGGGCTATTAGAAGTACCAGAAGCACCACCAGGATTCCCTGGTAGCACAAACTGTTGGAAACATCAACAGATTTTTTTTTTTTTTTTTTAACCATACAAACATTTTTTTAAATGCACACAAACTGCTTTCCAATTGGAATCTTTTCCTTGCTGCAGCCCAGTGTTTGAAGGCTTTGTTGGGAAGATGCTGTGCCCTACGTGATCATTTTCCTTAATTTCTCCACTGTAGTAATTATGGTTTTGTTAGACAGTAAATGATTCAGTGTTCTCATTCCATGGGGGAAGGGGAGCAGGGATGTTGAAAGAGGAGCATTGTCTGAGCTAGCAGGATTAGCGGGTGTTACCACCTTGCACTGATTGAGCACCACTGGTTAGAACAGATCATCAGCGCTAATTGCTGAAAAGCAGCCTGGCGTCACGGGCCGGGTGGGGAGTGAGGCTCCGGGGCTTCTCCGGGGCAGGATTTGAATCCAGGTGTGACATCCAGGCTGCTCAGGTGTCCTTCCCTGGGCTTCCCTGGGCGCTGCCATTGCACGCTCATCCTTTCCCTGCATGTCTAGTTGGATTTGTGCAATGAGGATCGATTCTATATTTTCTCCCAAGAAATTAGGATGATGATTGTAGTGGTGGGGTTTTTTTACACCTGGTCTGTTCCAGAGTGCTGGTTACCTGGGCAGGCTGAAGGCATCGCTGCACCGGAGCTGTCGCTGCAGCAGAGGTGGCAGGAAGGAAGAAGAGCCTCTTCCTCCAGCACACAGCTCAGCTCTCATGTCTCCTCTAAAACCCCTAAAGCTGCTTCCCTTTGAGCAGAACCCCATTTCCTGGGCAGGGCCTCAGCCTGGGGAGGCTCAACCTCAGCTCACTGCGGATATGGATAAATCCTGAGTGAACGGAACAGAAATGGGTGGTGGCTGGGAGGGAGCCAGGAGAGTCTCAACACTGTTTGTGTTTTAATTTCTTCCTTGGGAATGAACAAACACCATTTTATAGCCAAATTATCAGCTCTCGTTTGCTTTTGCTGGTGTTTCTCTGTGGTGCCCTGTCTTGCATCTGCCTGGAGAGGGGTTGTGGTTCTCAGGGTGGGTTTTGAGCTCTCTGGGAGACTTTAGCACCCCAAGTGTCACAGAGTGTTTTATTTGTGGAAGGGGGTTAATGATTGACAAGGTTTATGTCAGAGGAGTGAATGGTTCCAGAGTTTGCAGCCCTTTTGTCCTGGTGCTCTTCCTGTGGCTGTAATTTATGATATTCCATGAGGAAGTCCACGTTTGTGTCCAGATCTCACCATTTCCATTTCCTGTAGATCAGCAGAAAAGGAATAGGCTGAAAGAAAACTTCTCCCTTAGCAATTCTTTTATATCTGTGTCAGAGATTGGTACCAAATTTGGACTTTGCATGACCAGAAAAGAGGTTTTATTCAATAATTTCATTCCACCTGTGACATGTATCAAAGGCATACTTGTTCCCAAGGCTGGCCATGCCAATTTGGTTGTGACAGTTGTGGTTGCAGTGTTCTAATCATCACATCCATGAGGTGACTACACCTGCCACCCATGCCTGCACATGAGGTTTTTCCCAGGAGGACAATCCCTGTGTCTTGATGGAGCTTTATTTCAGGTAATTGTGGTTTGGTTCACACCTGTGTGGACGGTGCTTCAGAAAGAGCTCAGATTTTTCTCCTTCCCCAAACTTTCAGTCCCTGCTGCCCAGTTCCACTTCAGTAGAGCTGGTCTCAAATTTGAGGTATTACATTTTCAAATTCTTTGTGGGTATTTGACACTGTCAACCTGTTTGTCAAAAAAAAAGGTTGATCTATTCTTTTATGTTATAACAACATAAAAATTCAGATGGAATTGGAAATTCAGCACTAGGAAGACAGAGAGGGAGTGCCAGGGAGTCCCAGGAATCTATCAGCTTTATTATATTTATTGCTTGAATTTTTATCCTTGGAACTTCCCTACTTTTGCCAAATAGCATTAGGCTTTATTTTTTTTATTGGCTGATGCTCAGAGAATCCTTCTTACAACAATATCAATGATGTGCACCACATGGCAGTTGAAGTTTCAGGTGGTATTGTGACCTGGATCTTACCTTGGCTTCAGATTTCCAAATCAAGCCTAGGAACCATACTGGTTCCATTCCAGTGTGGATGGGTTTGTTTTATTGGTGGGATATTAGTGTGGAACAAGTAATTAGAGAGAATTCTCTGCTTCTCAGCATGTGAAACAGAATGGGGTGCTAGTACTACTGAAAGTTCTGATATTTGTTCATAATGTACTTACATTATTTGTATGTGTTGTATTCCTTATTAATTTCACCAATTTTCTGTGGCAAATGTTTCATTATATGTAGTGTGTAACCACCAATGTGAAGACTACAATTAAATCTTGTGGAGAAACTAATCACAGAATAACAAGCTCTGAACAAACCTGTGGGTTGGCTTATAAGGAGAAATCCCTCCCCTTTCTGTGTACCTGTGCTTTCCTGCAGTGTCCATCCCCTGGCTCCCTGTGCCTCCCAAATGGACGTGAGTGCTCTGGCAGCCCCAAGGGTCACCTTTGTCCTGGGGGCTGCCAGGGCCAGTGTCACTGGCCAGGCGAGGGTGGGCATGGTCATGCTCTGCTCCGGGGTGGGGTGGCCTCATCTCCAGCGTATCAAAAACATCCGAAGCTGCTGGAGAGGGTCCAAAGAAGGGTCAAGGGGATGGGGAGGCTCTGCAGGAGTGGCTGAGGGCTCTGGGTCTGTTCTGCTGGACAAGAGATTGAGGGGAGACTCATTGGGGGCTGCAGCTTCATCCCGAGGAGCAGCTCCGATCTCTGCTCCCTGTGAGCAGGGCCAGGACATGAGGGAACCCCTGCAGCTCTGCCAGGGGAGGGAAATCAGGAAAAGATTCTTCTCCCAGAGCGTGCTGGGCATGGCCCAGGCTCCCCAGGGAATGGGCACAGCCCCGAGGCTGCCAGAGGTCCAGGAGCTGCTCCCAGGGATGCCCAGGGTGGGATTGTTGGGGTGTCTGTGCAGGGCCAGGGGTTGGACTGGATGATCCCTGTGGGTCCCTTCTGACTCAGGACATTCCACAATTCTCTGAAAACTGCCTCTGGAAGTGGAGGCCAAGCTGGTGGGCTTTGAGGCCCCTGCAGTCACTCAGCACGTGCTCCTTGGGCACACTGGAGCTCAGTTGGACGTGTCCCTCTCCCTGCCTGTCCCTGTCCGGTGAGCAGGGTGTCACCTGAGCTCTGCACTGCAACCAGGAACTGAAATTACTGCTTTGCTTGGCATTTCAGTGCATCATGGACGTTCTCCTTTTCAGCTGCTGGATTTGTTTGGACTTGTTGGGCCCTGACTCAAACATAGTGTTGGAGGAGTGAGATAAAATTTTGTGTGCAGATGCACACCCTGCCCTGAGCAGCACAAGTCAGGGAAGGATGGAATCATGGATTGGTTTGGGCTGGAAGGGACCTTAAAGCTCATCCTGTTCCATCCCCTGCCATGGCAGGGACACTTTCCACTATCCCAGGTTGCTCCAAGCCCAGCCAGCCTGGCCTTGGACACTTGCAGAGAGTGGGCAGCCCCAGCTTCTCTGGGCACCCTGTGCCAGGGCCTCAGCACCCTCACAGAGAGGAATTTCTCCCCAGTATCTTATCTAAACCTCTGTCAATCTGAAGCCACTGAGTCCCACTCCAGCTCTGAAGTCCGAGTCTCAGTGTTTGAAGTGCCACTGGCATTTGAGTGCCCAGCACTGAGGAGTGGAATCCATTCCCTTTCCAGGCATTCCACAAATCACCTTTGGAACCAAACTGGGCACTTAGCTGGAATGTTTTAGCAGACACTGGTGGTGTTGGGAGGCTTAGAGCCTGAGGCCTGTAATACCCTTTTGTGTTGTGGAGGGGACTGGCAGGAGGATCCTGTTCGGGGCAAACCCCACTGGCCAGAGCTGCTCTGAGGCTGAGGCAAAGAAAACATCCTGTTTGTGATCACTCACTTCTTGTCATCGTGTAACTGTGGCTTGATTTTAGCTTGATAGCAAAAAATTCTGTTTTCATAGTGCTGTGTGTTTGATGGCTCCCCATCTCTGGGAGATGGGAGGTTGTGAGTGCCGGGCAGGCTATGAAGAGACTTGAAAACGCTGCAGGGCTGTTTGTTTTAATCCCTCCAAGGTTCCAGTCTTTCTTGTGGTTCTGATGTAATGTGAGAAATTAAAACAAAAGACAGCAGCCAGATGGTGCATCTCCAGGATCAGACAGATTAGTTTTTTAAAAGAGGGAAAAGTTTACAAATGCTTATTCTGCTCTCTAGAGTAATCACTCTAATAATAATCACTCCAGAGGGGATTCTCCCCCTCTACTCTGCTCATGTGACAGCCCACCTGGAGTCTTCTGTCCAGTTCTGGGGCCCCCAGCATAAGAAGGATGTGGAGCTGTTGGAGCAAGTCCAGAGGAGGCCACAAGGTTGATAAAGAAGGGGCTGGAGCACCTCCCTTATGGAGACAGGCAGGGAGAGTTGGGAACGCTCAGCATGGAGAAGAGAAGGTGGTGTGGAGACTTCACAGCACCTTCCAGTGTCTGAAAGGGCTCCAGGGCAGCTGGAAAAGGACAATTCACCAGCAGCTGCAGTGACAGGACAGGGGGAATGGGTCCAAACTGAAAGGGGGGAAGTTTAATTTACATATATGGAAGAAATTCCTCCCTATGAGGGTGGTGATTCCCTGGCACCTGGATCATGTCCACCCTTACCTCAGTTTTTGGAGATCCCCTAAGCAGCTGCTGCAGTGGACTCACTTTGTTTGCTGTTTGATTAGTTGAAGATGAGGCTCTGAGTTTGCACTTCCCCTTCACCCTTTTGGTTGGGAATTATCCCACTTTGTTCGCATAAGTTGTTCTGTGGTTACAGAATATTTTCATGCACTCCCAGTTTCCCTTTTTAGTTTTTCACTGCTTTGATATTCCATTTAGATAGCTGCTGTGATCCAAGTTATTGCATTTAAATAGTGGATAGTGTAGGTCTCTGATCCCAAGGGAAACTGCAGAACTTCTGTAATATGGAGCTTTGAAATCTTAATGTGCTCGTACTTATTGAGTTTCAGGTTTTCTTCAGCTGTCTTCAGGTGAAACCTTCATGGCACTGAAAAAAAAAAGCAAGCAGACCTCAAATTGCAAATTCCAGTGTGATTAAATGAGGTTTCTTTGCTTGTTTTTAGGGGACATCACACAGAAGGGGTATGAGAAGAAGAGAGCAAAGCTGCTGGCTCCGTATGTTCCACAAACCCAAGGTAGGTCCTTGTTTTGGCTGGAATCACCTCCCACTCCCTTGGCTCCTCAAGAGCTCTGGATCAGTCCTGAAGATCCTCAAGAACCATTCTGGAAACATTCTCTAAAGTATTCTGGAAATATTCTCCAAAGTATCTGTGCTGTGTCCTTCTTAATGCCTTGTTGGAGAAACATTAGGATTTTTATAATTTGTTGCTTTATTTTGCCAGAGTAGCTGAAGTCACCTCCTTTGGGTACAATTGTTTCCTTTGGTTCAGAGATCCAGAGCAGCTCAGCTGGTTGTATGTGGGATAATTACATTTAATTGTAAACTGCAGGACATGGCTGAATGTGTGTCTAATCATTATTTTGGGGCTTACCCGGAATAATTGTTACTGATATGCTGAGATGTTCAGCCATTAAAAACTGATGTGTCTGGTTCTGATTTCGGGCAGTGACTGGCTATGACAGGGAGTCCTGAATGGACCTACTGGAATTTACTGAGCCTGGTCTACTGCCAAAAAAAAATTGATAAAGAGTAAAAGCTCAAAGTGCATTTATTGCCCATCAACATCACGGGACTGGGGGAAATGACAGCAGCTCCCTTCAGGCATTTGGTGGGGGCAAATAAAGTTGTCATGTGGCAACTTCCTGAATTTCCCGCCCCAAACCACTGCCCAGTTCCTGCTCTCTAGGTCGGATTTGGTTGTTTATTGATCTCAAGGTGGGGCTCTTTGAGACTGGGTTTTATACAGTGTATTCTGTCTGAGCCACCTGCTGAAGGGAGCAAGGCAAGTAAAAATGTAATTTAGCCTTCAAAATGGAGATTTTGTTACAAACAGCTCTCCAAGTGCTGAGGACTCCCTGTAGCAGGATGTGATGGGAATCTCAGAGACTTGGTTGCTGCCTATTTATCAAATCTATTTCTGTTACTTAAAAAAACCAAAAACTAATATACACGTGACTAATCCCTCTTGATAAGCAAGTATTTGTTGAGCAGATTTTACAGTCCTCAGGCTAGCATTTGTGCCAGTGGAGAGCTCGAGCCTGAGGAAGAAATGGGGAATCCTTGGGTACTTCAGGAACTCTTGGCAGCCCTGCTTTTGTCCCGAGTATTCTGGAGGCTGAAGATGATACGGTCTTGGCCCCAGCCCTGTCGCTGTGCACATGTTTGATTTGTCTCAGAAAATGTTTAATTAGGAGGGGGAAAACAGTGTTTGGCAAGACTGGGCTCTGCTCTGTTAATTGTGGGGCTTTGAGAGCTGCCAGTGGAGCTGAGGTCCAGGCAGAAGCCTGGGATGAGGGAGGCCACCAATTAACCCAGAGGTTTGATTGCCCTTCCGGCCCAGCTCTGCAGCTTTTTATCCATCTCACACCCAGCTGCCCCAGTGTCTGGGAATCTCCTGTTGTAAAAACCCTGTGGAAGTCATGCGTGAGGGATTCAGAATCAGGTCACCTTGGTAATGAGAAGAAAATTCATTTAGTCCACAACAACAACAACAACAAAATACTCAGTGCTGGCGTTTTGTGCCATTTCTGTGAGCACTGGACTGGTGTTGGCTGATGGAGTGTCTCCATTCCATGGATGTGAAATGAGAGGAAGGGAGGGGGGTGACATGTCAGGGCATGTCAGCAGGATCATTTAGGAGATTCTTACTGCTTGATCTGCTCTCCATTCACATGGCCTCAGGAGTTAAGGCAGCACTGTTAATTACCTAAAGATGCATTTTTTCCTGGTGCAGTATCCATTAAGGTTCATCTAGCTGCTAACTCCTAAAGTCTCTGCAATCTGCAGATCCCAAAATCTGAAGTCCCTAATTCCAGGGAGTTCTCCATGATAGGGAGCAGCAAGCACAGCAAATGAAGCCCATGAAGTTGGGCCGGGTGTCCTTGGGTTCTGGGAGTGTGTTTAGGCTGCCCTGAAAACCCTGGAGGCTCAAGTTGGTTATTTCCATGATTTTATGGGTATGTAGCTTGAAAAAACATATCTTCAAGGAATAGGTGGTCCAGCCCTAGCACTGCTACTCCATTCTGTTTGCAGACAGTGGAGTTACAGGTTTGCAGCTGCTCCCTTGTGCATGTGGCACTTGTTCTCCTTGTTATTCATGCAAACATTTATCCTCCTTGATCTTCTAATGGTTCAGTCTCTGAATCTCTAAATCACTGGCCCTTCACCAAAACACAGGAATCACAAAGCAGTCAATTCTCATTAGAAACTAAAGACAGTCAACAAATCCATGGCATCCTTCAAAGCCCATCTGAAAGAATTCATTTTTCATCTTTCTGTCATATTTGTCATGTTTCTGCCAGCAGAAAGTGCAGCTGTAGCAGGATTATTCTGAAGGGAGCTCTAAATAAATCACCTGTCACCTGCCAGGCTTGGCTCACTTGTGCTGCTTTGTTGTGTAACCATCAGTGATTTACACTCTTTCCTCCTCTGTGTCTGAGCGCTTTGTGAGGCCACTGGAACATGTTATTATGTCAGAGCAAAATATTGAAACAAAGAGCTTGTTCTCTGTGTGTCATGTCACTTAGAGCCACCTCTGATCCCTTCCTAACTGGAATGTCATGTTTGCCCTGTGATGCTCCGCGGAGAGATGAGAGGCTTTTACAAGACTTACGAAAGAGAACTGAATATGAATTTAATAATTCATTTAAAATAGTGTTAAATCTGCTGCTGACATCTAGTGGGTGCCTGAATTTGTAAATACTCGAGTGATCAGAAAACGTGAAGCTTTTCTGTTTGGTCTGTGAAGTCGTGTTGTTTTTGGATCAAAATAAAACTGGGCTGGGTTTGGTGAAGGCAGATAAATGCTACAAAGATGTTAAACTGGTTATCAAGATGAGGAATTAAAAAAATGTCTTTCTACAAGAGAGATACTGAGGGGCTAGAGTGTGTCCAGGGATGGGAACAGAGCTGGGGAAGGGGCTGGGGAACTCCTGAGGGAGCTGGGGGGGCTCAGCCTGGAGAAAAGGAGGCTCAGGGGGGACCTTTTCACTCCACAGCTCCCCTGACAGGAGGGTGGAGCCAGGTGGGGGTCAGGGGGTTTGGGTTGGACATCAGGAGGAATTTCCCCATGGACAAGGGGGGTCAGAAGTGGGAGCTGCTGCCCATCCTGGAGGTGTCCTAGGAAGGGCTGCAGGTGGCACTCCCTGCTCTGGGCTGGGCACAAGGTGGGGATGGAGCACAGCCTGGACTTGATGGTCCCGAGGCTTTTCCAGCCTGAAGAATTGTGCAATCCTGGGGAGATTCCTGCAGCTTGCTCAGGGTGATTTGCTGTTATTGTGAGTCCCTGAGCTCAAAGCATTCACCTGAAGTTGTTTACCTAAAACCACACACGTCAAAAGTGGTGTAACTGGATTGGAAGCTCAGGATTTGTGGTTTCCTCTCCATTTCTCTGATCCTTTGGTAGTTTGTGAGAATTCTGAAGCAGCACATACAGATGACACAGTTGCTCTTGGTTTTGCATGACTCCAGGTGACAGTCTGGAGGAAATTACATCTGGGTGACCTCTGGGTTTTAGTTTTCAAAACTTCCCTCTGACACACAGATTCATTTTAAAATTGAACCTCCAGTAGCATAATTCTGAGTTGCTCTTGCTGAATTATGTAAAATTATACTGTTTATCAGATTATTTATTTTCCTTCCTGTTTTAACGGGATAAACAAACTTTTCCTGGATGATAAAGCCATGCACTGGACATGCTGAAAGCCAGAGCCAGACAACTGGAGGTCTCCTTGGGTTTGTGATTAATGGGAACAGCAAAGACTCTTGCTGCTGGTTTTATTATTGGTTTTCCAGTCAATGACAAGCTGGTCGCTGGGACCCTGAGTGACAAACCAGCTTTGTGGCATCCACAGCCCTGTCATGGGAGAAGGGAAGAGTGTGATCCAAAAAAGCTCCTTTAATTTCCCTCTCCCTGTTTTCCAGGGGTTGATCCAGCATTACAGAAGGAATCCAAACCTCAGATGCCCGTTCCATCTGCAGCTCCAGCCTCGGCATCATCCTCCTCATCCTCATCCAAATTCCACCGAGCTCGCTCAGGGGGAGCCAGAGATGAACGTTATCGATCTGGTAAGGGCAGGGACAAGAGCTCCCTGGGTTCCTCCCCGTGGAACTTCCCTTTTGTTCATATTTTCTGGGGCCTGAAGGTGTCCTTGGATCACAGGCCCAGAGGGGTTGTTTTGCCTAACTAAAATGTGAAGCCAGTTAACTGCACTTTACGTGGAGTTCAGAGCTATGCACTAACGCAGCACGGGATCTGAAAACTTGAAAAACTGCGATGTTGAGGCATCCCCTTGGGCTGTGCTGGGGCTGAGGCACTTCCCTCTCGCAGACATCCACACGGAGGCGGTCCAGGCGGCGCTGGCCAAGCACAAGGAGCAGAAGATGGCCCTGCCCATGCCCACCAAGCGCCGCTCCACCTTCGTCCAGTCCCCAGCAGAAGCCTGCACTCCCCCAGGTGAGGCTCTGTGCCATAGAGGTAAAAAACTTCTTTTAAATGAAATTTAAAATATTTTTTTATTAATTTTAAAATATTTTTTTATTTTTATTCATTTATTATTTATTTTAATTAGAAATAAAATATTTATAAAATAATTGTAATCATTATAATTACATTTCTATATAATTATAATATATTTTTGAAATTGTAACTTCAGCCTACTATTTCACCTAAGTAAAACTAGCAACTGGGCTATTAAGTTCCCATGTAAAAAAATAATAAAAATCAATTTACATAACAACCTATTCTTATTTAAAAAAACAGTTTGCACCTATAAAGAAGGAAATTCTAACCTGTAAGATCCTTAAAAAAAAAAACATAAACATTTGTGGAAAGAAAAAGCCTTAACACATATACACACAAACACCCTCTAACCAATAAATTGAGTAGCAAAAAAGTTACTAGCCAGTTAAACCAAATAACTTTTAAAACTATATAAAGATAGACTGTAACATTAAAAATTCAGCTTTTCTGCCTAAAAAGGCCTAGAATCCTGTCTGTTTCTATTACAACAAGGCTGTGATGGGCTGTCCAGGGATGCACCTTCCAAACCAAGGGGCTGCAGTGCTCCCTCCCAGTGTTGCAGCTCTTCAGGGAGTCTGTCAGTCCTCTCTCAGGGCTGGGAAGTGACCTTTCTTCCAGGAGTTCTTGAAGAGCCACGTGGTGGGATCCGTGGGATGTCCTGGATGTCCTTGGATGGTCCTTGTGGGTCCAGCCTTGGACCGTGGATGGTCCTTGTGGGTCCAGCTCTTGGTGTTCCATGGTTCTCTTGTTCAAACTGGCCAGAGCTGAGCAGGTCTGGACCAAGGCCACTTCTTCCTGTTTCTGATGGATAATTCACATCTTGATTTCATGAATGTTTAATGCTCAGCACACAAGAGGAGGGTTTGCAGCCGTGTTTGTTTCTGGACAAGGCCCTCAGAGGGGTCTGGTGGGATTCCAGACTTGCAGGACTTCTCTCACCCCTGCCATGTGCTGGCTGCAGCTGAATCCCTGGTGACACAGTGTCTGTCACGATGCATGTGCAGCAGAAATCAATAACCCTCTGTTTTCCAGCAGCTGGATGCTCTGATGACAAACGAGTCCGTGTGGTTTTTGGCAGTGATTTCTATGTTGTGTCTCATTGTGCAGAAGCATCGCAGCCATTTGGATTGACAAAGTCATCCAAAATGTTATGAATCCACATCTCCTGGTGAATTCATAGCTCTGAAACTGCTCTGCTAGGCCACGTCACTCCTCCTCCTCCTCCTTATTTCCTGTTTTAGCACACTTCCTTTTTCCCTTCCTTTCTCCGGGGGGCTGATGCATGTTCCTGGTGTCTGCTTGGGTCTCAGCTCTGTGCTTACTTGTCCAGGACTGCAGCACATCCTGTGCTGGGGTAGTCACATCAGTCGAGGTCAGCAGTCACAGCATGGCTGGAGTCAGCCTTTGCCTCAGCTCCTCACTCCGTTCCACTCTGGCAAGTGGTAGAACGTGATTTAGTACTTTGGTTTACCACTCCAGTGTAGGCAGAAAATCACTTTGAAGAACACCTAAATTTTAGGCCAAAGCCTGTGTTTGTATTTAGCATTGTACAACTCAACATCTCAAGAACTGAGTGCTTGCTTCATGGTAATTAAATAATTAGTTCACAATTTTGGGACAGCTGAGGTATCTGTGCTCTGGGACACACAGGAAGCAGTTTCTTGCTGTAGATTTCTGTTTTGGTTTGGGGTTGGGCTTTTTGTTTGTTTTCTGCAATTGAAAGGGCCCCATTTAGAGCCCCAGACAAAAGCATTTTCTGCTGTGGCCTTGGCACAGTTGTTTCCTGCATTTTCTTTGTTCCTGGGACTTTGCAGTTTAACAATGACCGTGACCCCTCACTTTTGAGTTCAGAATGACCAGAGTTAGGCAAAACAGCATCTGATAATATGGAATGTGAACGGAAAAGTAATGAGAGTTAAGTTGTAGGCTTGGAGACCCCAGGGGAAGGATGTTGTCTGAGGAGGTGAATCAAACAGGGGTTGAGTGTGTTCCCACCAACAGTTCTGCTGCTTTAACCTCTGGTTTGGCCAATGTGGAAAACAGATCTTCCTGTGAAAGCCTGTGCTGTTGATATGTGATTGGAAAGAGCATGTTCAGTGCCATGTGCTTTTCCCTAAGCAGCTAGATTTTCTTTCTGCTTCCACACAGACACGTCTTCCGCCTCCGAGGACGAGGGCTCGCTCAGGCGCCAAGCTGCTCTCTCTGCTGCATTGCACCAGAGCTTACAGAATGCTGAGTCTTGGATCAACCGATCTGTTCAGGGGTCATCCACATCCTCATCAGCATCCTCTACACTTTCCCATGGAGAAGGCAAAGGGACCAGTGGGTCACTAGCTGATGTATTTGCCAATACTCGAATAGGTAGGAGCTGGGTACCAACAGAACAATCGCTTCGAGTGCAGACTGTGTTGATAAAGGTGGAGTTGTCCCTTGCAGAAGGGAAATTCAGAGCAAGAGTTTAGCTGGTGTTGATGGAACTTGCTAGGATTGGTTGGAGTTGCACCTTCATGCTGTTGTTTTCCTGAAGAATTTCAGAAGATTGAAGTGGTTGTAAAAGGGAGAGTGGGGAGCAGGAGCTTCTGGAAGCAGGGAAGACTCCAGGGACAGTGTGGACAGAGCAGGAGGCACAACTCTGTGTCCTGTGTTGCTTTTTGTCTCCAGCTCTTGGGAGCTCCCATGGGTACAAAGCTGCCCAGTTCAAGTGGCATTTTCATCTGTGTCCTGACGAATCCCTTAGGGGTGTCTGTGCCTGTGGAGTGGGGAAATGTTGTGTTTAACATCCTCATTTTGCTCTGAGCCCCCATGGCTTATTGTTTGCGTTAGATCAGGGAAGAAAAGGAACCAAATCCAGCTCTGTGTGTGAACAAATGAGCTTGTCATTAAAAAACAGGGTTAGAGGAGTAAAGCTTTAGCCCAGCTCTTCGTGGCTGTCTGAGGAATAACCAGAGCATCCAGGTACTGAGGAGATGGAGCAAAATCTACAGATCTGGATACCCCGGGCTCAGTTTTCTGAGGCTCTGAGGTGCTCCTTGCTGCTGATGCTTCTGTATGAAATGGCCAAGTTTGTTTTTGCTCTGTGTGTTTGTCCTTTTTAGCTGCTGGTGAGGAAATTCCTGCACCGTAGGACATTGTCTGTATTTCATGTGCTCTCTGCTTCTGCTTAACTGGGTTGGGGCAAGCAGTGCTTAGAAGTGCTGGTGATTTTATCTTTTACTTATTTATCTTTTTATTGCTGTTATTTTTGTGTTTATTTGCTGGGATGCAAATTGTTTCCTGAAATGGAAAACTGAGGAGATTGCCCATAAAATGTAGTCAATATAATTAATGTCTTTGAAGCAGAGAGGCTGTTTTTAATTGGAGCTTGCAGAAGGCCACATTACCTTTTCCAATGAATTACGGTAACACAGCTTTTTACCTCCAGAATATCTGCCGTCTAATCTAATTAGTGTCTTATGCAAAATAGAAGCTTTGAATCTTTGTCAGAGATCTATTTGCCACATTCATACCTTGTTAACACCTGGTTTAAATGAATAGAGCTCTCACATAGGCAGTTCTGTACATCTCTCTCTTGAGAGCAATAAAAAGTCCTGCAGATGTTTGGATTGTACAAATCCATGTCCTTTCCAGTGATTTTAGAAGTTCCGTGCATGAGAAATACTCCTTGCCACTGTGTCTCCAAAGGAATGCAGAAATGAGTTATTTTTTATCCTTAGAAAAAGGGAAATCAACACAGAATCAATCACAAAACCCTGTGAGTGGGAATTATTTGGGATTTGACTTCAGACTATCTGTAAAACCCAACCCATAGTTTCAGACTGTTGGGTTTTTCCTTTGTAAGCAACAGTTGCTGGTGCTGTTAAGCCAGAATAGAATATTCTTGCCCTATCAGATGACTGAACCTGCTGGGTTGTGTAAAGAAACCCCCCATTAGCAAAAATCCCTTGTTTAAGAGACAGTTCACAGGAGAATTCCTGCAGGGTACAGTTGCAGCCTTGGCTGAAAGGCAGGACAGTGTCTTACAACCTGAAGCAGAAGACCCAACTCACACTATTAATTGGATTTATTCTATGGCTGCTGGACAAGCTCTGTAACCATCCAGCTGGAAGGGATTGAAACCCAACACAATTTTTGCTGACCTGCTTTTGTCAAATTCCCATGTTTTGTTTTCAAAAGCCCTCACAAAAAGGCTAAATAGTAGAATTCTAGCAAGAGAGATCAGTGCATAGGTGAGGGAGTGATTTGTTCTGGACTTTGGATGTTTCAGAGCTCATGTGAATCTCAAACTTTAAAAAAAATTTTTTTGTTTGTTTTTTTACAGTACTGAATTGTCAAGAGATTGAGCTTCAAGGTTAGAAAACAAGAACAGGAATTCTGTTTTGCTGAAGCACTTTCCTGACATGGACAAAACGTTGTGCCTTTGGTTTTTGGTTTCCAGAACAGATGCTGTGCCTCTTCTAGAGCTGCTGAACCTTTAGGAGTCAGTGTGTTTAGCATTAATGAGGGTTCCCATACATCCAACCATTCAATCCTTAGGATTATTTGGAACAGGTGACTGACACTTTGCTCATTGGGGGATAATAAAAGGTGTGTTTAGCAGCTTTCTTCTTTTTCTAGAAAGTTTCTCAGTCCCTCCAGATGTCACAGCAACTACCTCCACCCCCTCAGCGCGGCCGGCAGCCATCGACCTCCCTCCCTCTGGGATTGTGAAGGGGATGCACAAGGGATCCAACCGCTCCAGTCTCATGGACACTGCAGATGGTACGGAGCCCTCGGGGCACCCAGGGGTGCCAGCAGGGTCCAGAGAGGCCTTAAACCACATCAATTGTTCTCCCAGCTCTGGGTGATCTCAGAATTCACAGAATCACCGTGACAAAAGAGCCCTTCAAATCATCGAGTCCAACCCAGCCCCAACACCTCAACGAAACCCTGGCACCCAGTGCCACATCCAGGCTTTGTTAAACACACCCAGGGATGGGGACTCCACCACCTCCCCGGGCAGAACATTCCAGAATTTTATCACCATTTCTGTAAAAAACTTTTTCCTGATATCCAACCTGTATTTCCCTTGCTGCAGCTTGAGACTGTGTGCTCTGGTTCTGTCAGTGCTGCCTGGAGAAAGAGACTGACCCCACCTGAGCACAGGCACCTTTCAGGAGCTGTGCAGAGTGATGAGATCACCCCTGAGTCTCCTTTTCTCCAGGCTAAACACCGCCAGCTCCCTCAGTTGTTCCTGAGCTGTTATCTCATTTAAGCTCTCCACAAAATCAGAATGGTTTTGGTGTTGGCATTAAGATGTTACTGTGCTGCATTAAGGTGTTACTGTGTGGTGTTGGCATTCTGGAGGAATTTCTTCATGGACAGGATGGTCAGGCTTTGGAAGTGCTCAGGGGGGTGGTGGAGCCCCAAGTCCCTGACGGTGAGTGGGAAGGACTGGACATGGCACTCATTGCTCTGGTCTTTCCCTCCAGGTGTTCCTGTGAGCAGCAGAGTCTCCACAAAAATTCAGCAGTTGCTGAACACCTTGAAAAGACCTAAGAGACCACCCCTGAAAGAATTCTTTGTGGATGATTTTGAAGAAATTGTGGAAGGTAATAGCACAAATAGTGATTTTATGCACGTTTGTTACAATTGGGTACTCAGGGAGCTGAGTTCTTTGAGCTGTTGTTCTCAAGGTTGGCTCACATTCACTATTTGCAGCAGCCTCCATGAACAGTCTGACACAAAACCAGTGTTTGAAGCAATTCACTGTTCTGCTGAGCTTTGGGGGACTTCCTCAACACTAAACTTCTTAAAAAAATATTTAAATAGATTTTTTGACCCCTTTCATTTGCCTAAGCTACTTTAATTAATTTCCCAAAGGGGATTGTCCTCACTGGTAATTTCATTCCAGCATTCATTTGTAAGGTTTTCTTCTCTGCAGTTCTGTGTTCCTTTCCTCACTGATGTGTTGAACACCTTTGAACAACATCCTGTGAGAAACCTCTGTTCATGATCTCTTGTTCTGTGCAAGACTTCCCAGGAAATGGGATGGAATGGGCTTTTAAATGCTTTTCTTCATTCCTTTAGCTTTATTTTCAATTTATTTTGAGCTGAACTGTGAGGTGACAAATGGGCAAAGACAGTGAATATTATTTTACTTTGATTACATGAGAAATACCAACAGATCCTGGAAATAATATAGAATTTTCTCAGTTCCCCAGCCTGACCCCAACCAGCCCAAGCCCGAGGGCCGCCAGATGACCCCGGTGAAGGGAGAGCCCCTGGGAGTGGTCTGTAACTGGCCTCCTGCCTTGGAAGCAGCTCTGCAACGCTGGGGAACCACTCAGGCCAAGTGTCCCTGTCTGACAGCCCTGGATGTGACAGGAAAACCAGTTTATACCCTCACATATGGTGAGTTGAGCCTCCCCTGCCTTCCCCTGCTCAGCTGCTGCCAGAGAGCAGCAGTGGAGAGAGCTCAGGGCTCGTGGGTTCACAGGGGTTGCAGAAACCTTCCTGGTTTGTGGACAGAGCAGTGTAAGTGTAGGTGGTAAAAAAGCCAAGGTGTGTGCTGTTCTCTTGTCTGCTTGATCCAGAGCTCTGCAAGTCTCTGTTCTCTGTCTTCCAGGCAAACTGTGGAGCAGAAGTCTCAAGCTGGCCTACACCCTGCTTAATAAACTGGGGACCAAAAATGAACCTGTGTTAAAACCTGGAGACAGGGTAAGGACCTGGGGACTCTCTGGAGTAAAACCAGGGGTTTGGGAGCTGGAACTTTCCACTGACACCATAGTGGGACTCTGACCCAGGGACAAGGCTGCTTGGGACAGAAATTGGTGTGATTTTTCAGGGGTCCTGGCTCCTCTGTGAGCAGTTTCTTGTGTCTTGGCTGTGTGTGAACCTTCACATGCCTGGGCACTGTGTGAGGAGCTCAGGCACATTCCACACATTCTGTGTGCGGAAGAGTGTGAAATAACGCCAAATTTTCCTAGTTTCAGTCACTCTAGATGTGGATTTTGAAATGTTAACTTGTGGGTTGCAGGTAGCCCTTGTGTATCCCAACAACGACCCCGTGATGTTCATGGTGGCATTTTATGGCTGTCTCCTGGCTGAAGTGATCCCAGTGCCTATAGAGGTACCTCTTACCAGAAAGGTAACGTTGATGGAACTTGGAGGAGTGATGTGGGATGGAAAGCAAGTCAGGCCATCAGCCTCTGACAGCATTTCACAGCCTCCAGCTGCTGCCTGAGCAGCTCTGTACCAACAAGGACTTTTGGGAGCTTGGATTGGCATTTAAAAATGGAAAAACATATTGATCAGAGCTGTGCTGAGCAGTTGGAGATGGTCAATTCTCCTAAATGATGCAGTCTTCACTTCCTTACTGCAAATAATTTATACAGAACAGATTAGAGTGTGGATCTGCCCCCTGTTGATGGGAGGGGGCTCAGTCCAGGCTCGCTGAGCTCTGCCAGGCTCTGATTTTAGATGCTCAGTGCTCCTGAAGACATTGAGACACTTTTTGTAAATTATTTGCCCAGCAGAGTGTTTTCTCTACCCTTACCAGAATTTTTGCACTGTTGCCCTATTATTGCTGTGTCAAGAGCTGTGTGAAACTATAGGATTTCCTAAGAGTAACAAAAACAATAGGGTCATGGCAAACATTGTGGCAGGAGAGGTGGCAATGAGCTGGGAACTGGTCTGACAGGTGGCAATGAGCTCAGGGAGCACTCAGGGACTCACAGAGCTTGGATTTCATTCTCTGCACTGTGACAGACTGCTATAGCAACCAAATGCAAAATTAAAACTTCTCCAGTATTTGCCCAATCAGTTTCTGAGTGAGCCTCCTCATTTTATCATTGTGCAACAGAAATTGGCTCCAGGGGATGGAGAGGTCTCGTTATCCCAGTGTAATTACATGTTTTGCTTTTTTTGCCTCTCAATTCCTCTTTGCAGCATCTGGGTTTCCTTTAATGCCAGGAGATGGGGTGAGCTCCATGCCTGGGTGCTGGGCAGGAGCTCTTGTTTCCCCTGGGTTTCACATCCAGTGCATTTTAATCTTGCCAGTGCCATGTTTCATGGGGTCAGAGCATGGTTTGAGTTGGAAGGCACCTTAGGGACCATCCAGTTCCATCCTTTGCCATGGACAGGGACACCTTCCAGTAGCCCAAGTCCCTCCAGTTGTGATTCTGTGATCCTCTGTGGGAATGGGTTGTTTTCTTCTTTCCTTGCCATTCCTTCCCCCAGTCCCCAAAGCATTATCAAATCTTGGATTTTGGTAAGGGAAAGCTGACTTTTGTCATCTTTGAGCAGGAGTGACTGTTCCCCTCTTCCCTCAGGATGCTGGTGGGCAGCAGATTGGTTTCCTTCTGGGGAGCTGTGGCATTGCTCTGGCCCTCACCACTGAAGTGTGTCTGAAAGGGCTCCCAAAAACCCAGAATGGAGAAATTGTGCAGTTTAAAGGTGAGTTGGTTACAGATTGGCTTTTGATGTACTTGTGCTGCAGCTGAACCATCTGAAAGGAGCTGTCAGGACTCTGAAAGCACTTGGGAGGTAATGGAGCAACTCCTGATCCCATCAGCAAAATGTGTAGGAGTTGTGTTTGTGGTGTCTGACACAGCTGCTCTGCTGTTCTGGGGGTCACAAGGAGCCACCTCCCAAGCCAGGGTTGTGCTCAGGTCCCTTTAGTGGCATTTGGCAGGTTCCAGGGCAGTTTTATTCACAAGCTTTATTTAGGAATGCTGCAGGGATCTTCCCTGAGGAGAGGAAGTACCTTGTTGCCCACTGAACTCCCTGATGAGAAACGAGATGAACCTTCTGGCTGGTAGCTGGGCTTGGCTTGGAATTTAGCTTGTGTAACTGAACTTGGACAAATGATGGGGTTTAGTGTATTCTTGCAGAATATAAATCCCTCAATAAATAAACTGATATTAATGTACCATTTAATTTTGGCTCCAGGTTGGCCCAGACTCAAATGGGTTGTGACAGATTCAAAATATCTCTCCAAATCTCCCAAGGACTGGCAGCCCAACATCTCAGCAGCAGGAACTGAGCCAGCATATATTGAGGTAAGTGCTGCATGGGGAAATGAAAGTACCTTCCGTGAGCTGAATTTAATGTTCTAATCACCAGAGAGTGAATAGTTTTACCTCACTCCCTTAAACTTCTCACTTCCCTGCCACTGAAACAAGCCTTTCACTGGGGACATCCTGCTGTGAAGCTCATTTTAGGTTTGAATCCCTTTGTGGCCTTGAGCACCGCTTGGAATAAGTTGGAGAATTGTTTTTGTTCCAAAAAAGTGAGGGATGGAGACAGCTGAGCTCTGAGGTGGTGCTTGATAACCCCATTTCTGCTGTGCTTGAGCCAGCAGCAGTTGGAATTCTCTGTCCTTGCAGTAATGCTGATTTTTGTTCCTATGCCAGAGGGTAACTTGTAGGGATTGTGTTGGTTTTCTCAGCTTTTATTGTGACAGGGCAATTGAGAGGTGTTTTAAAAGATTTTATTCTATTATCAGTCTTGATGAGTAGTGAGACACAAGAGATGTAAACCTCAATGCCATTCTGGCAGAAGGTAACTTATTTTCTGGTTACAACACCTTATAAATTACAGTAACTTTTTCAGCTTATTAGGTTTTCTACACAATGCTGCTGTTACTTCTAACACCAATCACCTCTGTTTTTTCCTACCTGGTCCTGCTACAATGCATCTTTCACCGTTCTAATTCTCTAAAATTATGTAAGTTTTCTATCAAATTTTAAAAATTCTTTACAAATCCATTTCCCACAGGATTGCAGCAGTTTCAGTGGTGGTTCAGCCATCCTGGAACACAGATTGGCTTCTCAGTTTGTTGCAGGAGCAGGAAGAGATGTTGTGAGCAGCAGTGACACTGAAATAAACACAAACACATTCATTTTTTCTCCCATCTCCATGGAGATTTTCCATGTGTGCCACCACAGTAACCATCTCCTCGGGTCCAAGCTTTCACATAGAGAGAAAACTTTATTTTCACATGGATTCTGTGATTTACCTTCCTTAATTTCTCTCTTCCTTAACTCCCTTTAACTTCTCTCCTTGCAGTACAAGACCAGCAAGGAGGGCAGTGTCATGGGTGTCACCGTGTCCCGTGTGGCCATGCTGGCTCACTGCCAAGCCTTGTCTCAGGCCTGCAACTACTCTGAAGGTGGGTGAGGGCACAGAACATCAAAGGTTGACAACATTAAGTGGTTGCCTCTCATATCTTCAACAGCTGCCTCTGAGAAACCAGAATTTACTTCTAAAAATAAATAAAATTTGAAAGTGCAGATTAATTCTCCCGCGGAAGTGAAAATTACCTGTGATGTTTTTCCTTCCAAAATGGCATTATTTTCACTGCCATGATGAAGAGGAATAAAAAGGGGGATTTATGTAATTTCTGTGAATTTACTGAGTCTATTCTGATGAACCAAAAGAGGAGCAAATGAATGAAAAATGGAGCATTTTCCACCAAGCTGGAGTCCCCTCTCACTGCACTGATGACCCATAGAAATGTCTTTCATTGCTGATAGTGTGTAAATGCCAAAGTTGCTGGGGCTGTTCTGGTCCTGTGAGGTTTTTTGGGGAACCCAGGAATGGAGATTGGAAGGTGCTGTTGGTATTCCAGAGGGTTTTGCTGTAGCTTATGGTTTATTCTGGTCTGCCTTGTAAATCAAGCTAATCCCTACATGCACAAGTGAAGCTATTTATAGAGCTGTAGGTCACAGAGCTTTAAAATGCAAAGTTTGCCATTAGAATCCATCACTTGAGCTCCCATTACTGCTGAGAGTCAGGTCTTGAGTGATGTTCTCTGGCTCTCCTTCCCTCCCCTCCTCGTGCATAACGAGCTTCAGACCCTTGCTGTCCTACTGATGGACATGTCAGGCTGGAATGTGATTTCCAGCTGGCAGCTGGATTTCCAAATGTGATTTCCTTGCAGCTCTCTGGACGTGTTCCTGCTCAGGCATGGACGTGTAGTTGTTACTTTGCATGGCAGGGAGCTGTGCTCAGTAACATGTGTAATCAAACAGGGCCCTGGGCTGCCCCTGGAGCAGGTCTGACAGATCAGGGATGTTCATCCTTGTGCAGATTCCAGAATAAGTGATGGGCACAGCCGTGCTGGCACGTTGCACTTGATGGCTTCACCTTTCTTTTCCCAGGTGAAACGATAGTGAATGTGTTGGATTTTAAGAAGGATGCAGGGCTGTGGCATGGCATTCTCACGGTGAGTTGGTTCCAGAGCTCTCTGTAATGACAGATTAATGGTTAGATGGGATATTAGGAAAAATTTATTCCCTCTGAGGGTGGGGAAGCCCTGGCAAAGGGTGCCCAGAGAAGCTGTGGCTGCCCCTGGATCCCTGGAAGTGTCCAAGACCAGGTTGGACAGGGTTAGGAGCAGCCTGGGACAGTGGAAGGTGTCCCTGCCCATGGCAGGGGTGACACTGGATGAGCTTTAAGGTGCCTCCCAACCCAACCCATTCCAGAATTCCATGATTCTGAGGTAACAGCAGCATTTTGAGTCCATGGCTGGGAGCATTACCTGTTAAAACAACCATTTCTCTCCCTGCCAAATCTCCAGTTCTCTGGGGGAACAACAGAATCATCCTGACTAAACCTCTGTGAACTCATGATGGGGTGGAAGTTGACGGGCACTGGGGGTGACTCTCATTTCTAATAACTCAATGAAAGGTTTGGGATCCCTTTCCTAACAATCTTTTTCCTGTTTTTCAGAATGTAATGAACAAGCTGCACACTATCAGCGTGCCCTATTCCGTGATGAAAACCTGTCCTCTCTCATGGGTGCAGAGGGTTCATGCCCACAAAGGTAACCTGGGGGATTCACAACTTCAGCTTGGAATTCTCAGGATCCAAGAGTGAGGGGCATTAAAATCTCAAATGCCTTAAACCCTGCTTGCTCTTCCAAATCTCAAGGGCCAAGAGTTTCACTAATGTCCAAAGGTAGTTGATTTTTATTTTGTGGTGATGATTTTCTAGAATCAGTGATTTTCTAGATCCTCAAGCAGGGCTGGAGCTCATGTCTGTAAGACTCAGTGGGAGATTTTAAGCCCCTAGTCATGTGGATACTTGTAAAACTCCTCACATTGGTGACTTGCCAGAGGTTGGAACAGGAATGTGACAGCTTGGGAGGACAGGGGATTTTGCCATTTATTTCTGTGCAGAAAGTCCTGATGCCATGTCAGTGGTGGGGAACACGATGGGGGTCTTGTGACTTGGAGCCAGTTTCTTTTATGAAACCAAGGAAGTGGTAGAGTGCAGCAGGAGCCCTTGGTCCCTGGCCTCCCTGAGGGCTTTCAGAGGGTGATAATGATTTCTGGCCTTTGGAGGAGGAGCTGCAATGCTGACAGACCCTGGCTCAGGTGGTGGCAGTGCCACAGCAGATGCCATTGTGTGTTGGCTTTGCTGTTACTGCAGCCTCAGTTATTAAAGGCTTCCTTGCTTAGGTGAGAATTCCCTCGTTTGGGGGTCTCAGACCATGTGAGTTCTACGAAAATAACTCTTGGAAAGCTTTGATTTGTCCTGAGCTGGTGTTTTTGTGTTGGTTGCAGCAAAAGTTGCTCTGGTGAAGTGTCGAGACTTGCACTGGGCCATGATGGCCCACCGGGACCAAAGAGACGTGAGCCTGAGCTCGCTGCGGATGCTGATCGTCACCGACGGCGCCAACCCCTGTGAGTGTCCCCAGCCCTGCCCAGCCCTCTCTGCAGCCCCTGGCAGCAGCAGCAGCTCCCTTGGAGCTCTCCTTTGCAGCAGAGCTCTGCCTCCTGCTGCTTGGGCACATGACAAGGGTGGTTCAAGGTTTTTGTGTTGCCATCCTTTGGGTTGTAAGAGATCCTGCAAAGCAGGAAAAAGGGAGAGTTGGATGGGGGGCAGTGTTTATAAAATCAGAGAATTGTTCAGGCTGGAAAAGACCTTTAAGACCATCAAATCCAGCCCTTAACCTAGCACCATTTTCACCACTAAACCCTGTCCCCAAGTGCCACGTCCACATGTCCTTTTAATCTCTCCAGGGATTGTGATTCCACCACTGCTCTGGGCAGAATCCACTTTCTGAACATCCAGTCTGGGCTTGTTCCAATGCCTGACCATTCTTGGAGTGAGGAGATTTTCCTTCATGTCCAACTTAAACCTCCCCAGCACAATTTGAGGCTGCTTCCTCCTGAAGTTTCCCAAATCCTCCTCCTGACCCTTCTTGTAGATGGGCATGAAATCAATATCTGTGAAGTCATAGTGGCATCTTTTCTTTCTTCCTAGGGTCTGTTTCCTCCTGTGATGCCTTCCTGAACTTGTTTCAGAGCCATGGGCTCAAACCAGAGGCGATTTGTCCCTGTGCCACCTCCCCCGAAGCGATGACCGTTGCAATCCGGAGGTAACAGATTGAGTCATCCAGCCTGGGCTTTCTTCACACTTGGGCTGGTCAGAGTTGATTTAAGCATGTAATAAACTCCTCTGACATTTGCTCTGTGTGCTCAGGTACTCAAGTTGCTGAGCTTTAAACCTGCCTCCTGAGATCCAAGTGATTTCTGAGGTGTGTGACAGCTCGGCAGTGCCTGAGCTCTGCTTTTCCTCCTGCTGATTTCCACAGCCTGGGAGGTGTTCTGAATCTGAGATGAGATTTGAGATCATTTGGACATTCTCATACTCTGTTTCTGTCCATTGCTGCCTTCTGTAAGAAACAGTCCTGCAGTCATGTGGTCTGGGAGCTGGGGTTTGCCGTGGGGTGAGATAAGGAGCTGGCAGAGGAGCTGCAGTGCCCAGTAACACAATTCCTTAGGGATTGAAAATTTGGGTGGGGATCCTGACTGCCATCACAGTTTGAAATGATTGTGCTAAGCAAAGACACTTTATACACCTATTTCTGTTGCTGTGCCATCTCCATCTGAGTATAACACCAAGCCTGAGTGCCTGATTGAGTGTATTTATTCATTTTGTGTCTTTCCCAGGCCTGGAGTCCCCGGGGCCCCTCTGCCAGGCAGAGCCATCCTGTCCATGAATGGGCTGAGTTTCGGTGTCATTCGGGTCAACACCGAAGATAAAAACTCTGCTCTCACTGTCCAGGACGTCGGGCACGTGATGCCAGGAGGTAAAAGCAGGCAGGAGGCTGATGGGAGCTGTTTTTGGGGATGTTTTAAGAGCAAAATGGGTGAATGTTCTCTCCCACATCAGCCTCAGTGTGGGAGAGGTGGGGCAGTGCCAGACTCAGTCATTTCTGTCACAATTAAATGTGTCAGTTCTCACACTGGGCAAAATTTGGGAGCTGTTTTTAACAAAGCCTGATTTGTCCTAGGCATGATGTGTATAGTGAAACCAGATGGGCCACCCCAGCTCTGTAAAACAGATGAGATTGGTGAAATCTGTGTGAGCTCCAGAGCAGGAGGAATGATGTACTATGGGCTGGCAGGGGTGACAAAGAATACTTTCGAGGTATGTCTAGCAGAATGCATCTTTCTTGCCCCATTTTCTGTGTCAGACTCATGGTGTTGTGCAATCCCTTGGATTTGTAACTGAAGTGTTAATGTTGTTTTTAAAAACATGCACTGAAAAACTCCTTGCAGTTAGAGACACTCAGAATCCCCTCCATAAACATCTCCCACCCTGGCTGTACCAAGGCTTCCCTGCCCTTCTCCTCTTCCCTTCACTCATGTTACGTGCAGTTCTTGGGGTGGTTTTTCTCCACAATTTTGGGGTGCTTTGGGAAGGTTTTTATTTCCTCAGGCCTCCAATGTCCTCCCTTGTGTTGCAGGTGATCCCTGTGAACTCCTCTGGCTCTCCAGTGGGGGAAGTGCCCTTCGTGCGTTCCGGCTTGCTGGGATTTGTTGGACCTGTACGTGAGGCAGCTCAGAGCCTGCGCTGCTCTGGCCCTTCAGCGTTTCAGAGAAAAGCCTTTGGGGAGGGAGGATGTGTGAGAAGAGCTCGCTGTGAGTTCCTCACAGTTGCCTTCTTGTCTTGCAGGGCAGTTTGGTGTTTGTGGTTGGGAAAATGGATGGGTTGCTGACAGTGAGCGGGAGAAGGCACAACGCCGATGACATCGTGGCCACTGGACTGGCCGTGGAGGCAATAAAAACAGTTTACAGAGGAAGGTCAGCACAAGAAACCCCATCACCTGCTGCATGTAATAAAGCAAAGCACAAGCTTTAGTACTTTCTTGGATTTCTCTTTGGTAGCTCAGTTAAAGTAAACGTATTTTTGATTTAGGTAGTAATTGCCCTGATCCTCCCCAACACACATCTTTTCCTCACTACCCAGCCTGGCTTTTTATCAAGTCTGTGCTTTGGGGAAAGCAATCAAGTAATGAGATAAAGTCAGCCACATGGAGAAATTAATTCTCTGTCTCTGCAGAGTTGCAGTCGTTAGCTGCTGGTTGGTGCAGCAAGGAAGAGTTTCATTAATGTCCAAAGATATTTGATTTTTATTTAGCAGTTGTGGATACAATTTTCTAGATCTTCAGGCAGAGCTGGAGCACATATCTCTGAGACTTAGTGAGAGATTTTAAACCATCCGTAGGTGTCTTTAAATCTCCTTTCATTTGGGCTTCGCCAGAAGTTGGAACAAGAATGTGACAGCAGGTTGGGAGAATGGGGGACTGTGCCATATGGAAATTCCATCAGAAAGTGAAATTAACCCCTTAAATACTCCCCAGTCTTTCTTTTTGACTCAATGTTAATTGTCTGATGCTTTTTCTCTTGTTTTTGCCCCATGGTTATTTTAACAAGTGTGAATTCTGTGAACAAGTCCTGTCTTTAATTTCTCCTTGGCCTCCTGTTTCTGAGGAGTGAAACTGGAGTGTGGCTCTGCCCTTTTCCTTAGGATTGCAGTGTTCTCCGTGTCTGTGTTCTACGACGAGAGAATCGTGGTGGTGGCAGAGCAGAGGCCAGATGCATCTGAGGAGGACAGTTTCCAGTGGATGAGTCGGGTGCTGCAGGTACAGCCAGGGGAAATCCTGCAGCTTTTGGGGTGTGGGCAGAGCAGAGACCACTGATGGCCCCGATGGAGGGAGCCCAGGGATGGAGGTGCCACAAGTTTTGCATCCCTCTTGGCACAAGGTGTTTGTGCAGGGTCACAAGCTGTGTCCAGGCTGTTCTGTTGTCCTCAGGGAGCTGGAGTGACAGGACAAGGGGAATGGCTTCGAACTGAAAGAGGAGGAATTTAAGTTAAATTTTGGGAAGAAATTCCTTGGCCAGTCTAGGATTCCATGAATCCCAGAAAACAGAAGAGCTCTGGCAGTCTCCTCTCAGAAATGCAGAGCAGATCTGTGCTCAAGCTTTGGAGTTCTGCTTTTAGTCTGGATTATGTAGAGCTCGGAGTCTGGCTTTAAAGCTATCCTTTTCTTTGGAGATGCATTTTCAGCAGGGACCAAGTGGGCAGAGAAAGGCCAGAACAGCTGAATGAGTGTGGTCCTAAAAGAATGAGTAGCAAGTACTTCCTTTGAGAGCTGCCTGCACTGCATGTGTGTCATTCCAGGAATGACATTCAGGGAGTGAAGTGTGCAAGCTGGGGTGTGGAAAATCAGGGAAGTACCTGGTACTCTGAATAATGGATCAGATGCCTGAATGCTGAGGCGGGCAGGAGGGAACAGAGTGTGATGGTTCAGAGGAGACAGATGGATACAATCCCGAGATCAGAATCGTGTGATTCATCAGGCAGCCGTGGGTATTTTGGGATTTTGGTCATGAAGGATTTAAAAATGGATTTGGTGTCTATGAAATGGGCTGTAAAGGCAAGGATGTACCCTGCACTTCAGGCTCACTGCAGGACTCACTGGTGGCACAGAGGTCGAATGGGATGTCAGTGATTGACTCACAAGCCCAGGGGTTTGTCTTGCAGAGTGTCAGTGCATCAGCAGCAGCAGACTGTGTCCAGCAGTGCCAGGAATGCCAATGACCATCTCTCCTTTCTCTAGGCCATTGACAGCATTCACCAAGTGGGTGTTTACTGCCTTGCTCTCGTGCCAGCCAACACATTGCCAAAAACTCCACTGGGAGGGATCCACATCTCCCAAACCAAACAGCACTTTCTGGAGGGCTCTCTGCACCCCTGCAACATCCTCATGTGCCCACACACTTGTGTGACAAACTTGCCAAAGCCCAGGCAGAAACAGCCAGGTAACCTGAAGCCCTTTTGTTTGGTGTTGTTGAACTGGGGCTCAGTGCTCAGCCCCAGGGACCCGGGCGATGTCCTCCTCCCTGTCCCACCTGCTGGGGACCAGGGCCTGTCTTGTGCCCTGTGGCTGAGGTTGTTCCAGGCCTCTCTTTGCATGTGTTACTCAGGAATTTTAATTCCCACCTCTGAACTCGCTGGGATTCTCCCTCCTGATGAGTAGAGACCAGCAATGCCTGCTGAACTCCATCAGTGAGGCTCATTTGCAGGAGCAGTGGGATCCTGCAGGGACTCTCTGTACCTTTGCTCTGCTCCTTCCCAAAGTGCTGCTGTCTCTGCACAGGTGTGGGCCCTGCCTCTGTGATGGTGGGGAACCTGGTTGCTGGGAAGAGAATCGCTCAAGCCTCTGGGAGAGATCTGGGTCAAATAGAAGACAATGATTTAGTTAAAAAGGTAAATCAGTGTTTGTGACTGAGAATGGGAAGGAGTTTTCCCTCCTGTGTGCAGAGCAGCAGTGTGGAGCACTGAAGGAAAAGCTGGTGTTGAATTCCTTCCTGTCTCTTCCAGCACCAGTTCCTGACAGAAGTGTTGCAGTGGAGAGCTCAAGCGACTCCTGACCACCCACTCTTCCTTTTACTGAATGCCAAGGTACAGTTGGTGCTGAGTTGTTGGGTTTTAAGGTCCGTGTGTTATCCAGTGCCAGTTGGAGTGTCTTTAAAATCTTTTGCCCTCTGCAGTGCCTTTCTTTAACCTCTGTATCCGATTTTGCCCATAGATTTGTAACTTAAAACTTGACCCTTTGACCCTCTAGGTCCCTTCCGCAAATGGCTCTCATGGTTTGACACTTCATTTTAAAACTGAGCGTGTTTGTAGGTCCCACTGGTTCCTGTATCAGTTAATGGTGTATCCCTTGGTGCCACCATCCCTATCAATGGTGTTGAGTATATTCTGGCAAGGTTCTGGTGCAAGAAGACCTGAACTGACTCCCTGGAAGGTAGAATTTTCTAGAGCAGATCTAACTCCATCTCTGTCCTTTGGTACTGTAGTGGATGAGTGGCTCACTGGGCACCAGCAGCCTTTAGGTAGAGATAACTCTTAGCTGTAGCCTCCTGCTAGCCAGCAAGCTTGGGTTCATCTCAGAGCAGCCAGTTTGTGTCGTGCCAGCCCCTGTTTAGAGCGTTTCTGTCTCCTTTCAAGGGAACCACTGTGTGCACGGCCACCTGCCTTCAGCTGCACAAAAAGGCTGAGAGAATCGCATCAGTGCTGTGTGACAAAGGCCATCTCAATGCAGGAGACAATGTGGTGCTTCTTTATCCTCCTGGTGAGTGAGTCCCTCTGGGGAGACACAGCCTGGGCTTGCTTTGGACTCTCACTGGGATCTGGAAACACAAGAAAGGCACTCAGTGCTAGTGAGAGGTGCTCACTGGTGTGTCCTGACTGGCTTTTGAGTCATTTGATGTTCTTTTCCTCTACGAAGGAGATGCTTTCCTGTGTGGTTCCTTTACTTTCCCCATTCCTTATCCCAAGCTTTCTCAGCTTCCTTGTGCAGCCCTTGCTGCTGGGCTGCTGATGTTGCCCACCTGCGCTGTGGGAGGGGCAGCACTGCCCTGCTGTGCCCAGGGGTCCCTCCCCAGTGTCCCCCAGTGCAGCTGTGGTGTCCTTGCAGGCATCGAGCTCATCACGGCCTTCTACGGCTGCCTGTACTCGGGCTGTGTCCCCGTCACCGTGCGCCCGCCCCACGCCCAGAGCCTGGTGGCAACACTGCCCACAGTGAGGATGATTGTGGAGGTGAGTGGCAGCCTGGGCTCCAGGGGTGACACGTGTGTCACAGGGACTGTGGCTGGAGTGGAGCTGGATTGGTCACGGGCTCCTGAGGGTCACACTGACTGCTCCAGCCTCGTGCTCCAGGGGTGACACAGTTGACCAAGCTAGTGGGGTCTGTGTGAGAGGGATTGAGGCACATCTTGGAGCTGAGGGACAGTGTTCTCCTTCATAAAATGCCAGAGAGAACCCCCTCCTCACATGTGCAGTGCAGGTGCTGTCTGATGACACCAACATGGTGTTGCCACCCAGAATGTCACCTTGACACTCCTTAATGCTGAGGAAATCCAAATCCTGCAGCTGAGTCACTTCCCAAGCCCAGTAACCAGGAGACAGCATGGGGAAGAAATCTGGATCTTGCTGTGACACCTTCTCACCTGCTCTAGAGGTTCTGCCAGGGTCTGTGCAGGCTGGGCTGCGCTGGGGGTTTAGTGACGGGGAAGCAGAGCAGAGTTTGCAAAAGGCAGAGAAAGGAATTCAGGTTTGCTGAAAGAAACTGGCTGCAGATGATAAAATAGTCTCTGCACATCAGCTCTTGCAGTGGCAGTGCTGCTGGGACATGCTCCTGCCTCTTTGTTTCAGTGAATGTTCATCTTTGCAGGTCAGCAAAGCCGCCTGCATCCTCACAACCCAGACCTTGATGAGGCTGCTCAAGTCCAGAGAGGCAGCTGGTGCTGTGGATGTGAAAACCTGGCCAACCATCATTGACACAGGTGAGCTCCCTGGCCAAGAGGCTCCTTGAAGTCCTGTGGAGGGGTGATTGTCCCCCATTTCATTGAGTGGTTCTTGAAAATTTGTTTGAATATGCACAAAAGCTATCCAAAATGTGCCCTTGTTCACTGAGAACTGTTCTGTATTGAGCTGTGCATGGGAAATTATTACAGTGATTTCTGGAGACAATCCTTGTCTGCCTAAGACAAGGACGAGTCGGTCTTTTCTCCCTTTTCCTGAGAATAAATAATTTTCTGTGTAGGAGCTTTGGCAAGAGTTTTGCCATACACTAGCCTGTCTTTTCTGGAAAGAGAATTAATGGAAGGCTTTGTCTTCCATCTCTGGTGTTTTGATAGTCGTGTTCTCCTTTCAAATACCAGTCAAGTAATCAAAATTAACCCATTTGTTTCTCTCTTGCACAGATGATTTGCCCAGGAAGAGGCTGGCCCAGATCTATAAGCCACCCACACCTGAAATGTTGGCATATCTAGATTTTAGTGTTTCTACAACAGGCATGCTCACAGGAGTAAAGGTATAATAACGGGTTAGGAGATGGGCATTTGTGTCTTGTATTGCCTGACCCTCTGAAGCACCTCCCCTTGACCTCCTCCTCAAAGTTGTAGCTTAAACAAAGACCCTGATTTTCTTCTAACAAAGCTGTGGGCTTCGGTTCACTGAATTCTGCTGAGGAGGGAAACAGGTCTGCACAGTGGGGTCAGGAATTCTGCTGCTGCCTCCCCCTGGAGAGCTGCCTAGAGAGAGCAGCAGAGCTCTGAGCTCCACCAAGAGCCCAAGAGGGATGCAGTCAGAAAAAAGAGGATAAGAAACTAAAAAGGAAAGCCTTAGACTGTTATTAATGCTCAGGTGTGTTTGGAGTTGGAATCACAGGATAGTCAGGGTTGGGAGGGACCTCTGGAGATCCCCAGTCCAAGGCAGGGTCCTGCAGAGCAGGTGACACAGGAACATGTCCAGGTGGGTTTGGAATGTCTCCATAGAGGAAGATTCCAAAACCACCCTGGGCAGCTGTTTCAGTGCTGCCACCTCCGTGGAAAGTTCTTGCTCATGTTGAGGTGGAACCCAAACTACTGCAGCTTCAAGTTTAGCTCTTGGTGTCAGGGCTCTGCAGTCTCTGCCTCTGCTGTGGAAGCTCAGGAACCAAACCATGGCCTTGCCTGCAACCAGCTCTCCATGAGCCGCCTTTGCTCTCCTGTGGGGGTGCCTGGGTGCTGTCCTGGGCCCCCAGCAGTGTCCCCTGTGTTGCAGATGTCCCACGCTGCAGTCAGTGGCCTGTGCAGGGCCATCAAGCTCCAGTGTGAGCTCTACTCCTCCCGGCAGATTGCCATTTGTCTGGACCCCTACTGCGGGCTGGGATTTGTGCTCTGGTGCCTTTGCAGGTAGGATTTTCTGGGGAGAGGGGCAGATTAACTCTTGGCTGGTTGGAAATGGGAAATGGGTGTCATTACAGACGTGTTGACATTACAGAATGACTTAATTTACAGTAAGGGGGGAATTTGTCTTGGAACTGACAACAACATGTTCCCTTTTGCTGCAGATTAGCAAGATGTTATCCCATCTTGATTATGTGTGTTTGTGCTGCCAAATATTCCTGGCTTCAAAATGTTTCTCTTCCCTTTCTTCCTTGATTGCATGTTGCAATAAGGAAGGTTTTGTTCTCTGTGGGGTTGAGCCAGTTTTCTTCCTTCACTGTCAGTGTGTGTTTGTATGTAGATAAATTGTTATTCTTGTACAGTAAGTTGCATTTTTAAAATGTTCCTGCTCCAGTTTGCCTCAGCTGCAGTCCCACAACCTGCCTTTGGACTAGCAGGAATGTAATGTGCAGATACAGTAAATATTAATTTAAAGATAGCTACAAGCTTCACTAAAATGTTTTCTCCGTTAATGTTCTTCACAGTGTGTATTCTGGACATCAGTCAATTTTAATTCCTCCTATGGAGCTGGAATCCAATCTTTTTCTCTGGTTATCTACTGTCAGCCAGTATAAAATAAGGGACACTTTCTGTTCCTATTCAGTCATGGAACTGTGTACAAAGGGACTTGGAAACCAAGTTGAAATGTTAAAGGTAAGGAACATTTCCTGACTGTTACGTCACATAAATTAAGGAAGCTCTGGTAGTAAAGCAAAGTGATATGATTGTTAAATAGAGATTTTCCTGTTGCACAAATCTCCAGGCCAGAGGTGCTCCAAAAGCAAATCTCCAAAAGCAAATCTTCCTGGGAGAGGAGAGGACTGGGGAGGAGCAGGGGCTCTGGCAGTGCAGGGAGCACCTGTCAGGGCAGCCCTGAGCAGGGAGGATCCCAGTGCTGCTCTGCAGCAGATTCCTTATGTAACAGTCTGCAGTGAGGCTCAGACCAGCACATGATGGAAAGCACATGTCAGGAGAGCTGCTCAATGGAGGTGTGTTCTCCTTGGAGATGAAAGAAGGGAAAAAATAGCTCCATGCCATGCCTGAGGTGGTTTTTTCCCTGGGATTTCCTGGATTCTTGCTCTGTGAGATGAAGGCTCAGCCTTGTTCTCTGGCTGGCAGAGACCTCTGCAGGTGCCTGGGCTGTGTCACCAGGTGAGCAGCACTCAGGAGCTCCTGCCTGGTGCTGGTCAGAGCATTCACCATAGAAATAATAATAATGGATTCAGGTGCCAGTGTTGTTGAAGAGTCAGTGTAATCCCAGTGGATGACTTTATTCTGCCTGGGTTTGGTTTCCATCTGTATAAGCAGTGACTCAGAGGTGTAATCTCAGCTGAGCAGCTGTGCTGAGAGCTGGGGCAGAGGAGAGAGCTCTCTCAGTCCATGTCTTGCTCTGGCTGCATTTCCAGGCTCTGGTTAGGCACAATTTATAATTACAAACAGAATCTGAAAGAGGGAGAGCAGCTCAGAACACAAGGACTCAGTTTGTCCTGCATTTCCTGAGTAATTTCATGGGCTAAGAAGCGAACATGACTTGTTGAGAGGGGCCAGATGAGCACCTGCAGCATTTTGCCTGGTGTTTGTGTGCAGGCCCGAGGCATTAACCTGTCCTGTGTCCGGACCTGCGTGGTGGTGGCAGAGGAGCGGCCGCGCGTGGCCCTCACTCATTCCTTCTCCAAGCTCTTCAAGGACATCGGGCTCTCATCCCGAGCTGTGAGCACCACCTTTGGCTCACGGGTCAACGTGGCCATCTGTTTACAGGTGAGGCTTGTTGTCACCCAGGGCTCCTCGTTGTCATTGGCACCAGGTTCCAGATGCCAGGCTGGGTTGTGTTCCACACTCCCCATCTGCACACAATTCTGAAGCCCGACATCTGCCCTGTAGAGAACAGCTGGCACAAGATTTAAGCAGCTTCTCTCATTCTCAGCTGCCAAATCGTATCACAGATGCTCGAAACAAGTGAAACATGAATCTGAGCGGTTTATTCCCACATAAACAGCGCCTGGTTGCTCCAGGCTGGTGGCTGAGAGGGCTTGGGGTGTCTCTCCCCTCCCCAAGGCTCCTTCCCACACAGGTGTCACCTGCTTACTGAAGGGTGCAGCTGCAAAGGTGGGGAAATATGAGTAGGAATTCTGCTGCAAGAAACCCCTGGAAATGTTTCTGGGCTCAGGCAGAAGTTCCCCTGACTGCTCTAAATACATCAATGTTTTTTAAATATTAACTCCTCAGGGAACGTCGGGGCCAGATCCCACCACGGTGTATGTAGACCTGAAATCCTTGAGACATGACAGGTACTGTAAGTTCACTTAAACCAATTTATTAACTGTATGAAACCCTGCAGTGCTGCTGAATTTTCACACCACTCCAGACCCTTCAGCTCCGTTTTTTCCCCTGACAATGTTTTTTCTTGACCTTCAGAGTCCGTCTGGTGGAACGAGGAGCTCCACAGAGCCTGCTGCTCTCAGAGTCTGGAAAGGTAATTCCATGTCTCCCCATCTCCCACTGCCTTTGTAACTGGGAAGGACAGTCCTGTGGCATGGGAGGGGGTGGCACTTGGTTACATTGTCCCTCTGGAAAGTCAGTTTGATTTATAAGGAATTGCCCATTGATTTAGGAGTGTATTTTGCTGGAGCTATTGGGGGAATTGGTCCATTTTGCAGTAAATTAACCATATCAGAGGTGTGGGCTCTGGTAGTCTTGAAATCAGGCTGTAGTTGGGATTTATTGTAGCTCTTGCTCCGTCATAGCTTAACAGAAAGAGGTTTTCCTGTAGTTTTTTAGCTGAATTCTTCAAAAACAAGGTCAGAATATCTTACCTCTGTGACCCTGGAGCCATGGAATACATCCATACCCTGATCTTGCATTGCTGTACCTGTCCTGCCTGTTTTGTCCCTGTTTGTGATGTCCATGGGTGCAATTCTGCCCTGATTGAACAGCCTGTGTGTTTTATTATGCTGAAGATAATCCATCAAGAATGACACGTTTCCTTCTTGTGCTCTTTAGATTCTGCCTGGGGTCAAAGTGGTCATTGTTAATCCAGAGACAAAAGGGCCTCTGGGAGATTCTCACCTTGGGGAGGTAAGTGCAAGTTTTGCTTCTTGGGGACCTTTTCCTGCTGCTCTGGGGCTTTTCTCTGCTGGGGGACAGTTTGGAGCTGTGACAGGCCTTTTTAAGATGAATTATTTCTGATCTGACAAACTACAGATAAAACCAGAACCTTCTTGTTGCAGTTCCTTTACCCACTCCACTGGGCAGATTCTCTGTGTGGGCAGTGTGGGGATCTGACCCTTTTCCCCCCCCTGCACAGATCTGGGTGAACAGCCCCCACACAGCCAGTGGCTACTACACCATCTACGACAACGAGACCCTTCAGGCCGACCACTTCAACACCCGCCTGAGCTTTGGTGACGCGGCGCAGACGCTCTGGGCGCGCACGGGCTACCTGGGCTTCGTGCGGCGCACCGAGCTGACGGCGGCCAGCGGAGGTGGGCTGGGGCTGGGGCAGCCTGGGCATCCCATCCCATGGCAGGGCACAGCTGGCTGGGGCAGCCTGGGCATCCCATGGCAGGGGACAGCTCACAGGGACACGGGCAGCCTGGGCATCCCATGGGAATCTCATGGTTTAACCAAGGGTTTCACCTGGGCACAGCTGGCTGGGGCTGGGGCAGCCTGGGCATCCCATGGCAGGCCACAGCTCACAAGTACACGGGCAGCCTAGGCATCCCATGGCAGGGTGCAGCTCATAGGTACAGGGGCAGCCTGGGCATTCTGTGACAGGGCACAGCTGGCTGGGGCTGGGGAAGCCTGGGCATTCCCATGGGAATCTCATGGTTTAACCAAGGATTTCACCTGGGCACAGCTGGCAGGGGCACAGACAGCCTGGGCATTCCCATGGGATTCCTGTGTGGATTAACCAAGGCCTGCACCTGGGTTGATCCAGGCTGGGGATGAGTAGAGAGAGCAGCCCTGGGAAGAAGGGTTTGAGGTGCTGGACGTGCCCCAGGAACTTCCTGAGCCTGGGCTGAGCCCCCAGCATGGGCAGCAGGGCAGGAGGGGTCTGCCCCTCTGCCCTGCTCAGGTGAGACCCCACCTGCAGAGCTGCCTTCAGGCTGGAGAAGCGAAGCTTTGGGTAATGTAATTGTGGCCTTCCAGTGCCTGAAGGAGCTGCAGGAAAGGTGGATGCAGGACATCTTGGAGTGCCAGGACAAGGGACAATGGCTTCAAACTGCCAGAGGGCAGGGTTAGAGGGGACTTTGGGAAGGAATTCCTTCCTGTGAGTGTGGTGAGGCCATGGCACAGGGTGCCGAGAGAAGCTGTGGCTGCCCCTGGATCCCTGGAAGTGCTGGAGGCCAGGCTGGACAGGGCTTGGAGCAGCCTGGAACAGTGGTGGGTGTCCCTGTCCCTAGCAGGGTGGGGGACTGGATGGGCTTTAAGGTCCCTTCTAATGCAAACCATTCTGGGATTCTTTAGCTTATACAAGAGACAATTTTTATTCACGAAACTCCATTTACTCCCCCTCCTCTCCTGTCTCCCCAGAGCGCCACGATGCTCTGTACGTTGTGGGAGCCCTGGATGAGACCCTGGAGCTGCGGGGGCTGCGCTACCACCCCATCGACATCGAGACCTCGGTGTCCCGAACCCACAGGAGCATTGCTGAATGGTAAAACACTTCTGAGGAGTGGAGCCATCCTAGCCCAGCTGGAATGCAGCAGTTTAGGCAAAGATGCAGGGTTTTATCTGAAAAAAAATGTAGGGAAATTCAGGGGGTTTTGTGCTGCCATCAGCAGGTCATGCACCTGATTTCCCATCTGCAGATGAGAACAGACTCAGTGTTTTCTGACAAGCCTTTGTTCAACACAGAAATTATGATTTCCTTCTCTGGGGTGTGAAGAGCCATTTCTGAGTCAATGACAGCAGCACTGGGTTCCTGTCTCATACAGGTAGTGCTGCGATAGGTCTGATTTTTGTCACATCAGGACCAAGTCATGTTGCAGTTAGGTTGGAAATGTAGCCCAAAGCAGCTGGTATCCATCTAAGGATAAAGAACTGAAAACTTTGGATCTTTGTGGCAACAACTTGGTTTTGTGTTGTTTTTCCTCTGTCATTTCAGTGCTGTGTTCACCTGGACCAACCTGCTGGTGGTGGTGGTGGAGCTGTGTGGCTGTGAACAGGAGGCTCTGGATCTGGTGCCTCTGGTCACCAACGTGGTCCTGGAGGAGCATTACTTGATTGTGGGTGTGGTGGTGGTGGTGGATCCTGGAGTCATCCCCATCAATTCCCGAGGAGAGAAACAACGGATGCACCTCCGGGACAGTTTCCTGGCGGATCAGCTGGACCCCATTTACGTGGCCTACAACATGTGATGGGAGCACAGAGTGATCAGGGTGGTTATGGAAGTGAAGCTGGTGAAAATTACTAATACTTGATCTAAAGTTTGAGGTTGCTGCCACATTCCCTCCCTCCTTTTTTCAGTCCTGGTGGGGTGAAGGAAGTGGGAGAAGCAACAGCAAACGTTTGTAACAGTTTACTGAACCATGAGCTTTAGAGAACTGCAAAGGGGGAAAGTGTGTGAGCTACGAAATCCCCAAAGCCTTTACAGTAGTGTTACTTTTTCACCCGTTGTACATATTTGTATTTTTATCTAATCCTGGGTTAGGATTCTATAAGGGGTGGGTTTATTTAGTTAAGATAATAAACTATTAAGAAAAGGGTCATCAGAATTCTGCAGTTCCCTACTCCATGATCTCCTTTGCATCTGGAGCTGTTCATCCCACGGGATCACACAACTTATTGACAATTGTGCCATGACCAAATCAATAACTTACAGAATCAGAGTTACTTATTCATATAGAGATTTCTGGAATTTAAAAAGAATTTTGCCTATATTTTAAATATGTAAATATTATTATACATAATTCACTTAGATAGAAAATTAACTTGGCTAGTGAGGGCAGCTGAAGGTTGATGTTTTTAAGGACAGGTGACTTTTGTGGTCCTCAGCATCATGGCATTGGCTTAGACACAATGTGAGATGCTCCCACCTTCCCCAGATTTCTGATTTCATTTGCATCTTTATTCTGGCCAGAAGTGTGTAGAACCCTTTGGTTTTAAGGCACATCTTTCTCCAGGAGGCTGAATTCAGCATGGAATCGGGGAGAAATGGCAGTGCAGGGAAGGAAGTGAGGGACAGCCTCTGCCTCATCCTGTGGCACCAGGTGTGGAAAGGAAAACCATTCCTCAGGTTGACACACAGGTGAATTCCCTGCTTGTGCCCTTCCTCTGGGATTCCTTCATCTCCCTGCAGGCAGAGCAGAATTACTGTGAATAGGCTTTAGTGGAAACTGGGAGCAAACAAAAATGCTTTCCTCAAAGCATTCCCCAAAAGAACGGGAGAATTCCAGGTTTTAGTTGGACACAATTTTTCTTTTACTGGAGGATCCAGTAATTCTGGCAAACACATTGTTAAATAACATTGTGAAAATTGCTATCCCAGCCTTCCACATCCTGTGTCAGCTCCAGCATTAGGGAATGGGAAGAAAGAGAAACCTGAAAGCAGCAGGTACAAGCTCTTCCTGCTGGGAAGCAGGGCTGGGAGAGAGCTGGTGGTTGAGTTTCGACTCAAAATTATCTTTTTTTTTATAAATTCTTCATCTTTTAACAGCAATTACACTTCTCTGGGTGCTAATATATGATTTTGGAAGCTTTGGGAGCTGCTACCAGATCCTGCAACAGGGTTTTTGAGTCAGATGTGGTATACAGTGTAAATAAACTTTTCAAATGTTCCAGATTACCTCACAAAAAGGTTTTAGGCAGTTTTTGAAAGGTTTGTGGTGTGGACTTGGAAGATCCTGTGGCAGTTACTGGAACAGAGTCCAGCGGATCCACGAGCAAACCCCACTGTGTCCCTGAAAAGCTCCTGCTGCACCGTGGTGGCTCCTCACTGAAAACAGGAGCTTTAAAACTCAGAAGTTTCAAATGATATTTTTGAAAAATATTTGGTGGGGAAATAGGAACTGGAAGTTTTGTAGCAGGTCTGGACTTAAGGTTCTTTGCAAACACTTTGGGTTTCAAGGGCACATTTTGGAACCTTGTCTCTGTTTTTCACAGTTATCAGCCAACACTGCAGAATATGCACAAAATCTTCAGTATATTTAGTTTTAACAAATTGAACACAAAGTGGGGACAGTGGCAGGTCAAAGACTAAAACAGTTAGTCCTGCAGCTTATTTTGGGTGTAAAGTGCATAAAGGTTGTTCTCCCCTTTCAGCCAGAAAATTCCTGTTATTCCATGTTCTTTGTCACCATTTTTGTGTTTCCTGCACAGCCCAGGCCTGGCCAAGCAGCTTCACTCCAGTGTGACCTTTCCAGGGAAAACTGGTGGTCTTCAACCTTTTTCTTTACTCAAGGCTTTAGATAAATTGTTTCAACAAACATTTTTTGTCCTTTGAAGTAGATTTTAAGTCCAATTCCAGGATTGTCTTATATTTTTACTCGTGATTTTTCACAAATAAAACACCCCTGTGTATTGATTCCATCAAATGTGGCAGGTGAAATTCCTGAATAGCATTTTTGATTGTGACTGGATTGATCTTTTTTTTTTTTTTCCCTTATTTTTTAGTTTGGATAGGTACTGATAGCCTCCTATGGTTTGAGGTTTTATCTTGCAAGTTCCCTGTGTGCCCCAAATCTTCCAGCATGTTCCATTTCTGTGTGCTGGAGAGCTGCAGGACACTGCCCATGGGATGAGAGAGCATTCCAGGGACAAGGAGAAGCTGCTCAGTTTGGCTTCCCTGAATTCCCTGAGTGCTTTGAGAGTTTTCTATAAATCCATATCCCACAGTGCTGGAGAGGAGGAGGGATGGAGCTGGGGCTCTGGAATCCCCAAAATTCCACCCCCAGCTCTGCTCAGGACTTGCCACGAGCCTTCCACAGATCATTCCACTCCTCTCTCTGTAGCTGGGGATGATATTTCCATATTTTTGGGGAACAAAGCAAGATCCTTCACTCCAGACGTTGGCAGGTGGGCAGAGCTGGGTGCTTTTCCCAACAAACAGCCTCTCCCCCTGGTGTGAGACTGCAGCTGCTGGGGTTGCACAGGGCACATTATTCCCTTTTCTTGCCCCTCGGGTTCCAACTTAACTGCAGTGGAACTGAAAAACTGGGAGTTCTTCCCACTGGACTGAAGTATATTGTGTGTGTCTCACTGTTTCTGAATCTTCTCTGAGCAAACGCTGTGGGAACAGGACAGTTTTGTCCTGTTTTGTTAGAATTTGCACTTCATTTCTGTGTAAATCAATTCAGCTGTGTCCTACTAACTGTCCTAAAATAAGGTTATAAAAACCAGATCAATTTTAGCCCTAGATGCTTTTTTTTTTTTTTTTTTTTGGCTTTTATTTCTGTCAACCTCTTTCTCATTGTCCAATCCAGACTCTGGCATTCTGTAATTATGTATAAAGGTTTTATTTATTTAAAATTAGATTAGTTACATTTTTAAATTTAACACCTGGCTGGACAGTGTCCCATTAACGCATTGATTGTGTTTCCTTTGTCTTGTGTTAATAAATATTGATGCCTGGTTGCTTGTTTAGTCCTTCCAGCGCTGTTTCCATGAAGGAATTTTATTTTTAAGGAAGAAAATGCGGGTTAAAATTGATCCTGGGCAGAGGGAGAACTTGTAAGTATCTTATATTTTGTCAGTTGTATGGAGGTGTGTTGGAGCTCTGGAGGTGTGAAGGAGCTGGGCTGGGCAGTGTCCTTTACCTGTAGCTTTGGGAATCAGTTTTTGGGGATCAGAGCAGGGAGTGGAGCTGGAGAACCCTGAGGGAGCTGGGAAGGGGCTCAGCTGGAGAAAAGGGGGATCAGGGGGAATTTCTGGCTCTGCAGAATGCCCTGACAGGAGGGGACAGCTGGGGGGGATTCGGGATTTATCCCAGGGAACAGGGATAGAGGAGAGGGAACGGCCTCAGGGTGGACACCAGGAGGAACTTCCCCATGGAAAGGGGGTCAGGAATTGGCACTGCCCAGGGGGGTTTGGGGTGCCCATGCCTGGAGGTGACCCAGGAAGGGTGGCAGGTGCCACTCAGTGCTCTGGGCTGGGGACAAGGTTGGATTCGATGGTCTCGGAGGGATTTTTCAACCTCAGGAATTCCGGGATCCTGTGAAAATCAGATTCCTGTTCCTAGAGGCGCTTGGCTGCAGTTGGTGCCTTACGGGGAACACTGAATTTCCTGTGCTCCCCGGTGATGGCTGAGGAACTGTCCCATGATGGGAGCCACCGACTGGATCCCAAATCCTTACTGTGATCCTAAAATCGCTGTGGAATATCCCCGAGGGGGACCCAACCCCGTCACCTGCTGCTTCCTTAAAACCCCTCAGTGCCACCGGCCCAGCCGTGAGGAACCGCGGCCACAGTCCTGCCACACTCCGGCCGGGACGTGCCGGTAAAACCCGGCCGCACTGCCCTTGGCCGGCGGTTGGGCGCGGGGGCCTGGAATTTTGGGAATTTCGGGAATTTTTTTCCTGGCGACGACCCCGATCCCGCTCCCCGAGCGCGGGTTCCCGCCCGCACCGCGCCGCTCCCGCCGGCAGGGGCGCTGTTCCGCGCCGTGCCCGGCAGCGGCGCTCCGCCGCCTCCTCTCTGTGGTGCGCCCGGGCGGGGCCGGCTCCAGGCGGCCGCTCTAGCCCGGCGCCCGCGCGCTCCGCGCCGCTGGGGCTCTATGGCGGGGGCCCCTGGGCGCGCACTCTATGGTCGGGGCCCGCCCCCCCCGCCGGCGCCGCTTCCCTGAGGCGGGACCGGGCCGGGACCGGGGCCGGGACCCGGCGGCGGCTCCGGCGCTCCCCACGCGCGGCCCTGCGGGGCTCTGAGGTAAGCGCGGGCTGGGGAGGCCGCCCCTCGGCCCGCCCGCCGCTTCTTCTCCCCCCCCTCCGCCCCCGCGGGCCGTGAGGGGACGGGCACAGGCCGCGGCCTCGGCTCGGCGGCCGCTGCGGAAACCGCGGGGAGTTCCCTCCGCAGCCGGGCCTGAGGCGCTGCCCTGCGGCCTGGGGCTGCTGCCGGGCCCGGGCCCGCTCGCCCCGGGGACGGGGGGAAAAGGCTTCCGGGGGGTGACGAAGGGCCCCGGGTCCCCCTCCCCTCGGGAATGGGGGAAAGGTGCTCTGGGGGTGACTGCGGCTCCAGCCGGTCCCGGCCAGCGGTGGTTGGGTCCCCGAGCCCTGCCCGGGGACAAACTCGGCTTTATCAGTAACTAAGGCGCCGCTAATGCGCGTCGTTACCTGTTCTCTATGAATTTTGCCCCAGACCCGTGTCTGAGCCTTGACTTCAGTGCTTAGTGAGGATCGGGTAGATCCAGGGCGGTATAAATGATAGAAATGATGGTATAAATGATATCTGGGCTATTTTTCTCTCACAACCATCAGATCTCTGATGAGGATAGAATATTGACATCTTTAGGCTGCAGCGTTTATTTCTGAAGCTCCTGTCAGGAGATGTTCCTGTATAGGCTGGTGCTGGGTGGAGGGGAGTGGGAGAAATCCTATGAGGAAAGTGCTCCTGGAGTTTTATGGAATAACTTTGTGTGTTTGTGGAATGGAGTCTGGAGCAGTGACTGGGCACCTTGACTCGAGACTGCTCACTTGCTCTCTGGCACATCTGGTGGGATGTGCTACCCTTTACTCTGTCTTTTACTGATTTCTGGGAGGAAAAAAATGGAGTTTTCTGGAGCAAATTTTCTCTGTGTGTCTGATGGCAAATTTAGGTAAATAATATTTTCACTGCTGAAAGTATCATTTAAGAAAACGTTTTGAAATCCCTTTGTACAATTTGTGTCAGAATTTGACTCTTGTCACTATCTGAGAATAAAATTCTGTGTCAAATATTTGTGATTTCTGACATTATAAAAAATACAATCAATTGGCTCTTAAAATATTTCAGTGATGAAACATCATTCAGACCCTTCCTCTACTCAGTTTGCAAAACAGAACTTGGTTTCTTTCTCTGGAGCTCTCTGTAGCGTTTTAGGGAATTTACAGAATTAGGGAATCAGTGAAAGTTGTGGGAATAGGTTTTCTTTTTTAATTGATGCTCCTTGAGCATGTCAAGTGTTTCTGGTGGGTTTGTGTGGTGGTTCATGCACTGAGGTATTTGGGGGGTGTCTGTGAACTTTGAGAAATGAAATATGTCCTGATGAACTGTGACTTTCCTGTTTGTGTTTCAAAGGAAGGTGGTTTTGAAGCGCAGCTTTGAATAAGGATGAGTTTTCTTGGCTGGAGGGAGATGATGCCCAGAATTTTAGGAGTTCCTTAAAGCAAATTTCATGAGCTGCTGTTGCAAAATCCTTTCAGTTAAATGACTTTTGAGGTGGAGCTGCATGGAGACTTTGGGTTTACTGTGAAAATCATCACCCTTACCTGTCTGGTTTTAAAAAAATGGTGTTTGTACAGATTGGGACAATAATCATTCTCGGGACAATAAAGCCTTGGTATTGCTTCACTTGTCAGTGCTCTGTGACACCAAAATTCTTCCTTCACCCCAAAGAGAGCACCTGCTTTCAGCTAAATAAATTAAATGCAGCTGTCAGAGCAGGTTTATCCAGGAGGTGACTGTGCTCAAGTATTATCCTTTTTGCTGCTTCTTCTTAGAGTTTGAGACCTGCAGGTTGAGGTTTTCCTCCCATTCCAGGCAGAAATTCCTGGTTTTCCAGCTAAATGAAGTTAAAGGCAGGGGAGTCTTGTGTGACACTCACATCCCCAGAGGCTGTGAGGTGCAGGATGAATTTCCATCTTATTGCAGTCCTTGCTAAATCTTTTTATTGACTGATGTTGGATGAATAATTAAATATTCCAGAGCAAGCAGAGATGAACTAAACTCAAAACTCATATTTCTAATGGGAAATACTTTATCTTTTATTCCTGTAAGCAGAACTTCGCACCAGTGAGAGAAAGGTCAGCAAAACTCTCTGTGCTTTCCCCCTGGGGTGTTTCTTTTGGGTGGTTTTATTGGTTTCACTGTTTCTCGCAGCCTGTTTTGAGTCTTTCATAGGACAGTAAGATAAAGAAACTAATAGTAGAGAGCAGGGAGGGCAGGCTGTGGTTTTGCACTACAGAAATGAACAGAGGTTTCTGTAGCACTGGAAATTTATTGTCATTTTTGCTGCTGCCTGGATTTCGGTTTGAGGTGCCCTGGTTACCTCGGACACTTTGCAGAGTGCAAAATATAGATTTTCCTTTATAAAAATCCAAAACTGCGTTTGAGGACAGACAAAGTTGTGTCCACTGCAGGTTTGCCGTTAATTGTGCTCATAATCTTGAAGTGGTTGATGTTTGCAGCCACAATGTTTGCATCATAGGCTGGGGAAAATTTGGGCTGTGCTGTAAAGGACATGGAACCATGGGTTTGTTTTGGCTGGAAGAGACCTTAAGCAACATCTCATTCCACCTCCCTGCCATGGGCAGGCTTACCTTCCACCATCCCAGCTTGCCCCAGGCCCTGTCCACCCTGGCCTTGGGCACTGCCAGGGATCCAGGGGCAGCCACAGCCTCTCTGGGCACCCTGTGCCAGGGCCTGCCCACCCTCTCGGGGAGGAATCCTTCCCAATGTCCCATCCAGCCCTGCCATCTGTCCATGGGAAGCCATTCCCCATGCTCTCTCCATCCTCCTCCCTGCAGCTCCTTCAGCTACTGGAAAGGCACAGTTCAAGTTACCCTGAAGCTTCTCTTTTCCAGGCTGAACAATCCCAATTCTCCCAGCCTTTCCTCACAGCAGAGCTGCTCCATCAATCATAGTCTCTTATATCAGCCAGTGACCAGTTTTCCCCCTACAAAGCCCTGCTTTGGTGACTTTTTTGGGGGTCCTGCAGCGGGACCCCTACGAGCAGGGAGGGTGCAGGAGCAGGACTCTGCTCTTGGTTGACTCTTCCCCCCAGGAGCCTTCGTTGGGCTGCGTGCTGTGGTTGGGCTCAGCAGGGAAAAATCAGTGACTCACATTTCCACAGAAAGAAATGTAATTTCCAGTCTCATAGCAACTGTCCTTTCAACACTTTCAAACCTTCTGTGACAAAATGTTTAACACTCACCCATCAGCTTTTAATGCTCCAGGCTGGTCCGCCCACTCCCCCCAGCTGAAACCTGCATTTGTGCATCCCTGAATCCCCCAGAATCCGAGGGGGGATGCTGGCAAGACGTTGAACAGTTAAATATAAAATCTTAGACATGAGAGAAGTGTTGCTGACTGCATTACATCAAGACAGAGTGACTCTTAAAATTCAAAACTGTGTTCTCTTCACTTTGATGTGAGTCCCTGGTTTGTTTTTATACACCTTCAGATAGTTTAAAATAGGTTTGGCTGGTGGCTTGGCTAAAATATTTTTGGAAATTATCTTACTTAGAGAAAGATATTCTTTAGTATAAAGAATCTTGATTTTCTTCTTGGATCATCCTTCAAAGTGAAAGAGAGCAGGGTTAGATGGGATATTAGGAATTGGATATTAATGGGATTATAACAGGATGGTGAGGCCCTGGCACAGGGTGCCCAGAGAAGCTGGAGCTGTGCCATCCGTAGAAGTGTCCAAGGCCAGGTTGGACAAGGCTTGGAGCAACCTGGAGTAGTGAAAGGTGTCCTTGCCCATGTCAGGGGGTGGATGGGCTTTAAGGTCCCTCCCAGCACAAACCAATCCATGATTCTGTGTGTCCTTTGCAGCACAGACCTAACCTCTTCTATTCCCAGCCTGGACTCAGGAGGTGACCCCAGGTGTGGGGCTTCACCTGCCCAAACCCACAGGGAAGAGCAGGGCAGGGTCTCACCGTGTCCCTCCCCACTGAGGAGGCACAGAAGGGCTCAGAGTGTTGATGGGAAGTGACAAAAATCCAGGCTGTGCCTTAATAATGGCGATATTGGAGGGCAAAGAGCTCATTTGGCATGTCCCAGTGAGACCAGAATCATCAGGCACTGAGGGTAGAAAACACTGGTGGAACTGGGCACCTGTCTGCTGTCCAAATTTATTACTAACTGGATTTAACTGGTTTTCTCGTAGCTGATGATGGAAGAGGTGCACAAGGGTGGCAGCAGCAGCTCTGTTACGTCCCAGCCCTCAGCTGTACAAGGTACAACCCTCCAGGCAGCTCAGCTCTCTCATATTGCTCAACAGGTAAAGCCTGGGCTGGATCTCAGCAAACATTTCAGGGAGTTCAGAGCCAGTTTTATGTGCTACAAACTAGATCCATCCTTGGAAGCACTCAGAGAAGAAAAAAACAGAAAGAGGCTAAGAAAAATGTGTTTGATGGTGGATGATATAAAATTAATTTAAAAGTGTTCAAAAGCTATTTTTTTTGTGTTTGTACAATGCAGAAGTGCAGCCCACATTTGGGGTTAGTTGACCACAGGAGCTGTTCAGGAATAAAATGAGGGCCTGGTTTCATTTTTTCCTTAGAAAAAGAATTTCCAACTCCTTTTGTAGAAGCAGCAATCCTGGGTGCTCAGCACCATGGAAACCCTTGGATTTTAGCCCAACATGAACATATTTAATCTAATAAACCATATGAACTTGCAAATTTGAGATTTTTCCTATAAGGTAACATCCGTGTCAGAGCTTTAAGCTGAATCCCTTAGAACTGGTGAAGGATTGAATCCTTCCAGGAGGGTTTTCCTGGGAAAAAGCAATGTTTTGCAGCTCATCCACTGTTTATCTTGTGGAGGCAATTGGGATTTTGATGCAAAATTTAGATATAGGGAAGGAGAGAATATCAGCTGGTGTCCTGGGGTTTGTTTCCAGGCTGGTTTCCTGATCTGTTTTTATATAAAGGTCTGATTGTCTCTTAATATTGTGAGTTATGATACAAAAGTAGCATTAAATGGAAATTCAGCTATGTTATTTTAATGATCCCTTCATCTTCTCATGTATTTCAGATTAATAAAAGTGCTGAAGGAATTTCACAACAAAAGGTGTTATTTACTTACAATCTACATGTATAACTTGAATTATTTTTATTTTGGGAATATAGGGAAATGTGAACAATATAAATTGAATTAAAGTGTAAAGACTTATGTGAGTTCAACATCAAAACTACAAATGCTCTAGGAAGCTGAAGCATTTTCATGTTTTTAATATGCTACATAATATCCCATATTTGATTATGTGGCATAATGCCACACATTTGATTATGTGACATAATTTGATTTTTCTCCAACCAAAGGAAATAACAAACTGTTTCAGCTTTTTTCATATGCAAATAATGTCTAAAAAATGTGCATCTCTAAAGGTACTTTTGTGATTTAATTAGAATTAAAATAAGCTGTTAATGGTTTTCCTACACGTGTTGCACTTCCTGAGTCCTGTGGCACAAAGGTTTTACTGGTGGTGTTTGGTCTGTTGTAGATGTCTCTCAGAGGTTCTGCTCCCCTCACAGTCGTTCAGCTTCCTGGAGAGCAAGTCCAGGTCCAGGGAGTCATTCAGACAGCTCAGTCCTCCTCTGTGATCCACTCCCCTCAGGTGCAAACCGTGCAGGTAACTCCACAATGGCTTTAAATACCCCAGATCTGCAGTTATGCAGGTGAGAAGATGGGAAAAGATGTGTAGAGGCTTCTCTGACCCAGCTGCCTTTGTGCCCTGCTGTAAGAGACAGTGAGCAAGCCCTATGGGATCCCTCATTTGGGCTTGAAATTCTTCCTCGTGGGAAGTCACCTGTGGAGTCAAAATGAAACCATTTGATGTCACCTCCCTTTATACAAAAATCCAATCCACAGCTCTGTAATTGGTTCCTTGGCAGTCAGGTGGGGTCTGACACCCAAAGGAGGGGAGTGGGGAATTATAGAATAATTCAGTAGTGGATTAAAATGAGTGTTTGGGCAAGGTGGAGCTGTGTGAAGGAGAATGGCTGCTGGGTGCTCTCTCATGCTGTAACTCCTTTTCAGTGGTACCCAAGTCTCTGCTTGAGTCTCTTACTCACTTGCCATGTGATTTTTGTAAGAGTCCCTTCCAAGAGGTGCCGAGGGAGTTTCAGTGTGCCTGCTCCTGCTCCTTTCAGTCCCTGCTGCAGAGCCCCTGGGGACCTGGAGTTCCGCTGGGAAACCACTGCCCTGGCAGCTGGGCGAGGGAGGAGCTGCCCTAAAACCCAGGAATTTGTCCCTGATCCTTGTCCCACACTCCTCACACCACACTAAAATGATAAGCCATGAGAAGCAAACCTGGCAGGGATTGTCAGTTGTCACTGCTGTAACATCAGAGCAGGGAGAGGAGAACATGTGTCACTGCTGAAAGCACTCGAGCATCTGCATTGGCTGCTTGTTGGTGCTCGTGTCTCTGTTCAGTCTCTTTCCTTTTCCCTCCTCCTGGTTGCACAGTCTCCACTGACTGGATTCATTCCTTTTCTGTAATTTATGAACTTTGTGGCCTTGGTGGAGGGAAAAACAAAGTACAACATGAGCAGGATTTTTCCCTGCTGATCATAGGCTGCTCTGTCTCTGCAGTTCAGTGAAAGGCTTTTTGGCTTTTCCCAGAGCTCTGTGCATTCCTCTGCACTCTGTTACCTCTGTTACTGGCACACGGATAAGAGCAAACAAATGTTTTGTTCACTAATAAGGAGCATCAGAGACAAAATTACACTTTGAACTGGACAAGCACATAGTGGAATAATGAAAATTGTAGATAGTACTTTGCATATTTACTCCCTGATATGCTGCTGCCTTAAATATTCTTTTAACTGGACTTTCACATTCTCACCAACAAACCCCACTGCTCCTTTTCTACATAAAAGATTCCAGGCGCTTTCTGTGTTTGTCATGTACATCAGTGGTGCTCCTGTTCCCTTTCTCACCAGGTATCTTCCTTGTCTGAGAGTGAGGATTCTCAGGACTCCTCCGACAGCATTGGCTCCTCACAGAAGGCTCGAGGGATCTTGGCTCGTCGTCCATCCTACCGGTACGGGTGTGGTACATGGGTGTTTTTATTTGAAACCACAACAACAGCCCCTTCCCATGGTTTTCAATATTCTGCTGCCCTCCAGTTGTTTCTTTTCCCTTGAAACACGCAGTGATTCTGTTCATGCACTGAACTTTCTGAGCCATCATTGCTATGAGGAAACTTTGACTCCACTAACTGGAGATTGGCCTCAGCAGGATTGTGTAAAGGGCAAAATGTTCATCATCAGCTGTAATTTTACTCAGTTTTATCATTTTATTGAAGTGAGGAGTGCAGAAAAATGTCAGACTTCTTTTTTCACAGAAAAATTTTGAAAGATCTTTCTTCTGAAGACACACGGGATAGAAAAGGAGATGGAGAAAGTCCTGGGGTCTCCACTGTCGCCTCCATGTCCGTTCCCACGCCCATCTACCAGACAAGCACTGGACAGTACAGTACGTTACCCAAAATATCCTCACGGGTTTTCTTCTACTTGCCTCAAAATACAGATTTCATTAAGTATTTGAGTAAGATGAAGGACAAAAGTTGGTTATTATCTAGTAGTCAATAAAGTTAGTATATAGAAATAACTGGTATCTATAGACTTCAGATAAACACAGTGCTCTGTAATTTTAAATTTTGCACATTAAGACATTTAAGGGTGTTGCTATGGAGCACACAGCAGTGTTCTTTGCTGGATTTAACCCAATACATCAGTGAAGACACAGAGATATATTTTTTTTTAATTTTGTTTTTATATATATATATATATGTGTGTGTATTATAGGCCACACTAAAAGGCTTCTGTGGTATCAGAGAGGTACGAAAAAATTAGGATTTGTTCTTTTGATGTTACCACTTGGTGTTTGTGGTGTTTCACACCTGCTCCTCTCCATCCTGTGAGTGAGTGAGGCCCTGGCACAGGGTGCGCAGAGAAGCTGTGGTGCCCCTGGATCCTTGGCAGTGACCAGGGCCAGGCTGGACGGGGCTTGGAGCAGCCTGGGCTGGTGGGAGGTGTCCCTGCCCATGGCAGGGGGTGGCACTGGATGGGCTGTAAGGTCCCTCCCAGCCCAACCCATTATAGGATACTGTGATTTACCTGTCTTTTCTGCTGTACAGCTACAGATCCTCTTGTCCCTGTGCCTTCTCTCGCAGTTGCCATCGCAGCCAACGGGCTCCAGCTGGCGGGCCCGGGGGCGGACGGGGTGCAGGGGCTGCAGACACTGACCATGGCCAACGCCGGCGGCTCCCAGCCCGGGACCACCATCCTGCAGTACGCCCAGACCTCGGATGGGCAGCAGATCCTGGTGCCCAGCAACCAGGTGGTGGTGCAGAGTGAGTACCCCCTGGGGACATGGTTACACCCCTGTCACCGTGAGTGCCACCTGCTAATGCTGCCCCGTTTGTGTCCCCCAGCTGCCTCTGGGGACATGCAGACGTACCAGATCCGCACCACACCCACCACCTCCTCCCTGCCCCAGACCGTGGTGATGACATCCCCCGTCACTCTGACGTCCCAGAGCAGCAAGACAGATGACCCACAGCTGAAACGAGAGATCAGGCTGATGAAGAACAGGTATGTGAGTGCACCTGAGCTGCTTGGTTGGTGAGTTCAATCACATGCAATCACTAGGGTTGGAAAAGACTTCCAGGATCATAAAGTCCAACCTGTGACAAATCTCCAGCAGAGCACTGAGTAGTGCATCTAGGGATGGGGGCTCCAGACCTCCCTGGGCAGCCCCTGCCAATGCCTGACCATCCTTTCTATGAAGAAATTCCTCCTGATGTCCAACCTGAACCTCCCCTGGCATAGCTCGAGGCCATTTCCTCTTGTCCTGTCCCTCCCTGTTCCCTGGGAACAGAGCCTGACCCCCCTGCCACTGGCTGCCCCTCATGTCAGGGAGCTGTGGAGAGGGAGGAGGTTCCCCCCTGAGCCTCCTCTACAGGCTGAGCCCCTTTCCCAGTTCCCTCAGGAGTTCTCCAGATCCTTGTCCTTGTGCTTCAGCCCCTTCCCTAGCTCCATTCCCAGCTCTGGGTGTGCTCCAGCCCATCCGTATTTTTCTTGCAGTAAGGGTCCAGAACTGGAGGGGCCTCAGCCGTGTCCAGCACAGGGGGGCAGTCCCTGCCCTGGTGCTTTGCCACACCATGGCTGGTACAGCCCAGGTGCCCTTGGCCTCCATCCCCACCTGGGCACACCTGGGCTTGTGGGAGATTGTGGCCCAAACATGGGAAATTGTGACCCAGACATGCTCTCTTGAGTCTGACAGTGTGGAGAAGCCAAAACTGGCTTTCCCCTGCAGATTGGCTGCCATGTGTGTTACCAGATCCTGCTGAATTTCCTGCTCTCCTCAGGCAGATTTGGCTCAGTTTTGTTCCTCACTGCAGTTCCAGCTCTCTCATGGTGGTCAGTATTGTGACGTTCAGAAAATAGATCTCACGCCTAAAATCAAGAACTCTGCTTCTCTGTTGCAGAGAAGCTGCCCGGGAGTGCCGTAGGAAGAAGAAGGAGTATGTGAAATGTTTGGAAAATCGAGTGGCAGTCCTGGAAAATCAGAACAAAACTCTAATTGAAGAGCTAAAAACTTTGAAAGATCTTTACTGTCATAAAAGTGTGTAAGAAGAGAAGGTAAAAACCTTTGGGGACTGGTGAAATATCAGAGGAGAATTTTTTTTTTTATACTGAATTTTTTAAACTAGATGAAAGGTCAAAAATGAAACTTTTCTACCTAGATTTCACAGCTCAAAGACTCTACAGATTTTCTTTACAACATGTTGGTGAAAAAGTACAAAGAGGAAACAAGAAAACCTCACCAAAATTCCTGCTGGCACAACTGGAAACTGCTAAATTCAAGATTGCAGCTACAGCGGAAGGACAGCCACGTGTGGCGAGGCAGGTGATGAGAGTTTCTTTGAAAGTTCCTATGAATGCCTCTAATAAGGGAGGCAAAGTTTGGTTACAAAGAAACCATGGATGAAACAGAATCCTTGCCATAGCTGACATTATTAGTAACGTTTATAACCAGTGTATGTTTTGATTTCTTACTCTTTTTCAAGCCTTCTTCCTTCAGTTATTTGTCTGTAAATATTTTTATTTTAACCTGTAAGTTGGTCTTTACAGGTGCAGATGATAAAAAAGCTGATACTTTGCTCGAGGTATAAATTATGTTTTTACTCTTTCTCAGATGACAATTGAAAAAGTTGGGATGATATTTTTTCCATATTTGCTGTGTTTATCAGATGGGGGTAGGATCTGCAGAAGGCAGCAAGAGGCCTGGTCCTGGAAATGTCTGAGGCATAGAAAATTGTGTTGATTTTCTTAGAGAATTCAACACATCATTGATTTTAAAGCACTGTGTGAAGGATAAGGACTGGTGACAAAAGTTCTGAAGAATTTCTGAGATTAAACTTCCAAAAGTTTTCAATTTCACAAGAGGTTTTTCTTAGTTCTGGGCATGAGAAACATTGGTCATTGAAAATTAAATTGTGTGCTGATCATATCTACAATTAAACACTCAGTGCTTGTCCTGGCTGGGGATTCTCCTGGGCTTTGGAACATGAAACCAAATAGAAGAAAAATGATGTAGTAAAAAATGGAAGATCTATACCAAAGGGTTATGAGGTTCTAATCTCTGGTTTATTGCTGGAAGTAGTGCAAAATTACAATTTCCAGCCTAATTTTGTAAGGTAGGAGCTATTTTGCAAAGTAATGGTATCTTTGTAAGCAAATACTATATTGCAAACAGGGAGATGGTTGGTATATTTTGTAGCTAAATTGTGATCTTTACAAAACCTGAAATTGAGTTTCTATACGTATTTTGACAGTTTATATCTTTCATTTTAGTAACCAAATGAAATATTTTGTGAACCAGATTTTCAAGGATATATTTTTATGGATAGTACAAAGTCAAATGAGATCCTCTTTGGTGTAGGAGATACTTGAATTAATTTTGTATGTCTGTAGGCAACTTGCAGAAAAAAACGGATCCTAAAGAATATTGGGGGGGGGAACAAAGGAGGAAAAAAAAAATTAGGGCTTTTTACTCCCCAGAGTTGACAATATCTGCACATTAGATCTCATTGTGTCAGAGAGTCCAGTTTGTACAATTTAAATTTGTTTCAGGTGAAAATCAAAAGTTTGACATGATCAGGACTCCTTTACCTGGAGAATCTCTGTGCTTGGAGACCCCCAGAGCTGTCTGGCTGTGGGCCTGGTGGGCAGGACATGGTACTGGTGAGGACATGGTCCTGGGCAAGGTGTGACCCTGCTGGTCAGGCTGTGGTCCTGGGCAGGTGCTGTAGGTGACTGCAGTGCCTCCTGCATGAGTAATAAACCATTTCCATAGCTGGGATTGAATCCTGCTTCCAGTTCTGTCAGCGGGAATTACACAATGGACTGTGCTGTTCCGAGGTGTTAGAGCTCTGTGTGTGTCGTGCTAGCTCAGATCTGGATAGAATTCCAAGCTGTGCTCCCTCCCTGGATGTGTAATGCTTATCCCATGGTCAGTCAGTATTTTTGATTTTGCTCCTTTGGGAATTAACAGACTTGTAGCAAGCAGAGCTCTTTGCCATGAGGAATCTGCATTCCACAGTCTCCTGGTTAGTGGGCTAGAAAAGAATTTTTTTTTTTTTCCCCTGAAGTTCCCAAGTCTCTGATTGTTGAGGGCACGAGTCCCAATGTGTTTCCTTTAGGCCATGCTGGAGTGTGACTCCTGGTTGCCATCATGTCAGAAAAAAAGCTTTGTGGCACATCAGAAATAAGGTTGGGAAAGTCCTAAACTGAGGGAGCTGCTCCTGGAGAGGTGTCAGTGTTTCCCATTTCTTTGGTGGAATTTCAGGAGAATTGAACAGCCTGGAATGTGCTTGGAACATGCACCTCAGAGAATTGGACCTTTCCTCAGCTCTGTGTAACCTGTGAGAGAGGGTTTGACCTACAGTTTTGAACTGCTTTGGGAACTCTGTGGTAGCTGATCCTCACTGTGTTCTCTTTTTTCCTTTTGTAAGATGGAACAATAATAAACAAAAACTATCAATGTTAAGACTGTAAAAACCTGGTGGCCAATTCTTCTTGTATCCAGCAATGGAAGCACCTGTCCTGTCAGACACACCAGGAGTCAATTTTTATACTCTTAAAATAGTGTGTTGGAAAGAACAGCTGATTTTTCGTCATGGGAATATTAAACAGAACACATGTTCGCTCTTTAAGCACTGATCATGAAGTTCTTCGTTTGGATTTACTTTCAAATCTTGATTTTAAAGAGTAAAATCTTATTCCTGAGGATAAGAGATGCAGCAGCTGATGCTGTTCTGCTTGTTGGTTCCAAACAGTCCGTGCTTTCCATGAATTGTAAATATTTGTTGAAACAATTAATGGTTGCAAATTTTGATCTTGGTAAATAAAGTCGCTAAAATATTATTATTCTGCTGGTCCCTATTTATTTTTAATGAAGTTAGAGCTGCAGTGGTGGTGACCAGGTGTGAATACCTTTGTGGGATTAAGTCATATGACAGCCAGGAATAAATAATAGTCAATTTTAGTGAATTAAATGGCACTTATACACACTTGCCAGTGCTAAAAATGATGAGTGCAGAACAGCTTTTACCTTACCTACCTTCTTGGTTTTTTTACCTTCTTAATTTTCAATAAGCTGAGCCACAGGTAAGGTTTGGTTAATTAAATGGTTAATTAAAACCTTAGTGTGCTCTGCTGGCTTTTACCCGGCAGAGGGAGCATCTGTCCTCCCCAGACCCTGGTGGCGTCACTGAGTGTATTTAACCTTCTGATGGCTGGAAAAGCACAGAAACAGGGTGGGAAGAAAGTGTTTCCAGTCGGTAACATTTCTATATTCAATTTTCCTTATTAGTGCCGAGGCTGTTGCTGTTTCCTCTCCTGTCAGTGTGGATATCAGAGGCAGGAAACAAAAAATACAATGGCAGACATGACTCCTAAAAAATAAGTGCACATCCTTTGGCTCTTGGATTTATTTTCAGTCAGGAGGGAGCTGGTTTCTCCAAGCTTTTTCAGGCAGGACAGACCTCCACGAGGACTACGCACTGGATTCCCCTCTACAAAATCTGCGTGAGCACTGTGTGTACCAGAGTCAGGAGGATGGTGAGTGTGGTGCTCAGGGGGTTCCAAGTCTTGTTAGTCAACAGGAGTTTTGCTTTTATCCATTTTCTGTACTGAGACAGGCGCACGTAGATCCCGGGGTATCTGGGGCGGCCACAGCCCACCCCAAAGCTGGCGATGCCAATGAGGAAGTACTTGTCAGTGTCAGGGTGGTAACACACCAAGGGGCCCCCGCTGTCGCCCTACAAATGAACACCACAAAAACCAGTAGCATGTAAGGGTTTCCTTCCAGGAAAGTTCAGGTAGTAATCAGCCTATTTTTTAGATTTATTTTAAGCGGCTCAGTTAACTGGACAGTCACAGTGACAGTAACATGTGGGCAGTAGCATGTGGAAAACTCAAGGTCAGTCTGGTGTTGCTGAAAGACAGAACCAGCATCCTTGAGGTTGGAAAGGCCCTCAAGACCATCAACTCTAACCTGATCCCCATCTTGTCACCAGACCTGAGTGCTGTCACCCACGTTCAGCTGTTCCTTGGACACCTCCAGGGATGGGGATTCCACCACCTCCCTTGGCAGCGCCTTCCAATGCCTGACACCCCTTCCATGGAGAAATTCCTCCTGATTCTGGTCCAGACTGCACTGACCAGAGCCCCAGGCCTGCACTGCTTCTGTTAATTGAGTTAAAAGTAATCTGAGTATCTTTTAACTCAGATTCTGTTGTTTTCTCTCTGCACCTTTTCATGCCTAAACCTAAACCTTCATGCCTCACTTAATTGGGGAATTTGTCCACACAGTGTGGGAGCTCCAAGAGACACAGAAAGGAACACACATCCTGTGGTCTTGGCTGTGTCACCTGCTCAGGGAAAACTGCTGAGAGAAGCAGGAAGTGTATCAGACAAAGCGCTTAGGATACATTATGGGGTTTAATTAGTAATGTCTCCATGTCCCAGCTGGTGCTGCAGCTTCTGCCAGTGCTTTGGACCTGAGAACTGGCTTTTCCGAGAAAGAGGTGGTGATTGCTCAGAATTTAAATGAAAATCATGCCACATCCCTGAGCCACTTCCTAGAGCCCTATCCCTGAACCACACCCCTGAGCCTTATCTGTGTCCAGTGCTGCTCTCTGGCATAAGAACAGGTGAGACATACATGTGCTTCACACACACTGCATGGTCCAGTGTCCAATGTTTTGTCTCATATATAATTTACTGACACCTTTGTGGCATAAATATGTTGCATTCTTTATCCTTCCTCTTTGTTCACCTATCCCAGTCATCTTTCCAATATCACCAAATTTTTTGTGTACGTTTTTGCTTTGCAATCACTGTCCCAACCCTTTTATGATGCTTCGTTTGCATTTAACATATTTTCCAGTTAGTATTTCTGCTGTTTTAATTAATCATGCTACAAATCACGATGCTGCTGAGCCTCTGGCTTGGGAGTTCCACTGAGGCAGGTGGGGCACCACCTCCCTTCTCACCTGGCAGGTGTCGGTGCCTCCAGCCCAGGCACCGGCGCAGAGTGCTTTGTTGCTCACGAGCCCCGCGTAGCCTTCAGAGCTGTTGCACAGGCTGGAAGGGAGGATTCCCACATGGGCTTCTTTTAATACAGGTGAGATTTTACCTTGAAAGGAGACAGAATTTAGAAAGGTGAAATATGCTGGGTTGTGTAGCAACTTTACTGTGGCTTTTTTTTTTTCATTTTGCCAGCCTAGGTGTGTTCCTGGACATGTTTAGACACGGATGTGACACAGACCCTGCCTGTTGCCAATGGATTGGAATTTGAGTGGGTTAAAGGTTTGAAGACTTGGGTTTGATGTAGATTTTGCAATTCTTCCTCAGAAGAAGCATCAATGATAATATACCTGTCTTGTTCAAAATGTCAGAGGTGACTTATCAAACAGGCTCATTCAATCTCAGCTGACCCCAAAACTCCCACACACCAACTGGCACTGAATTTGTGCCCAGTAGGAGTAAAGAGAGAATTCGAGGGGGTGTAGTCATTCATAAATCCCATGGGAACCCCTCAGTTCACAACATGTGGCATCAGGATTGTTGCTTTTCAATATAATAGCTGTTTCCAGCAGCCCACGTTGACCTGCACCACAAATCTGAAATCGGTTGAGTTTATTTTCCTTTTTTTCATGTTATATTTGGAAGAAAGGCTGGGAAATCTATTCCTGTGGTTACAGCAGTGTGGGTCTAACCTGCTTGTGATGGAGAACCCCCGAGAGCAGATCCTCACTGTGTGGGGAGACCATAACCTGAGCAAGTCCAGTTAGAATCACAGAATGGTTTGGGTTAGGAGGAACCTTAAAGATCATCCAGTTCCAACCCCCTGCCATGGGAAGGGACACTTTCCACTATCACGTTACTCCAAGCCCCATCCAGCCTGACCCTGGACACTTACAGGGATCCAGGAGCAGCCACAGCTGCACTGGGCAATCTGTGCCAGGGCCTCACCACCCTCACAGGGAGGAATTTCTTCCCAATATCTAATCTGAATCTGTCTTCTTTCAGTTTGGTGCCATTCCCCCTTGAAAGGTCGGGAAAGGCCTTTAAGATTCAAGCGCAGGAAGTTTATAAACCCGGGGAGCTGGAGTGGGTGAGGATGGAAACAGGAGGGTTCCAGCAGTGGCAGAGCCCAGTACCCTTCTCGGTGGTGCGTCCCCAGCCGGTGATGTAGCAGTCGGAGCTGTTCTCCAGGGGCTGCACCAGGGCAGCTGGGGGCAGGCACACGGGCTGGATGTAGAGGCTGTAGCGCACCGGCCACCTCAGCTCGAACACTGCCACGTCGTTCTCAAAGGTTTCCCTCTTGAACTCCGAGTGCACGATGATCCTCCTGATCCTCCTCCTTGCTGTGTTGCGGCTGTGCTTCTGCAGGTTGTGCACGCCCAGAACTGCTCGCCAGGAACACGGATCCCTGCGAGAGAATTCACATGGGTTTGACATCAGTTTCACCATTTGTTTTCATAGAGCCCTGGAACCCAGGAATGGGTTGGATTGGAGGCACCTTAAAGCTCATCTCATCCCACCCCTGCCATGGCAGGGACACCTTCCACTGTCCCAGGGTGCTCCAAGCCCCGTCCAGCCTTGCCTTAGACACTTCCAGGGATCCCAGCTTCTCCGGGCACCATATACCAGGGCCTCCCTCACAGGGAGAAATTTCTTCCATTATCTTCTCTATCCCTGTCTTCTTTTGCTTATGCACCTTTAGGAATATACATTGACAATTCCAGAGTAAATATTTCCTAGAACAAATTTTCCTCGTTACCATTCTGCCCATGTGAACACTCCCTTTGCCAGTTGGTGTTAAGGAAAATTCAGACTAAGGATTTAAGATGACACCCAGATTTCGTCTCTCACCGTCTCAGCAGATGCCACCAGGAGACAATAGTCTGAAAAAGCTGAAAACATGGTTTTATTTTGGATAAAGGAAGGAGGCTTATCCCCCACAAAGATTCTATTTGTACCTAGACCTGGGAAATCCATTATCTAGAAGCAAAATAATGACTATCAAGGTAATAACAAATTTATAAGTAGGGGTAGAGTCATTCAGATCTAATTTCTAGTCAAGTATGTTGAAAAAAACCTTTATTAAATGTTTTGAATTTGGCCTGGGATGAGCGATAAAATTCAAATTAGTCTCCAAAATTAAGGTAAAAATTAAATTGATAATTTAAAGAGAAATTATATTGCAAATAAATGTTTGTGAAATGCAAACAAGGAGCTGATGTAACAAAGTCCTGATAAAGGACAAAATCCAAGTTTCACAGATTTCACAGTTCACTTTCCCCCAGGTCATGGCTGAGTCAACAGTCGATGTTGACAGATGCAGATTGCGCAACTGTGGTAAAGGCTGGAAAAGAGATCAGTGCTGGGAGCTGAAATGCTCTGGAGTTGCTGTAAGTGCAGTTAAAAATCTGTTCTGAGGAGTTATTACCACATTGTCAAAAAAAACCTCTTAAGTGCCAAATTGTTGGTTCTGATCAACAAGAAAAAAGGAAATTGTGTTAAAACTGATAAATTGGAGTGTTTGTAACCTAAATGTCACAACATTTTGTGGTGAACTTTAGTGGTTAAGAAAACACCATTAACCAGAAAAATCAGAGCTCTGTGGAACAAAGCAACCCATACTACTTTGGGGGAGTAGGCTGGGGAAGGGAGCAGAAAACGTGGCATGGGAGTGGGTCCTCCTGCTCCAGAGCTGGAAAAGCCCAGAGTCAGGGGTGGGATGAGAAGATCTCATCCAGTATCTCATTCTGTGATTCTATTAATCAAAACCAAACAGCCCTTTATTAGAAACAAGACAGGTAATTCTGGCCCAGGCCAGAAGGGCACAGCCAAGATTTCTTGATGACGACTTATGATTCCTGACTGACTATTCCTGATGTTGGTTGCCCAGGGAGTTGGTGGAGTTCCCATCCCTGGAGGTGTCCAAGGAATGACTGGAGGTGGCACTCAGTGCTCTGGCCTGGTGACAAGGTGGGGGATCACGCAGAGGTTGAACTTGATGAGCTGGGAGATCTTTTCAATCATTGCTCCAGCCCCTTCCCCAGCCCTGTTCCTAGCTCTGGATATGTTCCATCCCCTTGTTGTGAGGGGAAAACTGGACACAGCACTGGAGGGGCCTCTCAGTGCCCAGCACAGGGGGACAATCCCCGCTCTGCCCCTTTGGCTACTCTGTGACACAACTCAGGTGCCATCGGCCTCCTTCCACCCACCCAGGGGGTTCAGCTGTGGTGCCCAGTGTTCAGCCGTGGTGCCCAGGGAGCTCAGCCATGGTACCCAGTGTAGAGCTGTGGTGCCCAGGGTTCAGCTGTGGTACCCAGGGAGCTCAACTGTCATGCCCAGGGGGCTCAGCCATGGTGCCCAGGGCTCAGCCATGGTACCCAGGGAGCTCAGCCATGGTGCCCAGGGTTCAGCCTTGGTGCCCAGGGCTCAGCGTGGTGCCCAGGGTTCAGCTGTGGTGCCCAGGGGGCTCAGCCGTGGTGCCCAGGGTTCAGCTGTGGTGCCCAGGGAGCTCAGCCATGGTGCCCAGGGTTCAGCCATGGTGCCCAGGGCTCAGCCATGGTGCCCAGGGCTCAGCCGTGGTGCCCAGTGTTCAGCTGTAGTGCCCAGGGTTCAGCCATGGTGCCCAGGGCTCAGCCATGGTACCCAGGGGGCTCAGCTGTGGTGCCCAGGGAGCTCAGCCGTGCTACCCAGGGGGCTCAGCCATGGTACCCAGGGGGCTCAGCTGTGGTGCCCAGGGGGCTCAGCTGTGGTGCCAAGGGGTCACCCCAGTACGTACGTCCTGCCATCCACGCAGTGGCCAGCGGTCAGCACGGCTCTCCGGCTCAGCAGGACGCCGCCGCACAGGTGCACGAAGCGGACGCCGCCACGCAGCACCTGCAGGCTCACCACCCACGGCCACGCACCCTCCGGAGCCTCGTGGCCCCCCACGATCCAGGATGCCACGCTCCGGGCCACCGCCAGCTGCTGCTGACACTCTGCAAAATACAATGGGCTCCTTAGAGAGCCTGGAGGGCACAGCTCAGCTTTTGGGGCAGCGTTTGTCGGTGCTGTGGGTTTAAGGGTTGGTCTTCCTTTTCTGGTTTTGTTTGCTGGTTTTGTTTGCTTGGGTGTTTGGGACTTTTGGTGGGTCTTTTTTGTTGCTGGCTTTTTTGGTACTTTTAAATTTGCTTTGTGTTTGGATTTTTAAATCTCCAGCATCACCACAGCACAGGAAGGACATGGACCTGTTGGAGACGAAGTCACTGAGTTGTTTAGAGGGATGGAGCAGATCTGCTGTGAGGAAAGGTTGGGAGAATTGGGATTGTTCAGCCTGGAGGAAAAAAGCTTTGGGCTGACTTGACTGTGGCCTTCCAGTGCCTGAAGGAGCTGCAGGATAGATGGAGAGAGACCATATAAATGGGCCTGGAGTGCCAGGACAAGGGACAACTGCCAGACGGAAGGTTAGAGGGATATTGGGAAGAAATTCCTCCCTTCCAGGGTGGTGAGGCCCTGGCACAGGGTACCCAGAGAAGCTGTGGGTGCTCCTGGATCCCTGGCAGTGTTTGAGGCCAGGCTGGACAGGCCTGGGAGCACTGGGACAGTGGAAGGTGATCCTGCCATGGCAGGGATGGCACTGGTTGGGCTGTAAGGTCGCCCACTTCCAGCCGAAACCATTCCAGGTTTCTCTGTTCTGCAGGACTTGGCTCCCTCACAGATCCCAGTGCCTGGGGATCCCAGGACTTTCTGAGCCCATGTGAAATACGGCATATTTATCTGATTAAGGTGTATTTCTGGTGTACAGATTTGCGGTTAAGTGCGCTCAGTTGCCGCTGCTTTACGGAATTCACCAGATCTCTGTATAAACCAGAGACTTTTCTGCCGCCCCTCGCCCCGCTCCACTCAGACTCTTCCCCGCTCGCTGCCCCCTTCCCCGACCCCTCCGCCCCGGCCCGGCCCCGCTGGGTCCCGCTGGGTCCCGGTACCGTCCGCAGGGTCGGTGGGGGCCGCTCCCGCGTGCAGGGGCCCCGCGAGCAGCAGCAGCAGCAGCGGCAGCGCGGGCCGCGCCCGCCGCATCGCCGGCGAGGGCCGAAGATGGCTGCGGGCCTGAGGGGAGCCCCGCGGGGAGCCCCGCGGGGAACGGCCGGCGTCGGCACCGGCACCGGCACCGGCACCGGGCCGTTGGGGCGGCGGGGACGGCGCGGGAGCGAGGACCGAGGAGCCGGTGAAGGGCGGGAGGGGCCGGCCTGCCCTCAGCGACCGCTGGCAGGGAGCGCTCAGCCGGGCACAGGGTCGGGGGGCTCAGCTTCACCTGGGCAAGGGGTCAGGGGGCTGACCCTCACCTCTGCAAAGAGTCAAGGTTTTCAGCCCTGAGCCAAGGATCAAGGGTCTCACCCTCACATGGGCCAGGGGTCAGGTTTGGGGGTTCAGGCTCCATCAGGTGGAGCAGCCATGAGGGAGCGGGGAGGGGGCAGCAGGTGCGATGGAGGCCCAGTGACATGACAGCTGGGGAACACCCGAAGGATCCCTGTTCCAGAGTCAACCAGGCACAGACAACAGTCCCTTTCCATTAATACATTTATTTTCTGCTTCCCGGGCTGGTTTCTGTTGTCCTGGGATCCTCCCTGGCTGCACTGGGCTCTATCAAGGCAAGAGTCAGTAGTGTCAGGGCTTCGGGAAGGAAACAGCCTCAAGGTATACCAGGGGAGGTTTAATTAGATAAGAGGACAGATTTCTTCACAGAAAGGGCTGTCAGGCCCTGGCACAGGCTGCCGAGGGCAGTGGTGAAGTCACCATCCCTGGAAGTGTTCAAAAACTATGTGGATGTGGCACTTGGGACAGGGTTTAGTGGTGAACACGGTGCTGGGACTGTCATCCAAAAGGGTGTTTCCAACTTTGTTGATTGTGTGATTCAGAGACACTCAAGAAATTGACCCTCTCTTCTCACTTGACGGTTTGGTTTCTGATTCAAGTCCTTCGCTGTGTTACTGATATGGGAATGTGTTACTGATATGGGAATGCGTGGAGGAGCCTGTGCTGTGCAGGGTGTGTGGGTCACGATGAGGAGTTTTGGGGGACAGGGGGGCAGGCAGCAGTTACTTCACCCCATACCCTATGATGTGCGGCTCGATGGGCATCCAGGGTATCGCCACACTGATGTGTTGTATCTTCAGCTCGGAGAACTTTGCCTCTTCCAGATTCTTCCACAGCTCTCTCGTGAGGCAGCATCCAGCAAAGACGAGTTTCCAAGTTGGGTAACAGACTTGCTGCCAAAAATACGTCCAGCTGGAATGCTCAGCGGCCACGTGCTCCAAGAAATAGAAAGCTCCTCCCTGGGAACACAGAGTCCTCTTACAGCGGGTGTGGGGGTCACGCCAAATGGCTACCACTTCCCCTCCCTTCCCTTTTCCCTTTCCTTTTTCTTTTCCCTCTGTTAGCTGGAATTAATGAAAGAAGGAAACATCCAGAGATTCAAAATCCCCATTCAAAAAGCACAAAGGACTGACTTATTTGATCCCTCTTTTATTCCAGCAATAATTTGTTGTGGTTTGGTATCAGTTAACATGACTGTTTTTTTGGAATTAAATGATCTTTAAGGTTCCTCTCAACCCAGACCATTCCACAGTTCTATGAAAATGCCACTGTAAAGGCTGAAAGTCTGTTTTAAGCGCAAACCAACTCTTTTTAACTTGTTTGGTTTTTTTTTTTTTAATTTTTGGTCTGAGTTTTAAGCTCAAACCAACTCTTTTTCACTTGTTTATTGTTTGTCTGTTTTGTTTTAGGGTTTTTAAAATTTTTTTGAGGTTTTTTTTTTGTTTGTTTGTTTGTTTTGTTTTTTCCCCTTTCCTTGCTCATGGTACCTCTAGAGCAGACGTTAAGGGTAATACCAGCTCCTTTGCAGGTACTCACCGGCCGCAGCACCCGGAGCACTTCCTTCAGGGTGCTGCTGACGCTGTTGACGGAGCACAGCACCAGGGTGCAAACCACAGCGTCCACCGAGCCGCTGGGCACCTGCCGCAGGTCCTCTCCCGCAGCCACCAGGAACTGCTCGTAGCGGAGGTGCTGGTGCTTCTTCATGTTTCTGGAGAGGCCCTCCTGGAAGTTGGGGTTGATGTCGGTGCAAGTGACTCTGCAGCCCGGGGGGTAGAACTGGAAGTTGGAGCCGCTGCCGGTGCCGATCTCCAGCAGCCGCAGCTCCCCTGAGGGGCCCCTGAAGTCAGGCAGATTGCGGAATAGCTCCTGCTTGTGCTTCTTTGATTTCTTTTCGTGAAGCCCAGAAATCTTTTCTAAGAAGAAGGGAAAAAAGACCTTCCTGCAGAAAGGTTCCCAGATGCCCAGGAAGGACAGCAGGTAGACAGGCCAGGCTAGCAGTGCCAGGCCAGCACGGAGCAGGAGCGCACTCGCAGCGGCCTCTGGCATTTTCAGCGTGGGCAGAGGATCTGTGCAGAGCAGAACTGCTTCTCCTGTGTGGCAGAGCTTGGGGAGCTCAGTCAGAGCTGCATTTGTGTCCTCTCAGAGTGCATTCAGCTGCTTGGGTTGTTCTGGTGGACGCTTTTCTCCAGCTGATTTCTCAGTCCGGTCACAGGCGAGGACTGAACAGTGCAGGTGCAGCCAAGCAGTGACCAGAGTCCAGGGGAGGAGCTGCCAGCCTGTTCCCAAGCTGGGACAAGCCGGGCAGCACAACTTGGTGTGTAACCCCAGGCAAAGTTCTGCAAGCGCCCTCCTTCAGTTCCGGGTACAGTCATTCTCTTAAAGCAGCCTGCGCTGCCCTTGGAAGCTCAGCCGAGCTCTGGATCTCCGCAGAAATTTCATCAGGGGTTTGATTAATGTTTCAGTTCAGAGTTGTTAGGGAGTTGATTTTCCAGCTGCTGGAAGCTGCTGGGTTTGCTCAGCAGCTCTGTGCTCTCTCTCTGAACAGCAGTTTTAAGTCTTTGCTGTTCAAGGACACCTTAAATCTTTTGGTGGGTGAGAATGAGCTCTCAGTGATCTTCCAGACTGATGGGAGTCATGGACAGAGATAAAACAATTTATTAATTAATTAGTGCTGTGTGCAGCATGTGGAGTTTGGATTTTTATTTGGGTCGAATCAACACTGACCACTCCATGAGCACATTCTGGAAGACTTTGTCAACTTTGCAGTTGACAGTTTTCCAAAGGATTTGGTGGCAGCATGGATCAGCCATTAACAGGTGACAGCTCTGCTCCTGGTGGCAGGAGAATCCACTGGGATCCAAGGTTATTTAGGGACCGCTCATCCCAAGGTTATTAGTATCCTGGAACAGTTCTCCTGGGGGTGCGCTGGAGTTTTGCTTTCCTGGGAAAGCCACCAGTGTGTCTCCACTTCCCTCTGGTGGCAATAAAGCAAATTAAAGCCAGGAGTAATTAGGTGCTTCATTAATGATCTCTGTATTGTTGTATTTTCATGCCTCCACCTTGTGGCAGCTACAAACAGATTGAACAGTGGGAATCACAGAATCGCTTATGGAAAAGACCTCCAAGATGGAGTCCAACTTTTAATTACTCTGTGTTGCACCAAATACAGGCAGAAATGGACACAGGGATAATGATGATGATGATGATGATGATGATGATGATGGACACAGGGATGACCTCTGTGGACACGGGGATGATGATGACAACGATCAGGGATGATGATGATGATGGTGATGGTGATAGTGATGGACACAGGGGTGCTGGTGATGGGCACAGGGATACTGATGATGATGATGGATACACGGATATTGATGATGATGACGGTGATGGACACAGGGATGTTGATGATGACGATGGATACATGGATATTGATGATGATGATGGTGATGAACACAGGGATGCTGGTGATGGACACAGGGAGGCTGATGATGATGATGGACACACAGATATTGATGATGATGATGGTGATGGACACAGGGAGGCTGATGATGATGATGGACACACAGATATTGATGATGATGATGGTGATGGACACAGGGATGCTGGTGATCGACAGAGGGATGCTGGTGATGGACCCAGGGACGCTGATGATGACGATGGACATACGGATATTGATGATGATGATGATGTTGATGGGCACAGGGATGCTGGTGATGGACACACGGATGCTGGTGATGGGCACAGGGATGCTGATGATGACGATGGACACACGGATACTGGTGATGCTGACGGCGGGCCAGGCCCGGGGGTTCCCCGCTCCCCCCGCGCCGCTCTCGGTGCCTCCGGAGCGCCCCCCTGCGGCGCGCGCGGGGCGGGCGGGGGCCGGGCCGGCCGGGCGGGGGGAGCGCCGGGAGCGCACCAAGATGGCGACACCCGCAGTCCCTCCCGCAGCTCCCCCCGCGCCGCAGTCCGGCAGCGCCGCGCCGGGGCCGCGCTGAGCCCGCCCGACACGGTGAGTCGCAGCCCCCGAGACCCCCGCGGGCTCCAGCCGCAGCTCCCCTCGCTTGCTGTCCTGCTAGCTCCATCCCCCCCGTAGCCCTTGGCACAGCTCCCCCGGGGGCTCTGCCGCAGAGCGCGGCCCGGAGAGCCCCGGGGACACCGGAGGCGGGTTGTGGGGCGGTGCGGGGGGGAGGGCCTGGGGAGCCCCCAGCCCCAAATCCGCCGCGTTAGGGGGATCCCGGAGCCTTGCCCCTTCTCGGCCATCCCCTCGGTGGATGCCCGGGCACCCCGCACACAGAGAAGGGGGTCGGGGGGTCGGTTCTGTGACCACTCAGCGCTGCCCGCGGGGCTTCGGCAGCCGCTGCCCCGGCCGGGGAGGGTCCGTCCGCTGCAGCCCGAGGCCCCCGGCCCTGCGGGGAGTGGGGGGGGGGGGGGACGGTGCCGGGCCCCGGATCAGCGTCCCCCGGCCGGCGGGCTGGCTCTGGGAAGGGCAACCGCCCCCTGCGCCCACCCTGGACCTGGAGCCCCATCTGGGCCCCGTCCTTCCATCCTTCCGTCTGTTCCTGCATCCCTCTCTACATCTGTGCCTCCATCCCTCCTCCACCTGCCCTCCACCCCACAGCCTGGGGGGCCCACGGGACCCTCCTCCCACGCCCCAAATTCGGGGTCGTGCTCTTTGCATTATAGGAAGGGAGAGCCCGAGTTCTCCTCGATATCCCTTTCCCCTCGGCCCTGGCTGCAGCGCTGCTCTGTCCCTTCACCATCCCCTGCTCCCACCGCTCGGCATGCAGAGCCTCCCCTGCCCGGGGAGGGGGGATTTTGGAGGACAGGAGGGTTTTTTTTTTGCGGGGGTAAGAGGGCAGGGGGATGCTGGGGGCAGTCTTGGTGTTCCAGCTGACCCAGATGTTGGGTCAGCATCGTGGTTGTGCCTCTTTCTTCCCTCTTTCCTTCCGCCACAGATTTTGGGGGGGATGGTGAGGGCAGATTTGGTTTATATTATTTTTTCCCTTCCTGCTGGGAGGGAATTGCACATTCACGAGGTTTTTCTATTAAAAAATCTGGGTGTCTTCCTCCCCTCCCCCTGCGTTCTGGTGCAAACTGATGCCCAGCTGATGTGGGGGTGGGGACACCGGGAGCTGCTCCACGGCAGCGGCTGCGGATGATCCGGGGTGAAGTCGGAAAGTCTGGCAAGGGGAGTGTGTGCAAGGGGCAGCAGCTGGATCCGGACCCTCGGTCCCTGAGCTGAATTTTGGAGGGTGATCCCGGGTGTGGGAGGATCATCCTTGTCCCCTCCGTGCCGTGTCGCAGCGGTCGGCGGGAGCCCCCCGAGGGGCCGCGCAGGTGGGGCGGGTTCCGCGGCTCCGGTTGTGCTTGTGCCGTGTGTGGCCGGGTAAGCCGGCCCTGGCACACTGCAGCATTCCACCCGCACCGGGAGCCGTGACCGGGACGTCCTCTTTTCACGCCGGGAAGCTTTGATTGTGAGGAACGGGGTGGGAGGGGGTGGGTGGGGGGGCGTGTGGTCCCTGTCCCCTTCCTGCCGCTGCCTTCAGAGGCGGAAAGGGAGGAACGCGTGACCGTGGTGGTTTTCCAGGGCAGTCCTGCTTTGGAGGGATGGGGCCTGGAAATGGTCCTGTTCTCCTCTGTCGGTGATGGAGGTTCTGGGATGCTCTGGGGTCGGTTCCTCGAGGGGTGCCCTGGGGCAGAAGGTATGGGTGAGGCTGGAGGGCCCATGGGACACTCCCTGTGCCCATTACTGTCCCCTGGGCCTGTCACTGCCCTCCCGATCTCTTTAGGGGCAGCCACATAAAGTTAGTGAAGCTGTTCAGGATCTCTGCATAGCCCTGGTCTTGGGGAGTTGGTGCCTTTAGGAGTAACAAGCCCCTGCACTCTGTTGGGACCGTCCCTGCTGGGTCTGTCCTAAGGCCTCACGGAGCTCCAGTGCTGGGGTTTTCCACCCTTTGTGGGTTTAGAAAGTCCCTGTTCTTCACTTTGGTGTTTTATATAAAACTAACAACATGACCAAAGGTTTCTTTGATCATTTTAACGTGTTTGGGTGCTTCTGCAGTGTTGTTCACTCAGGGTGGAGAACCTGGAGCCATCACAGATAATTTAATCAGTTATATAAGCTTGTATGTATGGCTTAGATGTAGATCATGGTATAGATACTGTACTGCTCAGTGGAACAATTATAATCCTGTGGCTGTTTGGTGGGAGGAGGTTTCTAATAGGCAGGAGGGTGAGCGATCACGTGCCTCAGGAAATGGAGCATGGCTGTGCCTTCATTCTGTTAAATAAAGCAGAAACAAAGTCAGCATTGAATGGAAATGAAGTCGCTTCAAACCATAAATCACAGTATCATCTTCCTCTGTTTGGTGCTGTGTCTGTGCTTGGTCGTGGGGCTGCCCAAGTGTGTTTTGCATTAAAATGACCTGGTCTGGGTTTCCATCTCGATGGAGAGTTGCTGTTTTTCAATGGCTGAGTGGTGGCCCTGAGGCTATATGGCCCCATGGGCTCCTGCTGTCACATGGTGGCCCTTCAGCATCGATCGCCTTCCCCAAGCTGCTGCAACTCCATTGACATATACACTGGATCAATAATTTATTGTTGAGTTCAGAGCAATGGGCTGGGTTAGAGCAGGAGCAGTGAAACAACAAAACAAGTTGGGAATGAGCACAGGGAGAGTAATTTCAGGAGCCACAGAGAGGAAAGGTGTGTGATGGCTCGTGTTGGTGATGGTGGGGTGGAAAGCTGGTCCTTGTGGGACATTGGCTGGAATCTGGTGGGGTCCAGGAATGCTTGGACTGCTCCTCTTGTGCCTCATTATCTTGTTTCTGTGCAGAGGTGGAGAATACAAGTAGGGAAGAAGTGGCTTCCTGCTGCAGGAGTGTATTACAAAACCTCCCTGACATGAGCTCAGGTTCCAGCCTGGCTTTTAACACTTCACATGTTCTTCTGGCTTAGGCAAAACTCTCTCCTTTTTGGGAGGGGTTTCTTCCCAGAAAGAGTGGTCAGGCATTGGAAGGGGCTGTCCAGGGATTGGTGGAGTCCCCATCCCTGGAGGTGTCCAAAGAATGACTGGACATGGCACTGAGTGCTCTGGGCTGGGTGACAAGGTGGGGATTGGTCACAGGATGGACTTGATGAACTTGGAGGGCTTTTCCAACCTCACTGATTCTGGGATTCTGTCTTGAAATGCTGTTCCAAATTTAGAGCAACTTCTGCCTTCCCTTCCCTCAGCCTTGTCCTGTAACTGTTACTCCTGCCTAAAATGGAGCACTCCAGAAAATGGGAGATTTTGAGGAGAACGAACAGCCAAAGCTGGGACTTTGCTCCTTCCTTAACAGACCTATTTCAAAATTCAGAGATCTTGCTACCCTCTGAAAGTCCCCTTCTATGCTTCTTGTATTTCTGCCCCAGCCAGAAAGTGTGAGGAGTTTATAATGAACTCTGCTGAGAGGTGATTTGGGGAGGAATGTTTGTTGAGTACTGCATAACACTGCCGAATTGTCCAGGTAATGGTGTTAAAGTTACAGGAATAGCTGCATAGGTGGTCTTAAAGTTGAGGAAATGAACCCTTTATTGCTGGAGAAGGGAGCAGTGAGCTGTGGGGAGTGTGAAAGGGAGGCTCAGGGGGGATTTTCTCCAGGCTGAGCCTCCTCAGCTGCTCCTCAGTGTGAGATCTCTGTCACCCAGGTGGGAAAATGCTCTGGAAACACGAGGTTGGATGGCAAACGGGACCATTCCAGTGGTGTTCCCAGTGGGAGAGGAACTTTTTCTGTTCTGTTGAGTAAAGTCAGTGGCAGGATGGTGATGTCAAGGCAACCAGGAATAACTGACTTTGGTGGAGGGAGATGTTTGTCTGACCAGATATTCAGGGGGTTACTAGGAAGGAAGAAAAGTGTCACTCCACAGGGAAACCTGTGTTGTGTTCCAGCACACATCAGAAATTTTTAACAGAGCACTGGAAGGGGGTTGTTTATTCTCCCCCCTTTCATATTTGTCCCCTTTGTACTCAAACCATCTCAGTGCTCCACAACAAGAAATTAATTCCCCCAAAATTATAGTGTAAAATAACCATTTCCTGACTCCTGTTTTATGGGTCATGGATGGGCTGAATGAACTGAACAAGGAATTAAATTTGGGTTAGTGGTTGAACTCTTGCACAAAAGCTATTTTGAACAGTTCTTTGTTCAGAATTTTGAATTTAAAAGGGGCAAGTTGAAACATTTCAGGTTGTTTCGTTTGTGAACCTCCAAGTTCTGTGTGAGCTTGGAGATAAACACAAGTTTGCCTTGAGTAAGGATGGAATAGGGAACTGGGGATTAATTAATTAAGTAGGATTAACTAGTTCTGATTCTTGTAACGTACTGAGGGATGTTACTGAAGTTACACAGCTGCTGGGAGGGAGTGAGGACCCTGCAGGAATCGGTCTTTAGTTGGTCTTCATTAACTTGTTGTTAATTAATAATGTTTTCTGTGTGGCCAAGTCTTCAAGGCCTGGTTGGACACGGCTTGGAGCAACCTGGGGTGGTAGAAGGTGCCCCTGCCCATGGCAGGAGGTGGAAGAGAATGAGCTTTAAGGTTCCTTTAAACCCAAACCATTCAACCTTGGGATGATTCTAATATTTTTCTGTTGCTCTTGGTTGCTTCTTCTCTTTCCTCTGTACACTTCTGTTCATTTTTTTTTTTTTTTACTCTTAGAGGTCTGTGTCCAAGTTCAGGCCTTTCATGGCCATTTCAAGACCATGAGCACTTCCCTGCCCTGTCCCAAATCTGCCCTTGACCTCTCTTGTTGATCCAAGCACTGGGAACTTCCATAAGGTTTTACACAGGGTGGGGAGACGCCCAGCACCAAGCAATAAATGCTGCTTGGAAGTGGAAATATTTCCTTTTTTCTTCCACTTGTAGCATCAAATGGGCCATGAGAGCTTTCCTAAAGTAAAGGTCCCTCCTTCACTGATGCTGGTCACAACACTGACCCTTTTCATTAAATTGGTTACTTTAATTGGTCAGTTCATTTAATTGATTAAATTAGCTTGTTCTAGACACAGGACTCACTGCAGGTGGGGATTGGAGACTGAAAGCCACAGGATTTCTCCATGTGTGGCTATTTTGGGTTTGCTTGAAGCTTTTTAGGCTCTCCTGGAGCAGGATTTTAGGGTGCTGCTCATCTACACCATGTTTTCCTTCCTGCCTCAATCCTCATGTTGAAATCAAGAGGCACATATATGTGTCCACGTGGGTTATATAAAAATTCACACAGAAGGTGTCTCTGTCTCAAAGACACACTGTGAATGGCTGACTTGTGGTAATTAATAAAGGAAGAAGTGTATTAAAGGAAGGAAATTGCCTCAAAAGTGTTTTTTAATTTATTTTGATGATCAGCTTGAATAATTTATTGGAATATTTCATAATGTACCATTAAATGGACTGCTGGGAACATTTAGAAAAAATAATTAAGTCTTAGCAACTGGGCACCTCGGTGCAGCAGTTTCTGGTGGAAGATCTTTGGCATTTGAGCAATGTGTGTGTTGTGTGCCCCCAAATCCAAACTCCCAGGATGAATTCCTGGCTCCCTGGCAGTGGCTGGGAGCAGCAGTGCAATGTCATTCCCAGTGCAGGGATCCATGGATCCCTAACCCAGTCTCTTCTTCTGCAACTCACCTGGATGCTGAGTGTCTGTCACTGCTGATTTTGGCAGCATGGTGTTGTTCCCAGTGCAGTTTTCCATGGATAAAATTGGAAAAAAACTGTGCCACAATTTTCAGAACGTTTCTCTTGTTACAGGTTGAAAAACCTGATATGGGAAGGGCTGAAAGAAATCCTGGGATATATCCATCAATCCCAGCATGACCATTCCTGGTTGGAAAATCACATTTACAAAGTTTTTAGCTTCCAGAAGCTTTACAAGGCAGAGCAGCTGTGGAAGTTTCTCCTTGATGAAGATGAGGTGGAGCCACACATCTTACTTTGCCCATTACCTTAATGGGGGATAATTTATAGGGAAAACAAATGAAGTCAGGACAGGCAAACCATCCCAAGGAGAGAGACCCTCAGGTCACTGTTATGTGTTGATAGTACACAAGAAGCAGCCCTGTAAGTAATTCCACAATGCCAAAACATGGAGAAACTGCTGCCACGTGCAGCTGTGAACCAGATTTGGTTTGTTGGGTTTGGCTGTTTTTTTTTCCTTTAAATTGCCAGTCAGCTGAGTTGGTGCCTCCAGTTGTGGGTTGTGTAATTTTGCACAAATTCCTTCATGCCTTCATTTTTCCCTTTTTTATGCTGTGTCCCTGAGCTACTTTGGTTTCTAAATTCAGGCCTTACATATTTATCTGTGCCATTCAATTAGACCACATCCCCAATGCTGCTCTATAGTTTCACAGTATGTGGGAAATTTGGTAATTAAATGCATGCAAATGCTGCAAGAATAGAATAAATTAATTTTCCTTAATATCAGCAGGCCATTTGGTGATGTCTCAAAGATAATGTGACCAAGATCCTGGTTCTTCTCTCCCCTTCGTGCCATCTTTTTTGAGTCGTTACTATTATTGCTCTAGAAATTCCCAGTTTTATAGGAAGAGAATCTTGGCCCCACTGCACTCTGGAATTACATAAGGAGGGAGATCTGTACTCCAGGATTTTTTGGATCTCCAAATAAAACCTGAGCTGGAAACAACATTTGAACCATACCTGTGTGGTGCAACTTCAGATTTATGTGTGGATTGGGGGGTGTTAAAGGTTGTGTCACAGCAGTTGCAAGGGATAACCTGAGATCCCTCAGAATGATTTGCACTGGGTGTTCCAGCTTTGGAAATGCTGTGTTGAGGGCTGGGATCTCCAGATTTCTTACCAAGGAACTCAGTTATTTATTGGGTTTTATTTATTCCTGAAGCCCACTGCAGTCCAGAGAGTTGTGGTTCTCTGTTTCAGCTTCCCTGAGCTCCTCCCACGTGAATTCAGTGCCATCCTCATGGCCTGGGCAGGCTGGGGGTGCTTGACCTCATGCTGAAATAGCTGAATTTCAACAATTCAACCCCATGTCATAGTTTCCAAGGAAACTGAAAGTCATTCTTTTCTCCAGATCTTTAATATTTATTTGGGTGCTATGTTTGTGTTGCCTTAAAAGATCTGACCTTACTGCTTATCTTTTTCCTTGCTCGAGGGACCTTATCCCAGGCAGCTCTGGGATTCGTTCTGTGCCCTATCCTCATGATTTTTGTGCCATATCCTTACGATTTTTGTGCCATATCCTCACAGTTTTTGTGCCTTTCCTCTTGGATTTGGTGTTTGGGTCCCTCCCCGAGCACTGTCGGGGCTGGGTTCTCTTCCAGCCTGCAGCACTGCAGTGCTGTTGCATCAGTGCAGGGTTTCTGTCATCCCTCTCTCCCTTGGCCTCTTCTGGAGTGAGAACAGCCTGCCGAGGTAGCAGCAGCTCAGAAATGCAAGGTATTCCTGGTATTCCTGCTGCTGGTTCTGGAGCTGGCACGAGGAGCAGAGCTGCAGAGCTCGTGGTGGGCGGCTGCATTCGGGGGAACCAACTTCCTCCCAGCTCTGCTGCTCATGGCAGTGGGTGAGGAGAACAAGGGGCTCCATGGAGGGATGGGGCAAATCCTGCCAGGGCAGGCTGGAGGATCTGGGAGCTTGGCCTCACCTGTGCCCTGCAGCCCTCTCTTTGCTTTTGTTTGTGGTGTATCTGATTCCAAGAAGACCCTGTGTCTAATCAGAGAAATTGAACTTTCAGAAATTACTGTTGTGCTTGATGGAAGTATTTTTCAATTATTTCATTTTTATGGCCTCAGATTAATAGAAACCCTCATAATTTATAGAATTATGAAATAGCTTGGGTTGGGAGGGACCTTAAGCTCATCCAGTCCCACCCCTCGCATGGACAGGGGCACCTTCCCCTGTCCCAGGCTGCCCCATGCCCTGTCCAGCCTGGCCTTGGACACTTCCAGGGATCCAGGGGCAGCCACAGCTTCTCTGGATAACCTGTGCCTCACCACCCTCACAGGGAGGGGTTTCTCATATAATTCTATATCTGTAAAATGAAAGGGTGAGAATTGACTTCCTGTTGCAGAGCCGGTCCAATTTGAGCCGGCTTGGAATTTTGTCTAAAAATCAGTTTTGCTGAGAGCAGTGACTGATCAAACTGTTTTTGCAGGAAAATAGTGGCTTTGAAGATGAAGTTGCTTTTCAGAATGTTTTTTCTAGAATATTTTGTGTTCAGGAAGGCCCAAGTTGGGGTCGCCACCAGTGGGGTTGGGGGAGATCCTACAAGCTGCTTCTTGCTTGTAGAATTCATTGAAGTGGCACCAGTGACAGGTGTGCACATGCCTGGAGCTCGTTTTGGGGATGAAACCAGCAGGTCTGTGCCTCACTCTGATGCCTTCAGTTTTACCTTTCATATTTTCCAGACTCTGTACTGCATTGGTATATAACTCTGAACTTCATATAAAGTGTTTGCAAGTTCTCCTCACAGTTCAGTCAGACAAAGCAATCCTTTTCCAGCCCCAGAACCAAGGACAGTGCTGCAGCTTCAGCACCAAAAAGTGTAAAACAACAGCAAATTGAGGAGAGCAAAACTGGGAGGATGGGACTTCATAACCGGGAGTTGTAATTGGACAATTAATCCCAATATGGAAATGGAGCAAAACTTATAAAAGTGTGAAAACTCATGACTCAGAGTCCATCTTGGGTGTAGCCCTGGCCAGGCTCTTGTACTGCCCAAGGTGCATCCTTTGAAGACCTTTTAATAAATCCGTATTTTATTCTTTAACTCTGTGTAGCTGTGTTCTATGAGCCTCTCAAGGCATCACCTACAGCCTCAGGGCCTGAAAAGTATAAATAAAAATTTATAATTGTATGAAAAACTCATGACCATTGTCCATCTTGGGTGGACAATGAGCCAAGAGGCAATGAGCCATCTTGGGTGGACAGCAAGAGTCATGGCAGGGCTCTTGTACTGCCCAAGGTGTATCCATTGAGGATATCCTTTTAATAAATCCCTACTTAATTCTTTAACTCTGTCTAGCTCTGTTCCAGGGTGCCTCTCAAGGCATCACCTCCGTGGGGATGTGAAGAGCAGGGCTCCCCGTGGCTCTGCCCGTGCTGTTCTCACCTCGTGCCTGTGTTTTCTCCCCGCAGAGCTGACCTGCCCAGGGTGCAACATCTCTAAAGAAGCTGCTGCAGGATGAAAAGATGGCAGCGCGGCTGCTCGCACCACCAGGCCCCGAGAGTTTTAAACCCTTCACTCCGGAGTCCCTGGCCAACATCGAGAAACACATCGCGGAGCTGAAGAAGAAGCAGCGCTCCAAGCAGGACAGCAGCCACCGGGACGACGATGAAGACAGCAAACCAAAACCAAACAGTGACCTTGAGGCGGGCAAGAATTTGCCTTTCATCTACGGGGACATCCCTAAAGGGCTGGTTGCTGTGCCACTGGAGGACTTTGACCCTTATTATATGACCCAGAAAGTGAGTCTGCAAGGAAGGAGTTGCTAAAGCGCCTTTTTTTCTTGGGAACTTACAGGTTTGGGTATGGTTTAAACAGAAGATAAAGAAAGGGAGTCTTGGATGGGGATGGTTTGGTTGTTTTGTTTTCTTACATATTTTTATGTGAGGTTTAATAGTGGTGATATGATCAGTCTTTAAGGATAGAGTTAGGAGAACAAGCTCTGGAAATTAAAAATAGTTCAAGTTGTGCTAATGTGTCAATTTTAACCATCAGGGTTAAAGAAGAATTTAATTGAGGGGTAACAGTAAGGGTTTCAGTGTGTATTTCAGCACTTACATGGAATTCAGTCTGAAGTTGATGGTTATGAAGCACTGGGACACAGAATCATGGCAAAAAAGGAGACTAATTAACTCACTTCTTGATTTTTATTTGTCTAAGGTGATGTGGCAGGAAGCATTTATGGGTGCTGAGGTGTTTGAAGAAATGGTGTTGTGAGGGAATGGCTGGCAAACTCTGCTGGGGATGAAGGAGAGGGATCCACTGGTGATGGAATGAGGAACATGGTCACTGATTTTATTAGAAGGCAAAACTGAGGTTCTTTAGTGTTTAATTTCATTGCTTTCTTTGATACAAGTCTAATTGAGCCGTCTGAGACAGTCACCTTCTCAACTGAGGCTCAGCTGTGCCTCTGGGGGAGCTGCAGATTGAGCTGTGTGGGTGACAGGAGCTGTGATGTGGCTGTTCAGAACTCAGAACTGGCTGCATGTGGAATCTGTGTCATGGGTGACCAATGAGTTTGGTCAGAGTTTTTGTTGGGACAGACGTTTGTGCTATGCTCAGAAGTGACTCTGAGGCTGGCAGGGCATCATTCACATGAAATCAGCTGAATTTGGGGAGTGATGAGTGTAACTGACCCCTCTTTACTGTTTAATGGTTGTTTGTGTCAATTAATTCTTGTGTCCAGAGTGCTGAGGGCAGATTCTGACTCAGTACAGGGCTGTGAAATTGGGGGATCTGTGTCTTGCATCATGGTGCCCAGCTGATGTGTTCCTCCAGGAGATGCACTACCAGGAGCTGCTGTGGGAAGAAGGCAGCTGAGTTATCCTCAGGAATACTCGTTATTTATTAAACAAATATTTTCTCCTTATTAACCCAACCTGATTCTGCTGAGAGCAGGTCATAGAATTACAGGATTTGGGTTGGGAGGGACCTTAAAACTCATCCATTTCCACCCCTGCCAGGGACAGGGACACTTTCCACTATCCCAGGGTGCTCCAAGCCCTGTCCAGCCTGGCTTTGGACACTTCCAGGGATCCAGCAGCACCCACAGCTTCTCTGGGCACCCTGTGCCTACCCTCCCCACCCTCCTGAGAGAACTCCCAAGGTCTCTCGACCCCTTTCACCCACCACAGAGGTGTTAGGAAATGTCTGTCATCCCACTGCCAGAGTTTTGAAACCTCTCTGTGTCTGTGAGTTGAAGGGGTGATGTCAGTAGAAGAATTGGGCCGATTGATGTTTTTTCTGGCTGAAGGAGGGGGCAGTGCTGAAGGGGCAGTGAGCAGAGCTCCCTGGTTCTCAACATTCCACCCCAAACAGGAGGCACAGGGAACCCCGTTTTCCCTCCTGCTGCATCCGTCTCCACATTTGCCTCCCAACACAAGGCTATTAATAAACCTTTCATTTTGAGAGGAAGAAATGAGCTGCATTCCCTCTCTGAAGGCATCTGTCACATCTCTGGGAGCGCCGTGTGGAATCCTTGGCGGGCTGAGATGCAGGGAAGGTTCTGGAGATGGGAGCAAACCCCCCCCAGCCCTGCTGACCTCAAGCAGGGTCTGGCTCTCCCCACAAACCCTGAATCCTCTGCTCCCTGCCTGTCATGTCCATCTTAGCGTGGCCTTGCCTTAGTGCTCCTTGCTGCTTCCAATAGTCAGTGACTTTCCACAAAGAATTTTTTTTAAGGCCATTAAAAAAGGCCCTTCTCTGAATCATCAGGAATTACGAATCTTCTTGAATCATGGGAAGTTTTCCAAGATTTCCCCCCCCCCCCCCCCTCCCTCTCCAGAAGGCTTTGCATCACAGGTCTTTGCTTTTGCAGTGTGCACAGGGACGAATCAGCTGGTTCCTTTTCCCTGCAGGAGGACACGGTGATCTTGGTTTGTCTAAGGAAACTGAAACTGCATTTTAACAGAGCAGCTGAACCTCCCAGCACCTGTAAACTGATATTTAAAGGAGAAACGGTGTGACCTGGAAACAGAACCATGGCACAGGGAGTCACAAGTCCTGGGTTTGTAGCCCAGCAATGGTTTTGTCCAAGGTGCTGCTCTTTCCTCTGCTCAGTTTCATTTTGCAGTATGGGAGTCACAGAATCCCAGAATCCTTGAAGTTGGAAAAGACCTCCAGGATCAAGCTCAGCTTGTTCGCAGCTCTGAACACATTCTAGCCCCTGAGTGTCTTGAAGTGAGGAGTAAACCATGACTCTGAGGAGGATCTGGAATCCCTTTGGTTGCAGGTGGCAGGTTTGGGAGCTGCTTAGCTCATCTTTGTCTCTGTGTAAGGACGAGAAAGAATTTTTTCATGATTCTTTGTTTTACAACTTGTAATGGCCTTCCAGTTCCTGGCCTGAAGCACAGGGTAGGAGCAATAGTTACCCATTTTTATTATGGAAACCCAAACTATTTCAATTAATATATCCAAAAGGCATGTACATGAACTTCCTCGTTCACATGTGCAAACAAAATTCAGGAAAAACCCCGTGTGAGCAGCCCCAGCCTTGGGAGCAGAGCAGCCTCATGGCCTTAAATCCTTCACTCTTTATTAAGACATCAAGGCCATCTTCCTCTTTCACTCTTACAGTCAGGATTTCCATTTTGGATGTTTTTCCATCTTGTACACCTCTCTTTCCTTCTGATCCATTCATGGCCCAGTCCATCCCTCCTCAACACCTCCTCACCCTGTTCTTTCCCTCTGGACATGGTGTTTGCCAGGCTGGGGCCGTTCTCCTCAAGCACCTTCCATTTCCAATTCCCTCGAATTCCGTCCCTGCTGCAGAATGAGGTGAAGGTGCTCCTGCTTCTGCAAAGGCTGCAGTGATGAGGCAACAGAAGGTCCCTGGATATTCTGTGAGTTGAGGCTGTGGATAAGTTCAGTGGGAAAAGGAAGAGTGTCCACACACACGTCTGAGGTTGGGCTGGGACGTCCGAGGTCACCTATGGCTGCCACAGAAGCACCTGAGGATCTCTCTAGAGCCTTCGTGCCAAGGGAGTGACTTGCAGCTTTGTCAAGTCACATGCCAGGTTTGGAAACGGGCCCTGTGGGTCCAGAATGTCACCTTGGCCCAGGAAAATCACAGGGATGTGAGGGACCAGCTGCAGGAGGCACGTCTGGCTCTGGAATGTGCCTTAGGAGCCTTGGCCTGTGGTGTCTGCAGGGAGTGCTGGTGACTCTGCAAGGTCACGACACAATTCCTGGGTTTGCATTTCAGTGAAGTCACCAAAACAGAAGAGTCAGAGCCATCCCAAAAATCAGATTTTTATTCTCATTTCCAGCGTCTCATTGCCTTTCCCAGGTCTTGAGTGCTTAATGGTGTTTTTTCTTCCACTCTGACTCTCCAGTTGGCTTCAAAGGAGCAGGAAAAGTGATTGTGGAAGGGAAAAACTGAAAAAAGGAGATTGGATCCCCTGGCAGTTATGTTCTGCAGTCCTCTCCAGGTGTTGGAGGGAAGGCAGAGTGTGATGGAGCTGTTGGCTGTTGGTGCTGTGGATCCAGGCATGCAGAGCTGGGATCAGGGAATGCCAAGTGTGGAATCTGCTCCCGTCTCCTAAACAACTGCAGCCCACTTGTAATGGGGGAAAGGGTGGAGAATTATTTCTGGCCAGGAGGCAGAATGGATTTCCTTGCACAGGCAGATTGAGAGGTCCTTAAAACTTAAAAATCAGGAGCTCCCTCCAGCAGCTCCACATCCTCCCAGGGCTGCGGCAGCTCTGCAGGTGGGGTCTCACCTGAGCGGGGCAGAGGGGCTCAGCCCAGGCTCGGGGGGTTCCTGGGGCACCTCAAACCCTTCTCCCCACGGCTGCTCTCAGGACTTATTGTGTCTGTAATTCTTCAGCCCACAAGGTACCCGAGTTTGCTTTAAATTCCTTTTCCAGCAGCCTCAGTGGCTCGCTCAGGGTGTCACCAGGAAGTCACCGCTCTCCCCTGCTCCACATTGTGTCACTGCTGCAGGAATGTGCTCCCATATGTTCTGAGGCTGTTCCTAAAGCTGTTTGCTTCTGAAATCTCCTGCCCACTCCCCCTCACTCCTCAGCCATTACAGAACTGCTCAGTGGCAAACCTGCAGGAAGCAGGAATGTTTTAAATCTTGATGGAGCTGGAATCATTTTTGCCATCCCCCAGTTGGTTCTGTTGCTCTCCCAAGCACAGTCATAATTTTGCGGATTGATTTTTATGAAACCTTCTTTTTATGCAACTTATTTCCAAGGTTTTGGTGGGTCTTGATGAACTTGATGGAAACTAAAGAGGATGGAGTTTTTTCACAGGTCTAACAACAAAGGGAGTCTTTGGGAAGTCCAACCAGACAAAACCATCTCTTAAACTGACTGCAAAATACCTTTTTCCAGGTATCACCTTCCTCTGAGTTTTGAGCTTTGCTTCAGCACATCTTAAAAGCTCTTAAGGATGTTTTTGGCCCAGGTCCAGAAAATGTTTTAAGAGCTTGCAGCCATTTTGAAATAGAGTTTTAATATGTCAGCAGCAGAATGGAAAACTAAGAGAGGGTTTAAATTGCCAAACACTTCTTGGCTTTTGGGCTTTCCTTTCTGTTGACAAGACCAAGTGGAGATTTAGTCAGGATTTTACAGGGTACACAGGGGAATGGTGGATCTCAGAACTGTCATAATCCATGAGCAGACTGGAGTTCTGACACCTCACTACTGTGAGGGCTGTGCTGAAAGGCGCAGGGATGATGGGCTTTACAGGCAGGAACAATTCAACAGGCTTTGTGGTCTAAAATGAGAAATCTGGGCAGAGCACAGGGAGAAAACAAGGAACTGTCTTAGGTTCAGTCACATAACAGGTGAGGGACTGAACAAGGAGAACATGGAGTTCATGTTTGATAGGCTGTGGGATGAAAACTTTGATTTCCCTGTGGAGAAAGTGGTCAGGCATTGGAAGGGGCTGCCCAGGAAGGTTTGGAGTCCCCATCCCTGGAGATTTCCAAGGAATGAATGAGTGGACACTCAGCACTCTGTGGGGTTTGGGAAGTTCCTGCCTTCTTCCAGCTCCCCTTATCCCACGTAATGTCTCGTACGGTCCTGCTGGAGGGTTCATTGCTCAAAAGGCGTGGGAGATTTAGGGGATCATTTTTAAAGAGATTTAAAGAGGAAGGGAATGTGAGTCCTGGAAAGTTTGTGGTATCAGGGAAGGGGAGAGCTGATTCCTAGAATTGGGTGTCCCCTGAGCACTCTGTAATGGCAGTTTTGCAAAACTTTGGGCCTTTTAAGGGGTTTGTCCATGCCAAGGTGATCTGGTCATTAATTCTTGATGCTGCAATTTAAGAGCTGTCCAGGGCTGTCTTTAAAGTGCTTTTGGTAGGGATGCATTAGTGGTTCTGCTAACAAACCTTCCTCTCTCTGTGCTGAACCACAATCTGATTTTGATTTCCTTTGCAAATAATTTACTGTTCAATGGTCTAATTTAACCAAATGAGCTCAAACACGTTGTTTCATTGACGAGGAAAATGACAAATTTCCTAAGAGTGAGTCTCCTGGGGAAGCCTGTGCTGGCAGAGAGCCCTGGTGGATTCCCTGGGGTTGGGCTCTGAGCTCAGGGCTGTGCCAGCTGGGGGTTAGAGGCAGGAGTGAGTCTAGCTGTGCTTTGGGGCCATCCTGGAGAGTTTAAAAACAGGATAAGTGGTGCCAGGAAAAGGGCTTTGGCTTCTCAGTGCACACAAATTGGATTTTTCCTCTGGCTGGGATGGTGGGAGCTCTGGATGTGAAGCACCCACAGACCCAGTTGGCCCCTGATGCTCCTGGTGCTGCTCTCTGCAGGGAGATGGACAGCAGAATTCTGCCCCATGCTCACATGGATCATTCCACAGGTTCTGAATGAAGAAGTGAACCTGAAATTCATTCCACAAGTTCTGAACCTGACATCTTCATCAGCTCTGTAGAGAAAAGCAGTGAGATTGCTGTGCTGGGGATGGTGGGTGACCTGTATCTACTGGGCTGGGGGACACTGCCACCACCTTTTGGTCCTGCTTGCCTGCCAGTCTCTCTTCCCAGGGATTTGTAACAGCAGGATTCGTTGTGGTTATTTGGGCAGTGTGATAATTCAGGGGTTTTGAATAAGTTTGAGACAAGACCTCTGAGTTGTTTTTAGTGATGCAGTTTATTTTCTTATTTTCTACATAAGTAAAAAGTGTGAGTTCAGCTCACATTGTTACAGCATAATTCAGAAAGTCACAAGACCTTTTAAAGAGTTATTAACCAATGAAACACTGCTAGCAAAGATATTTATGTTTTTGACCTAATCCTTAAATATTTCATCTTATAGACCCATACTACAGTGTAAACTTTCTTAGCCATCATAACACACAAACCTATAGTGCTATATTCTAAACTCCTTTACCTCTGTAACTACTTTTATTTTTTCTGAAACTTAAAGCTTTCCTTTACTTAGCTGAACATGTCTCTACTTTAAACTCTAAATCCACATTCTCACCTCTAACACTTAAGTTTAAAGGCCTTTTCCAAGGTCACAGATCAAATCCTGTGTTTAATTTTAAATTTTAGCTTAGAAGCCTCAAATTCTAAGAGTTCTGTACATTTCAGATTCCAGCAGGAAGGAGGCAGGGGCTGTGCCAGATCTGCTCCTCAGTGCTGCTCCTGGGGCTCTGGGGACCCGGGTTCTCATCCTTAGAAAGGAATAGCAGGGTGTAGGAGAGGAAAGAGGGGCTTGGGTGGGAGATTTGACTTCTGTCCTGTCTGGGGTCTCAAATTAAATGGAATTTTGGAGTAGAATTACCCCTGGTGTCCTGCTGGGTGATGCCTGTGATGTTCAGGTGTGTTGTACCCTAATGGGAGCTTCATAAAGGAGATTATTTAAAAAAAAAAAACACCAGAAAATGCTATTTTTTACCCTGGAATTTTGTCAACTTTGTACAATTCCTGCTATGATTTTCCTGCATTAACTCTCTCTTTCTCTTTCTTTTTTTTCTCTGCAGACCTTTGTAGTACTAAACAGAGGGAAAACACTCTTCCGATTTAGTGCCACACCTGCCTTGTACATTTTAAGTCCTTTTAATCTGTTTAGAAGAATAGCTATTAAAATTTTGATACATTCATATCCTTTTCATTACTGAATTACGTTTGTGTGTTTGTTGAAAATCTCTTAGCTGTTGTCTTTTGCTCAGTTCACAAATATAAATGCCAGTCCTGCACCTGGAGATGTGGCCTCAGAATATGCACAAAATCCAGGTTTTTACTGGACAAAAAAGCAGTTCTTTAGCCACATCCAATGAAGGGAAATTCTCTTTTATTTACCCTGTTCACACACGTGGATAAGTTTTGGAACAGAGGCAGCTTAAGGTTGTGCTTCATGTGAAGGAGAGTTAGGCTTTAAAAGCTACTGAAATGGTTAAATTGAATTAAAATATAATGAAATAAATACTAAAATATTACATAGAAATAAATAGAATTATTATCTGGAGAACAAGCCACAGCCACCTTGTCTGTAATTTCTTGCTCTTTTGGCATCTCTAAAGCATCCTCCTAAAGCAAAGCTCTTCCAAAATGTCACTCCCATTGCAGAGCTTTGGAAGCACCATCAGAAGGTGTTCTTAGGAGAAAAGTAATGTATTTTATTGACTGTTTCTTTATTTATTTTTAGAAAATGGCTCTAAAATGGAAACACATCCAAATGGTTTAGAGGCTTCTACAGTCTCCCTTCCTGTATCTCAGATGGAGGAAAAGCTTTTCCATCTTTTCAGAGTTGACTTGGGAATATTTTCTTTGGCTCTGAGTTATTTCTTGTGGCCTTTTCTCCCCCTCGATGTGGAGCTGAGGGATGAATTTCTGCCAGGCTGAACCTGAGGTGCTGCTGGAGGCTCTGAGGTCTGTTTGAGTCTCCTGAAATAGTTTTGGAAGACAAATGTCTGGATTTCACCACTCTGCTCCTAATTCAGGAGTTACTGAATAGATGGATTTGGGGGCAAGGTTTCATTTAGGTCTCTGAATTGAGTTGCTGAGACATACCAGAAAATATAACCTTGATTTATATAAAACTAACTTTAAAAGTATATTAAATTGAAATTAAACAGAAAATTGATCAAATAGTGACTACTTGTGTAGTCATATATGCTATATGCTATATATAGATAGTTATAACTGTGTATAGTTGTATATATAGTTATATATGCAGTTGTATATATAGTTATATATGCATATATATAACTATATATGTATATATCATTATATAGTATATATGTTATGTAGCATATAAATAGTATATGTAATACAGTATATAAAAATACAGTATATAAATACTGTATGTAATACAGTTTATATAGCATATAGTATATGTTATGTAATGTAGTATATTAAAATATATAGTATATAAATATTGTATAGATATTGTATGTAATACAACACATAAAAACATAAATAGTTTTATTTCCCATGACTGCTGGAAGCATCTCAGCCCTTATTAGCAGCCCACAGAGAATAGCCTGGAAATGGTTGGATGTTCCTTCAGTCACTGACCTCTGGAGACTTTAGGGGTTGTAGAGTCACCGTGTGTCCCTTTGCTCCTTGACTTTGTCCCACAGTATTTAGCATGATCATTATGTGCACTATTTTGACCAACTGTGTATTCATGACTTTTAGTAACCCGCCTGAATGGTCAAAGAATGTGGAGTAAGTAGGAATTGTTGCATTGAAGTACCAAATGTTGTGTTTGTAAGAACCTCCCAAAATGCTGAGTTTGTTCCCTTGAGGACCCTGTTCCTCCCCATGCTTTTCTTGTGCATGCTCCCCATGTTATTTTTTTCTTTGTTTGTGGCTTTTTTTTTTTTTTTTTTGGTGTGTGTTTGTTTGTTTTTGTTTTGCTTTGCATTGGATTTTAGAATTTTTTTTGGGGGGGGTATTTTTTAAGGTGTTTTTGGGGTTTATTTTTTTTTTTTTAATCTTTTGGAGCCTTTTATTTAAATCAAAGTCTTTGCAATTCACCTTTTTTCACTACTAAAATGACCTTTCTTTGTCCCAGGTACACATTCACCGGGATTTATACGTTTGAATCACTCGTGAAAATCATTGCCAGAGGTTTCTGTATAGATGGCTTCACCTTCCTGAGGGATCCCTGGAACTGGCTGGATTTCAGCGTCATCATGATGGCGTAAGTTGTGTTTTTCCAGGGATTTCTGTGCCTGGGAGGGGACTAGGCCTTGGCAAGAGGGTAGGTGTGTAAGGAAAAAGGAGATCAAGGAAAACTTCAATGATCCCCCTTGATTTTTCCAAGGAAAGTTTTAGCCTGATGGGATTTCAGCTTTAAACTGCAACAGCGCTGAGTTAGTGGAGTTGCTACTGCAAAAAAAAAAAAAAAAGGATTTTCTGAAAATTGCCTTGATTATTACAAGATTTTAGCTGATTCATGCACCAGAGGGGCAGATCAGCATAGGAACCAAATGTCTTTAAATTCCAGTCTCTACCACTCCTTTCCCCTTGGGCTGTGACTGGAAGCTGGACTGTGATTAACCCATTAATAACCTGTTAATAAGCCGTTATTAACCCATTTCCCATGAAGCTGCAGTGTCAGAAAGGAGACATTTGATTTTCCTTCCTCATTTTTTTTCTCTTGTGCTGGGTTGGGCTGATACTGAGGATAATGGGCATGTCTGAGTCACATCAGGAAACACACCCTAAATTTCTGTTTTTTTCCATGTTTTCCATTTTTTTTGCCCTGAGCTGCACTGGCTCAGACTTAGTCCTGCTGATGGACATCTGGTCTTTGTCACTGGTACTGGTGAGTATCAGTGACAAAGAGTTGCTGGTGGAAGAAATATTTTTGCCCTTTCACACTTATTTTTGGAGTATTGCACATGGCATGGTTGGGCTCCCATATTCACCAGAGTCTGATGGAGCAGAGATCACAGAGGAAGGCTCAGGAGCTGCATTTCCAAGGGTTCAGAGCACTTGAACTGAAGTAAAACACTTTTATCATATTTTTCTGCACCCAAGATTGTTGAGTTTCCTGAGTTTTTGCTCTTTTTCTACCTTTCATTTTGTTCATTTAAATTATATGCATCTTTCATTTGTTTATTTAAATTATATGCAAAGAGTTGAACGTGTTCCATGAAAAGCCAGAAACCAGCAGCTCCCAACACCTGAGTTTGAGTGCAGAGCAGGTCGGGATCTGCTGTGCCCAGTGTGAACTCCCAGTGTGGGTGCACACAGACCAAATCCCACCTGGGAATTATCAATCCCTTAGTTTCTTCAGAAATGCCACCAGTTTTAAGGCATTGGTCTGCAAGGAATGTCCCAAATCCCCCAGTGGTGTTTGTAACCCTTTCCTTTCCAGAGGCCAGGCTTTGCCTGTAGGCTCTGTACAATTCTTTTTGTGTCAAGGGCATTATTTAAACAACACTAAGAGTTTTTGGAAGCCCTTGAGGCTTTTCTGCAGCAGGAAGAATCTTGAATGTTGAGCATGTCTTTGCTTTTTCATAGCAAGTTTCTCCCCATGTGGCACAGAGGAAATATTCTCTAAGCTGGGGTAAAATATAACCCTGTTACTCTGCACTAAGCTTCTTCTCCCCTGTGTACCTTGGTTGGGTTTATCTGCTTGGAAAAAGAGAATCAAACCTTCCTGTGGCTCACAAACAGACATTGAAGCATAAAGAATCAGAAATGGAGGATGCTAATTAAAATGAAGGATGCTAATTAAATGGAAGGATGTTAATCAAAGCAGAAGATGATTATGTTTTCTTAAAAAACATGAACTGAAGCGAATATACTTGAAACCTCTAATCTGAGGTACAGTCATGGAATCATGGATTGGTTTGGGCTGGAAGGAACCTTAAAGCTCATCCAGTCCCACCCCCTGTCATGGGCAGGGACACTTCCCCACTAGCCCAGGTTGCTCAGGGTGGTGTCACCAAATCTCGTCAAATATTTGGCATTTTTATTATTGTCTTTTTCTGTAGAGATTCAGAGTTTCAAATTCTTTCTAGGACTCTGTGAAGTTTGGGGCACCACGATATGAAAAACATCTGAAGCTGTTGGAGAGGGTCCAGAGCAGGGACAAGGGCATGGGGAGGATCTGGAGGAGTGGCTGAGGGCTCTGGGTCTGTTCAGCTGGACAAGAGATTGAGGGGAGACTCCTTGGGGGCTGCAGCTTCATCCCAAAGGGATGATCCTTGGGGTCCCTTCCAGCTCAGGACATTCCATGATTCCAGGTGAGGATGGATATCCAGCCATGTACCTGGACAAACTGGTTGAGGAGCAGAGAGACTTAAACCATATTTTACCCCTGCACCTTTGTCTCACTGTCTCTTTTCAATGCCAGTTCTGAAGCGTTTTAAATCACAAGCTGTTTCCTACAAGCAGACAATTTACGCAAAGGAAGGTGACCCCAACGGTGCCATTAACTCTGGTTTAATTCTGCAGGTATATAACAGAGTTTGTAAACCTAGGCAATGTTTCAGCTCTGCGCACTTTCAGGGTTCTGAGAGCTTTGAAAACTATTTCTGTAATTCCAGGTAAGGCGGCCCCGGTTGGTGTTTAGCTGTCGGGTACAGGCCCCTGTGAGTGATGTATTGCTTTGTCTGTAGTTGTTGTTTTATTTTGGTGTGTGTATTGTCATGGTGTTTTTTGTGTGTGACCTCCCTCATTGCAGATATGTCACAGAGTTTGTGGACCTTGGGAATGTCTCAGCATTGAGAACTTTCAGAGTTCTCCGAGCTTTGAAAACTATCTCTGTAATTCCAGGTGAGAACCATTCAGCATTAAAGTCTGGGCTTGTGTGTGTTTCCTCTTTGTATTTCCCCTCCCCTCCTGCACTGCTCATTCCTCAGAAATGGCACTGGGATTTTTTGGATGGGATTTGCAGTCTGTGTAACAAAGCAGTTTGAAATCAAGGCTCCTGGGCCATCAAATTATGGGATGAACAGGCTGTTACTCCATACTTTTCTGTCCCTTTTTATGCAGATTTTGTACTGATCTCTGAGACTAAAGCCAGGCTTTAAAGTTTAATTCCAGATGAAAAGGACCAGGCTCCTCCTCAGGCTGAACAGTTTCTGGCTCAGGGACTCGCCATGTCAGTGGTTTTGGAGTTGCTTTAGGAATAAATTTATAAAGCAACAGAGCAAAACCCAACCAAGATTAAAACCTTTTTGCTGATTTCCTGTGCCACCCCAGAGCTGGACTTGTCAGGACCACCCTTCCCAAAGCTGCTTCTGGACTTGTAACTCAGCTGGGTGTCACGGGGTGAGCAGTGGCCCTTCTTTTGGCACACCAGGGAGATGTTATGGACTGAGAATCACAGAATTCCAGTCTGGTTTGGGTTGGGAGGGACCTTAAAGCTCATCTTGTTCCACCTCCTGTCATGGGCAGGAACACCTTCCTCTAGACCAGTTTAATCCCAGCTCTGTCCAACCTGGCCTGGAGCACTTCCTGATCCTGAATTTTTGTACAGAAAAGCTTCATGCACGTGGTTTCACAAAAGTGCCCCTAATTCTGAGGTCAAGCTCAAGGCTCAGGTCCTACAGGCACTCAGACATCTCCAGCTTTCTGGATTCCAGGTGCTCAACCTGTTACCCAGATTAACTCCTCGATGAGTTTTGGTCTCAGTTCCTTTGTAGTTTGTTCCCTCATGCATTCCCTGATCCTGCAGTGCTGGTTCTTTCTAAGGCTGCCAGGGACCAGCCTGTGGATTTGTAGGGCTCATCCCTTTTGTCCCATCCCAGACTGCCAACCCCATCAGCTGGACCTGCCTGTTGTGCATGATGGTGATGATGATGATGATGATGATGGTGGTGGTGATGATGATGCTCCTACATGGCACCTGCTTTCCTTGCACCCAGTGAGAACATGCTGGAGTAATGTTCCTACTGAGCCTTCCTTCATGTCTGGTGATTTTAAGAGCAAAAGACCTTTGGGAATTGCTGTGAGGAGTGGGTCTGAGGGGTAGTTGTCGTTCTCTCAGCCTGCTCCAGAGAGCTCTGGCTTGCTCAGAGGAGAAGCATTGATGTTAAACCAGTTTTGGCTGTGTTTTGCTTTCTTAATTCTAGCAATGTGGAGATGATGCAGCTTTCAGGAGCTGGTTGCTGGCTGTGTGACAGCATGCCTTGTGTTCCCCTGGAAGGGAGCAGAACAGCTCAGTTTTGGATCATTCTCTCCATAGAATTCAAACCTTACAGAGTTTGATTTCAAATAGCAGGGGTTGGGGCTGAGCCTTGCTAAGTTCAGCACATTTTTGATGTAATTTTTACTAGAGGGACAATTTGCTGCATATTTTGATTGACTAAAAGGGGTAATTTGCCACATACAGCCAAGGGGATCCTGTTTGGGTGTTGAGGACCCAGAACATACCTGAAATGGCAAAAACTTTGTGGTTTTGTATCCATTTTTGGTGGTGGTGGGGTGATCAGGTGTGTTATGCAGCACATATCTTGGCCCCCTCCATTTTGTGACAGTAGGAGCAGTGTAAAACATTTGAATAATTGGCCTTTTGGGTTATTTAATAGGAAAGCATAAAGTGCTCTTTATGGGTTTTACCACTATCATTTTGCAAGGAAAAGGTGATTTTAGAATACATTCAATATTAAAATATAAAGGGGCTCCCCTTCTGCTTCAGCACATGGAATGGGAATTTTAACTCTGTGCTGAGCTACTGAGAAGCTCATTTTAGTGTTTTGTGTGCCATCTACACCTTCTGTCAATAACTGGAATTAAGGTGTGTTTGAGACAAGATAAAATTGGGATATACCACCAGAATTTGACATGTCATGGACAAAATTCTGTGCTCTCTATGGATCTGTGTGACAGGAGAAAACTGTGTGACACCCATGAGCTAAGCCACCAAAATATCCCTTTGGTCTTTTTTTGGTGGAAAACCTGTATGAAACCCTGATGGTCTCAAAAAATTTTCCGTATTGGCACTTGAGTTCTTATATTTTAATTGCCATGTGGGGACACACCTGGGTCACACCTGCATTCCACAGGATCCAGGGAAACCTAGACCCACGGAGCATGGGGTGGTGGCTGCAGCTGGAAGTTGTTGGTGTTGTGTTTGTTGAAGTATTCCCAGTCCTTGGACTGGGATCTCTCCTGCTGCCAGTCCTGTCTTGGTTCCAAACTTCTCCTGGCACACCTGAGATTGAGCAGCATCCAAAGCAGGAGCCCAGGTGCTTATGCCCGTGGGTGCATGTGCAGAGCAGAGCCCTGGGATGAGCATGGCAAGAGATGCTGGGGGTGATGTGTCTGCCACAACAGCAAAATCCTGCTCTGTGCTGGAAAATCCATGGAAAGTTTGGATGATGGGAGTAAATGACACTTCAAAATAGAATTTTTATGAGGAATGTGTCTGCAACTGTTTGTTTTGGAAGCTTTATGTTCCTGGGATGGGTCTAACCTCTGTTGATCTGCAAGGGTTTTTTAGGAGGAGGTTGAGAGGGACCAAGGTTTCTGGTCCAGGATTTAGTGCAAAATGTTCATGTGGTCTCAGCTGGAACCTTGTATGTGACTGACCCCAAATCCAGAAGTGATTTATTATTTTTTTCTCCTGCCTCCCTTCACTGCTCATTTAAACCACAGAATCATCCTACTTCACACCAGAAAGGCTGACTAAAGGAGCCTAATTCAGTGTTGTTTCTGCACCCAAAATTCTAGCTAGCTTAGACCTGTTGCCTAAAAATTAATTCTGAGTTCTCCCCACTCACGAGTTCTGCCTCTCACAGACCAGACTGGTGTGGGAAACTAGCAGGATTACTTTTGGAATATCTTATTTTTGATCCTGAGCCTGTTAATGATCCCAGTGGCCTCCGTAAATCCCAAAGCACCAATGCTGTGGGTGAAGCCCTGCCCTGGCTGTAACCAAAGCCACCTCTGAAAGGCAAGACTCTGCTCCTGCAAGGGAGGGGAAGTGCTGAGACAGTTCAGTTGAGCAGGAGAAACCCAAGATGTGGAGAGTTAAAGGTATTTGATCTCTGTGAGTTGTTGCAGCCTGTGCCAGCGAGCCCGGCTCGAACACGGCTCAATGTGTCCGCGAGGATTTTCGTGGCAGCAAATCCCAATTTGATCCTCATTTGACAAACCTTGTGTGTGGGGGGAAGTGATTCCCCACGTTGTGCAGTCCTGCTGCGAGGCTCAGGCACTCTCAGGGACAAACACTGGGATTTTGGTTTGTTCTGACCATTCCTCGCCTCCATCCCAGCGTTGTACTGGTTGGAAATCCTGACCACACACGCTCGTTCCAGGAACCTTCACCATTCATAGCCACAACCAGAGTAGAGTCACTCTAAGGTACTGTATTAATCTGGATTTTCAGTGTGTTTTCCTTCTACAGGAGTGATTTCTAGTCTTGTTTCCTTCTCCACAGGCTTGAAGACCATCGTGGGTGCCCTGATCCAGTCTGTGAAGAAGCTGTCAGATGTGATGATCCTGACAGTTTTCTGTCTCAGTGTCTTTGCCCTCATTGGGCTCCAGCTGTTCATGGGCAATTTAAGGAACAAGTGTGTGATTTGGCCAATTAATGTGAACGAGACCTTCCTGGATAATGGCTCCAGGGGCTTCGACTGGGAGGAATACACCAACAATATGTGTAGGTATTTCTACACTGAGGGTCTCTGAAACCTCCTGACTTGGCTCGATGCAGGAGTTCCAACAGGGCTCATGCTGTGGTGTGTCTGGTTTTCACAGTAAAAACCCTGTGTGCAGAAGTTTTTCAGGTTTTTTTTTTTTGATCTGACCTTGTTCAGATGTTCCTAGTTGATTTCATCCTTTAGAAGGGTTTGGATGTGCTCTTTTAGCTAAATAATTAGACCAAAATATATTTTTACTGATAAATTTCTCAGCAGTGCTTTTGGGGGACTTTTAAGTGAAGGTTTTAATAGTGTTATAGTCTGTTAAATCCTCTAACTCCATGTGTGTGTGAATCTGACCTCTTCTTTTTCATCTTCAGCAAATTTTTACATCATTCCTGGTGCCCCTGACCCTTTGCTCTGTGGTAACAGCTCAGATGCAGGGTGAGTGTTGAGCTTCACGAACAATCAGTTTGAGCTTCATTAACAATCAGTTATCCCTGATGTTGCCTAAAGCTGGCAAAACCTTTGGAATATTTCCTGGTTCTTCCTCGGTTGGTTTTGGTGTTACTTCACCAGGTTTCAAATTTCTTAACCTAATTATGAATCCACTGCTGATGTAATGTAATGATGACATTTTCCCTGTCAGGAGGCAGCTCTGGCCACCAATGGTTGCCAGTGGCATTATTTCCCTCTGAATCCAATTAGAGAAGGGTGGATGGAGGCTCAGAAATGGGAACTTGCCACGTGCTGTTGGTTTTCCACCCCAGCCTTCAGCTCTGAAGACCCTTCTGGCCCAAGCTCCTGCCTTGGGCTCAGGCTTAGGGAAAAGCTGCGCCCTGCAGCGTCTCATTTCCATAGGACAGGGAGAGCAGGCTTTCCTGAAATCTTGTCTCCTTGTCTGCTGAACTTAAATGACATGGAAAGAGCTGCTGTTTGTTGGGAGAGTGAGCCCTGACCTGGCTGTTGTCCCTCCCCAGCCAATGTCCAGAGGGATACACGTGCATGAAGGCAGGACGGAACCCCAACTACGGCTACACGAGCTTTGACACCTTCAGCTGGGCTTTTCTGGCTTTATTTCGCCTTATGACTCAGGACTTTTGGGAAAACTTGTATCAGTTAGTAAGTAAACACTTCACTTTGGTGTTGTATGTGGGGAGAAGCTGGGGGTAAAACAGGAAAGGGAAACGTGAGAAGTTTTGTTTTGTTCCTTCTCTCCAAAAGAGTGCAAGTAAACCTTCACAGTGAGGTTTTTTGGGGGGAGGAAGGGGAACATTATTGTCAGCAGGTGTTGGGCTTTAAGTCCAGAAGGGATGGTGGGTCCAGCTGAGCTGTGAATTAATTTGGGAGGAGCCTTAGCACTGGCTGCAGGAGGCTGTGAGCATTCAGTTCTGCTCACAGAGGGTGCTCAGGCTCTTTGGAGGGCAGAGAGTTTTCTCCTGACCTGACGGTGCTTTGGGGACCTTGCTGAAGCAGCTTTTTCTTGATTTGGTTTGTTTTAAGGGAGTCTGAGCATTGGGTTTCACACTGTGCTTCTGAATTCTTTTCAGTTTGGATGCTCCCTTAAGGGAAGAAGGTGGATGTCACCTTTTGTGCTCATGGCTAAGGAATGTGCAGGGAAAATGCTGAGTTCTGGAATATTCAGCGTTGCTGGATTTTCTTAGAAACATTCAGGTCAAGAAACTTGGGATCAGCTCTTGTATCTTGTGTCAGGGAAGCCTGAAGTTGCTTTTTTTTCCCTTTTCTAATCCCTCTGCCATTCTCTTCGACTTCCAGACTTTACGAGCTGCAGGAAAAACCTACATGATCTTCTTTGTGCTGGTGATCTTTGTGGGATCCTTCTACCTGGTGAATCTGATTTTGGCTGTGGTGGCCATGGCCTACGAGGAGCAGAACCAGGCGACCCTGGAGGAGGCAGAGCAAAAGGAGGCAGAATTCAAGGCCATGTTGGAGCAATTGAAAAAGCAACAGGAAGAAGCACAGGTGAGAAAAAAACCCAATTCCGCTCTGTAGGAGTGGTGAGGCCCTGGCCCAGGTTGCCAGAGAAGCTGATTTTACTACCTGCACAAGCAGACTATAAAAATTCTAACAAATTCTGGCTGCAAGTTTCTTCCAAGGAGAGAATAAACCTCTCAGTCCTGCCCCAAAGTCTTTTACTCATTAAGCCAAACTCTTTCTTCAAGCAGAAAATTGAGCATTCATGGTGGAAAGATGTGATTTATTTTTCCTTCCCTTGCCTGCACCCTTAGGCTGCTGCCATGGTCACCTCAGCAGGGACGGTGTCTGAAGATGCTGTGGAGGATGATGGTGGGGGGAGGATGTCCCGGAGCTCCTCGGAGATTTCCAAGCTCAGTTCCAAGAGTGCCAAGGAGCGTCGGAACAGGAGGAAGAAGCGGAAGGACAAGGAGCTGTCGGAAGGAGACGAGAAGTGTGACAATGAGAAGGTGTTCAAGTCGGAATCTGAGGATGGCATGAGGAGGAAAGCGTTCAGGCTGCCAGATAACAGGCTGGGGAGGAAGTTTTCCATCATGAACCAGGTAGTTTTCTGTTCTTTCACTCATGTTTGTGGTTGCTTGAGGTCAGGATAATATTCTGCTTTATATTCCTGTTGGCATCTCAAGGGTTCTGCCCACTGTCCTAAACTATGTTGGGTCAGGAGAACTCTTAGAGCCCAAGTTGGTGACTCACACACACTTCCCCTGGCAGGAATTATTCCTGAGGAATCCAGCCAGGTAACTCCTCCACTGAGACAGCTCAACCAGGCAGGAGTGAGCAGCTCTCACAGTGCAGCCAAGGAGTGTGAGGGGGGATGGTCTGTGCAGGCCTGGAGAGGGAGGGAAACAGGTGGACAGAGACCATTTACCAGCACCTGGAGTGCCAGGACAAGGCAGTGGCTCCCCAGTGCAGAGGACAGGGCTGGATGGGATATTGGGAAGAAATTCCCCCTCTGTGAGGGTGGGGAGGCCCTGGCACAGGTTGCCCAGAGAAGCTGTAGCTGCTCCACTCCTGGAAGTGTCCAAGGGCAGGTTGGACAGGGCTTGGAGCAGCTTGAGGCAGCGCTTCCATCCCCCAATGGCAGGGGCTGGAACTGGACAATCTTCAAAGTCCCTCCCAGGTCAAACCATTGAGTGATTGTAGGAAACCACCCAGCAGTGCTTTGTGTCCATCCTGCTCACTGTGGAAGTAAAGCACATGGGATTCCATTTTCTTCATGGTGGAAAAAGCTCTCCTTTAATCACATAACTCAGTTTTTATACAGTTTTACAGACCTCCTGTGGGACTCCAGTTGGTCAGTAGCTCCTTGCCAATTACTTATTGATTAATAAAAGTTGTTGTGCTGCATGGATTGGTCACTCAAACCCTCAGTGTGTATGTGCAGGGAGGATTGTTTGCAAGAGATAATTTTCATTTTTCTAATTAACAGTGTAGAGTTAAGCCTAACAGTGTAGTTTCTATCTAAACAGTTTATACAGGTGCCAGTTGTTTTTGACCCAGCAATAGATTGGTTTTGTTAACAAACTGCTCACAACAGGATTGCTTTCACATGGGAACTGCAAAATGCTAGCTTGCCTTAGAAGAAATGACTTCTAAAATCAGCCAGAGAAGGCCTGTTTTTGAGAGGCCTTTCTTTTTCATTTTCCCACCTTACTGCAGTGCCATGGCACACGGGTCCCCACCGGGTAATAATTGACATAGACTCCATGTATTACAGAAAGCTGATGATTTCCTTTATTAAGAAACCCATACTTTTATAGACAGTTACGATACAGCTGGACCTAATTGGTCCTCCAATCAAAACACCATCACCACTGGCTAATTAAGAAACCACCCTTTACTAAACAAATCTCCATAACACATTCCACACGTTCACAAACACCAGGTGCAGCGAGTTAAGACAAGAATTGTTTCTCATTCTTTTCTGATCTTCTCACAGACTTTCCCAGAAGGATGCCTGGGAAAGTTGTCTGTTTCTCTCTGTGGCCAGAGAGCTGCTGCCACACTGCAGCACTCACTCTGTCCTCCCCCTCCTCCCCCAGTCTCTCCTCAGCATCCCTGGCTCCCCTTTCCTCTCCCGCCACAACAGCAAGAGCAGCATCTTCAGCTACAAGGGGCGCTTCCGCGACCCGGGCTCGGAGAACGAGTTCGCGGACGACGAGCACAGCACGGTGGAGGAGAGCGAGGGCAGGAGGGACTCGCTCTTCATCCCCATCCGCGGCCGCGACCGGCGCAGCAGCTACAGCGGCTACAGCGGCTACAGCCAGGGCAGCCGCTCCTCGCGCATCTTCCCCACGCTGCGCCGCAGCATCAAGAGGAACAGCACCGTGGACTGCAACGGCGTCGTGTCCCTCATCGGAGGGCCGCCCTCCAGCATGCCTGGTGGCCGCATCCTGCCCGAGGTAGCTGCTGAGCATGGGCTGGTCTGATGAGCGTGGTCTGAGCAGCACGGTCTGCTGAGCATGGTCTGGTCAGACCAGTAAGGTCTGGACAGCATGGTCTGACCAGTGTGGTCTGGTCAGACCAGTAAGGTCTGGACAGCATGGTCTGACCAGTGTGGTCTGGTCTGACCAGTAAGATCTGGACAGCATGGTCTGACCAGTGTGATCTGGTCTGACCAGTGTGGTCTGGTCAGCATGGTCTGACCAGTGTAGTCTGGTCAGACCAGTAAGGTCTGGACAGCATGGTCTGACCAGTGTGGTCTGGTCTGACCAGTAAGATCTAGACAGCATGGTCTGACCAGTGTGGTCTGGTCTGACCAGTAAGATCTAGACAGCATGGTCTGACCAGTGTGGTCTGGTCTGACCAGTAAGATCTAGACAGCATGGTCTGACCAGTGTGGTCTGGTCAGACCAGTGTAGTCTGGACAGCATGGTCTGACCAGTGTGGTCTGGTCAGACCAGTGTAGTCTGGACAGCATGGTCTGACCAGTGTGATCTGGTCTGACCATTAAGGTCTGGACAGCATGGTCTGACCAGTGTGATCTGGTCTGACCATTAAGGTCTGGACAGCATGGTCTGACCAGTGTGGTCTGGTCAGACCATTAAGGTCTGGACAGCATGGTCTGACCAGTGTGGTCTGGTCTGACCAGTAAGATCTAGACAGCATGGTCTGACCAGTAAGGTCTGGACAGCATGGTCTGACCAGTGTGGTCTGGTCTGACCAGTAAGGTCTGGTCAGCGTGGTCTGATCAGCACGGTCTGACCAGCATACCTGTCTGTTTGGTTCTAGTACAGAGAATTATGACATTGTATGTAATTAGAAATGTTTTCTAAAATACGGTTTCCGTAATTTGTCTGAGGCTGCAGAAAGTCCAACAGAAAAAAGGGCTTGAGTTTTGTTTGGACCACTTGCATAGTGTAGGAAGGTGGGAAGGACAGAGAGATACATAGAATACAGAAAATACAGAATATGGAAAGGCAGACTAAGTGCTGCATTTCTGGGCTGAGAGTGGGTAAGAGAGAAGACTCAAGTCTGTATTAATCACCATCTGAATTTTTCAGGGTACCACTGAGATTGAAATTAGGAAGAAGCCTGGTGGGTCTCTCTTGGTCTCAATGGATCAGGTGAATGCATCCTATGGAAGGAAGGATCGGACCAACAGTGTCATGACTGGCTTGACCAACACCCTTGTTGAGGGTAGGTGTGATTTGGGGATTAGAGGATGGGGCCCCAGTGACATTCTTGAGCCCCTTCCAGTGCCTAAAGGGGCTCCAGAAGAGCTGGAGACAGACTGTGGACAAAGGGCTGAAGTGACAGGACGCAGGAAATGGCTTCCCATTGGCAAAGGGTAGAGTTGGATGGGATATTGGGAAGGAATTCTTCCCTGTGAGGGTAGGGTTGCCCAGAGAAATTGCCCCATTCCTGGAAGTGTCCAGGGTCAGGTTGGGCAAGGCTTGGAACAGCCTTGTCTAGTGGAATTCAGCTCCCCCTGCTTTAAAGCAGTACATATTCATGCATGGTCTTGCCTTATATGTGCTTCTTTTGGGTCTTTATTAATAAGGAAAAAATTAATAGACTTTATTTTACTTGGTTTTGGCATCCAGATTGCACAGAGTTGGAGGTAAAGGCAACAAAGAGTTGTAACTTTATGATGAAGAGAATGCAGTGTGGAGATCAGAGGAGTAAGGCAGTGTCAGGTCCGGGTGTTCTGTCTTCTGTCATATCCAAGCACTGGAGAGACCTTCCCTTGCTCCAGGCCGTGGGAGAGAAGGATTGGAGCTGCACTGGGAGCTGCAATGTGACAGCTGTCAGAAGAGAAAGGGGCTGTTTGCTGGTGGGAATTCTGGAATGGGCAGCACATGGAGATGAGATTTCCCAATATGTCATGCAGGAGCCAGCAAGAATTCATGAACAGCAGCCACATGCGGTTGATGATCTCAAATTCCTGCTGTCTCCTGCAATAAAATTGTAGGAAAACTAAATATACTTAGAAACAGAGCAGGGTTTTGCTGCCGCTCCCCTCCTGCGCAAACGCCTACAGGCTCCAGTGCCACGGGCCTCTTTTTAACTTCAGAAATTCCGAGGCAACTAAATACTAAGCAACCAGAGAACCAATGGGAAGGAGAGCACAGTGGTCCTTTCCCATAAAAAATAAAAGGTGAGGATGCACAGCTGCACGGCCTGACTGGAACCAGCAAGTCAACAAATGGGGGCAACTCCTCATTTGTAATTTTTTTTGCACTTGAGATAAGCCAGTGTAAAAAAGAAAAAAAATATGGACACAGCATTTCTGTGTTTCATTTCTGTAAATGGATGTAGTTAGTCTTAATCAGGTTATTCCTGTTGAAAATCCTTTGCAGCATTATGTCACCTCTTTCCTCTTTTAGACCGTGTCTGCGTTCAGCACAGAATTCATCTCAGTTATTTAAAAACTGGCAGCAAAGGCAGTTTGGAATCTGTAACTTTGGTTTTAACTGCTTTACCTTGATCAGTTCTGAGTTAAATATAGCCCTCCATTTGGAATAACTTGCATTGAATCATCCTGGTGGGGCTGAAGCATAGGGTTAGAACTGCAGTTCTGGTGTCCTGGTGCAGGCGTTGTGTAGGGACAGAGGAAAAGTCATGGAGCTCAGTAAAATCATGGAATCCAAGAATCCTTGAGGTTGGAAAAGAGCTCCAAGATCATTGGGTCTAACTTGTGACCAATCTCCACCTTGTCACCCAGGCCAGAGCACTGATTGGCACATCCTGTCATTCCTTGTACACCTCCAGGGATGGGGATGCCAAACTCCCTGGACACCCCTTCCAAAGTCTGACCACCTTCTCCATGAAGAATTTCTTCCTGATGTCCAGCCTGCCCACAAACTTGACCCAGCTCTTCTCTCGTGTCACCTCCGTGGCCATTTTCACAAAGTTCAGAGTTTTGTAATTCTTCAGCCTCAGAGGTGAAGCCTGAACTCTGTTTTGTTTTGTACCTGCAGAGCTGGAAGAGTCCCAGAGGAAGTGTCCCCCTTGCTGGTACAAATTTGCCAATACCTTCCTGATCTGGGAATGCCACCCATACTGGATGAAGCTGAAGGAGATTGTGAACTTAATTGTCATGGATCCTTTTGTTGACTTGGCCATCACCATCTGCATTGTACTGAACACGTTGTTCATGGCCATGGAGCACCACCCCATGACCCCTGAGTTCGAGCACGTGCTCTCTGTGGGAAATCTGGTAAGGAAATCTGCTAAATACTCCCCACAGGTCTGCTCCTGCTGTGATGCTTGGAGTATTGATGTGGGCTTGGACTTAGAATCAATTGCATTGTCGAGTCTTAGCCTGAAGATCAGAAAATAAGCCAAAAATGACTTTTTGCCTGTTCTTTGTCTGTCTCTCCTCTCCACTCCAGGTTTTCACTGGGATTTTCACAGCAGAAATGTTCCTGAAGCTCATTGCAATGGATCCATACTACTATTTTCAAGAAGGCTGGAACATCTTTGATGGGTTTATTGTCTCCCTGAGTTTAATGGAGCTGAGTCTGGCAGATGTGGAGGGACTTTCCGTGCTGCGATCTTTCCGATTGGTATTCCAAATTCCAGCTCTTTTTCACTGTTATTATTGTGGAGCTACCACAAAACTTAGAATCATAGAATCATGGAGTGTCCTTACTCGGAAGGGACCCACAAGGATCATCCCGTGCAGTTCCTGGCCCTGCACAGACACCCTGACAGTGCCACCCTGGGCATCCCTGGGAGCATTGTCCAAACATCCTTTGAGCTGTGGCAGCCCTGGGGCAGTGACCATTCCCTGGGGACCCTGCTCAGTGCCCAACTAGAGGAAGAACTTTTTCCCAATATCCAACCTATCCCTTCCCTGATACAGTTCAAGCCATTCCCCTCACATAAGGGATTTTTCCCATTTACATAGGACAAGGGAAGATCACTTTTTTCTGGATTTGGGGAAGACAGAGATTGACTGGTGCCATTTTTTATGGTCTCTTCTTTCTTCAGGACTGCTCTTTACGAGATCTGAGCAGCAGCTTGTTGCATTTGGGTAGGGAAGGGTGACTTTTCCTTTGGGGAGGAGATCAGCATGTGGGAAATAACTAAGTACAAAATGCACAAGCCTGAATTTCCAGAAAGGTTAAGCATCCTCTGCTCCCTGTAACCTCAGTAGCAGAAGGATGGACTTACCTTCATGTAAAGCACAAGATGGTTGTCATTTAGGAAGTTCTGCTTTATTTTCCTCTTTGCTTATGATTTGTCTGGTTTTCTTGTTTGTGTGTTTGTTTTTTTTTTTTTGTAGCTGAGAGTCTTCAAATTGGCCAAGTCCTGGCCTACTCTGAACATGTTGATAAAAATCATTGGTAACTCAGTGGGTGCCTTGGGGAATTTGACCTTGGTGCTGGCCATCATCGTGTTCATCTTCGCTGTGGTGGGAATGCAGCTCTTTGGCAAAAGCTACAAGGAGTGTGTCTGCAAGATCAGTCCGGAGTGTGAGCTACCCCGCTGGCACATGCACGATTTCTTCCACTCCTTCCTTATTGTCTTCCGTGTGTTATGTGGGGAGTGGATTGAGACCATGTGGGATTGTATGGAAGTGGCAGGACAGGCCATGTGCTTGATTGTCTTCATGATGGTCATGGTCATCGGAAATTTAGTGGTCAGTAAATGGTTACTGATGGGCTTTCTTGGTTGCCTCTGGGTGGGGTAGGACTTGGGGAGACCCCCAGGATGAGGGAGCGATGGTTTTGAGTCTGTTCCTGCTCTGTGGAGGTCCCTCTTGGCCTTCGATCTATCAGTAGTAGATTTTGGTAGAACAATGTTAAAGATGTTTTTTTGCTTGATGAGGACCTTAAACAGTCCCCTGTAAATGAAGCATTTTACAAGAAAAGCTTGAAAGTCTGAAAGCCTCAGTCAAAGTGCACAGACCTCACCTGAGGGGAAAAAGAAACAAAACCTGCCATTTTAATTGCCAGAAGACGAAATAATTTGGTGCACAGAGGAAGGTCCTGAAGTGTTAAAATGAGGAATGGAGGTTTCTTCTAAAACCTGCCCACTGGCTCAGTCATGAGGTGCTGCTGTGTGCAGGAATGGGCTGTGAAACTGCACGGCCTGTTGTGTGGGAGGTTGGACTAGATCATGATGCTTCCTTCTGGCCTTAAATTTCATGAAGAAAAGTCTGTGGAGGAAAGTGTGAGCAAGAATGAAGTCACATGAACAGTCGCAATTCTTCAAAGTAGTTGTGAGCTCTCTCTGAGAGGTCCTGTCTTGCCAAAGGGTTTTGATAAAATAAGTCTTGGGGATGGTCACTAAATGTGGGTGAGGAAGTAGAGCTGGGAATGATCACTCAAGATGCCCAGATTTTCCCCATTTTCTTTGAGGCAGAGATGGGACTAAATCAGTAAGGCTGTATTTAAATCCTGTGGGGATTAAATCCCTCTCTGACATCTGCAGTCCAGATCCTGCAAGAGGCTCGATCCAGGGATCCCTGTACCTGCCCAGGACCCCTGGGACTCCTCAGAGCTGCACCAGGGTCCCTGTTCAGGGAAATTTTTGCAGCATCAGGGGGTCATACATTGAACCTGGGCACCTGCATGAGTTTGTGGGACACCAGAGCTGGTGTTTGGAGACAGCTCTGCACCACCAGCAGGGCATGGGCGCTGAGAGCTCTGCTCAGCTTTGGGAATCCCCCCTTTGTGTGTCAGTCCAGCATCAGCTCTTCCCTTTCAGGTGCTGAACCTGTTCTTGGCCTTGTTGCTGAGCTCCTTCAGCGCAGACAACCTGGCAGCCACGGACGACGACGGGGAGATGAACAACCTGCAGATCTCGGTGATCCGCATCAAGAAGGGCATTGCCTGGACCAAGGCCAAGGTCAGGGAGTTCATGCAGGCCCACTTCAAGCAGAGAGAGGCCGACGAAGTGAAACCCTTGGATGAGCTGTACGACAAGAAGGTGAACTGCATCGCCAACCACACCGGGGCCGACATCAACCGCGACATCGACTTCCTCAAGAACGGCAACGGCACCACCAGCGGCATCGGGAGCAGCGTGGAGAAATACATCATCGACGAGGACCACATGTCCTTCATCAACAACCCCAACCTCACCGTGCGCGTCCCCATCGCCGTGGGCGAGTCCGACTTCGAGAACCTCAACACGGAGGATTTCAGCAGCGACACGGATCCTGATGGCAGCAAAGAGGTGGGAGGAGGGCCCCAAATTCACTCAGGGTGTTTAGCCCACTGGGAGGGCCTGGAAACCTGCTGGCTGGTTCCAGCACTCGACTTTTGTTTGTGTTGGAATGTTGTCTTTGCACTCAAAACAGAATTTCTTGTACTAGTAGCTCTATAGAAAGCTAGAAATACTTGTGTAATAAAAAATATGCATAAAATAAATATATGTAATCATAGGATGATTATATAAATATATATACACTATACATTTATATATACTAAATATGTTTATATTTAATTTTATATTTATCATATATTTCTAGAGTCTATATATATACTATATATATTTACTGTAGTCATAGTAAAATAAATATAATAATAGTAAAATAAAACATAAAATAAATAAAATATAGATACAGAATATCTATAATATTAATATATATATATATATATATATATAATCACAGTTAAATATATATAATCATAGAATGGCCTGGGTTGAAAGGAGCTTAAAGATCTTCTAGTTCCAAGCCCCTCCATGGACAGGGACACCTTTCATAATGTAAATATTTAATCCTGCCTGTCCTGTTAACGTGAGACATAAGCTGGGTCAGGATCTCAGTGATTAAAGTGAGGAAACAACTTCCATGACAGCAAATGTAGTGAACAAACAGCTGAGTCATTGTGAATTTTGGTGTTTTTTGGGATTGATGTTTGATATTGATTGGGTTGGGGTTTTGTATTGCAGAAACTTGACGAGACCAGCTCTTCTGAGGGCAGCACCATCGACATAAAGCCTGAAGTGGAGGAAGTGCCCGTGGAGGCACCGGAGGAGTACCTGGACCCAGATGCCTGTTTCACAGAAGGTGAGGAGGGAGTGAAGGAGGAGGCTCTGGGGATGTTTTGGGGAGCAATCTGCTGTGGGTTCACCTCAGGGTTAGGTCAGCCCTGGATCAGGGCTGGCTCTCAGCTTATCTCGAGGCCCTTCTTGGATGCTGGTGCAAAGTGAAGCTCTCAGAGATGCAGCTGCCATTGCTAGGGTATCAATCACAGAGTCATTCAATAGTTTGTGTAGGAAGGGACCTTAAACTTACCCAAATTTACCCCCTGCCATGGGCAGGGACGTCTCCCACCATCCCAGCTTGCCCCAAGCCCCATCCAACCTGGTCTTGGACACTTCCAGGGATCCAGGGGCAGCCACAGCTTCTCTGGGCACCCTGTGCCAGAGCCTCCCCACCCTCAGAGATGACCTATAGTAGAACAAGATGATTTTTGTGCAGCTGATGCCTTAAGTACTCAGAAGCAGAGTACTTTTCCTTTCCTGTAACTGGCCTCGCTGTCTTTCGAGAGCAGATCCGTTACAGGAATTCCCATGGCAAAGATGCTTTAAATGGTTCAAGGTTATTTTATCAGCAAGTTTTCCATTTGTCTCCTCAAGAGCATGGATCTCACCAAACAGAACGAGCTGATCTGTTCCCAAATTGATGTCAGTTCTGGTGCCCAGGCACAGAAGTAGCAAAACAGCCCTAAAATCCTCAAGAATGCAAAAATTTTAACTCGCTCAGCATGGTTCATATTGGTGACATCAAAACTGCTTCTAGACAGTGAGAATTTAATGTTTTTACCTTAAATCCTCTGTTTTCTGAGTGAAGGTTTGCCCTGTCCCTGTTCCAGGTTGTATGCAGCGTTGCAAGTGTTGTCAGGTCAATATTGAGGAAGGGTTGGGAAAGTCGTGGTGGACCTTGAGGAAAACTTGTTTCCTAATTGTGGAGCACAATTGGTTTGAGACTTTCATCATCTTTATGATCCTCCTGAGCAGTGGGGCTCTGGTGAGTAAAATTTAAAAAAAAAAAAAGTAAAACCCCAGCAGTTCAGAGGTGTTGGGCTTGGGGACATCTGATTGTATACAGGAAATTTTGGGAAAAAGCAAACTGTGGGAATTCCTGCCTAGTTCAGTTTAAATTAAGAACAAAGCCTTCAAATCTGGGTGCTGATCCTAGTTTGACTAGAAATGTGAGGATCTGGAGAAAAGTCAGCCTGTATCTCTATCTGATTTCACAGAATCAGAAAATCCCAGAATCACTGAGGTTGGAAAAGCCCTCCAACACCATGAAGTCCAACCCATGACTGAAACAAAATAAATTTTCTATATTTGATTTATATATAAAAATAAATGTATTTTATATATATATCTATATATTTATATATATATATGTAATTTATCTATATCTATAGAATATATATAGTTTTTAATAGATCTATGTATTTAGCTCATCTATAACACTGTACAGTGAACTCACCACAGTGTCATTTGAAGCTCCTGAATTGCACAATAAATCCCATATAATGACATTTGCACCTGGTTATTTCCCAGGCTTTTGAGGATATTTACATCGAGCAGAGGAAAACCATCCGGACCATCCTGGAGTATGCAGACAAGGTCTTCACTTACATTTTCATCCTGGAGATGCTGCTGAAGTGGTGTGCCTATGGATTTGTGAAATTCTTCACCAACGCCTGGTGCTGGCTGGATTTCCTCATCGTGGCTGTATGTATCCTCTCCTCTTCCTTCTGCTTGGGATGTTTCCTCCTCAAATCCTAACTGGGTCATAGATTTAACAGTTCCCAAATGAAGGAGAAAACCCTTCAGCCCTCTGTGCAGCTGTGGGATTTCTGTCCTGCAGGGATCAAGGAGGATTTTCCAGCCCTTGGCTTTTTTGCTGTTCTGTAAATGAAAATTTTTAGGCTGTGCTTGGAGGTGTTACCAGTGTGAAAGCTGTGCAGATGTGGAATTCCTTGGGGATATTTCTGGGAGTTGCATTCTCTGTAATCATTTGCTTGCATTATTAATGATGAAGGGGTGATGAGAGAGCAGAACCTCCCCATCCCACCACCCCACTTCTGAACACTGGATTTGTGAGACTCTCAATCCTTGGATAGCTCATTCTGCACAGTGAAGTTCAGCAGAATCAAAAGAAACAGGAAAGAAAAAGCAGGGCCATATCAAACAAAAAGCTCAGAGTAGTGTAGAGTGAGGGACAGACCCACCCTGGAATCCCCTGCAGAACGTCTTGGGAGGAAGGATAAATCTGAGAACTCAAAAAAGAGAGTATAAATTGTAGAATTAGAAGAAGAAAAAAAAACAATAGAGAGAAATTTTAGCTATGAATTTGGCTCTGAAGCACAGTGAGGGTATTTAAAATAAATGGAATTTAAAATACAATTTATGCTGTCCAAAATGATAGAAAATGGTGTAATTCAATAGGAAATTTCAGAACCAGGAAATTTAGAATCCCAAGTGCTTGGATTGTTTTAAAGTGTTTCATCACATCCATCTGGGTTTCAGTGGCTTCTAGTGATTGCCCCAAGAGCAAGTATGATAAAAAAGAATTCCCAGTTTTTCCAAGCTTCTCCTTTGGAACACACTGTGTGTGATTCAGTTGCTGTTCAGCACCATTATCACTCTGGAAATATTCCTGAGTAGGTGGAAGGAACTATGCTTGGAATTTAGGGGCAGAAGTGACTCAAACTCCATTTCCTGTAGGAAAATTGAAATTTTAAATTTAGATTTTTTTTAAAATCCTCTCTGATCCCCTCAACACCTTTCCTTGGACACAACCTGCACATTATAAGTTTTATTTTCTGACAGAAAATAAATTTAAAATAAATAAATAAATAAATTTAAATGTTAAAATAAAATAATAAATAAATTTATTTTCTGGATCTCTCTCACTGCCTGAAGATAAAGTATGAGTTTAATTCCAGTTTAATTCCAGTTTAACGGGCAGATGTGGTACAAATTTGATTTCCTTCCTGTGTATCTGGGAGTGGAGTAAAGACCAGGAACTTCCCAGGCAGGAAGGGGGCAGTGAGGGAACAAGTGCAGAAGGATTTGGAATTCCCAGGGCTTTAGGAATTTTAGAATTCCTGTTTTCCCTTGCATCACAGACAGAAGAGTTGCACATTTTTCCCTGAATAAAAAATCTGAAATGTGACTTTGAGATGCCAAAATATCCCTCAACAAAACCTCAGCAATGCTTTGTGTCTGTTTAATCACATTTTTTTAACCCAAATTTTGTGGCATGTTGTGGAAGGGGCTGGAGTGAGCCAGGGTGGCAAGGAATGAGCCTTTGCATCCTAACAACACTCTTGGATGTTATTTTGCAGGTTGCTATAGCATTGTCCAATTCCCCTCCTCCTCATCCCCAAAGCTTCCTGGGTGTGTTTGTGAAGACTTTTACTGGGTAATAATGAAGGATTCTGCTTTTCAGTCAATCTGGGATTCCCTTTGTCCGACCTCGGTGCCTGCTGTGTCTTCTGTTGGAATGTCCTCAGGGAATAATCCTCAAAGATTATTTATTAAAAGCTCAAACAGCCTTTTCCAGCATGGTCTTAGAGTCCTGCTCAGGAGTAAGGTGTTATCCTGAGGAGAAAAGCTCTAAAAATGAGAATTCTTTGTTCATGGAGTCATGGAATGGTTTGGGCTGGAAGGGACCTTAAACTCATCCAGTGCCACCCCTGCCAGGGCAGGGACACCTTTAATCATCCCAGGTTGTTCCTGTCCAACCTGGCCTTGGACACTTCCAGGGATCCAGGGGCACTTCCAGTGTTACATTTCCAGTGTTATTTAAACACACTGCATCTCCAAATCTATCTGGATTTTTATATTTCATCATATTTATATTTAGAATTTTAACGTACCAGCGTTGCCCTGGCCTGGCTGAGCTGGTTTTGCCTCACAAAGGCTTTGTTTGAACCTTTGTGACATCCCTGGGATGGTTCAAAGTAGTGTAATTTTAAAATGGGGTGGAAAACCCAATCTATTGTGGCCACTTATTTTTGGGGAAGATACTATAGAATCCTGGAATGGTTTGAGTTGGAAGAAACCTTAAAATCATCTCATTCCGAGTCCCCTGATGTGGACAGGGCCACCTTCCCTATGGAGATGGAAAAAGCACATGACCCACATGCCCAAATAAGATGAAATCTCAATTTTCCCACACATTTATGCATTTAAAATCCAGATCTGATATTTCCCAGAAATACATGTGGAATAAGAATCATCCTTCTAATTAATTCTATTAATTCTAATTCTTATTCTCTCTTCTGTAAAAAAGTGATATATAGGAAGTGTCCTATTCTGAGAATTCACCTGAAACCCCACCTGTTCCAGGAGGAGCTCCTGTGGTTTTTTGTTTGTTGCTGTACATGGATGTCTTTTTTTTTTTTTTTTCTTAAAAAGGGTTCATGTCTCTTTCTTATCTGTCTGAAGTGTGATGGTAGCGAAAAATGGGGAAAATGGGAGCGAAAAATGGGAAAAATGGTAGCAAAAAGTGGGGAAAATGGTAGCAAAAAGTGGGAATAGTTGCAGCTGCTGTGCTGTGTCTGTAACTGTTTACACGTGGCCAAGTTGTATCTGGAATTGGTGGGTTTAAGAATCTCTGAAAATTCAATTTTAGAGCCTAAATCTGACTCCAGGCTACTCAACACATTGCCCAGTATAACCCAGTACATCCCAGTACTTCACTGTACACTTGTTGCTGCTGAGGTCGGGGTTGTGAGAAAACCAGGGAAAAATGGGGGAAATGGGGATGGGATGGGGGGAAATGGGATAAAACAGGATTGGGATGGGGGAAATGGGATAAAACAGGATTGGGATGAGGGGAAGTGGAGCTGGGATTGAGAAAAATGGGAGGAAAACAGGATTGAGATGGGGGAGAAAACATCTGGAATGGAGGAAAATGGAGGAAAATGGAGGATTCTGGAGCTGGGATTGGGAAAAAATGGGGAAAATTGGAGATTCTGGTTTTGGGATGTGGAAAAAACCTTGGGAAAAGCAATTCCTGGGAATCCACAGGCTTGGTGACCATTTTCTCTCATCCCAATCCTGTTTTATCCCATTTCCCCCCATCTCCCACAGTTTTTCCTGGTTTTCCCCTAGTCCCAACCTCAGCAGCTGCAGGAGCATGCGGTGAAGCCCTGGGAGGTACTGGGAGGTACTGGGCTATACTGGGCTGTACTAGGCTGGTTGGAAAAGCCTTGGAAAAGGGAGCAGAAATGCTGTAGTACAGCACAGGAATTTGAACAGTTCTAGAACAGGATCACTGTCAGAGCAGGCAGAAAACAGAGCTGCTCTGTGTGCCAATGTCCTGGTTTTGCATGGGAGGCATTTAAGGACGTTTCCCTACCCTGGCAGTGATATCTTTTCTCTCATCATCAGCCCAAAATTGGTTTAAAACCAAATCTTGTGGAAGTTTGGAAATTTGGTTTTAAACCAATTTAGTTTAAAAAGCACGAGCAAAGCATTGAACTTAACAAGTTTGAATTGGTACTGGCACCACTCCCTTGGGTGTTTCAATTATTGCAGTGTCTGGCTGCTTTGCCACTAATATTCTGATATTTTGGTGCTTTTTTTTCCCCATTTGGGCTTGAAAGAGTCTCCTAAGAACATGCAACAGAAAAAAAAAGGCGTAGTAAAAAAATGAAATAAAGGGTATTTCGTATCAATGAATTTCCCAGGTGCTCTTAGAAGAAGAATGTGGGGTTTTGTGCTAAATCCCAGTTAGCTCATAACCAGAGAGAAAATCATATATTTTAGCCCAATTTGGTTGAACATCTGCCCCATGCTGGGGTGGTGAGGCAGGAGGAGCTGGGGTGAGGCTCAGCATTCCCAGAGCGACGCGGTGGCTGTGGAGAGCTTGGCCCAGGTGTGCAGTGTGTGTATTTATCTGTATTCTTTCTCATAGGTACCTTTAACATTTGTCTGGCTTAAATTTCATGGGCGCCGCCGGGATCCCTGCAGCCGGTAAAGGGCGAGGGTAAGGTTTTTGTCATCGTTTGGGCTCTTCCTTCCAACAGCCCCTCTCCTGTGTGTGTCTCTGCCTCTCTTTCTCTCTCTCTCACTTATCTCTCCCCTCTGGTCTTTTCTCAACTGCATTATTTCCTTCCAGGTCGGTTCAGTCAAGTGAAGTAGGCAGCTGGTGTCATGGCTTCGGTATTTGGGGCGGCCCAGGTGGCTCCTGGGCTGGGCAATCAGGGCTAGGGGATCCAATCTAACAGTCTGGAACCTTTTTTTTCTTTTTTTCTTTTTTTTTTTTTTCTTTTTTTTATTTTGTGTGTGTTTTTTTTGTTTTGTTTCGTTTTGTTTTGTTTCCTTGTCTTTCTTTTTTTTTTTTTTTTCTTGTTATTTTCTGGTTTCTTTTTCTATTTTTTTTCTATTTTCTGTGTAGGTCTCTTTAGTCAGCCTTATAGCTAATGCCCTGGGCTACTCGGAACTAGGTGCCATAAAATCCCTTAGGACACTAAGAGCCTTGAGGCCTTTAAGAGCGTTGTCCCGATTTGAGGGGATGAGGGTAAGATGCAATTAGCAGCTGATCCTCCTGCATGCCCGTGGAGCATTTTATTTTAAAAGCATGCTAGAACTGATCAAAACTGGTGGAAAGAAAATTCCAAACAGAATCATGATGCAGCTGCTGACTTGATCACCTCTACATGGATGTACCCTCACCCTGCCCACCGCTGCACCCTCCCCTCTAACAAAGGGAGATGCATCAGCTGCCTCATTACATTAATTACTGGCCCAAACCACCCATTTGTAGCCGATGTTGACACTTGGCTGTTCTCATTTGGCCTGGCTTTGACCTCGAGCATCCGAGGGGCTTCTCAGCTGTAACTTTTTTTTTTACCTAGGGAGAATCACCAGGTGCAAAGAAGCAGAATTGGAACCACCTCAGGGTCCCCAGGCGTTGGCTGTTGGTGGAATTGGATTGAAAGATTCTGTCTGAGAGGGGGTTTTTGAAAAAGTAACCAGGGGGAAAAGGCTGCTGCCTCTCGTGGGTCACTGCAGGAAGGGACTGGGGGGAGCTCAGCTCTTTGAAAACTTTGGTTTCATTCCTCTTGTTGCACCTTGTTGTTCTCAGTCCAGTCTGGTGGTGACTGGCAGCCTTGTCTGGTAGTGAAGCTTTTCCTTTCTGTCCCCTTCCTTTTTTCCATGCTTTTTTGGTCCCTGTCCTGTCACTGTGGAACCAGAACAAAGCACAAGCAAAGCATTGAACTTAACAAGCTTGAATTGGTACTGGCACCACTCCCTTGGGTGTTTCAATTATTGCAGTGTCTGGCTGCTTTGACACTAATATTCTGACATTTTGGTGCTTTTTTTCCCCCATTTGGGCTTGAAAGAGTCTCCTAAGAACATGCAAAAGAAAAAAAAAAAAGCGTAGTAAAAAAAAGAAATAAAGGGTGTTTCGTATCAATGAATTTCCCAGGTGCTCTTAGAACAAGAATGTGGGGTTTTGTGCTAACTCCCAGTTAGCTCATAACCAGAGAGAAAATCATGTATTTTAAATAATAAGGGAAGGAAATAGCAGTCACAGTTTTACTTCAGGGTCTGAGTGGAGCAATTCCACCTGGATCCTCCTCATCTTTGCAGCCTAACTGAGCCCAAAGTCCCGCCCAAGAGGAGCAGTGAGCTGATGAGGGCTACTCAAACTCCCTGGGAAGTAACAGAAATATGTGAGCTCCAAATCCAAGGGAGGTGTTTCCTCTCTAAGACCTTCTCTTGCTGTTATTTCTTTATGTCATGAGTTTAATTCTAGACTTGAATCTGCAGCAGAGGCCCAAAGGAAGAAAAATTTCCATTCACACAAAGGTGGAGCTTTTGCTGGCCTGGGTTTGGGTCCCACCCAGAAGTTTGATCACAAAGAACAGGCCTAGCACTAGACCTGGAGAAACTAAAAGCTGGTTTTAATCCATGCTGGGGAGAAGATTCCTGATGTACAGTTAGGAAATTCTCATGCTTCAGGTGGGGGATCTTCACCACGGGAAAATTGATAGTTACAACTGCAGCCCTGTCAGCTCCCTAGCCAGTTATCTTTGTTTTGGAGACAAGTGTCACTGCCCCATCCAACCAGACCAATTTCAGAGATCTGAAATGCCTTAGCAAAGGAGACTAAAACTGTAGTTCTTTGCTTTTCTCTCCTCCATAGCAATCTGCATTTCCAGGAGCTTGCTGTGCTCTGAGCTCGGTCAGGGAGTTTGATAGTGATGCTGTGAGACGTGCATGGGTTCTTGTCAGTCTGCACACAAAAGCCATGTTCCTCCTTTCCCTCCTTTTGGAAAGCTCTGTAGACTTAATGAACCATAAATGACCATATTTCAGGAGGATATTACCCTTTTTTTTGCTTCATGTGGTAGCAGGAATAAATCCTTGTATTCGTAGGAGGATGTGACCCAAAAAGTCCTGCTGGTCCAGCAGCTGAGCATTCTGTTGGGATGAAGGGAGAGTGAGAGCAAAGGCAGCCACCTGCAGCCTTTTGGGGCTCTCACCTGTGCCTTCCTGGGTGTAGGGATGAACTTCTGACATCATCTACCAGCTGGAACAGAAGGTTTACCATCTGTTGCAGAGTTCCATCTTCAATTTTTTCTCCATTCCTCTGTTTCAGACTGGTTTGGGTTGGGAGGGACCTTAAAGCCCACCCAGTCCCGCCCCCTGAACACCTCCCAACAGCCCAGAACTCCAAGCTGGCCACGAGCTGCTGTGGTGGCCACGGGTGGTGGTGGCTTCCAGCAAGGGGAGGAGAAGGACCAGGACAAGCTGTGGCCAGTGTTCCACCCTTAGGGCCTCCAAAGTCCCCGTGTGTGGTTGAGTTGCCTTTCAAAACGAAGGCAAAGGGGTAACAATAGTTTAGATGATGTTCATCTATTAAAGCAATCTAAATTAGGAGATCATAATAAAAGATTTAACATCCTGCTGACCTGTCTCTATTAAAAGCTTACATTTGGCCATGTGTTGGCCAGGGATGCTCAGGGACACGGTGCTCCCAAACTGTGAAGGGCTAAAATTAGGAAGAGATGAGCTCTGACAAAACCCATCCTCATTTCCTGAGCGTTTGCTGCCCTTTGGAGGAGGGAACCTGGCTTTTGTGTGCTGGTGAGCCTGCCAGGCTGCATGCTCAGCTCTCTGCCTGGGACTACATGACTGGCCTTGCTTAGTCCACAGTATGATCTTGGTGTTAGTCTGTGCTTTAGTGTGACCACAGTGATGCTGGGCTTGGTCCTGACCCCGTGCAGGGAGCAGGACCAGGCCCTGAGTGAAAGCAGCCTTGTTTGAACGTGGGGAATGGCTGGAGGGGGTACTGGGTGGGAAAACCTCTGGAATGCATGAGCTAAAGTGTCCTCACACTTGGCTCTGAGAAAATTCCATCAGGAGCCTGTTTGTTATGACAGTCTAAGCCCCCCTCAGCCTTTGGACCATTAAAATGACAGAAAATAATTGTTTTGTTGAAGAACAAAAAGTCCAAACTCCATAAATCCAACAATGTGGGTTGAAAACAGAAATTATTTTGAAATATATACATAATATATATTATATATACAATATATAATATAATACACATAATAATATAAACACATATTTTGAAAACACAGCTTTTCCGGGTGCCTTTGAAGCAGAATTTGAAGCTTGAAACAAATTCACTGCCAATTTCTGTAGGGATCAACCCCCAACATGTCAGTGGCCTCCCCCATTCCCCCCCAAAAACAGCTGTACTTTTGCTTGCTGTCTCCTGCCTCGTGTTTTATACTGAAACTTTTTCCCACCCCTTCCAACACAGGTGGTTGTCAATGCCTTGGTTGGCGCTATCCCTTCCATTATGAATGTCTTGTTGGTCTGCCTTATCTTCTGGCTGATTTTCAGCATTATGGGGGTTAACCTGTTTGCCGGGAAATATCATTACTGCTTTAATGAAACAGCTGAGCATCGCTTTGAGATAGATGTTGTTAACAACAAGACAGACTGCGAGGCTCTGATGCCACCCAACTCCACGGAGATCCGATGGAAGAACGTGAAAATTAACTTTGACAATGTTGGGGCAGGATATCTGGCTCTGCTGCAAGTTGTAAGTTTGGGTTTCTACCGTTTCCCTTTAAAATACCCCAAACTGAGGGGCTGGAGATGTGTCCCCCCCCAAAACCACCCCAAACTGAGGGGCTGGAAATACAAAATGCTCCTGGTGCATTTTATGTGCTTCCCTCTCTCTGAAATCCAGCATCCACTGGGGTTGGGGCTGGAATGAATTTGCCATTTTATATTTCTTCTCTTTCCAAAGTTATGGGTCCAAGGGGCCCCAAGTCCCCCACTCACCCTCAGCCTGCTTGAACCTCATGAGGTTCAACTCCTTGAGCTTGATTTCTGTAATTTCGGTTAAATGAAAAGAGAAATATTGAAATATATTAAAGTTCATTATACAGGGCTATGAAGAGTGCCAGGGAGTTCCTGACAGGGCTGGAATAATTCTTGTATTTTGGGTGAATTCTGTTTCTGTGTTTTCTCTGCCAGGCTACATTCAAGGGCTGGATGGACATCATGTATGCAGCTGTAGATTCCAGAAAGGTAACCTGCAAAACTCCCCTTCCCTTATTTCTGTCTGCTCTTTTGCTTTGCCAAAATTGAGAGTAAAAGTTGTAAGTTGTGTTTGTAGCAAGTATTCAATGCTGGGATTGTTTCATTTGCTCTGGGGCTGTGATGAGTTAAAATATGCTGAAGAAAATCCCAAAAAGGGCAGGTTCTTCTGGATGGGTTTTTTATTCTACTCCAACTGGAGTTAAAGTAGAACAAAACAAATAGAAATAGGAAAAAAATAGGAATAGAAGTAAAACAAAAATAGGGAAAAACAAATGGAAAAAAACCCATAAAAATATGAGTAGAAATACAGTGGAGTTATAGATTTAATCATTAGAATAAATTATGGGGAGGAATTAGCCATGGATCTTATGTCTGTATGGAAGTCTAAGCATTAGGGTGAATCCAGTTGTGGAATTATGTCTGGGTTGGATTCTGGTTCTTGCATGCTGGAGTCATGCAAATACAGGACTTCCTTTTTGCTTTCAATTTTTTCCCCCCTTCTATTCTCTTGGTTTTATATGAAACGTAAAATTTATATTTTTAGATGGATTTTCTTGTTCTGCACTGAATGTAGGTTTGAAACAAGTATGGCTGTGCCAGGAAAGTAAAAATGTTCTTCTGGTTTCTGATCTTTGATAGTTTGGAAGCACAACCAATCTCATTTTGCCTGTGTTTGTATGATGTCTTTGAAATGTCATTTGTTGTTCTTCTTATCTCCCCTTCAGCAAGAAGAGCAGCCTAAGTACGAGGACAACATTTACATGTACATCTATTTTGTTATTTTCATCATCTTTGGCTCCTTTTTCACCTTGAACTTGTTCATTGGTGTCATCATTGACAACTTCAATCAACAAAAGAAAAAGATAAGTGATCTGTGTTTGCTCATTCCAGCTCAGACCTGTTCCAGGATTGTTGGCTCTTCAGGCTGGTGGCTTTCTCTGCAAAATAAAGTCATTTTGGGGCACAAAACTCCTTTTTTAAAGCTGTGGACCTCTTGGTGCCTCCTAGGAACAGCTGAGCACAACTGCACCCCAAGGCTTGGTTTAAACTACAGCCAGATTAAACATTTTCCATGGATTTTCATGCATTTTGGGGTTTTTTTATGCCTTGACTAAAATACAGGCTAGAAGCAAGATGTTTTCCTTGCCACTGTCTCTGTCTCATATCTTGCTTTTCCTCAAAAATGTTGAGTTTCCACCATTGTCCCCTTAAAGTACAATACAAACTGAGGGGCTGGAGCAGCTCCTGGAAATGCCCTCACAGCTGCTCGCCACAGAGGGGAGAGAGGGATGGGGAAAGAGGCAGTGCACTGAAACCTATAAATTTCAATTTATAAGACATTTAAATTTCCTTTACATTTCATTTATAAGGAAAACCAGTCATTTTTAATCAAGATCAGTGCACCCTGGGTGTAAGTGTGAGTTATTTCTGTCTGAAGTAGCTGCCACCAGCCTCTTACCTGGCAGGTCTCACCTGAGCTGGGGTTTACTCCTTTCCCTTCTGGTTCATGAGCTGATTGTAACCAGTTTTCCTTTTGCCCCTTTACTTTGGAGGTCAAGATATTTTCATGACAGAAGAACAAAAGAAATACTACAATGCCATGAAAAAACTGGGCTCAAAGAAGCCTCAAAAACCCATTCCCCGACCTCTGGTGAGTACATTAGAGGGAGCTCAGGATAAACCTGTGGAGTAGATTTCAAAGGAGCTTTTTCTCCAAAAGCATCCCTAGTTTTAACTCATGTTGGACTTCACATCACCTTGGTCTGTGTCATGTAACTCAGGTGTCACCTGCAAAGGTTAAAACACTTGTCCTGGGGTTGATGTTAATCAGTTCATCACCTGAATCAAAAAATTCCAAAACTTCACCTGGGTGAGAGGCCTTAGATGTGGAGTAGGAGCCTTCTGGCACTCACAGGGGGACCTCTGGCAATCATCCAGCCTTGGGGGCTTCGCTGGTGGAGAACTGAGCTCATTTCCCTGGTTTCTGAAAGGCTTTGGATCCCTCACAAAGCCAAAAAGGGGGTTGGGTTGAGTCCTTTAGGGGCTGTATGGCTAAAGCATCCTGCTTCTGGGGCTGTGGTGGTGCCAGAACACCAGAAGGGTTGGGTTCTCCTGCAGGTACCCATCAGTGCAAGGATCTGGCTGCTTTCCCCAGCTGTGACTGCAAAGGCTCAACAGAGAGCAAGATGTGCTGCTAGTAGGGGTGGAGTAGCATGTTGGGGTATAAATAATGGCATTTTCCTGCCTTTGCCTTAGCCAGACTGGCTCGTGGACAGGGTTTGCCTTGAAAGCTTTATTCGATACTGACAAAATTACATCCTCCTCTGTCTTTCAACCAATAATTTGTTGACTAATTAGGTAAATTTAGGAAGAATCTCCTCCCTGTGAGAGTGGTGAGGCTCCGGGTGCCCAGAGAAGCTGTCGGTGCCCCTGGGAGTATCCAAAGCCAGGTTGAACAGAGCAGGGAGTGGAATGGGATCATCTGAAGGACATTTCCAATCCAAATCATTCCACTCTTCCATGATTGCTGTTCAAATTTGGTTCCTTGTCTCTCCTGCTCCACAGAACCGCATCCAAGGAGCCGTCTTCGACTTTGTCACTCAGCAAGCCTTCGACATTGTCATCATGATGCTCATCTGCCTCAACATGGTGACCATGATGGTGGAGACAGACACACAGAGCAAGCAGATGGAGGACATCCTTTACTGGATCAACTTTGTGTTTGTCATCTTTTTCACCTGTGAGTGTGTGCTGAAGATGTTTGCCTTGAGGCACTACTATTTCACCATCGGGTGGAACATCTTTGACTTCGTGGTTGTGATTCTGTCCATCGTGGGTAAGTGTGACACCACTCAGAGGTTGTGGTTGAGACAGAGACAATACAAAGCAGCACACTCCATTTTCAGAAGGCTTCAAACCTATTTTTATCATAGCATGCATGCCTTTTTACATTCTTACAAGACTCCTAACTTTACACTTTACTCATTGGTCACGAGAGACAAACGTAAGTGCTCATTGGAATAGGCAGCTGAAGGTTTCTCTTATTTATCCTTCTTTCTTTCTTGGTTTCTATGTCAACGACCTTGGTAGGAAATTCTTTCAGGGGTAAACATGGATTCTCTTATCAAACTTCTCTCTGGCTCACAGGAGTCGCTGTAAAACCTCTTTCACACTTAAGAGGTGTTGAGTGCCAGGCTGTTTTGGCATTTTTAGGGTAGAACATGTCTTTGAAAGGGATATGTAGGTATCAGGACTTCAGGTTTCTCTTTGAGCCTTGGGAAGACACTGTGGCAGAATTTATCTGAATTTATTTGTGGAGTCCTGAAATTTATTTCTGAAGTCCTGACTGATGGCCCTTCCCTCTGTTCTGACATTCCTTTCCTGTTGTGTGGGGTAAACCACTTGACAATTGCTCTCTCTGTCTGTAAACACTGAAGTTTCACTCACTTCATCAGAATATTTTAATGCTCAGTAACCGCTGAAAATTGCCCTGCAGAGCTTCTTGCCACAGCACAGGACTTGCCATCTTGTTTGCAGTTTGTTTGAATGTTAAATCCATTTTTCCTCCAACAGGTTTTGAGGTTTTTAGCATCTAATTTGCAAAATATTCACAACCTCACAATGGCTGTGGTCATTCCCTGGGGAGCCTGGGCAGTGCCTGAACCCTATGGGAGAAGAATCTTTTCCTGATATCCTTCCCCTGACACAGGTCCAGCTGTCCCCTCACTGCTCACAAGGAGTAGAGATCAGAGCTGTCCCTCCCCTGCTCCTCAGGAGCATTTACCTGCCTGAACGTGAGACCCCTCCATCCCAGACACCCTCTGAAAATCCACCCACGGCGTTCCACGTGTCCCATCCACCACTCAGCCCAGAGGAAGCAGCAGCCTGTGCGTGTCCACTGTCACACGTGTTGCCTCTCTCCTTTAGGGATGTTCCTGGCTGAAATCATTGAGAAGTACTTTGTGTCACCCACTCTGTTCCGAGTCATCCGCCTGGCTCGCATCGGCCGCATCCTGCGATTGATCAAGGGAGCCAAAGGGATCCGCACGCTGCTTTTTGCCTTAATGATGTCCCTGCCTGCCTTGTTCAACATCGGCCTTCTGCTCTTCCTAGTCATGTTCATCTTCTCCATCTTTGGCATGTCCAACTTCGCCTACGTCAAGCACGAGGCCGGCATAGACGACATGTTCAACTTTGAGACCTTTGGCAACAGCATGATCTGCTTGTTCCAGATCACCACCTCGGCCGGCTGGGATGGGCTCCTGCTGCCCATCCTGAACCGGCCCCCAGACTGTGACCTGGACAAGGAGCACCCGGGCAGCGGCTTCAAGGGGGATTGCGGGAACCCCTCGGTGGGGATATTTTTCTTTGTGAGCTACATCATCATCTCCTTCCTGATCGTGGTCAACATGTACATCGCCATCATCCTGGAGAACTTCAGCGTGGCGACGGAGGAGAGCGCGGATCCGCTCAGCGAGGACGACTTCGAGACCTTCTACGAGATCTGGGAGAAGTTCGACCCCGACGCCACGCAGTTCATCGAGTACAGCAAGCTGGCGGACTTCGCCGACGCCCTGGAGCATCCCCTGCGCGTCCCAAAGCCCAACACCATCGAACTCATCGCCATGGACCTGCCTATGGTAAGTGGGGACAGGATCCACTGTTTGGACATCCTGTTTGCCTTCACCAAACGTGTCCTGGGGGACAGCGGGGAGCTGGATATCCTGAGACAGCAGATGGAGGAGAGGTTTGTGGCTTCCAACCCTTCCAAAGTGTCTTATGAGCCCATCACCACCACGCTGCGGCGCAAGCAGGAGGAGGTGTCGGCGGTGGTGATCCAGAGGGCTTACAGGGCTCGTTTAGCACGACGGGGCTTCATCAGCCGAAGGCCTGCCACCACCAAACTGGAGAACGGGGGAGCCAACAGGGAGAAAAAGGAGGGCACCCCCTCCACGGCGTCCCTGCCGTCCTATGACAGTGTCACCAAACCCGAGAAGGAGAAACAGCAGCGGGCGGAGGAGGGCAGGAGAGAAAAGGCAAAGAGACAAAAAGACGCCAGGGTGGCCAAGTCTTGAGACCCACACACAAACACAAACACAGAGAGAGAGAGAGAAAGAGAGAGAGAGGAAAAAAAATTAACAAAAAAAAAAAAGTAGAATTGTACGAATTAAAATATTTGCAAATGAAAAAAAAAAAAAAGATTGTTTACAAACTTCCTGAAATATATCAATACAGAACAGCTGTGGAGACACTTACCTGAAGATCTTATACCAAACATAGTCTGCTTACTGTGTGACAGCGTTGCATCTAAAGCAGTGACCTACCACCTGTTTAAAGGACCCTGTAAACAAACATTTAAACACAAAAAAAAAAGGAAAAAAAAAAGGATTTTCTATTGTTTGGGCAGGTGGATACTGCATGTTCCACATCAGTCAATGCAACTTAGGACAAACAAGCAAAATAAACCACACACACACACACAAACACACACAGAGCAAACAAAACCCACTGCTGGGATTCATGTATTTTCCAAAGCAGCCCCAAATGGATTTTATTTTCCCATTTTGTTGATTATTCTCAGAAGAAAACCCAGAAGTCACAAAGTCACAATGTCGATGGGTTTATTCATTCAAAATTAGATTTGCATTTAGTTAAGCAGAAAAAAAAAAAAAAGAGGAAAAAAATTGAAAAAAGAGTTAAAACAAGTAGAACAAAAAAAAAAAAAAAAAAGGAAAAAATGAAGCAAAGCACCCATTAAGCCCACTGAGTTACCATAGTTTATTTAAGATTTATTATTTGCATTCTATTTTCTACATGGGCTTTTCTTGGTTTGGGAGATGGGGTAGTCGGGTACCTTCAGCCTGGAGCCAGCTCAGGCTGATTCCCCCCCCTAAAAACAAAGTGCTCGTTAACGCCTAGAAGCGATTTTTGCAGATTTTTGCATGATGGCATGACCAGGGACCATGCATGAGGAACCACAACCAGGGTCACCTGTCCACAGAGGTGTGTTAAGCCATAAATTTGAGGCACTCCACTGAGTATCTACCGCACACTGTATTCTGGAGAGAAACCTTAGTGATGCTCCTGCCCGGCACCAGTACTCCCAGTTCATAGAGAATCTTCCATAAACCTGCCAGTAGAAGAAAAAAAAAAAACCCAACAAAACCTCAGTGTAACTCTAAAACCACAAAATTCCCCCAACAGAACAAGCAGGTGAATGAATTGTGTGTGTCTGTTTCACAACTTTGACTTTGTTTTCCATACAGCCATGGTTTTTTGCACACTGAAACAGAACAAAGTTCCAAAATGCTGCTCTGGACCTCACCAAAGGGGAGAGGATAAATCTGGGAATGGCTTGTTATCCATGTCACTGTAAATCCAAAACTTAGGGCTTCAACCAGCCAGCAAGGTCAGTTGTATCCTGCAATATTTAGCATTAATATTAATTATCCTTCAGCCTCCATCCTGCAGCATAGACACTTCTTTTGGTAGAGATAAATGTTAAAAAAAAAAAAAAAAAAAAAAGGCAGCACGTTTCCTCTGCTGGTAGGAATTTGGGGAGCTCACCCACAGCACTCCTGGGCTGCAGGGTGGGGTTTGGGAGTCACCCTTGGGGTCAGGACCCACCTTTGGGGTCGGGACCCACCTTTGGGGTCGGGACCCACCCTTGGGGTCGGGACCCACCCTTGGTTGTCCCGTGGCCATTGTGGCTCCTGCTCTGGGGGTGCAGAGCTGGACCGTGGGGTGCTGGGGTGTGGCCAGGAGGGGTTTTGGGGGCTGCAGCCCAGGAGGGGCCAGGTGCCTTCACCTTCCCCACATTTCCCACACCTGCCCCAGGTAGCCCTGGGGGTACCTCTGGGCTGGTCTCACTGCAGCGGAAGGAGCATCACGAGCCACTTTCGGCTGTTTTCTGTTTCCTCACCCCCAGCTGCCTCTTGGGGTGTCCTCAGCCAGTCTCAGGCCAGCCCCACTCAGGTTGGGGTGTCCCTTCAGGGTGGTGGCACCAGGGAGGGGAAGCCAAAGGTCACTGCAGGGGTGACATCCAAACTAAGGGTACCCAAAGTAGGGAAAAAGAAAACCCCAATACACCAGAGCTTGATGGGAGGATGAATCTCCATTTGCATAATCCCATAAACCCAGAAAACGCTAGGAATCACCTAAAATAAACCAAACCCAAGCAGGAAGCCATCCAGCAGCCATCTGTGCCACCTTGGCATCCTCGGGGCGGCCACGGCACGGGAGCAGCTCTGCCCCCCAGCAGGGACCTCGTCTGTCCTGCCCCGTTGCTCCCAGGATGGGATGTATAATAAAAAAAATAACAAAGAAACAACAACAAAAAAAATCTACATACATATGTACAGGCTACATTGTAAACAGCACAAAAAAAAAAAAAAAAACCTGGGGGAAAAAAAAGGAAAAAAAATAGCTGAAAAGTGTGATTGAACTTTTTAAGAGAATATTATAAATACTGTAATATATCATTTTATTTTATTGGCATGCCTTTTTGTAAATACAAAGAAGTACAAAAATTATAGAATGGCTTCTGGCTTATGCCATTGTCCATGGTTATTTTTATTTTTTTAAGATTTTTCTGTTGTCCTTAGATTTTAGATAGCCAGGAAATGTCCCCCAAAGGAAAAAAAAAAAAAAAAACCACAACAACAAAAAAATTCCAAATGAAAACCTAACCCCCTCAAAATAGATTTTAACAAAAGCTTTACTTGCAAGTGGTATTTGCAGCAGCAAAAGTGTCTATTTTTGGGTTCCAATGTGCAATAAGTCAACCACTTCTATGCAAGATTTGGCTGAATTTCGTAATTGTTCCTAGGCTGGGCTGAGTCTTGTACGTGACGCTCGGTGCGTTGGCGTTTGAATGGCAACTCATGAAGCTGCTCAATGACTTTAAAATAAAAAAGTCCCTTCAAACTCTGTATATATATATATATATATTATTTTTTTTAATGTTTTGTCAGTGTGAGACACAACAGGAAGGGGAGGGAGGAGGTTCTTCAGCTTCCTGTTGGCTGGAGTTGGTTCTTCTGCTCAAAAAAGGGAGTTTGGGGTGTCTGGGGATATTTTTCTCCTTTGGTTTCCTCCCTAGGGCAGATGTTTGTGTTGGGTCTTCACTGGGTGAAGCCAAAGTTGGAGGAAATTTTGGGCTAAGAGCCTCAGGGTTTGTCCCACCCAAATCTCCAAATTCTAACATGTTATTCACAGAATTCCTATTGTGGATTCAGGGTTTTGGGACCAAATTAAGGGGGGTGTCATCGTTAGGAAGGTGTAGCCAAAACTCACAACCACACCAAGGAGTTCCCTTCCCTCCCCCACCTCTAAAATTCTCCATTTTGGGTTAATTTGTGACTCCAAAAGTATGGAGGGGAGGGCGTTAATGAAATGCCAGTCCAAGTTGCTTTATTCACTTTCCTCTTCACATTTTCTGAAAATATAGAAGCCAGTGTTGGGGGGGAAAAAAAAAAATCAGGTAACCCCATGGTGTTCCATAGAGGCCACACCTGAGTTTGAATGATTTTTCTGCTGCAAAAATTTAAAAAAAAAATTAAAAAACCAACAAACCAACAGCCTGTTCAAGCTGTAAAAGCTCAATAGTGAAGATTAGTGTATTAGAAATTGCATGGTGGCTCATACTGGTCTTACCCAACATGATTAACAATTACTATAAGCCAAAAGAAAATGAAATAAACTGAAATAAATGAAATAAATTCCCTTTTCAGTGTACAAGGGAAGGTTGTCTTGGTGTCCCAGTTATTCTACTCCTCCTCCCCTTTTCCTGCCACCCTGGGCTTCCCCCAAGGCATTTTAGGGTGGTTTTGGGGAGCGGAGTGAGGTGCAGGAGGAGCTCTTGGAAGGTTTTTGGTGTTAAAGGTGTCAGGTGGCTCAGCCCTGCTGGGGCTGTGGGGTCAGTGCCTGCTTGGGGCTCCCTTTGAGGCAGGTGGGGGCCCCAGGCAGGTGAGGACCCCAGGCAGGTGAGGATGGGGGCTCCAGGCAGGTGGGGATGCTGCATCTGCTCTGGCAGGTGGGGATGTTGTTCTGTGATGGTTCACCCTGTAACTGCTCACCTGAACACCTCATCCTGTATCCCCTCACCTGTAACCCCATATCCTATAACCCTTCCCCTATAACCCCTCACCTTTAACCCCTCACCTGTAACCCCCCCTCCCCTCACCTGCAGCCCCCATCTCTTGCACTAGGAAGACCCAAGGAAGGACCCCAAAGCCCCCCGAGTCTGTCCTTGCCCAGGGGGTTGGGGGACAGCAGCAGTTCTGCAGGGATGCTCTGGGGACTCCTGCTGCCCCCCAGTGCTCCCAGTGCCCCCACACCTGACTCCCCCCCCCGCCGGGCTCCCCTTCCTCACACCAACCCTAGAAGGGATCCCCTGCAGTGACAGGACTGGCTCAGCTGCTCAGTGGTGCTAAAGGGCCCTGAATTGGGGCTGGGGCTGGCCACAGGTGACCCTCACCTGCACCCCAGCACCTGACTGCCCCCCCCCCATCCCCACTCCTGACCAGAAGGGCTGAGCTGGGCACGAGCCTCACCATAGGCAGATTTAACCCAGAGCTGAATGCCCGAGGCACCACCTTGGAATTGCTTTAGATATTTGAGTTTCGGTCACTTTTGGGTTATTTTTCATAGGAAACATAATTATGAGTTTTGGTCCAGTTTATTGAACAGATGTGAATTTTGCTGCTCAGTTGAGGCCAGTCCAAGCAAAGCCAGAGCGTGGTTGTGCCGTCCTGCACCTCCCCCCTGTCACACACACTGGTACCACTGGTTTAACTGGGCGCAGGGATGGAGGATTCCCAGTTGTCCCCACCTGTGACTGTGGTGGCTCATTCCCTACCTCACAGGGGTGTTGTGAGGCTTCATGAGTGACCGAGCGTGCTGCACTGAGGATCCCAGAGCTGTGGGCAGGCACCGTGGGGCACTCAGGGGTGACCAAAATGCTGCTGTGACAGCCCCACACCCTGTGCCTGCTGTGCAGCTGTGGGGCAGGGCCACTTCTCCCCTCTGACACCTGCTCAGGCCACTGGTGTTGGCCCCATGCTCCCCTCCCACCCTGGTTTTCCTCTCTGTTCTGTTTTACCTGGGGAGAGGAGGAGGATGCAGCTGGGGGAGGGTGGAGGAAGGCGATGGAAGGACGGGCTGGGAGTTCCATGGCTGAACTTTGAGTTCCTTTGTACTGTACATCTTTTTACTTTGGAATTTGCAATAAAGAGGTATGTCCATCTTGTTTTAACAACTTCTCCTGACTGCCCTGTCGTTCTGTTCCCCTCACTCCCCAAAATCCTCAGCTCAGATGGCTCCTGGGGCAGGGCAGGACTCGAGGGATGGCTTTGCAGAGTGAAATGTGGGGGCGTCCAACCCCAGCCCCTGCCCTGAGGGAGAGCCCAGGGATTATTTGGGGAGGTGGGTGGGAGTCACGGCTTTGAAACCCCCTCAGGCACAACACAGAGCTCATCCCAACCCCATCCCGGCGTGTTCTGGTTCCTGCTTTAGGAAACACATCCTGGCACAACCACCCTTGCATTGCCCCATTCCTGGAGCTCCACACTGCTCCAGAGAGATTTGCAACCTGGAGCAGCCCTGTGGTTTTGGGAGAGCAGGATCCAACACCCCCTGCTCCGCTTTGGCATACACATGAACTGGTGAGTTTTCCCAGTTCTGATTTTAAATTTGGTAGAAAGGCCTTGTTCCACTTGCCCCATTGGCTCTGACCACATCCACAGAATCTTGGCTCAATTGACCTTTTAGAGTATTTAACACAGAATATGCACAGAAATTCATCACCATCCTCCTCTCCCTCCATCCCTGGCACTGAGCAGCTCCTCGGGCTCCCTGCTATGCTGTGACACGGCCAACAAAAGACAAAAACCTAAACCCACAGAAAGGGACAAACCCAGAGCCCCCCCAAACCTCTGGTTCAGGAGAGCTATTATCCCAAATGTCCCCAAGCAGAACAAAACGCCTCTGCCACAGCCCTTGGTCAGGTCATGGGTGTCACAATTAACCTCTCACCCATGAACAATTAACGCCAGGTACTGGCTCAGCCTGATGACCCAGTAGAGAATTCCGGTGCTGGCACTGTGCTCCTTTTTCACCTGGAATGGAGGAATTTTGGCTCCTCAAAGCACTCAGGAGCCCTGGCAGCTCCTGTCAGGGAGGACCCAGTGAGGACCTTTGCCCACCTCCAGCCCTGCCACAGAGAGCTGTGGCACCCAGGGACAGACAGGGACATCTCCAGCCCAGCAGCTGGGGGTGCTGGTGGTGGCTGGTGGTCACCTCGCCCTGGATGAGCCCAGGGCGGGCCCCTCCCTGCCCAGGAGAACACACAGAGCCCATGTCTGGGTGCCAGTCCCCCCACGAGGCTTTATTGGGTCTCGTTTTCATGGGAACTGCCCCAGCTGGTGCCACGCCAACATCAGGTGCCCAGGAGCCTCCTCCAGTGGCAGAAATACATCATGGTGCCCGTGAGGAGCACGGAGCTGAGGAAGGCTCCCAGGACGCCCAGGACCAGGGGCCGGACCCAGCCCAGGAGGCCGCGGCTGTAGCGGGGAGGCCGGCGGCGCTCGAAGAGCAGATCCCCGGCCAGGGGAGCCCTCCGGCCCCGCGGCCCCGCGGGCTGCAGCTGCACGGAGCTGAGATGCTGCACGCTCCGCTTGTATCCCTCCACGTTCCTGCGCAGCTCCAGGCTCCGGTCTTGGTTCAGGTTTTTGCCCAGCTCCCGGGCGATGTCAGAGCGGCCGATGTGGTGCAGGGCACGGACCAGGCGGTCCCAGGTGGTCGCTTCTCCTGCTGTCACCAGCCAGTGCCGCAGAGCTTCCGAGCATCCCCGGGCGCTGCGGCTGCCCCGGCGGCGGCGGACGGGCTTCACCTCTTCCTCCTCTTCCTCCTCCTCCTCCTCGGACAGAGACCCCGGCTCCTCCAGCTCCGGGCTGTCCAGCTCCTCCTCGAGGCTGTTCAGCTCTGCCTGCAGCTGGTGGCACTCGGAGCTGGCCAGCAGCTCGGCGATGCGGCCCATGCTGTGCCGGCCCACGGTGGCGGCCACCGTGTCATCGGCGCGGCCACCCAGGGCCAGCAGGAGCAGGACGAGGCCCAGCGGTGCCAGCATCGTCTGAGCGCCAGCGTGGATTCCCCTCAGCATCGGGGTGTCCTAGGGACGTGGAACCCCCCTGACCTCACAGAGCCGCTCCAGGCCGAGTTCCCAGTTCTGGGTCCTTTGTCCCGTGTCACATCCCGAACCCCCCCGAAACCTTTCTGCCCCTGTCCCACCCCAAAGAGACCGAGCAGAGCGCGGCTGAGCCAAGGTGGCCCCGCTGGGATCGGCGTGAGGAACCACAAGGTGGCAACGCAGCCTTGAGGTGCCACCAGCGCTGTCCTTCGAACAGGGGTGGCGACAAACCGCGAGTTCCCTGGATTTCCCAGATGACAAACCGCGAGTTCCCTGGATTTCCCAGACGACAAACCGCAATTTCTCTGGATTTCCCAGATGACAAACTGCGATTTCCCCAGATCTCCCCAAAAACCCCACAGTGGAGGCAGCAGAGAGGAGTCGAGCTGCCCTTTGCTGCAGAATGAAGAGGTTGAGGAAGGAGGAGCCTTCCTCCCATTTTCCTGCCTTGGACACCAGTTCACACCTTTTATTCCTTTCGGGAGTCCCAAAAAACTTGGATTGCTCTGGACACCCCCTGCCCAGGGATGTCCCCGTGTCCCCACCCAGCCCGGGGGTCCCCAACTGCCCCCCTGGACCTCTGCCCACCCTCCCACGTCATTCCCACCCTTCCCCATCCCACCCTTCCCCACCCCATCACCCCCAACGCCCCCTGGGGTCCCAAAAACCGGCTGGACCCCCCTCCAGGAGCCCCCCAGGACTGCCCGCAGCATCCCAAGGACAGGAGTTGTTCAGGTAATCTCTTTAATACTGTGTAATACTTTTTTTTTTCTTTTTTTCATTTTAAAATACAGCATTTCTTGAGGTAGACCATCCCAGCCCTAGAGCTTGTCTGTCTCAGACATCAATAAGACATGAATTAAATACTTTCATGTACAATATGTTGCAAAATGAGGTAGAAATGGTTACAGAGAGTGTACAAATAGGATAATAATAATAATAATAATAAGTCTTCGGGAACCCAGCACAACATTTTGGAGGTGGGAGGCAAAGGGTAATGCCCTGGATGCAATAAGAAACTGGAAAAATTAGGAAAAATGGGGAAAAAACCCGGCAGACACCTCTGGGGGGAACCCCTGTGAGGGATCTGTTCTCTCTGCATGTGCAGACCCTGAGTTTTGGGGGTGCTGCTCTAAAGGGGGGGCCTTTAGAGAAGTAAAAATAATAAAAATTAACTTTTTTTTTTAAATGGGGAAAACTCCTACCATGATGCAGAGGAGCCAGTGGACGAGCCAGGGTTTCATGCTCCGTGCAAAGCCCCTCGCTCAGCCCTGCTGGGCTTTTTTTTTTGGGGGAGGGGAAGGGGGGGATTTGCCCAACTTGCTCCAAAAAGTGGTGCCAGTGACAGCTCCCAACCTACAGCACTAAACTTTCCATTGAAGACACGTTACTCCACCAAACGCTACAATAAATGATGTCAGTAAACAAAATTTCAAATAAAATTATGGCATAATATATGTGGAAAGCACCTGAAATACATTCAAATCTCATCTTTGTAACAGCTTCAAGTTTATTTTTCCTTTTATTTCTTCCTTTTTTCACCCCCTTTAGAAGCAAATGCAGGAGGCAGCTTTGTCCCAGGTCGGAAAACTCTTTAAAAAATCTCCTTTTCCTTTTCTGAGAAGATAAAAAGTGTTTTTAAAAGAACATTCTTTAGTTTTTCTGAGGTAATTCTTTTCCTGAGTAGTTAAAAAAGAAAACAAACAAACAAACAATACTACAGACCTTACAAAAATAAAAACCCGAGTCTAGGATATTCAACAATCTACAGCATTGTACTCCAAAACTCCCTGGTTTTGGGGCATAACCCATTGGTTTGGGGTCTAACCCCCTGGTTTGGGGTGCAACCTCCTTGTTTCGAGGTGAAATTCCCTGGTTTTGGGCATCTCCCCCCAGCTCCCCCTTTCCCTGATCAAGGTGAGAAGGGGTTCCAAAGACACCCAAGGTATTTCTGTTAGGAATAATAAAATCAATCAACAAAAAAAAAACAACAATAAAGCTTTGGGGTGGATGGGGGAGCTCCTGGATCCGGCGCTGGAGTGGATCCCGATGCCGGGAACCTCCTGGGGCACCTCCAGCCCCGCTGGCACCGCTGCTCCAGGCATGGAGGGTTGGGAAAACAATAAATAGCTTATCCTGAGTGGTGGGTGAGGCTCCCAAAGAACCACAGCAAGGGAAATCCCTGGATGAGTCCCAAAGAGGAGAGGTGAGGTACGTGGTGCTGTGAGGAGAGATCCAACCCCACTGAGCGAACCAGAGCCCCCAAGGACTCCAATCCACATCCCAAATCTGTCCCCATGGCCTTGGGATCTGTCCTCACTGCCTCAGGGTCTGTCCCCACAGCCTTGGTGTCTGTCTCTGTGACTTTGGGGTCCGTCCCCACAGCCTCGGGGTCCGACCCCCATCAGTGCCTGGTGCCGTACATCTTATCCCACTCCAGGAACAAGTCCAGCTCCTTCTGGGACATAGCAGGGTGCACCTTGCAGAACGCCTTCTCCAGGTCCTGGTAGGAGGCGGGAGGTCCCGGCAGCGCGCGGCGCGCGACGGCCCCGGCATGCTGGCAGAGCCGCAGCAGCTCGGCGCCGGAGAAGCTCTCGGTGCGCTGCGCCAGGGCCGCCAGCTCGCGCTCGCTCAGGCAGCAGCTCTGCTGGGCCAGGGCCTGGCGCAGGATGTGGCGCCGCGCCTCGCCGTCCGGCGGCGCGATGTACAGCCGCGTGCCAAAGCGCCGGTGCGACGCCTCGTCCATGCTGCCGGGTCGCGTCGTGGTGCCGATGACCACCACGTTGTGCTCGGCTGAGGTAGCCACGTTGTCCAGGTAGGAGAGGAGCTGGGATTTGAGGCCGCTCGCCTGGCCGCCGTCCTCGCCCACCCGCGCCGCCAGCAAGGACTCGGCCTCGGTGATGAGCACCACCGAGGGCTGCCGGCAGCTGGCCACAAAGAACACGGTCTGGAGGATCTTCTCAGCTTCGGCCTTCCAGGTGGACAGCAGCGTGGTGCCGCTGAGCCTCAGCAGGGTGGAGCCCAGCTGGGTGGAGATGCAGCGGCTCAGCAGCGTCTTTCCTGTGCCGTGGGGCCCAAAGAGCAGCAGGGTCCGCAGCGGGTGGCTCGCGCCACTGTAGGAGCCGGGCCGCAGGATGGGCCACAGCAGCTCCTCCTCGATGGCCGCCTTCACCGACACCTGCCCGGCAATGTCCGACCACTGCACCGGCGGGCCCCGCTCCACCACCTTGGTGTTGACCAGCTCCAGGAGCAGCGGGTCAATGTTCTTGGGCTGCTCCTCCAGCGGAGCACCACTGAACACCAGAGCTTTGGCGGGCAGCCGCAGTGGGAAGGGGGGTCCCGGCTCGGCCGCCCGCTCCCCGTTGGCAAGGGGGGGGCTGAACTTCTCGAAGGGCTCTGCTGGCCGCAGGGGAGCGTCCCTGGCACCGTAGGATGGCGACACCATCCCCTTCATCTGCTGCCCGCCGTACTTGCCGCTGTGTTCTTCAGTGCTCCCAGCTCCCGTTGGCCGCTTCCCGGGCTTGAAGGCCACCTGGGGGGACTCGCCACTGCTGCTGAACCCGTTGCCCCGGCACTCGCCGTTGTCCGACAGGGGGTAGGGGGACTTTGGCTGCTCGTAGCTGTATTTCCTGTACCTGCCCTCGCCATCATCCTCCCCGCCGATGTCGAATGCCTTCCTCTTCAGCGTGCCCGCCGCCTCGGTGCCCAGGGGTGGCACGGCCAGGGCGCCCAGCCCGGTGCTCTGGTAGCCATAGGCAGGGACCCCTGGTGGGCGGGCGGAGGGCGGTGGGGCCGGGATGGGGGTGGGCGCGGCAATGCCAGAGGGCAGGTAGGAAGCAGAGGGGTGGGGCGGGTGGATGCCCCCGTAGCCCGGCTGGGGCGGATAGCTGCTGCTGGCATAGTTGTACATGGGGCCCGAGGAGCCGTAGCCTGGCACCAGGGCGGGCGAGGGGTGTGGAGGCTGCAGGAGCCCTGAGCTGTGGAGGCCAGGAGGGTGCGGCGGGGGCAGCGCTGCTGCCGGCTGGGCACAGTAGCCAGAGGGCAAGTAGGTGCCGCCATAGCCTGAGGGGTACTCCTGAGACGCCCCGAGTGCCCCAGAGCCGGCAGCAGCCGCCCCGCAGGAGTTCCCGGGGTACACGGCCTCGCTGAGGTTAGCCGACACCACCGGGGAGCTCCCCAGCCCAATGGCCCCGCTGCCAGCAGGGACGGCAGGTGGCACCACGCCCTTGGCACTGGCCAGGCCATCGTGGATGGGGGTCAGGGGGTAGGTGCCATCAGAGCCATGTGCCCCTGGCCAGGGCTCCCCGTCCCCCTTCTGCCCATTAACGGGGCCAAAGGTGCCATCCCCGTAGGTGCCGAGCGCCGGGCGCTCGTAGGGCGCGTCCAGCACCCCCGAGTACTTCTCGGCGTACCTCTTGAGGAGGTTGGAGGCCGTCAGCGCCGAGATGTCGTCGTTGGCCCAGGCGTAGTTGAAGCGCTGGCGGCTGCTGGGGTACAGCTCGGTCTTGTGGGCCGGTGAGGAGGTCGTGGAGGAGACATCCAGGTGCTGCTCCGGCCACTGGTTCAGGGACTGGGCATGCTCTGGTGACCAGTGCATCTTTGACAGACCTGTGGGGATGGGACAGCACAGGTGAGAGCAGCGGAACAGGAGTTGTGCATGGAGTGTCCCCAAATTCTGCTGTGCTGCCCTGTCCTTACCCACCACACCCCCAGGCTGTGAACACCTGCTCCAGCTAACTCTGGATATTCACAGGATCATCGAGGTCAGCAAGGACCTTCAAGATCATCGAGTCCCATAAATAATCTGATTGTGCAGAGTGGCTTAAATGCTGTGGGCAGGGAGGGAGGGGGGCACAAGTCCCCTCCAGTACCCCCTGAAATTATTGTTGTCACTAATAATGAAGGGATGAGATCAATGTCAGGCTAAGAAGGATTTGTCAAAGTGCTCCTGATGGAGAAAGGCACAGGGGATCCTCCTGGAGCTGCCCGTGGGCTGGCTGGGCACGGGGCAAAGGTACCTGGGAGCTCTAAAGGGAAAAATGAGCATTTGGTTAGTTCTGTGATGAATAAGAATGATGATTCATGTCATGAATAAGGCATTTTCCTTGATATTTTAATTTTGTAAAGGAATTTAAACACTGGGAGTTTCCATCCTCGCTCAGTAGGTGCAGAGTGCTGCTGCTGCTTCTGTCCCCCAGAAATGTCAGGCTGCAAGTGCCCAGTGCTCAGGGATTTGGGGACACCAGGGGAGGTGTCTGACCACTCCTGGCCACCAGCACAATCTGCAAATCCCAGTGGCATTCCCAGGCTTTTGGGACAGGGAACAGCTGCCCACGACAGCTATGAACCCCACTGCTCAGACACCAGTTAAAAAACACATCTAGAGGTGGCATTCCCAGGGATGGAATTGCTTCTCCAAAAAGCCTGGAGGAGGGTGGCCAATGCCACCTGGAGGAGGGTGTGGTTGGAAGCCCACCACAAGGGCACAGCTCCTCCGGCCCCGTTCCCAATCCCGGATCCCAGAGCCGCTCGGGGGAATGCACAGGCACAGCTTCACAAGCCCCAGGCGCCAACCATCCCCTCAAAGACGTGAGAAGAAAAAACCCCAAATCCTTGAAAAAGCTGGAAAACCCAGAGAGGGGGAGGGCGGTGGGAAGGGAGGAGTTGTCAGGGTTGAAATAGGACGTGAATGAGTGGCAGAGCGGGACAGATGTTTCAATGCTCCCCTTGGCAGTGTGAGAAAATTACTGTCCAGTGACCAAACGGCCGGGCCGGTTCCCACCCTCGCTGCTGCCCATTATCCCCAGCACAAGACAAAGGCGGGCAGGGGGGCTGGGCAGGGAGAATCCTATTGTTCCCGCCCGCCCTAATTATGGAAATCTTGTTAATCTATTCAGCAGCGAGTCTGAACTGGGCTTTTGTTCGGGGGTTTTTAGCGGGCGCACCGCTGAGGGTGTCCAACGGCTCAGTGCGAGGATGGGGTGCGCTGCCTCCCCCCCGGGAAAAGCTCCAGCCACGAGGCCGTGGGATGCAGGACAGCATCACGGAGCAGGGGGGGTTTTGTTGGAGCAGGGACAGCTCATCCTGGGCCATTGTGTGCAGGGCACACCGCGTTTGCACACTAGTGTAAAATGTTCTCACACTCGTTCTCCAGTCCTATGTACACGGTGCTGATGCTGGGGTATAAAAATTTTGGAAAAAAATCCTGGAATGACCCCCAGGCAGCATCTGCAGATAGCTGTGCTGACCCTACACCCCTGGGATAATCAAGAGGAGAATCCAGTGGGTTTGGAGGGCAAAAAAGAAGAGAAGAGCAAATGCATCCAGGCTGAGGATGCACTAAAGCTGGGATTTAAACACAGTCAAATTCCCCTGAGCCCCACGAAGAGGGGCTGGCTCTTGGAGTGATCCAGATGTGTCTCATCCCTTTGGGCAGCCCATGTCCAAGGAGCATCCCCAAGGAGTCCTTGGGTGCCAGGCTGAGCTGCTAAGCCACAGCTCTGTGGTCATCCAGGGTCCATGGTCATCACACTGCTGTCACGCTCACTTAGTTGCTGCTGGCTCCTTCTCTGCCAGCTTGGAGGATTCAGGCTTTTTCCAAAACCCATTGAGTACAGAATCACTGAATCAACAAATCACAGAATCATGGAATAATGGAATCACAGAATCACTGAATCATGGAATCACAGAATTCACAGAATCACTTGGTTGGAAGGGGCCTTCAAGATCATCGAGTCCAGCCCAGCCCCAATACCTCAACTCAACTATAGCACTGAGTGCCACATCCAGGCTTTTTTTAAACACATCCAGGGATGGTGACTCCACCACCTCCCTGGGCAGCCATTCCAGAACTTTATCACCATTTCTGTGAAAAACTTTCTCCTAACATCCAACTGAAACTTCCCATGGTACAGCTTAAGGCTGCGTTCTGTCGTTCTGTAAAATGAAATCCACCCGTGACACCGGGGCTGTCACAACCTCACCATGACATCAGGGGTGTCACAGCCCACCCGTGACACCAGGGATGTCACAACCCACCAGAGTCACCACAGCACCAGCCAAGGCTGCAAGGTTCCCCCCGGCCTGTGCTGGGCAGGGTTTCTTGGCAACCACGGAGCTTTCCCCAGAAGGTTCCGGGCATTTGGCAAATCCACGCGGAGCTGTGGTGACATCCTGGGATGGCACTGCCACCAGGGCAGGGTCAGGGCACATGTGGCACAGGGGTCTGGGCCGGCTCTTCTGTGCCCTGTCCCCATCCTGGGCTCATCCATGGTCACTCTGGTCACTCAGAGATCAAGTGCAGAGCAGCTGGACACCAGCGCGGCCGTGAGTGACCGATGGGCCGCTGTCCATCTGTCCTTCCTGGCAGCAGCTGAGCCTGGCCCATCTGTCACTGCCAGGACAGACCCCCACAGAGCTGGGAAAGGATCCCTGGCTTGGGAATTCCAGGATGAGGGGACAAGGCAGGAAAATCTGTGTGGTGTTAATGAGGAGGTGATGCAAGAAGCGGATTTGAGGAATTTTGGTCTATAGGTCAAGGGAAGGCAGGTGGGAGAAAAATAAAATGGAATAAAATGGAGTAGATTAAATAAAGTAAAATACAAAATAGAATAAAATAGAATAAAAAAACCAAACAAAATAAAATGAAAGAAAAAAGAGAAAATAAATTATAAAATAAAGGAATAATAAAATGAAATGAAATGAAATGAAATGAAATGAAATGAAATGAAATGAAATGAAATTAAATGAAATGAAATTAAATAAAATGAAATAAAATGAAATGAAATGAAATAAAATGGAATAAAATACAAAGAAGTGAAAATTACAATAAAATGAAATTAAATACAGCGAAATAAAACTAAATAAAAAAAGACCTAATAAAAATGGACCTAAAAGAGTTTAAAAACCTCTTTTTGCCATTTCTACTTTTCTTGATATCTCCAGCTCTCCTTGACTCTTCAGGCCACTGAGATCTCCTGCATCACCCCCAGGAGCACAACACAAAACTGCTCAGCAATGTGCTTGGGTCTGTAGGCACCTGGGAGGGGGGGCTGGCTCAGCCTTGCTCCAAAGATGAGCATTAATTTCAAATCATTCACTATTCCCTAATCCATCACCGTGCTGCCCAGTCCCTGCCCTCCCATCCAGCTGTGGATGTTCTGCTCCCACAGCATCCCCATCCAGCTGTGGATGTTCTCCTGCCCTGATTCCCCTCACAGCTCCTGGGGTCACACCCTGTGGAAGAGTTTTTACAGCGACTCCTGTGAGCCACAGAGAAGTTTGATAAGAGCATCTGTGTTTTCCCTTGAAAGAATTTCCTACCAAGGTTGTTGACACAGAAACCAAGAAAGAGAGAAGGATAAATAAGAGAAATCTACAGCTGCCTATTCCAATGAGCACTTGGTTTGTCTCTTTTGACCAAGTAAAGTTATGAGCTTTGTAAGAATGTACAAAAAGAATGAATGCTAAAATAAAAACACGTTGAAGCCTTCTGAAAATGAATTTGCTGCTTTGTACTGTCTCTGTCTCAACTATGACCACATCCCAGCTTTGGTCCTCACCAGGGCAATTCTCAGGAGGGAAGGAGAATTTTCTCAGATGGATCCCAGGGTGCTGGGATTTAACTTTTCTATTTTTCAGACCCTGTAATGCTTCAGGGTGCTCTAGTCCCCACCCCAGCCCTGAGAGATCCCGTCCCAGCCCCTGGGGACCCACCCCAGCCCCAGCACACCATGCTCAAGGCCTCTCTCTGTGCCTTTTGTTTTCACAAGCCTTTTGACTCGCGGATTCCTTTTTGAACGCCGCCAGAAAACCCCAGCTCCCTCCTGCACTCCATTCACTAATGGATTTTCCAGAAGTCACCCTTTTTTTCTGGCTCCTTTCTTTGCTGACACTGCTGCCTTCATCCATGCCCAAGGCTGTGGCTGCCTCTGGATGGAATTTGGGGATCCTGCGCCACGTTTGGAGCATCCTCCCCTGCAGTACCCACCTTCTATAGCCAGGCACTGCACAGATTATAAACCAATTATAATATTCTTATAATTATATATATTATATATTCTAGAATATATTATTTATATTTATTTTATATATTTATTATTATGTATTAGAGTTATAGTACATTAATATACTATCATTTGCATACCTATTTATTTATTTCTGTTTATATTTATATTTATCAATCGTTATATTTCATATTGCTGCCACAGGGTATTATTATATTATATTATATTATATTATATTATATTATATTATATTATATTATATTATATTATATTATATTATATTATATTATATTATATTATATTATATTATATTATATTATATTATATTATATTATATTATATTATATTATATTATATTATATTATATTATATTATATTATATTATATTATATTATATTATATTATATTATATTATATTATATTATATTATATTATATTATATTATATTATATTATATTATATTATATTATATTATATTATATTATATTATATTATATTATATTATATTATATTATATTATATTATATTATATTATATTATATTATATTATATTATATTATATTATATTATATTATATATCCTATCCTATCCTATCCTATCCTATCCTATTCTATCCTATCCTATCATATCCTATCATATCATATAACTTAATATAATTTTAAATAAATCTGTATTACAATATTACATTAATATTTATATTCGCATAAATATCACATTGTATCCTATAAATATTATCATATAATACCACATAAATATTATATTGCTTTATATGCATATTTATATTCATATAAATATTATATCACATTATTTAAACACCTCAACCTGCCACCACAAGTTTGCTGCCTAAGAAAACACAAAATGTTAAAGAATAACAGGATGGAAATGGCGTGGGAGCAAAGCTTGGGGTTGGGATTAGGGAAATTTGGGAGGACCACATCTCAAGTTAATCTTAGGGCAGAAACAATCCCTTTTCCTGTCTTTTCTGCAGTCACTCATTAAAAAGTCATCATGAGGAGGAGGATGAGGAGGAGGAGACCCCAAAATCTTGGTCCCAAAATCCTGTCTGGGGGAGGAGACCCCAAAATGCTGGTCCAAGGACACTCCCCAAAATCCCGATCCAGGGACACCCCCCCATCATCCCAGCCCAGGGCGAGGCCCCAGGCCCCCACCACGAGGCAGAGCATCACTGGAATTACCCAAACATTCCTGCTGTTTCCAGCTGTGCTCAGGAGGGAGGAGGCAGGAGCAGAGCCCCCCTTGGCATCCTCCTGGAGGCAGGAGGAGCCCTTCAGAGCACACTCAACCTCGTCACCCCCGCGCGTGGCCCGGCCTCGCTGCGCCTCACCCCTGGCCTTTAATTACACATTTCTGTGGCCATTAGCCCTCTCACCATCAATTACAGCCACATTATCCCGCTCCAGCAGCGCCAGGACACGGCCACCAGAGTCAAGTGCTGTGGCAGCAGCTCTCTGGCTCTCAGAGAAACGCAACTTTCCCAGACATCCTTCTGGAAAAGTCTGTGAGAAGATGAGACGAAAGAATGAGGAATAATTCTTATCTTGCTGCAGCCGGTGTTGTGAATATGTGGAGTGTGTTATGGAGATTTGTTTACCAAAGTGTGGTTTCTTAATTAGCCAACGGTGGTGGTGTTTTAATTAAAGGACCAATCAGTTCAACCTGTAGTGAACTAAGATATAAAAGAGCAATAGGTTTCTTAATAAAGATTATTATTGATCAGTCTTCTGTGAATCAGAACTCTGCTAATTATGCTAATTATTCTTAATTATTCTGTGAATCATGGATTCTATGCTAATTATTACCCAGCCAGGGCCGGTTGTAATGATAAATGTTTTGTAGAGTGTTTGCAAAAAGAGGAAAAGGATGTTCTGGTGGAAGCATCCCTCGACTGGCGCTGCACAAAAATTGTCCAGAAAGGTCCTGCTGCTCCTTGGGAAATGGGGAGATATGATGCCTTGGGATTTCAGCTTTTCTATTTTTAATATATTTTAATCTTTTGTAATTGCTGTAATTACAGCAATATATTTGTAATCCTTTGTAATTGCAGTTCTTTAGTGTATAACTCTAACCTCCATGTACAGTGCGAGCTGCTGCCTTCACATTTTGGGCAGACACAACAATTCCTCTCCAGGCTGGGAATCAAGGACACCTCACTGCCTCAAAGAAATGTAAACAAAAGCGATTTGGAGGCAGAAAACTTGGGGTAAATGACTTCATTACCTGAAGCTGTAATTGGAACATTAATCCAAATATGCAAATAGACCAAACTTACAAAAATGTGAAAACCCCGTGACCCATTGTCAATTTTTTGGGGCTTCGTCTGCACAAAATGTACCTGAAGGCCCTTCAATAATTTATAAATAAACTGCTTTTTATTCCCTAAATTCTGTCTGGCCTCTGTTTTTAGGTAGCCCCAAAAAGGCATCAGTTTAACCCCAGGGAGAAGATCCAGCTGCAACCTCCCCGATGCCAGAGTCCCCCCAGGCTGGAGCTGGGGACGCCTCTCAGTAGTGACACAGCAGAGCCTTTGTGCTGGGCAGGCAGAGCCTCATCACTCAGCTCTTACTCAGCTGCTTTTTTGTAGGAAAGACAAGTGTGGGTTAAAGTGCAGTTTGTCCTGACATTTGTTTTCACTTTCTTGGGGAAGAAAAAAATGCCAAAATCCTGGCTCTTGTCTCTCTGCAGGGAAAAGGCTGGCCTGGGTAGCACAGTTCAGGGAAGCTGGAATGGCAGTGGGAAGGAGGGCACTCCACCCTGGGGAGGGCATCCCAACCCTGGGGAGGGAATCTCACCCTGGGGAGGGCACCCCATCATCCCAGCCTGGGGGTGTAGCAGACAGGAGACCCCAGGACCTCCATCCAGGGAGGAAATCTCAACATCCTGACCAGGGAGAAAACCTCCACATCTCAAGCCAGGGAGGAAATCTCAGCATCCCAGTCCAGGGAGGACACCTCAAAGTCCTGACCAGGGAGGAAAGCTCCACATCTGGATCCAGGGAAGACAGCCCAACATGCCAAGCCAGGGGGGACATTCCAGGGAGAAAACTCCAGCACCCCACTCAGGACACTCTGTCCTGCCCAGAGAGGAGACTCTGACATTCCACCTGGGGAGGACACCCTAAAATCATGCTCCAGGGACACCCCCCAGCATCCCAGCCCAGGGCAGGGCCCCAGGGCATCACCACAACCACGCTGGCATCACTGGAATGAAACAAACATTTCTGCTTTCCCCTCCTCAAGCTGTGCTCAGGAGAAAAGAGTCAGGAGGAAAACTCCTCCTTGGCATCCTCCAGCTCTCTCCCAAGGCCTCAGTTGCTTTATCAGGGCCACCATAAAGATCTGGGGCTGCTGATAAGTGACCCAGGCAGGCCCTGGGCCATCAGGACAATTTAACTGACCCTAACTCCAGCTGCTGCTGGGACACAAGGCCAGGAGAGGTTTTACAGCACCCTCAGCACACAGCAAAACAAACTTTGCTGTGGAGAGCTGGAGTACCACAGGACTCCAGGACTCACAAGACTTCCAGCTCCTGCTGCCAGAGGCTCTGAGCAGCCCCAGGCAGGCACCAACACCCTCTGCACATCAAGGATGGCATTCCCAGGGCAGGAAAAGATTCAGGATCCCACTCAGGACTCTGAAGAAAGGGGAGAATTCCCCCATGACATGACCAAGCCAATTCTAAAGGAAAAAGCAACATTGCAGGAGACATTGTGGCAACCTACTCACAGTGGCAAAAGTTTGCAAGGGGATGACTTGGGTTTTAGAACTGGGAATTGCCATGGCTGGCTCTGGGGAGAACTCTATTCCCTGCTTGGCTGCTGATCCAGCAGTGCAAACTTTCCTGCTGGAGACTCATGGGATTTAGTCCCAACAGGTCCCTTTGACTGGAACTGGCATGTGTGTCCTCTCCCACTACCACCAGCACCACCACCAGCATGGTGGGAGCTTTCCCAAGCCAGAGCACCACGATGCTGGCAAACACACGAGTTACCAGCTCCTCCCTCCATGCCTAAAAGAGAAGGAAAATACTTTTTTTGGGGGGGGCTAAAAACAGACAAGACAAGGATCCATCCCAGCAGAGCTGGAGCTGTCTGCAGGAGCAGGGGAGGGAGGAAGAGAATGAGATGCTGGGAGCCACCAGCCTCCAGCTTTCCCTGAATGCTGTAAAATTCCCGGTGGCATTTGGCCAGACGTGCTGGGATTTATGCTGGGGTGACAAAAGGAGCCTCAGGACAGCCCTATCAAGTAGCCAAGTTCCCTCCAGCCATGGAACCACTCAAAAAAGAGAAGTGAGGAGTGTTCACAAGGGGGTCAGCATCACACAAGGGTCACCAGGGCTTCTCCAGAGGCATTGATGTCCCCTGGGGAAAATTCCCCTCAGGAATCTTCACTCCAACCCACATCTGTTGCTGTCAGTGTTGGGCTGAGGGATTTCTGCTTCCCCCCATGGAGCCCATCTCCTTCCAGGCACAAGCAGGGAGCTGCAGGAAGGCCAAACCATGGGAAAAGCAAAGAGAGCAGCAAGGAGAATGTTTGGCTGTTTATAGCATTCCTATCCTCAGGAATATCTCCTCAGCTAGGAGGATGCAAAAAGAATGGACTGATCCCATGGCCACTCTCTTTTTGTCACCCCCCAAAAAAAAATCTTTAGGATTTTCTCCTCCTGTGGCTGCTGGGAGTGGAGGTTGGATGTGGGGTGAGGGCTCAGAACTTTCAGGCAGCTTTGATACGGATCTGGGAGCAGCCTGAAGCAGAGGTTTGGGAAAGCCACAGCCCCTCCTTGGATCAGTGGGTGTGAACAGGCAAAGCACCACCAGGGTCAGACCACAGCTATCAAATAAAGAAAAGAGAGGGAGCTGCAGCAGGTGGGAGCTCATCCCTGGGCTCTTCAACAACTGAATTCCATATCCCACAGCATCCAGGGAAAACCTTGGAGATTTCTCAGTGTTTATATTCCACGTTTTTCCCTGGAAATTAAAGAACTTTGATGGGACACAGCACAGGTTTGGGTTCCAGGACCAGCACTGGAGCCAAGATGTTGCTAAAGCCCCAGCCCAGCCCTCAGGAGGGGAAAAAGGGCTGGGAAAAGGAAGGAGGGAGGGAGGGGAGGAGGGAGAGAGGAGAAAACACCGGCTCCAGATAAGCAATTGTTAACATGATCCATATGGTACACAACGCTCTGTTTAACCCAAATGATAATGGCAAAAGGGAAGAATGCAGCGGGGCTCGGCGAGAGAACAAAGGCGGCCACAGAACCCTTCCCTGCTCCAGGAACTCCCAGCTGGAAGAGCTGAAAACCTTCCCTGCTCCAGGAACTCTGGAGACAACTGGTGAGCACAAAACCTTTCTCTGCTCCAGGAATTCCAAGCAGGGACAGCCAGAGGCTGTTTCCCCTTCCCTGCTGCAGAGTAATGAAGGGACAGAGCTGATGGCTGCTCCCCAATTCCCCACTCCAGGAATTGTGGCTGCTCCCCCATGCTCCCCAAAACCCACCTGGCTCTCTCTTTCCCCTCCCCAGACAGCTAAACACCGAGCAGGGAGTGAAACTGTAGCTGCCAGCAATAAAATAAATATATCTGTATTTATAACTTATAAGTAATTAATATTTTCATAATCAATAACAAATGGAAATGAGAGCTGGGTGGATGTAAACACTGAGCCCACTCCCCTGGGATCTGGGATGAATTCAGCCCTGGGTGTTTATGTTATTGCAGGATCCCGTGGCTTTCCAGGGAACACAATACAGTACGTGCCATTCATTATCCCAGCAGTCCCCCAAGAGAAAATGTCAACACACTTCTGCTGGAGAGAGCTAAAACAAATGTTTAATGTGATAAACAACTGCCAGGCCTCAGCCCCCACTGAAATGTTTAATTCAGAAGCACCTCGAGAGCAAACAGGGGCTGGAGCACCCACATGGGGAGCCCTAGCAGGAACCTCATCAATTCCCATCAGGAAATCCATCCTGAGCCATCAGAGTGCCCTGGACCTTTCCCAAGAGCCATGTCCTCATCAAACACCCAAGTTCTGTCCAAAATTCCATTCCACACCTGAAATCTGTCACAAAACCAGGATCCGTTCAATGATAATGGTAATTTTGGGAATCCTGGAGTAAAACTAGGAGTGATGTGAACCAGCACATGACACCTCCAAACCTAGAAGAATTTATACTGGAATAAACAGCTTAAAGCCCACTTCCAAAAAAAAAAGAGATTTCAAGATCTCAAGCAAAGCTTCCATTTAAAAATCCCCTTCATCTCCTCAACGCCGCGGCTGTTTTGAAGGCGAGCGCTCCGGCGTGCGCTTGACGTGCGCCAGCGGCTGTGGGAGCCGGCATTGTTCTGGGGGGGAGGGAGGGAGGGAGGGAGGAGGGTAAGGCAGGAGGAAGGGAGGGAGGGAGGGAGGGAGGGAGGGATGGATGGATGGATGGATGGATGGATGGATGGATGGATGGATGGACGGACGGACGGACAATCCACCGCACCCTGCGCACGCTCTGGGCTTCAGTTAGGGTTAGGCTCAGGATTAGGTTAGCCCCTGTGACCGGACTCCCCTGGGAGCCGGGCTCCCCTCGCACCCGACACCTCCCGGGACCCCGCTCCCGCATGTCACCAGCGCGTCCCCCGCAGCTCCCCGCACCTTTTCGGGGGGAAGCAGGGAGGGAGGGGATGGCCGAAGGCCGAGGCAGCGGGGGCTGCCCCGTTCCCCGGCAGCGCTCGGGTTCCTCGGAGCCCTCCCTGACCCCTCCGCGCGGCCCGACTCGGCCGCTTTCTCCCCGAAGCGGCAGCGACGGGGCGGGATTGGCGCCCCGGGCAGCGCGGGGGATGCTCGGCCGGGCCGCCCCGGATCTCCCCGGCCCAGCGCGGCCCCACTCACCTCCTCATGCCGGCGGGCCGTTAGCGCAGCCCGGGAGGCCGTGCCGGGCGCCGCATCCTGCGCTGCCGCCCGGACAATGCGGGGCGGCGCGGCGGCCCCGGGCGGGCGGCGGGGGCTGGGGCCGGGCTGGGGCTGGGGCTGGGGCCGGGGCCGGGGCCGGGGCCGCGGCCAGGGCCTGGGCTGGGGCTGCCCCCCGCCTCCCACCGCCCACCGCCCACCGCCCACAGCCCGCCCCCGAGGCGCGGCAGGGCGGAGCGGGGATGGCGAGGGGCGCGCTGCGCTCCGACCAGAGGGGCAGCGGCGGGGAGAGATTCCGGATCTCTGCGCACCCCCGCAGACACGGATCTGACCCCCAGCACCCCAACGCAACCCCCGGCATCCCGGCAGCCGCGCAATCCGAGCCTCTACGCGCCAGGATCCCCGCATCCTTGTACTCCAATCCCCTGCATCTCGGGGTCCATGTACCCCAGTTCCCTGCACCCCAACATCCCTGACCCCGTCCCCCCAGCTTCCCATCCCCCTAGCCCTCTGCTCCCCAATATCCCTCTCCCCAGACTCCTGCACCCCAAAACATTCCTGACCCTGTCCCCTGGCCCCCCACCCTTACTCTGTTTCCCCAGACACCCCTGATTCACTGTACCCCATACACCCCCGATCCTGTCCTCTCCCACCCTGATCCCCTGAACCCCAAAACCTCTGACCCTGCACCCCAACAGCCCTGACCCCCTTGCACCCTCACATCCCAGACGCTGTTCCCTGTTCCCCCCCACCCTGACCCTGCACCCCATCCCCAGCCCCGAGGCTGCAGCCGAGCCCCGCGGGGAGCCCTGCTCGGGGCCGGGTCCTGCTCAGCTGCCAAGCCGAAATCCCAAATGCCTGGAATATTTTCCTGCTATTAGCTTACCATGCAGAAATAAAGCAGTTGCCCCAAGGATCGTGTGTCCTGGAGATGTGGCCATGGGACAAGCTGTCTGTTATCCACCCCTGAAAACCCTGCTTTTTATGATCAGCTGGGCTGCAGCTCCAGGAAAAAAAAAAAAATCTGTTCTTTGGGCCCTAAAATTCCCCATTTTTTGGGTGGATTTTCCTCCAAGAATACCTCACAGCTGCCTCACTTTTGGTCTTGGAACCCCTGATCCATTTTTATTAAGCACCCCAGGCTCTTCCCTGATGGAATCACATTGTGGCATCATTCCCTCATCCCAACATTGTCATATCCCTGAGTAATTTGGGAGTATTTTTCTTTCCAAGAGAGAATTCCCTGTCCTTGAATTCCATCTGTCCTTGTCAGGTGTTGGAGCTGCAGAAATCTCTGCCTGGATGAGAGATGGTTCTCTCCTGGATGAGAGAACCAACCCCCCACGATCACAGATATTAATCAACTAATTAATTAATTAATTACTTCTGCAGAGTCAGAACCTGCCAGCATCACAGGACTGTGACTCTGGCTGTCCCCAAACCAGAATCTGATGGCAGTAATCCCAGAGAGCCATAAAATCAGCTATAAAACCACGTTTACTGCGGTTCTGGTTTCACTAGATGTAAACTGCCTTTTATTAAACGGGGAAATTTGGATTTCTAGCTCTGCCTAGAGAGTTCAGCCTCACCTTATTAACCAAGGAAAAGCTGGATTGGAACTGCGGGGTCACGCATTTTATTTTCACTAATCACTCCCCACCATTCCTCTAAAAAACAAACTCCTAATCAAAAGTCCCAATTCATTAATTATTCCTGTGTTTGATCATCAATAGGAACCATCAGCCAAAATCCATGCTGACACTTTCTCGGCAGGAACTCCGGGGTTTCTCTTCTCCCACAGGGAAGCAGGAATTCCACAGCTCCCTTTAGGCTTTAAAACAAAATATGATCATTCCAGGGCTGTGCACATGGGATTTTTGCTGCTGGTTCACGGAGGGATCGTGCCAGACGGTCACAGAGACCTGAGGAAGACATATCCCCGGACCACCAACCCAATTTGGGACCACCAAAGGACTAATAAAAAACCTCCTTTGAATACAAAGCAGGGATGGGAGGTGCTGGGGTTATGCAAATGTATTATTTTGGGAAATAAATAGAGGGCAAAAATTGTTGTGGGGTGCAGCCACGCATTTCACCATGACTCCCCCATGCCACCCGTCAGCAATAAGCATAAATAAACATCAAATAAATATTCTAATTATAATATTAACTAATTAGAGAGTCGTTGTCTGCGATTTTTGGTTTTAATGACTCAACCCCTCAGCAGTCACTAAACTCTTCCCAGGCCCCTGCTCCCTCCTTCAGCCTGAAAACCATCAATCCACAAATTATTTTAAATGATAAAATAACCATGCCAGGGTGAGAGGTGATTTATGCCCTGCAAGACCTGCGCTATTTCCATTTTTCTGATTTATTAATCTTACAAAAATACAGAGACATGCTGATTTATTTGCAGAATCTTTCCTGTTTTCTCCCAGTATTGCATTTTTTGTTTTGTTTTTTTTTTTTCCTTTGGTTTGGGATTTGGTTTGGGATTTCCTTAGGGTTGGGATTAAATGATGGTATATTTTGTTTATTATTTTTTATTTATATGACATATATATATATATATATATATATATATATATATACACACACGACATATATAGAAATAGAATATAACTAATATAATGTTATATAAATATAATTATTATATGTTAATATATGAATGTAATCTATATTATATGTATCCTCTAATATATATATCAATAATTAATGAATCGTTATAATATTTATATTAATATTATTTTTTATTAAAAGTTGTGAGTTTTACAGTACTTTACTAACAAGTTATTAAATTACATTTCTCTCTTTCTACAAGGTTTTTTACGGGTAAACTGGTTAATTAAGAAATGACACTTCAATTATTTTTACTTTTAACTTAATAACTAATTACTTCTGCTTGCAACGCAGGCTTTTTTATCTAATTACACACTACTATTCAAATTTATGAAGAAGAAGGTGAAGAAGAAGGACTGGCTACTGCTTTAAAACTTCTATCTTGTTTTATATATATATATATATATATATATATGTATAAAATAATAAAAAATATATAATTCTATATAACATATATAATTCTATGTAACATATTATATAATATATAATGATATAACAGGCAGGGTGTTGTGGGGACCCCCCAGCTCTGCCTGGAGCACAAAGAGAATTTAACAGCTCCGACTTTAACAACTCAGCCTGCCACATCTGGTTGTGCTTAAAATCTGCGGGGCCTGCAGGGGCTTTTCCAGCCAGGCCTAAGCTGGGGCTGAGCTGTGTCCCATGGCTGCACCAGCTCCTCAGAACCAGGAACTGCAAGTGCAAACCTCATTTTATTTTATAATAAATAAATTTCATTATATGAATAGTTTTATTGAGTCAACACCATTCACGAAGGATTGCATCCCAATAAAAACAGCGTGGCAAAACCAGCAAATCGCTGCAAATCTGACTTTTTTTTCTCCTTTCAGCTCTCCAACTCCTGTCTGGTTTCTCACCCTGTTTTTTATTTTCACCTATGAAATATTTCCACTTGAAGTACAAAGTTGGATTTTCTCCTGGAGGATTTGGTCCCACCGAGCCGTGGGACTGACCAGGGTGGAGCTTCCCCGAGGATGCTGCAGTGTGCAGGGGAACCCTGGGCAGTCAAAGAACATCCCTGCAGCCCCAGCACAATCCCTCCTGACCCTTTTTTTTCCAGTTTTTTTCCTAGGGGGCCCAAAATTCCTTGGCACAAGTGGCCCCATTGCCAGTAAACACCAGCCAAGGTCTGAGCTCCGTGTGTGAAGCACGCTCCACGCTCCTCCTGTGTCTGTGTGGGGCCAAGATCGGGGATGGGGTCTTACAGCCCCTTCCCCCAAGTCTTAAACTGGCTTAATTTAAACCTGGCTCAATGCTGTGGAGAGCTTCAGCGGAAGAAGAGGATGGGATAACCACAGATGATGGAATCCCCCTGGAAAATGGGGTGAATTTTCAGAGATTCAGAGAATCGTCCTCTTGGAGCCTGATGGGGCTCCCTGCAACCCAGAGCAGGGCTTTAACTTCCGAGATGTCCCCAAATTTTGTCATTAAAGGCTCGTTTGCCCCTTGCATTTAACCCCAGCATTTTCTAAACGCTCCCAGTCCCCTTCCCACAGCACGGCTGAGCCCCAACGGGAGCACAATGGAGTCTTGTTTCTGGTAACCCGAGATGCCTCAGCCCCAGCTCTTTAATTTTAGACTCCACCATCACCACGCTCACATTCCTCAGCACTACAATGGCAGATATTTATACTCTGGAATGCAGAGCCCAGTGCTAATTTAGCAGGGCTGGTAAGCCAGGACCGCTCCCCAACGCGGGCTCTCCCCCCGGACAAAATTGGAGCAGGCAGAGTTTTATGGGTTTACAAATCTTTGTGTTTGTTCACCAGCCCCTGCGTGTCCCCGTAAAATTTAAATGCTGCTCAGCAGCCACCTCAGTGGGCAGATGGACAAACCAGCTGGGATGGGTTGCCCAAAGCAGAGGGAGTGTGGCCACAGCTGGACACTGCCCGAGGAACAGGCTCTGAGCTCCACTTGGAGTGCTGGGATGGTTGGGAGCGACCTTGGAGGTCACCTGGTTTGGATCTCAAACCCACCAAAGGTCCAGCTGGGTTCTGTGTCGATCACCTGGACACAGGAGAGGCCTGATGGGGCGTGCAGGTTGTGAGGGACCTGCAGAGGCTGGTTCAGCCCATCGTTAGCTGCTGTGGTTGTGGGCATCCCACGTCCCAAGTCCCTGCAATGCCATAAAGTTTTTATAACCCTCAGTGTGATTCTTCTAGATTCTTCTAGCTAGCATTTCCTTGGGAAGGACCTTCTGGCTGAGCCCTGATCTGCTCCCTCTGATTCACCAGCACACCTGGAACCCAAAGCTGTCCCTCTTGACCTATAAACTCCAGGAAAATGAGAAAACCATCCTTAAAATATCTCCAACATGATCAATGGGGCCAGACCTCTACAGAACCCTCACAGCAACTCCATCTTTGCTTCCTTCCCTCCAGCAGAGGACAAGGACACAGCTCTGGATGCTCTGGTGGCCTTCCCCGGGGGAGGATGCTGCAGGACAGCCACAGCAGGGTCTCTGTCTCAGGGCTGGGGACTTGAGCCTGGCTGCCACCGGAGCGTGGAGGAAGCCACGCCAAGGCCTGGCAGAACGGTCCAGCCCCAGAGGGTCGGCGGGTGGCAGCTTATTGAGAGAGGAGCAGCATTGGCAGATAAGGGAGGAGGTCAGCACTGCACAGCTAAATCCTTGCCCTGTTGTTTAAAAGGTCAGGCAGAGTTCAATGGACTACTCCAGGTCAATTCACTCAATTAAAATATTAGAGTTTGGAGGTGGGAGCAGGGAGATGGAGGTGATTGGCCTCTCTTCGTGATGGAAAGGGATTAGGGATGATGTTGGAGCGTCCTGGTGGGCAAAGGAACGTGCAGCAAGATGCAAGAGGCAGAGATTGATTCCCAAATGGGATCATGGAATCATTGAGGTTGGAAAAACCCTCCAGGGTCATCGAATTAACCTGGTAATGTCATCCCCATCACCACCCTACATCCTTCTGCTCTCCAAAGTGTGGTTTGGGTGTGGTGAGACAAAACCTCTGGCCATGTACCCAGTGGTCAGCAGATCTCATCCCAGACTCAGGAGCCCAAACTCTGTAGATGACACTGGGGATAAGAGGGGACAGTCCATGGACCTCCCTGTCCTTCTGTGCCACCACCAGCCCTGGAACGCCACCACGCACGGACCAAGCAGCAAAGCAGGGGTGACATCTGCCACAACGACCTTCCCATAAATGTTTGAGAAGGGTTTGAACAACACCCCGTGGGGCTGGGGGTTCAGGACTCTTCCCCTGAGTGTGGAGGGTCTGCCTTGTGGGTTTTTTCCATGTCCATAAATCGCTGCTCTGTGTGGCCCCTGCCCAGGCCCTACACAATTTGGGTTAGGTTATAAATAGGACTCTAGGCTCTTTCAGGCAGCTCTGGGTTTCCATCCCAACCCCAAAAACGAACCCAGGAGCTGCTTCCACCCCAAACTATTCTGGGATTTTTGTAACAATGCCCAAGTCCTTCCCTGTGGGGCTGGAGTGGCTGGAGGGCTCTTCCCTGAGCGTGGAGGGTCTGCATTTTGGGGTTTTTTCCACGTCCATAAATTATTGCTCTCTGTGGCCCCTGCACAATTTAGGTTGGTTTACAAATAGGGTCCTGGGCCCTGTCAGGTTGATAAAGGCCCAGGCAGCTCTGGGTTCCCATCCCAACCCCAAAACCAAGCCCAGGAGCTGCCTCCACCTTGTCCAAACCATTCTGGGGCTTTTGGACAATGCCCAGGTCCTTCCCCATGGGGTTGGGGTGGGTTCAGAGCTCTCCCCTGAGTGTGGAGGGTCAGCATTGTGGGGTTTATTTCCATGTCCATAAATCACTGCTCTCTGTGGCCCCTGCCCAGACCCTACACAGTTCGTTATAAATAGGGGTGGGTTATAAATAGGATCCTGGCCCCTGTCAGGTTGATAAAGGCCCAGGGGGGTGGAGCAGTGGGGAGGCCTCAGGACCACACCACCCTTCAGGATACAGGACTCTGCTGCTGCTGCTGGGCACAGACTGGCCAGTGGGCAGTGGGCAGCCCTAAACCAGGACTAAAAACCTCACAACTGCCCCACCCCTGCTTCCCAGTGGGGCAGGGGGCCTCCCTAGCCACAGAGACACAGCTGGAAGCCCAGAGACACAGCTGGAGGCCCAGAAGCACAGCTGGAAGCCCAGAAGCACAGCTGGAAGCCCAGAGACACAGCTGGAAGACCAGAAGAACAGCTGGTAGCCCAGAGACACAGCTGGAAGCCCAGAGGCACAGCTGGAAGCCCAGAGACACAGCTGGAAGCCCTGAAGCACAGCTGGAAGCCCAGAGGCACAGCTGGAAGCCCAAAGGCACAGCTGGCAGCCCAGAGACACAGCTGGAAGCCCAGAAGCACAGCTGGAAGCCCAGAGGCACAGCTGGAAGCCCAGAGGCACAGCTGGCAGCCCAGAGGCACAGCTGGTAGCCCAGAAGCACAGCTGGAAGCCCAGAAGCACAGCTGGCAGCCCAGAAGCACAGCTGGTAGCCCAGAAGCACAGCTGGAAGCCCAGAAGCACAGCTGGCAGCCCAGAGGCACAGCTGGAAGCCCAGAGGCACAGCTGGAAGCCCAGAAGCACAGCTGGCAGCCCAGAGGCACAGCTGGCAGCCCAGAAGCACAGCTGGAAGCCCAGAAACACAGCTGGAAGCCCAAAGGCACAGCTGGTAGCCCAGAAACACAGCTGGAAGCCCAAAGGCACAGCTGGAAGCCCAGAAACAGAGCTGGAAGCCCAGAAGCACAGCTGGAAGCCCAGAGGCACAGCTGGAAGCCCAGAGGCACAGCTGGCAACCCACTCGTTGTGGACTTTGTGGGAGCCCAGGTGAGGCGGGCGGGGTCCCAGGTGTTCCCACGGGGTTTGGGGCCCCGGTGGTCCCAGCCCAGGGTTCAGCCCCACCTGCTGCAGGACCAGCACCAGGCACATCCCATTGCCCCAGGAGCCTCCTCCCAGCCCCAGAAGGGGTTCAGTGGCCTCTGCAGCCCCCTGCCTGTCCCCAGGACCCCCAACCCTGGGCAGGGAGCTTCCCCCAGCAAAGCCAGCCCAAACTGGCGCCAGCGCTGCCTTGAACAGCCCCAGAGATAAAAAACCCTTTATTAGAAATACATGGGGGATTTATGGGGGACACCAAAGGGGGAAGGAGCTTTGTACAGCAAAGGGCAGATTCAGCAGAAGGCAGGTGGGGGGCTCGGGGTGACCCCACAAACCTGGGGGGCTCCACAAACCCGGGGGGATTGGGGTGACCCCGTAAACCTCAGGGGCTCCACAAACCCGGGGCGATTGGGGTGACCCCGTAAACCTCAGGGGCTCCACAAACCCGGGGCGATTGGGGTGACCCCGTAAACCTCAGGGGCTCCACAAACCCGGGGGGATTGGGGTGACCCCATAAACCTGAGGGGCTCCACAAACCCGGGGGGATTGGGGTGACCCCACAAACCTGAGGGGCTCCACAAACCCGGGGGGATTGGGGTGACCCCATAAACCTGAGGGGCTCCACAAACCCGGGGGGATTGGGGTGACCCCACAAACCTGAGGGGCTCCACAAACCCGGGGGGATTGGGGTGACCCCACAAACCTGAGGGGCTCCACAAACCCGGGGGGATTGGGGTGACCCCACAAACCTGAGGGGCTCCACAAACCCGGGGCGATTGGGGTGACCCCATAAACCTGAGGGGATCAGGTTCTGAGATTCATATTATGGGATGGCAAGGTCTCTTCACAGAGTAGGGAGATAGAACAATTCCTTCTCTAAGGACAAATGTCAGCCGAATCTCAGCCCCAAGAAATAACGGGGGCTGAAGGGAGAAAAACAAGATGAATGGGATTTCATGGGCTGGAGCTGTAATTGGGCAATTAACTCCAATATGCAAATGGATCAGAACTTAAAAAAGTGACAAAAACCACGGCTGTTTGTGCATTTTGTGACAGGGATGGGGTGGCTGTTACCTGCCAGACAATTCCTTTTTGTCCTGGCTGCCTTGTAAGTGCTGATGGATGATGCTTATCATGGAAGGAGCAATTAAATATATTAAATATAAGAAATATATTAAATATATTAAATATATTAACTATATTAAATATATTAACCATATTAAATATAGTAAATATAATACAAATATATTAAAAATATCAAAAATGTTAAAACATGTATTAGAAATATATAAAAATATCAAAGGCATTGAAAATATATTCAAATATATTAAATATATAACAGCCAAAATCCTTAGGCATCACCTGGGGAAGAAAAGAGTCCATAAAAATTGAACAACATTGGGATACACCACATATACAACCCATGTCATAAAATTATATCCAATCAACAAAAACAGAAATTAGGCAGATCCAGCCCAAAGCTGCCTTGTAGAGGCTGATGGATAATGCTCGTCAGGGATGGACTGATAAAATATATTAAATATATTAAATATATTCAATTTATCAACTATATTAAAATATATCAAATATATAAATATATTAAATATATTCTTAAAATCTATTTAAAAATATGCTTTAAAATCTGTTGTAAAATATATTTAAAGCTGATGGATGATGCTTGTCATGGAGGGAGTGAGTAAATATAATAAATATATCAAATATATTAAATATATCAAATATATTAAATAGATTAAATATATCAACTATATAGAAATATATTAAATATATTAAATATTTTTAGATATATTTAATATATTAAATATATTTAATATTATTATATTAAATATATATTATATGTATTTATATATTATATTAAATATTAAATTTTAAAATGTATTTTAAAATATATCTAAAAATCTCTTATAAAACACATTTAGAGCTGATGGATGATCTCGTCACAGAGGGAGCACCACTGTCACCTCTGTCCCTCCTCAGCCTTGATTTATCTTCTTTACAGCGAGGCTGCAGAGCTGGCACCATCTGCGGCCCCACAAATGCAATTATGGGGGAAAAAGGGAAAATCGGAGCCTCCCAGCTCCCAAATTTCATCCAAACCTCGCAGAGGAACCCAGAATTACTCTCTGCACTCCAGGGACTCCTGCTGCAGTGTTTTTTTTTTTTTATTTTAGGGATAATTACAGGAATTTGCAAGGCTGATTTTCTCTGCCCTCCCCCTCCTCAAAAAAAAAAAAAAAAAAACCAAAACCAAACAACCCAACAAAAAGCAGGGTGAAATTGAAATTGATCTGTGGAGCTGGCCAGAGGTAATTTAATCAGAAAAACCTCTCTGCTGGCATTAATTTTGGGGGGTTTTTAACCCCAAGGTCCTAAATTAAACACGAGGATGTTGGGGTGGGAAAGATCCTAAATTAAATTAAACAGGAGGATTTTGGGGTGGGAACGGGAGCTGTGGGATTTCAGCCAGAAATCCAGAACCTCTCCTCGACCCCTACGGAGCAGAAAATGGGAAAATTTCATTTATAACCCACCGAAGTCCTTAATTACTGCCCGTGCCAGGGCTAGATCCCCTCTGCTCTGTGAAATTCCATGTGGAATAAAGGAACTAAAGTTAGATTTCTATTCTATTTTGTTGTTTCCCCCCAAAGTTCACTTCTCCTCATCACCCTGCATGTCCAGGCGCCGCTTTATGGTTTTAATGGGAATTTGAGGTAAATCCCAATGAACCCTGGAGCTGCTGCTGCTTCCCTGGCTCTGGAATCGTGGAATATCCCCCGGGAATGTCGAACAGGCTCCGGCCCCTCCCCGGTGTGGTCAGTGGAGTGTGACTGCCCTGAGAGCTCTGTGACATTCCTGGGATTGTCACCCAGGCTAGGCTGGGAAAGGCAGACCAGGGATTTTGAGTCATTCGGGAACCCTCGGACCCCGCCGTGCCCCAAAAGTTTCTGTGTGGGATCCGAGGAAAATCCCAGGTCTGAGCCCAGCTTTGCTACCTCTGCCCAGGCGTGGTTTTGTCACCTCCAGGGACACCTGGCACTGATTCAGAGCTGGGATGTGACACCCCAGACACCCCCCGGCAGCACCTGATGCCTCAGGATTTTAGATTTTATTAATTTACTTTTTATTATATTTGTGATCCTGCAGTTCTTTAGCCTAGAACTCTAACCTCCACTTACACAGTTATTGTATTCACATTTCGGGCAGACCCAACAATTCCTCTCCAGACTGGGAATCAAGGACACCTCACTGCCTCAAAGAAATGTAAAGAAAAGTGATTTGGAGGCAGAAAACTTGGGGTAAATGACTTCACTTACTGAAGCTGCAATTGGAACATTAACCCCAATATGCAAATAGACCAAACTTAAAAAAATGTGAAGACCCAGGGTCCATTTTTGGGTGTAGCCCCTTGAGGGGCTTTATGTGCCTGAAATGTACCTGAGGGCCCTTCAATAAAGATAAATAAATCGATTTTATTGACTAATCTATTCCCTGAATTCTGGGTTCTGTTTTTTGGGAGCCCCAAAAGCTCCACCCGGCCCGGGACCATCGCCTCCCGCGGCCTCCGGCGCCTCCCCCCGGGGACACGGGGACAGTGACACTGAGGGACACTGTGCCACCTCCCGGGGACACGGGGACAGTGACACTGAGGGACACTGTGCCACCTCGGAGGGGACACGGGGACACTGACACTGAGGGACACTGTGCCACCTCCCGGGGACACGGGGACAGTGACACTGAGGGACACTGTGCCACCCCGGAGGGGACACGGGGACAGCGGCACCGAGTGACACTCCAAGGCCAACCAGAGTTTTATTTTGCTGCAGGTTTGGTCTGCGAGATATGGCGCACCCCCTCCCCTCAGCCCCTCACTCGAATTTGGAGCCCAGCCCTGCCCCATCCCTCTGTCTGTCCTTCTCCCCTCCCCATCCCAGCCCTGCCCCATCCCTCTGTCTGTCCTTCTCCCCTCCCCATCCCAGCCCTGCCCCATCCCTCTGTCTGTCCTTCTCCCCTCCCCATCCCAGCCCTGCCCCATCCCTCTGTCTGTCCTTCTCCCCTCCCCATCCCAGCCCTGCCCCATCCCTCTGTCTGTCCTTCTCCCCTCCCCATCCCGGCCCTGCCCCATCCCTCTGTCTGTCCTTCTCCCTTCCCTATCCCAGCCCTGCCCCATCCCTCTGTCTGTCCTTCTCCCCTCCCTATCCCAGCCCTGCCCCAGGTCAGTCACTGTTCGTTTCTGCAGGAGGAGTGGAAATGGTGACTCTGTCACAGCACTGTTCTTGGTCTTTCTTTTTAGGAATTCAAGGCAGGTATCAGCAGTCAAGGTGAGGTAGGCACGGTGAGCATTGAATAGTGTGTGGAAGGAGTGGTTATTGCTCAAGCCTCACTTTCTGCAGCAACTCTAAGCATCTATTCTGCTTTGTGTGCTTTAGGCAATCCACTCCAGTGTATGTCAGGCCCCGTCACCAACCATCAGCTAAGGGGGTCCTGCAAACTGACCCCAGGAACCACGGCTTGTGAGTTTGGTTTCCAGGGAAAAGGCCTGGACAATGTTTCAGGGGCCTGACGCCTAAAATAACCAGGTGCCTACTGGAATTCGGCCTCTCGCAGGATGTTTCCCAGATGCAAGGTGTGGCAGCAGTGCCAACTTGGTCAGGTTTGAGAGTGCCAAGTGGGTCCTGCAAACTGACACCCAGAACTGTGGCTTGTGAGTTTTGTTTCCCAGTGAAAAGGCCTTACGAAATGTTGGGTTTTGAGGTGGTTTCACTCTTGATGCAGCATAAAAATTACAGATGAACAGGGAGAACTTCACTCTCCCTGCTGGAGAAACACCTGGATCTTTGATTTTCAGCCCACACATCCCACAGGACAACTCTGCATCCCACCCCACAATTTCTTGCCTCGGATCCTTCCTCAAAAGAGACTTTTCCTTATAAACCTTCCTTTCCCAAGGCAAAAAAAACAAAAAAAGGGGAAAACCAGATAAGTCCAACAGCTGGGATATAATTTGCCATCAGAGGGATATTGTGCATTGCAGAGAGGGGGGCACAGGGAGAGAGGCGGAGGGAACGGAGAGGAGGGAACGGAGGGAGCGTCGTGAGAGGAGAGGGGGAGAAAGGGAGGGGACAAGGGGAGGAAAGGGAGGGAGGAGAACCAGGGAGAGGAACCTGGGGAGTCACAAAGCAAGTGGGGATCCTCTGGGGGGAGGAAGGGCAGCTGTGCCTGGCTCAGGTGAGCAGCAGCAGGTACTCCTTGAGCCAGGAAGGGGCAGGGGAAGGCTCAGGTGAGCAGCAGCAGGTACTCCTTGAGCCAGGCAGGGGCAGGACAGGCAGCCACCCCTCACTCAGGTGAGCAGCAGCAGGTACCCCTTGAGCCAGGAAGGGGCAGGGGAAGGACAGACAGCCGTGCCTGGCTCAGGTGAGCAGCAGCAGGTACTCCTTGAGGCAGGAAGGGGCAGGGGAAGGACAGGCAGCCGTGCCTGGCTCAGGTGAGCAGCAGCAGGTACTCCTTAAGCCAGGAAGGGGCAGGGGCAGGACAGGCAGCCACCCCTCCCTCAGGTGAGCAGCAGCAGGTACTCCTTGAGGCAGGCAGGGGCAGGGGCAGGGTGAGCAGCCCTCCCTCCCTCAGGTGAGCAGCAGCAGGTACTCCTTGAGGCAGGCAGGGGCAGGGGAAGGACAGGCAGCCCTCCCTCCCTCAGGTGAACAGCAGCAGGTACTCCTTGAGGCAGGCAGGGGCAGGGGAAGGACAGACAGCCGTGCCTGGCTCAGGTGAGCAGCAGCAGGTACTCCTTGAGCCAGGCAGGGGCAGGGGCAGGGTGAGCAGCCCTCCCTCCCTCAGGTGAGCAGCAGCAGGTACTCCTTGAGCCAGGAAGGGGCAGGGGAAGGGTGGGCAACCCTCCCTCCCTCAGGTGAGAAGCAGCAGGTACTCCTTGAGCCAGGCAGGGGCAGGGGAAGGACAGACAGCCACCCCTCCCTCAGGTGAGTAGCAGCAGGTACTCCTTGAGGCAGGCAGGGGCAGGGGCAGGGTGAGCAGCCCTCCCTCACTCAGGTGAGCAGCAGCAGGTACTCCTTGAGGCAGGCAGGGGCAGGGGCAGGGTGAGCAGCCATGCCTGGCTCAGGTGAGCAGCAGCAGGTACTCCTTGAGGCAGGCAGGGGCAGGGGAAGGACAGACAGCCGTGCCTGGCTCAGGTGAGCAGCAGCAGGTACTCCTTGAGCCAGGCAGGGGCAGGGGAAGGACAGGCAGCCCTCCCTCACTCAGGTGAGCAGCAGCAGATACTCCTTGTGGCAGGCAGGGGCAGGGGAAGGACAGACAGCCACCCCTCCCTCAGGTGAGCAGCAGCAGGTACTCCTTGAGCCAGGCAGGGGCAGGGGAAGGACAGACAGCCGTGCCTGGCTCAGGTGAGCAGCAGCAGGTACTCCTTGAGGCAGGCAGGGGCAGGGGAAGGACAGGCAGCCCTCCCTCCCTCAGGTGAGCAGCAGCAGGTACTCCTTGAGGCAGGCAGGCAGCGGCAGCTGCTGCACGGCCTGCGGCAGGAAGCGCAGCCCCAGCGAGCGGCGCACGGCGTAGCGCGACAGCGCCTGCAGCGTGCCCGGCGCCGAGCAGAGCCGCGCCAGCCGCTGGCACAGCTGCGGGTCCCGCGCCACCTCCCAGGGCAGGCTGCCGTTCTTGCGCAGCTCCAAGTGTCCCGTGGCTCTGTGCAGCAGATCCAGGCAGGAATCCTCCCTCTCCGTGCCCAGGCCCCGCACCAGCAGCGCCACCAGGCGCGAGATGGGGCTCTGGCCCTTCAGGTTGACCACGCGCACCTCGGCGCCGAAGTCCAGCAGGACGCTGACGCTCTCCAGGTTGCCCTTCATGGCCGCCCAGCTCAGGGGGGTGTCGTTGTTGTAGTCCAGGGCGTTGACCAGGGCGCCGTTGGCCAGCAGGGCCCGCACGCACTCGGCGTTGTTCTTGAAGGCCGCCCAGTGCAGCGGCGTGTCCTTGTTGCCGTCCAGGGCGTTGGGGTTGGCGCCGTACTCCAGTAAAATCTCCACGCAGGTCTCGTCTTTTTCTGCGGCGTAGTGGAGGGCTGTGCGGTTGTAGCCGTCCAGGGCGTTCACCTGGGGGAGGAAGGAGAAAGGTTTGAGCTGGTCCCAGCTCAAATGGGAAAGGATTCCCAGTGCTGGAAAAATCAAAAGGTTCCAAACTCCAAAAAATGAGGAATAACGAAATATAAAGAAAAGAGTTTTAGCCCAGCAGCCAGGGGAAAGTGGAGTAAAAAAACCCAGCAAATTTAATTTAGGGTTTAATTCTTCCTTCCCAGATCTTGGGATCTCAACGCAAATTTTCCCAAATTTTAGGTTCGGATCCTTCCTCCGCTGCCAAAATCTCGGCCCAAGGGATCCCTCGCTGTTGGGACAATGAACTTTCCCCTGGTGCCACTCTGTGAGGGGATACATGCCCGTGGAATATCCTGAGCTGGAAAAGACTTACAAAGATCATCAAATCCAAGCCCTGGCTCTGCACAGGACACTCAGAAATCCCCCCCTGTGCTGGGAGCGCTGTCCAAACCCCAGCCCCCAGAACTTATGCCCCATGACACTCTGGGGGAAGAACTTTTCCCCAAAACCCAACTTAAACACATCAGCTCTAACCCCAGCCGTTTATCAGCTCCTCCCGACATCCCCGCCCCTTATCTCGGAATTTTCCACCCTTTTTCGGATTTCCCAAAGCTTTACCTCAGCTCCTTTTTGCAGCAGCAGCTCCACGCAGTCGGCATCAGCCACCATGCAGGCGCAGTGCAGGGGTTTGAGGGTGCCGTGCAGGCAGTTCACATCGGCGCCCTGGGCAGCACAGGAACAACCCCCCGGTCAGGAACTGCCCCCTTTCCACCCCTTCACAAAGGGTTAATGCGCACAAACCCCGGGGCTCCGCAGGAACCGCCTCGGGGTCGGCAAATCCCGCCCTTCCCAAGCCTTCCACAAAGGATTAATTAAGGGAATTTGTTCGCAAAAACGCTCCTGGTCTTAATCCCGGCTTGTGTTTCACCAATTCACCGTCACCAAACGGTGCCCGGAGACCCCCGGAGACCCCCCCAGCCCCGGGCGTTCAGAGGGTGGAAGGAAAATCCTGGAGCCTCTACACCAACCGGAGATGCCCGGACCTTCCCCTCTGGGGAAAACCCCTCCAGGGAGTGCCCGCGGAGGCTCGGCAGGGAGCGGGACAGCCGGGGACAGCTCGGCAGTGCCCGTCGGAAGCACCCGGAGCCGCGGGGCTGGGATGTGCCGGGCACGGGGCCTCACCCGGCCGATGAGATCCTCCACGTTGTCCCGAGGGAAGGAGCGGATGGCGGCGATGGTGCGGATGAGGCGCTCGGACAGCGAGTACTTGCTCTGAATGCTCTGCATGATGTACCACATGGCGCGGGCCGCGCCGCCGCATCCCCGGCCGGCCCCGCCGAGCCCCGCGCCGGGGAGGGAGGGAGCGGCCCGGACCGGGCCGAGCCGCAGGAGAGTCCGGAGGCGGAGGCGCGGCTGCTCCGCAGGAATCCGGAGGGGCTCCGGAGCGGTCGCGGGGCGGTTCCGGGGCGGTTCCGAGGCGGTTCCGGGGAGGTTCCGGGGCGGTTCCGGGGGTCCGGGGCCGTTCCGGGGGCCCGAGCTCCCGGACCTGCGACGGCGGCCGGCCAAGCAGGACGCGGAAATGCCGCTAACCAGAAGTGACGTCACATCAAGTGTCCCGCCGCCGACCTCCTCGCCACAAATCCGGCTCCTGCACCCCCCGCTGGTCCCGCCCCCTCCGTGCCTGTCCTCCAATCCCCAGCACGGACCTCCCCTAAGCCGCGCCTCCTGTCGGATTTTAACCAATCCGCGCTCCGCACGCCCCCTCCTCCATAGATCCCCCCCAATTTTCCCCATTTTTCTCCATATCCCGCTTACCCCTTAGGCCACGCCCACGCCGAGCCGCCAACCAATAGGAACGCAGCACCGGCGACACAACCCCTACACGCCCGGGGGCGGGGCCTGGCGGTAGAGGCCACGCCCCCCTTCCCCGGCCCCACAAACGGAGCCGAAGCGGCCCAAAACTGAAATTATTTTTATTCCTTTTTAACAACTCCTGTCCCCGGCCACTCCAGGGAAACCCCGGAGCTCCCGTCCAGGAGCCTCGGATCCCTCTTTGTCCTTTATGGCCGCGGGTTGAGATCCCACTGCGAGCGGCCGCCCCTCGCCAGCCGCAGAGCAGAGCCCTAAAGAAAGGGGATTTAAATTCCCGGCTAGCGAATGTCGGGGTGGCTACCGAATTCTGGGGAGTGGCTCCCAGTATCGCCAAGCCCCCTCCCAGTAACCCAAACACCCCCTCCCAGTGCTCCCAGTATCACCAAACCCCCTCCCAGTAACCCAAACACCCCCTCCCAGTGCTCCCAGTATCACCAAACCCCCTCCCAGTAACCCAAACACCCCCTCCCAGTGCTCCCAGTACCACCAAGCCCCCCTCCCAGTGCTCCCAGTACCACCAAACCCCCCTCCCAGTGCTCCCAGTACCACCAAGCCCCCTCCCAGTAACCCAAACACCCCCTCCCAGTGTTCCCAGTAACCCAAACACCCCTTCCCAGTGCTCCCAGTACCACCAAGCCCCCCTCCCAGTGCTCCCAGTACCACCAAACCCCCCTCCCAGTGCTCCCAGTACCACCAAGCCCCCTCCCAGTAACCCAAACACCCCCTCCCAGTGCTCCCAGGAACCCAAATGCCTTCCCAGTAGCCAATCCCCCCTCCCAGTCCCTCCCAGTAACCCCCTCCCAGTGTCCCCGAGTCCCTCCTGGGGCTCCCTGTATCACCTCCCAGTCTCTCCCAGTTCCTCCCAGTGCCCCCAGTACCTGTCCCTCGCTTGTCCCAGCCAGGGGGGGCCCTACGGGGGGAAAGGGGCGTTAGGGGGTTTTGGGGTCACCCCATAGATCAGGGTCAGGGGTTTCTCTGGGAGGGCCTGGGGTCCTGCAGGGGGTCTGGGGGGCTCTGGGCTCCTTCCGTGGGGGTTTGGGGTCACACCCTTGGGGTTTGGGGTCACTCCGTGGGGGTTTGGGGTCACACTGTGGGGGTTTGGGGTCACACCCTGGGGGTTTGGGGTCACACCTGGGGGTTTGGGGTCCCACAGTGGGGGTTTGGGGTCACTCCGTGGGGGTTTGGGGTCACTCCGTGGGGGTTTGGGGGGCTCTGGGCTCCTTCCATGGGGGTTTGGGGTCACACCGGGGGGGTTTGGGGTCACTTCGTGGGGATTTGGGGTCACACCGTGGGGGTTTGGGGTCACACCCTTGGGGTTTGGGGTCACACCGTGGGGGTTTGGGGTCACACCGTGGGGGTTTGGGATCACACTGTGGGGGTTTGGGGTCACACCCTTGGGGGTTTGGGGTCACACCCCTGGGGTTTGGGGTCACACCCTTGGGGTTTGGGATCACACTGTGGGGGTTTGGGGTCACACCCTTGGGGGTTTGGGGTCACACCCTTGGGGTTTGGGGTCACACCCTTGGGGTTTGGGGTCACACCGTGGGGGTTTGAGGCCCTACAGGAGCTTTTAGGGTCCCTCCTCGGTAAGGAGGAAAGGGGGTGGGGCTGCTTGGGGCATTATTTTGGGGTAAATCCTGCAGGGTTTGGGGTCGCTCACCCACGCTGGAGCCCCCTGAATTTCTGTAGGCTACGCCAACCTGTGGGGGGAGAGCCAACCGTGATGGGGACCCCCCAACTTTGGGGTGGCCCCCATTTGGGGTGAGGTCTCACCTGCCATCCTGGGGTGCTGCGGGACTGGGGGGGCTCCAGGGGGGCCAAGCGGCTGCAAGAGAGAGGTGGGAGGTTTGGGGGACCCCCCCTGTGCCATCGAGGGACCCTCACCCCAATTTAGGGTGCCCCCCACCCCAATTTAGGGTGCCCCCCACCCCTTACCTGACCACCTGACTGCTGAGCTGCCGGCGGGGCTGGGGGGTGACTGCAAGGGAGATGGAAAATCTGAGAGGACTCCTCTGAGCAAGGAGGGGATGGGGAGGTGTTTTAGGGTGTGGAAGACCCCCCTAAAAATTTGGGGGGGCGCTTACCTGAATGTGTGGGGGAGGGACGGGGGGTGCTGCTGCGGCTGCCCCAGCGCCAGCCTGGGGAGAGCTGTGGGGAGATTTGGGGGGAAGTTTGGGAGGGGCAGTTTGGGGGTGAGGGAAGGGGCAGGGGGGCTTTGGGGGGCAGTTTGGGGGTGAGGGAAGGGGCAGGGGGGCTTTGGGGGCAGTTTGGGAGCCAGGGAAGAGGCAGGGGGGCTTTGGGGGGCAGTTTGGGAGCCAGGGAAGGGGCAGGGGGGATTTGGGGGGCAGTTTGGGGTGAGGGAAAGGGGCAGGGGGGATTTGGAGGGCAGTTTGGGGTGAGGGAAAGGGGCAGGGGGGATTTGGAGGGCAGTTTGGGGGCCAGAAAAGGGGAAGGGGTGTTTGGGGGGCAGTTTGGGAGCCAGGGAAGGGGCAGGGGGGCTTTGGGGGGCAGTTTGGGAGCCAGGGAAGGAGCAGGAGGGCTTTGGGGGACAGTTTGGGAGCCAGGGAAGGAGCAGGAGGGCTTTGGGGGACAGTTTGGGAGCCAGGGAAGGGGCAGGGGGGCTTTGGGGGGCAGTTTGGGAGCCAGGGAAGGAGCAGGAGGGCTTTGGGGGGCAGTTTGGGAGCCAGGGAAGGGGCAGGGGGGTTTGGGGGGCAGTTTGGGGGCCAGAAAAGGGGAAGGGGGGTTTGGGGGGCAGTTTGGGGGTGAGGGAAGGGGCAGGGGGGCTTTGGGGGCAGTTTGGGAGCCAGGGAAGGGGCAGGGGGGCTTTGGGGGGCAGTTTAGGCATGAGGGAAGGGGCAGAGGGGCTTTGGGGGGCTGTTTGGGGGTGAGGGAAGGGGCAGGGGGGATTTGGGGGGCAGTTTGGGGGCCAGAAAAGGGGAAGGAGGGTTTGGGGGGCAGTTTGGGGGCCAGGGAAGGGGCAGGGGGGCTTTGGGGGGCAGTTTGGGAGCCAGAAAAGGGGAAGGGGTGTTTGGGGGGCAGTTAGGGAGCCAGAAAAGGGGCAGGGGGGTATGGGGGGCAGTTTGGAGGTGAGGGAAGGGGCAGGGGGGATTTGGGGGGCAGTTTGGGAGCCAGGGAAGGGGCAGGGGGGATTTGGGGCGACCTGCATGCGGCGCAGCTCCTCGTTCTCCCGGCGCAGTGACTCCAGCTCCCTGGGAAGAGGGAGGATTTAATGGAGGGTGGGAATTGCCCCCATTTGGGGTGGGGGTCCCTCCATAGGGCAGCTGACGGGGGGCAGAGCGAAGGGGTGGGAGCTCACCAAGATGGCAGCGAATGGCAGAACATGCTGTCACCAAGGTGGCAGCCAAGGGGGGTAAGACCCTCCCAAGAAAGGGGTCAGAAGGACGAGGTGTTGACCAAGGAGGTGTTGCCTCACCCAGGTGCCCACAGGAGCCCAAGGTGGAGGCGTGAACCCCCTGCCACAGCGTCCACCTCACCTCCTCCTCTCCCCCAGCTCCTCTCTGGCCTTGTCCAGCTCTGCCTGCACCCGCCGAGTTCTGTCCCGGTGCAAGTCCAGCAGAAGTTGTGCCTGTGCCGTCTGGAACTGCCACACCTGGGGGACGTGGGTCACCCCCTTGTACCCCCACAGCGTGTGGGGCTGGGGACGGCGGTGGCGCCTCGTCCCCCATCACCTGTGTCCTCCTCACCTGCGCGACGTGGGCAAGGTGCTTGAGGGCGAGGGTCACCGGGTTCTTGAAGAAAATCTTCTCCTGCGGGCGCATCTGTTGGGGCATGGGGGCGTCAAAAGGATGGGAAGAAGGAAGGGAAAAGGGTGGAAGGGGATGTGGGGAACAACACGGCGGACACCGGCCTGATCGGACACGGGCAGGTAGCGGCAGGTGGTGCCACAGACTGGGCAGGGACCTGTGGGAGGGGGAGAAAAAAGAGAGAAAAGTGAGAGAAAAAGATGTCCAAAAGTCTCAAAAATGGTGTTCCTTGAGGGAAATGGACCATTTCACCTCATTTTAGGGTTTTAAATTGAGGCACAATCCTCCATTTCCACAATGCTAAGGGTGCAAATTGAGGGAAAATCCTCCTTTTTCCATCATTTTAAAGGCAGAAATTGAGGGGAAACCCTCTTTTTACAATATTTTAGGGGTTTAAATTGGGGGCAGAGCCCTCAATTATTAATTCGCTTGAGTTGAGGTGACCCCTCCTTTCCTTCTCATTTTAAGGGGCTAAATTGAAAGGAACTCCCCCATTTTAAGGGCTTAAACCAGGGGTTCCCCTCAGTTTTACCTGTGCCCCCACAGCCCTCACACAGGATGTGGCCGCAGTTGGTGATGGCGAACCGGGCGCCCTCCTGGCGGAAGCAGCAACAGCAGTGGAACCAGTCCATGGCGGCGCCAGGGAGAGCAGCCGCCTCTGCTGCCTCCACACGGGAGAGCCTGGCAGGGAAGGAGGGGGAAAGGTGAAGGGAAAAGGCTGGAAAAAGGTGAGAGAAAAAAGGGCGGGAAATGTGAGGGGAGAAGGGATGGAAATGTGAGGGGGAAATGCAGGGGAAACGTGAGGGAAAAGGGTCGGAAATGTGAGGGGAAAGGGCTGGAAATGTGAGGGGAGAAGGGCTGGAAGTGTGAGGGGGAAAAGGGCGGGAAACCTGAGGGGAAAAGGGTCGGAAATGTGAGGGAAGAGTGGCTGGAAATGTGAGGGGAAAATGGATGGGAAATGTGAGGGAAAAGGGTTGGAAATGTGAGGGGAGAAGGGCTGGAAATGTGAGGGGAAAAAAGGCGGGAAACGTGAGGGGAAAAGGGATGGAAATGTGAGGGAAGAGGGGCTGGAAACATGAGGGGAAAGTGGGTGGGAAATGTGAGGGAAAAGGGTTGGAAATGTGAGGGAAGAAGGGCTGGAAATGTGAGGCGAAAAAGGGCGGGAAACGTGAGGGGAAAAGAGTCGGAAATGTGAGGGGAAAATGGATGGGAAATGTGAGGGGAAAAGGGTTGGAAATGTGAGGGAAGAAGGACTGGAAATGTGATGGAAAAAAGGGCGGGAAACCTGAGGGGAAAAGGGTCAGAAATGTGAGGGGAGAAGGGCTGGAAACGTGAGGGGAAAAGAGTTGGAAATGTGAGGGAAGAAAGGCTGGAAGTATGAGGCAAAAAAAGACGGGAAATGTGAGGGGAAAAGGGTTGGAAATGTGAGGGGAGAAGGGCTGGAAATGTGAGGCAAAAAAAGATGGGAAACCTGAGGGGAAAAGGGTCAGAAATGTGAGGGAAAAGGGTCGGAAACGTGAGGGGAGAAGGGCTGGAAGCGTGAGGTGAAAAAAGGGTGGGAAACCTGAGGGGAAAAGGGTCAGAAACGTGAGGGGAGAAGGGCTGGAAGCGTGAGGGGAAAATGGGCGGAAAACCTGAGGGGAAAAGGGTCGGAAATGTGAGGGGAAAATAGTTGGAAATGTGAGGGGAGAAGGGCTGGAAGTATGAGGCAAAAAAAGACGGGAAACCTGAGGGGAAAAGGGTCGGAAATGTGAGGGGAGAAGGACTGGAAGCGTGAGGGGAAAAAAGGCGGGAAAAGTGAGGGGAAAAGAGTCATAAATGTGAGGGGAGAAGGGCTGGAAACGTGAGGGGAAAAAAGACGGGAAACCTGAGGGGAAAAGGGTTGGAAATATGAGGGGAGAAGGGCTGGAAGCGTGAGGCGAAAAAGGGTTGGGAAAGGTGAGGGGAAAAGAGTTGGAAATGTGAAGCGGGGGAAAGAGCAGTAAAAGAGAGAAAAAGGGTGGAAAATGTGAGGGGGAAAAGGGCGGGAAAGGTGACGGGGGAAATGGTGGGGGAAAAGGAGAGAAAAAGAGCAAGAAAGGGGAGAGATGAAAAAAGTGGGAAATGTGAGGGGGGAAAAGGGCCACCTGGATGGGGACAGCAACACCTGGACCTGTGGGGGCAGATGGGGATCAGGACACCAAGGTGGAGATGCCGTGAGGGACCAGGATGGCAACAGGGACACCAGGACGAGCCTGTGGACACACTGGGAGTGGCACGGGGACACATGAATGGGGATGTTGGGATGGGGACACTGTGATGGGGATGGGCACATTGGGATGAAGATGCTGGGATGGGGACCCCAGGGTGGGAATCCTGGGATTTGGACACATGGATCTGCTGATGCCATCAATAAAAGGTCTCTGAGCAGCCTCATCCCACCGTACGGATTTGGGGACACCAGCCAGGGGGTGGTGACATTGTCCGACTGTGAGATTTTGGGGTCACCCATGCAGAGCTTTTCCCATCCTCCAGGAACCAGGGTTTGGGGTGAGGGAAGGAGATGGAGACCCCCCAACTCTCACCCCAGCACCACTAAACCCTCTGGGGGGCTCTGTGGGCATGGAGTGCAGGGGGAACACCCCAAAACCCTGATCCTGCTATTCCTTGCTCCCCAAACCACAAAATCCTGCTAAATCTTTGGCTGTGTTGCATAATTCCAACAATTTTTAATTGGGGAGGAGGGGTTGGGGGGGCAGGAAAAGCACCCCCAGAATATCGTAGGAGGGGCTCGGGGTTTGAAGGGACCCCATAATCGCAATAATCCTACCATGACCTGATCCCAAAATCCCTCCCTGCCACTGTTGAACCCTCCGTCCTTGCTGTGCCATTCCAACCATTTTTAATTCTAGGGATTTGCGGGGGGACGCAGAAATGCATTCCCAGCCCCTCCTGCGGGAGAATCTGGGGCACACAGGGGCCACCCCAAAACCCCGATCCCGCTGCGCCCCAATCCCTCTATCTCGGGATCCCGCGATCCCTCATTGTGTAATTCCAATAATTTCGGATTCCCCGGGAAAGGGGGGCAGGAAACGCCCCGATGAAACCCTCTGGGGGATCATTCATGGATTTTGGGGGGGTGCAGGGGTCGCCCCGGAGCCCCCATCCCGCCGTTCCCGGAATCCCTGGATGCCGCCGCCGAGCCCTCCGCCCTCGTTGCGTAATTCCAACCATTTTTAATTCCCGGGGGGGGCAGGAAACGCGTCGCCGCCGTTACACAAAGCAGGAAGGGGGCAGGGAGAAGTCTGGGGGGGCCGCCTGTCCTTATTCCCCTTAAACCCACCCTGCCCACCCCCCCGCTAGGAAAACACCATCCCTTATAACAAAATAACAAAACCCCAACAATTCGGGCAATTCGCACCATTACCCCCACTCAAAACCGGCCGGTTCGGGGGTGTCCCTGCTGAGACCCGCCCTTTTTTTATCCCCCCAGGGGTTCCCCCCGCCCCAAATTGCCGTTTCTCCAAGGTTTCCCCCCCACTTTCCCCAGCGTTTTCCCCCCGCTTTTTTCCCAGCGGCGCATCCGGCGGGGAATGGGATGACGGAGCCTTCCTGTTCCCGGCCCCGCGCCCGCCTCGCGCCCGGGGGACGCCCCCGCCACGACCCCCCCGCACCCCCGAGCCCGCCGGGACCCCCGGAGCCACCCCCGGAGCCCTCCGGAACGCCCCCGGCCCCTCCCGCGCCGCGGAGCCGCCGAGGTGAGTCGGGGGGCGCGGGGGGAGGGAAACGAGCCCGTTTTTGGGGGGGAAGGGGAGGGGGAAAAGCGGAGACACCACACCCCACCCCCCAAAAATTTTTGAGAGACCCCCTCCCTCCAATTTGGGATACCCCCATGTTGGATTTGGGATGGGAGAGGCGATGGCAGAGGGGCGCCGTTGGGGGGCTGGAAATGTGGGAAAAAGGAGAGTGGGAACCTTCCCACAAAAAACCTGAGAGGACCCCCCCCCCCAAAACTGGGGGTACCCCCGGGCTTCGATTTGGGATGGGGAGGCGATGGCGGAGGGATGGCAAAAGATTTGGGGCGGGGGGGGATGTGGATGAACGGCGAATTTTGGGGATGGAAAGGGGAGAGAAGAGAGTGGGGATCCCCCCCAAAAAAATGCGGGATATCCCCCCCCCCCCGTCCAGCTGGGGGTCCCAAGGGGATGGAGGGGAACGAGGGATTGGAGCCGGGGGGGTGGAGCGGGGGAAATGAGGCGCCGTTGGTAGGGTTGGAAAAGATGGAAAAAGGAGAGCGGGGAACACTCCTGTCCCCCCCCAAAAAAAAATTTAGGAGATCCTTCCCTGATTTGGGATATCCCTGGCCTTGGATTTGGGAAGGGGGAGGCGATGGCAGGGGGGGCGACAATGGAAGCGAGGGGGGAGGTGCCATTTTTAGGTTTGGAAAAGAGGGAAATAGGAGAGTAGGGACCCCCAACCCCCCCCCCCAAAAAAAAAATTTGAGAGTCCCCTCCCGCAGTTATGGATAACCACCGCCTTGGATTTGGGATGGGGGAGAGATCAGGCTCTGGTTTGGGGGGCAGAAAGGGAGGGAATGAGAGCGGGGGACCCCCTCCAAAAATTTGGGAGACTCCCCCAAAAAACTTGGGTTACCTCCATGTTGGATTTGAAGGGGGGGACTGTGGATGAACCGTTTTGGAAGGGGGGGGCAAGAGAGTGGGGACCCCTCAAATAAAACCTGGTAGTTTCCCCCCAGTATTCGATTTGGGGTGGGGGGTGAATTCTGGGGAAGGTTCCTGGGTCTCTGTTGTTCTTTTGTATCCCCTTCCCAAAATTAAAGAGGGGGGAGCAGACTTGGGGGGACTGGGAGTAATCTGGGGGCACCCTGGGTGATTTGGGGGGTCCTGGGTGATTTTGGGGGGCACTGGGTGACCCCCCCCATCTGCATCCCTCCATTTCCCCCCTGCAGATTTGAGGGGCTGAGTCCAGAGCAGCTGTGGGACCCCCCAAGACCTTCAAAGAGCAGGTGGGGGGGAATTGGGGAGTACAGGGTGGTTTTGGGGGACACAGGGGGGAATTTGGGGGAACGGGGACATTTGAGGGGGCACAGAGGGATTTGGCATCACATGGAGGGGTTTGAGGTTACACTGAGGGATTTGGGGGGACAGGAGGAGATTTGGGGTGACACAGAGAGATTTTGGGGGGAACAGATGGGTTAGGGGGCAAAGAGGTTTTTGGGGGGATGAAACTTAGGGGAGCATGAGGAGGTTTGGGGGGGTAACAGAAGGATTTGGGCAGGGTATATGAAAATTGAGGGGGGCAAAAAAGGATTTGGGGTCACACTGAGAAATTTGGGGGGGCGCAGCAGGAACCAACAATCCTTTGGAATTTGGTGTGGGGGGCAGTTGTGAATTTCTGCTGCTCAGGGGGGTCCTGGGGTGTTTTGGGGTGCTCAGGGCCCCCCTTGACGCCGCAGTCCCCGCGGGAGCCCCCATGGAGCAGGACGAGCCGGACGTGGTGGAGCTGCAGGACTCGGACGAGGGGGACGTGGTCCGGAGGGTCTTCATTGGTGAGGGGGGGACCCCAAAAGTGGATGGGGGCGTTGAGGGGCTCCAGGTAACCCTGAAAGGCGGTACAGGAAATCTTGGGGGGGATCCAGACACTTGCACCCCAAGAAGGGGGTGCAGGCGATTTGCGGGGGGATCCAGATGCACCTAGGAGGGGCTGGAGGCGTTTGGGACGGGGTTCAAGGCACTTCTGGGGGTCTCCAGACACCACTGGAGGGGGGTAGAGGCATTTGAGGGGGGCTTAAAACACTCTTGAGGGGGTTCCAGACCTCACAGGAAGGGCTTGTGGGGAATTTTGGGGGCCTTCAGGAGCTCCAGGAGGGGTACAGCCCCTTTTTGGGGCACAGTGAGCATTTGGGGAGGGGATCCAGTCCCTTTTTGGTGCACTGGACACCAAGAGAGGGCCACAGCCCCTTTTTGTGCCCTCTCTTGGGTCACAACAAATATTTGGGTCAGGGCTCCAGCTAATTCTTGGGATTCAGTGAACATTTGGGATGGGTGTCTGTCCCCTTTCTGGAGCACAACGAATATTTGGTCAGGGGTGCAGCCCTTTTTGGGTCACAACGAACACTTGGGTCAGGGCTCCAATCCTTTTCTGGGGCTCAGTAAATATTTGAGGAGAAGGCCCAGCCCCTTTTGGGTCAAAACAAACATCTGGGGAAGGGTCCCAGCCCCTTTTGGGTCACAAGGAACATCTGGGGAAGGGTCCCAGCCCCTTTTGGGTCACAACAAACATTTGGGGAAGGGTCCCAGCCCCTTTTGGGTCACAAGGAACATCTGGGGAAGGGTCCCAGCCCCTTTTGGGTCACAAGGAACATCTGGGGAAGGGTCCCAGCCCCTTTTGGGTCACAACAAACATCTTGAGGAGGCTCCAGGCCCCCTTTTAGGGCGCAATGAGCATTTGGGGAAGGGTCCCAGCCCCTTTTGGGTCACAACAAACATCTTGAGGAGGCTCCAGGCCCCCTTTTAGGGCGCAATGAGCATTTGGGGAAGGGTCCCAGCCCCTTTTGGGTCACAACAAACATCTTGAGGAGGCTCCAAGCAGGCTGGGCAGGCTCCAGGCCCCCTTTTAGGGCGCAATGAGCATTCGGGGAAGGGTCCCAGCCCGTTTTAGGGATACCATACACATTTGTGTCGGGGGCCCAGCCCCTTTTAGGGTCACATTTGGTTTGGGGGTCCAGCCCCTCCTGTGCTCTCACCCTCTGCCCGTGTCCCCCCAGCCGATGACGGCATCGTGAGCGACGGCGAGGCCGAGGTGCTGCCGCAGGAGATCATCCGCACAGTGATCCCGCACAGCCCCCTGTGCCCCCCGCCGCCCCGCGGGACCCCCGGCCCGGCCCCGGGGGGCTCCGAGGAGGGCGGGGGGCGGCGGGGCGGGGGCCGCCAGCGCCCCTTCATCTGCAACGAGTGCGGCAAGAGCTTCAGCCACTGGTCCAAGCTGCTGCGGCACCAGCGCACGCACACGGGCGAGCGGCCCAGCACCTGCGGCGAGTGCGGCAAGAGCTTCTCGCAGAACTCGCACCTGGTGCAGCACCGCCGCACCCACACCGGGGAGAAGCCCTACAGGTGCGGTCACTGCGGCAAGAGCTTCTCCTGGAGCTCCAACCTCATCCAGCACCAGCGCATCCACACCGGGGAGCGCCCGTACGGCTGCCCCGAGTGCGGCAAGAGCTTCACGCAGAGCAAGAACCTCATCAAGCACCAGCGCACCCACGCCGGGCCGGGGGCGGCGCGGCCGCGGCGCTGCGCCCACCCCGCCGGTGCCCCCAGGGCGCTGAAGGGGCCTCGGGCGGGGGGCGAGGGCGAGGGGCCCGCGGGGGCCTCGGGCGGCTGCGGGCAGGAGCCGCTGATCTGCGTGGAGTGCGGGGAGAGCTTCGCCCGGATCGCCGCGCTCAGGAAGCACCGCCGGGGGCACCGCCCGCTCTTCGTGCCCTGAGGGGACATGGGGACACTGCGGAGAGGGCACAGGGACCGCTGGGGACAGCTCCCGCTCTTCGCTCTTCGTGCCCTGAGGGGACAATGTGGGGACAGCGCCTGCTCTTCATGCCCTGAGGGGACAATGTGGGGACAGTGCGGAGAGGGCACAGGGACCGCTGGGGACAGCGCCTGCTCTTTGTGCCCTGAGGGGACAATGTGGGGACAGCGCCTGCTCTTTGTGCCCTGAGGGGACAATGTGGGGACAGCGCCTGCTCTTCGTGCCCTGAGAGAACACGGGGACACTGCGGAGATGGCACAGGGACTGCCGGGGGCATCGCCCGCTCTTTGTGCCCTGAGGGGACAATGTGGGGACAGCGCCCACTTTTCGTGCCCTGAGGGGACATGGGGACACTGCGGAGAGGGCACAGGGACAGTGGGGCACTGTCCTCACGCTGCTGGGGGCAGCGCCTGCTCTTCGTGCCCTGAGGGGACATGGGGACACTGCAGAGAGGGCACAGGGACAGTGGGGCACTGTCCTCACGCTGCTGGGGGCAGTGCCTGCTCTTCGTGCCCTGAGGGGACATGGGGACAGTGGCACCAGGACATGGGGACACACGGATGTTGGGGCACCACCTTCTTTTCATGCCCCTCAGGGACACCGTGGTGGCCAGGACAAGGACAGCTGGACAATGCTCTGGCTGTTGGTGACCTACGGGGACACACAGACAGTGGGCCGCCCTGGTGGGGGACACAGGGACCCCCTGTGACAGACAGGAGACATGGTGCCACCATGGGAGGAGGCACGGGGAGTGTTTCACGGGCAGGACAGGACGTGGTGGCAGAGCTGGGGTCACACGAATTCTGCCACAGGTGAGGGACTGTGGTGACACCAGGCTGGGAGACTGTGGGACAAAGACACAGTGACTGCAAGGGGGAGGACACACGGACAGGAGAAGGTGACACAGAGCTGATGTCCCCAAGCCCACCCCGTGCCCCTCATGGTGCCACATCCCAGAGCTGTAAATAGGGGAAGGGGGGAGGGACGTGGGGGTGGGACCGCTGGGGGCAGGGGGTGACGCTGGAACGCCCCTGTGGGGGTGGGGACCCTCGGGGTGGGGGGGGGAGGGGTGGGGCAGGTGACACTGCGACCCCCTGTGGGGTGGGGAGGGGGCAGGGACGGTGCCGGGCTGTGAATAAAGTTGTGTTTTGGGGGACCTGGGTGTTGGTTTTAGGGGGTGAAAAAAGGGAGGGGGGAGGCAAAAATTCCCCAAGGGGGAGTGGGGAGAAGGCTGGGAGGGAGTAAAAAATCCCTGGGGGGTTTGGGGGGCCCTGGGTCAGTCACCGGAAAGCCCAAAAGGGTGGCGGGAGGGACAGATGGAAATTTGAGGGGTCAAAAACGCTGAAAATGAAGAAGGGAAAGCAGGCAGGGGGTGGAGGGGACCCCAATACCAAGAGGAGTGTTGGAGGAGCTGTTCCAGGATGTGGCCTAAGCCTAACCCTAGGCCGAGCCCTAAGCCTAACCCTAAACCCAGCCTAGGGCTAAGGCTGGTTCTGAGGAAGAAGCTGTGAGGACGGCAGGTCTTGGCAGATTTGTGTTCTCCTTGTGTTTGCCTTTTGCAGCTGCAGTGTGCCTGCAGCCCTTTTAGGACCATTCAGTGTATTTTTGGGAGTTTTTGAAGGTTTTTTGGGCATTTTTAGGGGCATTTCAGTGTTGCTTTATAGCTGGGGTACTTTTAGGTTTTTTAAAGGGTATTCTGAGGCTGATTTTAGGTTTTTGAGGAGTTTTTAATTACTTTGAAAATTAGGGGTTTTTTAGGGAATTTCTGGGCTTTTAGGGTTCTTTCAGGGTACGACAGTGGCTGAGGGGCAATGCGGGGGATTGAGGGTGACAGAAGCTGGGGGTGCGCCCCCCAAATTCCGGGGATCCCTCTGCGGCCACGCCCCCACCGCGACCACGCCCCACCAGGCCACACCCCATACTAACAGCGACCCGCGCATGCGCACAAAAGCGCGCGAGGCCCAACACGGACTACAACTCCCGTGCTGCCCCGCGTGGTGGGCGGGGCGATGCTGCGGCGCGCTGATTGGGCGTCGGGGGGCGGTGCCGCGCGCTGATTGGCTGCGGCCGAGGTTTGAACGGGCGCGCGGCGGGCTCCGCCCTCTGGCGGAAGGCGGCGGAGCAGCAGCGCAGCGTGAGCGGGGGGGGGGTGGCCCGGGGGGATTTGGGGCAATTTGGGGGTCCCGGGGGGGATTTGGGGGCTGAGAGCCCCTCGGAGAGGGGCCCGGCGAGGAGGGGGAGCGGTAGAGCAGCGGGGGCGGGGAGGGGGTTGAGGCCGCGGGAGGGGTGGGCGGAGGGGGGGTCTGGGCCTCTGTGGGCGTGGGGATCCCCGGTGGGGCTGGAAATGGGGCTGGGGGTGTCAGAAAGTGGGGCCGGGGGGTTGTGGGCTCTGCCTGAGGGGACTGGGGGGGAATCTGATCACTTCAGGGGGCTGGGGAGTTGGGCTGGGGGCTTGGGGGGGCGAAGGGATGGGGCTGGGCTGTCAGGAATTGGGGCTGGGGGCGCTCCGGAGCACTGGGGGGGGAGAAGAAGTGGGGCTGGGGCGGCTCTGTGGGGTTTGGGGGTCTGTGGGTTTGGGGGTTCTGGGGGTCCCACACCTCCCCTTGCTCCCTCTTCAGCCCCGCATCACATAGAAACCCCTCAGGAGAAGCCCCCGGGATGGCCGGGAAGGACGAACAAGATGAGAAAGATGGAAAGGATGGAAGCACAGACGGCTGGGCCGGCATCGAGGAGCGCCTGGAGAAGATCAGGGTGAGCCTGGGAGGGCCGGGCTCGGATCCCTCCTTTCCTCAGGAAAACCTGGGGATCCGCGGGTCTGATCCCTCCTTTCCTCAGGAAAACCTGGGGATCTGCGGGTCTGATCCCTCCTTTCTCAGGAAAACCTCGGGATCCGCGGGTCTGATCCCTCCTTTCCTCAGGAAAACCTTGGGATCCTGCTGGGGCGATCTGTGGGGAATTCTGGGCTGGGGTCTGACTCCTTTTCCCAGGAAAATCTCTGGATCCCACTGGGGGACCTCTGGGGGGGTCTGAGCTGGTTCTGACTCTCTCTTTCCCCAGAAAACAACCCCTGAGGGGCTCTGCTTTGACCCCAATCCCTCTTTTCCCAGGAAATCCCCCTGAGGGGCTCTGTCCTCACCCCAAGCCCCTCTTTTCCCATGAAATGCCTCCTGAGTGGCTCTATCCTCACTCTGAGCCCCTCTTTTCCCAGTAAATCCTCCTGAGGGACCCTGCTCTGACCCCAAATCCCTCTTTTCCCATAAAATGCCCCCTGAGTAGCTCTGTCCTCACCCCAAGCCCCTCTTTTCCCATGAAATCCCCTGAGGGGCCCTGTCCTCACCCCAAACCCCTCTTTTCCCATGAAATCCCCCTGAGGGGCTCTGTCCTGACCCCAAACCCCTCTTTTCCCATGAAATCCCCCTGAGGGGCTCTGTCCTCACCCCAAATCTCTCTTTTCCCATGAAATGCCCCCTGAGGGGCTCTGTCCTCACCCCAAACCCCTCTTTTCCCATGAAATGACCCTTGATGGGCTCTGTCCTGACCCTGAGCCCCTCTTTTCCCAGGAAATGCCTCTCAAGGGTCTCTATCCTGACCCCAAATCCCCGTTTCCCCCTGAGGGGCTCTGTCCTGACCTCAAATCCCTCTTTTCCTAGGAAGTGCCTCTGAGGGGCTCTGCTCTGACCCCAAACCCCTTTTTTCCCATGAAATCCCCCTGAGGGGCTCTGTCCTCACCCCAAACCCCTCTTTTCCCAGGAAATCCCCCTGAGGGGCTCTGCTCTGACCCCAAACCCCTCTTTCCCCCCAGGAAATCCCCCTGAGGGGCTCTGTCCTCACCCCAAACCCCTCTTTTCCCAGTAAATCCCGCTGAGGGGCTCTGTCCTGACCCCGAGCCCCTCTTATCCCATGAAATGCCCCTGAGGGACCCTGTCCTGACCCCAATCCCTCTCTTCCCCCAGGAAAGCCTCCGGACCCCCTCGGCCCCTCGCTCCCGCCGCCTCCGCGCCTGCGACAGCGCTCTGCGCTCCTGCGCGGCCGAGCTGGCGCGGCCCGGGGGGCGGCCGGCCCACGGCGCCCGGCTGCTGGCCCTGGCCCGGGAGGCCGCCCAGCTCTACCTGAGCCTGGAGCCCGATCCCCCGGAGCTGTACCTGGAGAGGATCCTGTTCCACGTGCTGCGCAACGCCGCGGCCTGGGTGGGACCCCACGCCTGGAGCGCGGCCGAGCTGCTGCGGGAGCGGCTGCGGCGCGGCCGGCGCGGTCGCCACTGGGCCGCCGTCGTCTCCGGCGCTTTTGGAATCTTCTGGAAAGCTGCTGCCGCTCTGGCCGGGCCCGAGAGGCCGCGGGAGGAGGGCAGGGCGGTGCTGACGGCCAGGATGCGCGCCCTGCGCTTCCTGCTGCTGCTGGAATCCGAGCCTGGGGAGTCGTCCCGTGGGGAATCCTTCCAGCCGCCGTTCTTCACCTCGCCCACCGCCCAGCACGCCGCCGCCGCCGCCGCTCTCTACGAGGCTCAGAGGGCTCCCTGCCCGCTCTTCCTGGCCAGGCAGCTCCGGGAATTCCTGCTGGATGCTCTGAAGGATGAGGCTCCCCAGCCTCTGGACCTCCAGCACTCCCTCTGCTTCCTGGAGCTCACCCTGGAGCGCTGCCGCCACCTCTGCAAAGCCCGGCGGCCTCGCGACGCTCTGGAGGCCCTGGAAGATTCCAGAACGTTCCTGGGAGCTGGGAATTCTCTGGGAGCTCCTCTGGAGCTGCTGGAAGCCGGGATCCAGCTCAGCCGGGCTCTGCTGGCCAAAGGCGTGGCCGGCGTGGGGCCGGCGTTGAGGCGGGCGGGGGCGGCGCTGGCGGCGGAATGTTCCGGAAGGGTCCTGCGGGTGCTGCTGGAGAGCTCCCAGTTCGTGCTGGCGCAGCTCGGGGAGGTGCTCAGGAGGAGCCAGGAGCTGCCCCTCGGCCTCCAGGAGCTTCCTGGCCTTTGTGGCTTCTGCCAGGGCCACGGGCAGGCGCTGCGGCGGCTGCTGGCCCAGGTGAGGATGAGGAGGAGGAGGAGGAAGAGCTCCAGGATTGATCCCTCGGGGTCACTCGTGCTGCTCCCAGCCCTGCCAGCAGCTCCTGGAGTGTGGGGAGTCCCAGATCCCACTTTTCTCCTTGCCAGCAGCAGCTCCTGGAGCTCCTGAGCCCCTACATCCCGTTTTCCCCCTTCCCTGCCCCTCCTGGACCCCAAATCCCACTTTTCCTTTTTCCTGGACCCCAAATCCCACTTTACCTTCTTCCCTGCCTTTCCTGAGTCCATCCTCATCTTCAGTAGAAGCTCCTGGACCTCCAGATCCCCCATTCCCAGCTCCATTCCCTGACCCCGTTACCAAATTCCTTTTTCCCCATTCCCAAATCCCATTTTTCCCATTCTCAGCTCCATTCCCCATCCCCACGTCCATCCAAGCATTCCCAAATCCCATTTCCCCATTCCCAGGTCCCTCCCACCATTCCCAAATCCCATTTTTCCCATTCCCAAATCCCATTTCCCCATTCCCAAATCCCATTTCCCATTTCCAAATCCCATTTCCCCATTCCCAGCTCCATCCCAGGATTCCCAAATCCCATTTCCCATTCCCAAATCCCATTTCCCCATTCCCAAATCCCATTTCCCTGTTCCCAAATCCCATTCCCCGTTCCCAAATCCCATTCCCCGTTCCCAAATCCCATTTCCCGATCCCAAATCCCATTTCCCCATTCCCAGCTCCATCCCAGGATTCCCAAATCCCATTTCCCCATTCCCAAATCCCATTTCCCCATTCCCAAATCCCATTCCCCATTCCCAAATCCCATTTCCCCATTCCCAAATCCCATTTCCCCGTTCCCAGGTCCCTCCCACCATTCCCAAATCCCGTTTCCCATTCCCAAATCCCATTTCCCATTCCCAAATCCCTTTTTTCCCATTCCCAGCTCCATTCTCTATCCCCAGGTCCATCCCAGCATTCCCAAATCCCATTTCCCCATTCCCAAATCCCATTCCCCATTCCCAAATCCCATTTCCCCATTCCCAAATCCCATTTCCCCATTCCCAGCTCCATCCCACCATTCCCAAATCCCATTTCCCCATTCCTAAATCCCATTTTTCCCATTCCCAGGTCCCTCCTGACGCCATCAAGGAGCAGGTGATGGTGAAGCAGCTGCTGTTCCAAGCTCTCCAGCTCTTCTCCAACGCCATCCACGAAATATTCCAGCGCTGCCAGGCATGGATCCGGATCCCTGGGGGGCTGGGAGCCTCTCCCGTGGGATTTGGGGCGGGAATTTTGGGATTGAGCCTCTCCCGTGGGATTTGGGGCTGGAATTTTGGGATTGAGCCACTCTGGGAGCCTCTCCCGTGGGATTTGGGGCTGGAATTTTGGGGTGGAACCACTCTGGGAGCCTCTCCTGTGGGATTTGGGGCTGGAATTTTGGGATTGAGCCACTCCCGTGGGATTTGAGGTTGGAATTTTGGGATTGAGTCTCTCCCATGAGATTTGGGGCTGAAATTTTGGGATTGAGCCTCTCCCGTGGGATTTGGGGCTGGAATTTTGGGATTGAGCCTCTTCTGTGGGATTTGGGGTTGGAATTTTGGGATTGAGCCTCTCCCATGGGATTTGGGGCTGGAATTTTGGGGTTGATGTGCCCTGAGGGGTTTCTGGAAGCTTCTCCCGTGGGATTTAGGGAGGGAATTTTGGGATTGAGCCTCTCCCGTGGGATTTGGGGCTGGAATTTTGGGGTGGAACCACTCTGGGAGCCTCTCCTGTGGGATTTGGGGCTGGAATTTTGGGATTGAGCCACTCCCATGGGATTTGGGGTTGGAATTTTGGGGTTGATGTGCCCTGAGGGGTTTCTGGAAGCTTCTCCCGTGGGATTTGGGGAGGGAATTTTGGGATTGAGCCTCTCCCGTGGGATTTGGGGCTGGAATTTTGGGGTGGAACCACTCTGGGAGCCTCTCCTGTGGGATTTGGGGCTGGAATTTTGGGATTGAGCCACTCCCGTGGGATTTGAGGTTGGAATTTTGGGTTGATGTGCCCTGAGGGGGTTCTGGAAGCTTCTCCCGTGGGATTTGGGGCCGGAATTGGGGGTTTTGGGGTCCCCTGTGTCTGACCCACGGTGTCCCCGCAGCCCTCGGCGGGGCCGGAGCTGTCCCAGGTGACCCCGAGCTGTGTCCAGAGCGTCACCTGGATGCTGGAGGCGCTGCAGGGGCTGCCCCAGGCCGAGAGGGGCAAGTTCCTGGATGTCACCGGTCAGTGCCACCGCCTGTCCCCTGCCCCAGTGTCCCCTGTGGTCAGTGCCACCACCTGTCCCCATCCCCAGTGTCCCTTCTGGTCAGTGCCACCCCAGGGCTCTGTGTCCAGGGGCGTCCCCAGTGGTCAGTGTCACCCCAGTGGTCAGTGCCACCCCAGGGCTCCTGTCCCCATCCCCAGTGGTCAGTGTCACCTCAGTGGTCAGTGCCACCCCAGGGCTCCTGTCCCCATCCCCAGTGGTCAGTGCCACCCCAGTGGTCAGTGCCACCCCAGAGCTCTGTGTCCCCATCCCCAGTGGTCAGTGTCCCCATCCCCAGGGGTCAGTGCCACCCCAGGGCTCCTGTCCCCATCCCCAGTGGTCAGTGTCACCCCAGTGGTCAGTGCCACCCCAGGGCTCCTGTCCCCATCCCCAGTGGTCAGTGTCACCCCAGGGCTCCTGTCCCTGTCCCCAGTGGTCAGTGTCACCCCAGGGCTCCTGTCCCTGTCCCCAGTGGTCAGTGTCACCCCAGGGCTCCTGTCCCTGTCCCCAGTGGTCAGTGTTACCCCAGGGCTCCTGTCCCCAGCCCCAGTGGTCAGTGTCACCCCAGTGGTCAGTGTCACCCCAGGGCTCCTGTCCCCATCCCCAGTGGTCAGTGCCACCCCAGGGCTCTTGTCCCCATCCCCAGTGGTCAGTGCCACCCCAGGGCTCCTGTCCCCATCCCCAGTGGTCAGTGCCACCCCAGGGCTCTGTGTCCCCATCCCCAGTGGTCAGTGCCACCCCAGTGGTCAGTGCCACCCCAGGGCTCCTGTCCCCGTCCCTGCTGTCCAGGGGGTCACTCTGTGTCCAGGGCTGTCCCCAGTGGTCAGTGTCACCCCAGTGGTCAGTGTCACCCCAATGGTCAGTGTCACCCCAGTGGTCAGTGTCACCCCAATGGTCAGTGTCACCCCAGTGGTGAGTGCCACCCCTGTCCCCATCCCTGCTGTCCAGGGGGTCACTCTGTGTCCGGGGGGGTTGGGATCAGCTCTGGACGAGGAGTGGTCACTGCAGTGTCCCCTCCCTGTCCCGTTGGTCACTTTGTCCCCTCCGGACACAGCTGTGGTCACCTCCCGCCTGGGCCAGGCCTTGCAGAGCCGGAACGTTCCGGAAGGGGCCGGAGCCGTGTGCGAGCCCCTGTGCCGGGCAGTGCTGGCCGGCCAGGGCTACAGCTGGCCTGGAGTGACCCCGGACAGGGTACTGGGGGCACTGGGAGCGCTGGGAATACTGGGGGCACTGGGAATACTGGGGGCACTGGGATGGGGCACTGGGAGCACTGGGGGCACTGGGAATACTGGGATGGAGCACTGGGATGGGGCACTGGGGGCACTGGGGATACTGGGATGGGGCACTGGGATGGGGCACTGGGGGCACTGGGGATACTGGGATGGAGTACAGGGTCACTGGGGACACTGGGATCAGCTGGGGATGCTGGGAGGGCTGGAAGTCACTGGGAGGGCTGGGGTCCCTGGGGATACTGGGATCACTGGGCATACTGGGGTCCCTGGCCATACTGGGATCACTGGGCATACTGGGAGGGCTGGGCTCCCTGCCATACTGGGCTCCCTGGGCATACTGTGGTCCCTGCCATACTGGGGTCCCTGCTGTGCTGGGATCACTGGGCATACTGGGGTCCCTGCCATACTGGGATCACTGGGCATACTGGGCTCCCTGCCATACTGGGATCACTGGGCATACTGTGGTCCCTGCCATACTGGGGTCCCTGCCATACTGGGATCACTGGGCATACTGGGAGGGCTGGGCTCCCTGGGCATACTGGGCTCCCTGGGCATGCTGTGGTCCCTGCCATACTGGGGTCCCTGCTGTACTGGGATCACTGGGCATGCTGGGAGGGCTGGGATCCCTGAGCATACTGGTGTCCTTGCCATACTGGTGTCCCTGAGCATACTGGGATCCCTGAGCATACTGGTGTCCCCGTCACCCTGGTGTCCCTGCCCACCCTGGTGTCCCCGCCCATCCTGGTGTCCCCGCCCATCCTGGTGTCCCCGCCCACCCTGGTGTCCCTGCCCACCCTGGTGTCCCTGCCCACCCTGGTGTCCCTGCCCACCCTGGTGTCCCTGCCACACTGGTGTCCCTTCCCATCCTGGTGTCCCTGCCACCCTGGTGTCCCTGCCCACCCTGATGTCCCTACCATCTTGATGTCCCTGTCACCCTGGTGTCCCCGCCACCCTGATGTCCCTGTCACCCTGATGTCCCTGTCACCCTGGTGTCCCTGCCACCCCGGCCCCCCGCACTCCCCACATTCCCGCCCCTCTCCCGCAGCTCCACAGGTGCTTCCGGCTGCAGGTGGAGAGCTGGCGCTGCCGGAACCGGCCCCAGCGGGCCCTGGACGCGGTGGCCCAGTGGCTGCTGGCCCTGGGGACACAATCCCAGGGGCTGGGGACACAATCCCAGGGCCTGGGGACACAATCCCAGCCCATCCCGGGCCAGCCCAGCTCCCTGGTGGCCGAGCCGGTGGCGCTCTGGGCCAGGATCAAGACGGAGGCGGCCAAGCAGGGAGCGGAGGAGCTGCGGCTGCGGTGAGGGGAGGGGGGATTGGGGGTTTGGGGTTGGGGGATTTGGGGAATGGGGATTTGGGGTTGGGGGATTGGTATTGGGGGATTTGGGGAATGGGGATTTGGGTTGGGGGATTTGGGGAATGGGGATTTGGGGTTGGGGGATTGGGGAGTAGGGGTTGGGGGAATGGGGATTTGGGGTTGGGGTAGGGGGAATGGGGATTTGGGATTGGGGAATGGGGATTTGGGGATTGGAGAATGGGAATTTGGGGATTGGGAAATGGGGGTTTGGGGATTTGGGGATTGGGAATGGGGTTTGGGGATGGGAATCAGGGAATGGGGGTTTGGGATCGGTGAATGGGAGTTTGGGATCAGGAAATAGGAAAATGGGATGGGGGATCAGGGTGACAGGATTGGGATGGGGGGATTGGAATGAGGGAGCGGGAAGGGGGGATTGTGATGGGGAGAATGGAGTGGGGGGGTTGGGATTGGAATGGGGTGGGAGGGATTGGGATGGGCCAGGATGGAGGAATGGGATTGGAATGGGGTGGGAGGGATGGGATTGGGAGGGGGGAATCAGGAGCCCCCCGGGGTAGGGGAAGGGGAGTGGGGTTGGAGCTCCCTCCCATAACCCCATCCAAACCCCGCTGCCTGTCCCTCTGACCCCAACTGCCCTGCCAGGACCCTGCGGGACGCCCTGGAGTCGCAGTGCCGGCCCCAGGGCCTGGCCCTGTCCGGGGACACCCTGCTGCTCCTGCTGCTGGCCGAGCTCCAGGCCTACAAATCCCTGCGGGCCCCCACGGCCCCCGAGCGCTACAACGTCCTGTGCGACCTGCTGGGCCTCTGGGACCCCCAGGGCGCCTGGGACCCCCCGGGCGGCGGCCGGGACCCCCCGGGAACGCCGGACCCCCAGCGCAGCCTGCCCCGGGCGGCGGCGCTGCTGGAGCTGGGACAGCTCCTGTGCAGCCACAGCTTCAGCGCCCACACCGACTGGTGAGTGCTGAGCCTGGTCCTGATCCTAACCCTGACCCTGATCCTGATCCTAAACCTGATCCTGATCCCAACCCTGATCCTGATCCCAGTCCTCCATCCCAACCCGGCTCCTTTGCAGCCACAGCTTCAGCGCCCACACCGACTGGTGGGTGCTGAGCCTGGTCCTGATCCTAACCCTGATCCTGATCCCAACCCTGATCCCAATCCTGATCCTGATCCCAATCCTGATCCCAATCCTCCATCCCAACCCGGCTCCTGTGCAGCCACAGCTTCAGCGCCCACACCGACTGGTGGGTGCTGATCCTGATCCTGATCCTAACCCTGATCCCAACCCTGATCCTGAGCCTGATCCCAACCCTGATCCCAATCCTCCATCCCAGTCCTGATCCCCCTCCTCCATCCCAACCCAGCTCCTGTGCAGCCACAGCTTCAGCGCCCACACCGACTGGTGGGTGCTGAGCCTGGTCCTGATCCTAACCCTGATCCTGATCCTGACCCTGATCCTGATCCCAACCCTGATCCTGATCCCAATCCTTCAGCCCAACCCTGATCCCAATCCTCCACCCAGTCGTGATCCTGATCCCAGTCCTGATCTCATTCTTCCATCCTGGTTTTCCATCCCAACCCTAATCCCAGTGCTGATCCCATTCCTCATCCCATTCCTGATCCCAATCCTGATTCTGATCCCAATCCTGATTCTGATCCCATTCCTGATCCCAGTCCTGATCCTGATCCCAGTCCTGATCCTGATCCCAGTCCTGATTCTGATCCCAATCCTGATTCTGATCCCAACCCAGATCCCAATCCTGATTCTGATCCCATTCCTGATCCCATTCCAACCCTGATCCCAGTCCTGATTCTGATCCCAGTCCTTATCCCAACCCCGATCCCTGTCCTGATCCCAGTCCTCATCCCATTCCTCATCCCAACCCTGATTCCAGTCCTGATTCTGATTCCAGTGCTGATCCCGTTTCTGATTCCAACCCTGATCCCATTCCTGATTCCAACCCTAATCCCATTCCCCTGTCCCATTCCCCCATCCCATCCCTGGGATTTTGGGAGCTGTTCCCGTTATTTTGGGGTTCATTCCTGGGATTTTGGGACTCCCTGTTCCCACAGCTCCGCCCTGGATGCCATCCAGGAGTCCCTGAGGCTGCTGGAGTCGTTATCCCGGAATTCCCAAGGCTGCAATTCCCAAATCCGGGATCAGCTCCTGGATGAGCACGCCCAGGCCCTGCTCTGGCTCCACATCTGCACCCTCGAGGCCCTCATGGAAAAGGTGGGGGGGGATTTTCCTGGGATTTGGGGAAAATTCCAGAATTCCCTGCGTGCCCCAAACCCGAATCCCAGGATTTTTGTGACACCTGGATTTGCTGGGGCTGATTTTCCTGGGATTCTGGGAAATCCTGGAGTTCCCTGGGTGCCCCAAAGCCATCCCAGGGATGATCTTCCTGGGACTTTGAGGAATCCTGGAGTTCCTGGGTGTGATTTTCCCAGGATTTTTGGGATTCCTGGAGTTCCTGGGTGCGATTTTCCCGGGATTTTGGGGATTCCTGAAGTTCCTGGGGTGCGATTTCCCCGGATTTTGGGGATTTTTGGGATTCCTGGAGTCCCTGGGTGCAATTTTCCCGGGACTTTGGGGATTTGGGGGATTCCTGGAGTTCCTGGGTGCGATTTTCCTGTGATTTTGGGGATTCCCGGAGTTCCTGGGTGTGTTTTCCCCAGGATTTGGGGGATTCCTGGAGTTCCTGGGTGTGATTTTCCTGGGATTTTTGGGATTTGGGGATTCCTGGAGTTCCTGGGTGCGATTTCCCCGGGATTTTGGGGATTCCTGGAGTTCCTGGGTGCAATTCTCCCGGGATTTTGGGATTCCTGGAGTTCCTGGGTGCGTTTCTCCCGGGATTTTTGGGATTCCCGGAGTTCCTGGGTGCGTTTCTCCCGGGATTTTTGGGATTTTGGGGATTCCTGGAGTTCCTGGGTGTGTTTCTCCCGGGATTTTTGGGGATTCCTGGAGCTCCCCTCCCTCCCCAGAGCGTGGCTCGGGAGCGGCGCGGGCGGGACCGGGAGCCGGGCTGGGATCGGGAGCCCGAGGGGGAGCGGCCGCGGGCGCCCGACGGGATCGGCTGCAGCCTCGGCTCCGAGACAGGTCAGGGGGATGCGGGGCTGGGAGGGGGATTTTGGGGTGAGTGGGGGGTCCTGGAAGGTTGGGAAGGGGATTTTGGGGTGAGGGAAGAGGTTTTTCTGGGATGGATGAGGGTCCTGGAAGGGTGGGAGGGGGATTTTGGGGTCAGTGGGGGGGATTTTTGGGATGAATGAGGATCCTGGAGGAGCAGGAAGGGTTTTTTGGGATGGATGGGGGTCCTGGCAGGTTGGGAAGGGGATTTTGGGGTGAGTGGGGGGGCCTGGAAGGGTGGGAGGGGGATTTTGGGGATGAATGAGGGTCCTGGAGGGGTGGGAGGGGGATTTTGGGGTGAGTGGGGGTCCTGGAAGGTTGGGAAGGGGATTTTGGGGTGAGGGAAGAGGTTTTCTGGGATGGATGAAGACCCTGGAGGAGCAGGAAGGGGATTTTGGGATGGATGAGGATCCTGGAGGGGTGGGAAGGGGATTTTGGGGTAAGTGGGGTGTCCTGGAAGGTTGGGAAGGGGATTTTGGGGTGAGGGAAGAGGTTTTCTGGGATGGATGAGGATCCTGGAAGGTTGGGAAGGGATTTTTTGGGATCCTGGAAGGTTGGGAAGGGGTTTCTGAAACCCTGACAGATTGAGAAGGGATTTTTTGGGATGCTGCTGGATTGGGAAGAGCTTTTTTGGGGTCCTGGAAGGTTGGGAAGGGATTTTTTGGGGTCCTGGAAGGTTGGGAAGGGTTTTTTTGGGGTCCTGGATGGTTGGGAAGGGGTTTTTTGGGGTCCTGGAAGGTTGGTAAGGGGTTTCTTTGGGTCCTGGAAGGTTGGGAAGGGGTTTTTGGGGGTCCTGGAAGGTTGGGAAGATCCTTCCAGCCCCACTGACTAGGTTTTGTGGGAAGCACCAGACCCTGGCGGGGTGGGAACTCCTCCAGGACTGTCCCACTTTGGGAACAGCTTTTTTTGGGGGATCCCCCCTGAGCCCCGTGTGTCCCCAGCTCTGTCCAGACCCTTGGACGAAGCCTTTTCCCTGTGGAAGAAGCTTCTGGAACATCCCGGAGTTCCCGCGGTGCGCAGCCCCGAGCAGACCCGGAGCTCCCTGCAGCTCCTGGCCGCGCTCTACCGGCTCCGGGACAGGGTGAGGAGGAGGAGGAAGGCAGAAAGAGTTTGGGATGAAGAGGAGGGAGGGGAGAGAGTTTGGGATGAAGAGGAAGACGAGGGAGTTTGGGGTGAGGAGGAAGAGGAGAAGTTTGGGGTGAGGAAGAGGAGAAGTTTGGGGTGAGGAAGAGGAGAAGTTTGGGGTGAGGAAGAGAAGTTTGGGGTGAGGAAGAGGAGAAGTTTGGGGTGAGGAAGAGGAGAAGTTTGGGGTGAGGAAGAGGAGGGAGTTTGGGGTGAGGAGGAGGAAGAGGAGAAGTTTGGGGTGAAGAGGAAGAGGAGAAGTTTGGGGTGAGGAAGAAGAGAAGTTTGGGGTGAGGAAGAGGAGGGAGTTTGGGGTGAAGAGGAAGAGGAGAAGTTTGGTGTGAGGAAGAGGAGGGAGTTTGGAGTGAGGAGGAGGAGGAGAAGTTTGGGGTGAGGAGGAGGAGAAGTTTGGGGTGAGGAGGAAGAGGAGAAGTTTGGGGTGAGGAGGAGGAAGAGGAGAAGTTTGGGGTGAGGAAGAGGAGAAGTTTGGGGTGAGGAAGATGAGGAGGAGAAGTTTGGTGTGAGGAAGAGGAGAAGTTTGGTGTGAGGAAGAGGAAGAGGAGAAGTTTGGTGTGAGGAAGAGGAGAAGTTTGGTGTGAGGAAGAGGAGAAGTTTGGGGTGAGGAAGAGGAAGAGGAGAAGTTTGGGGTGAGGAGGAGGAAGAGGAGAAGTTTGGGGTGAAGAGGAAGAGGAGAAGTTTGGGGTGAGGAAGAGAAGAAGTTTGGGGTGAAGAGGAAGAGGAGAAGTTTGGGGTGAGGAAGAGGAGAGAGTTTGGGGTGAGGAAGAGGAAGAGGAGAAGTTTGGGGTGAGGAGGAGGAGGAGAAGTTTGGGGTGAGGAGGAAGAGGAGAAGTTTGGGGTGAAGAGGAAGAGGAGAAGTTTGGGGTGAGGAAGAGGAGAAGTTTGGGGTGAGGAAGAGGAGAAGCTTGGGGTGAGGAGGAGGAAGAGGAGAAGTTTGGGGTGAGGAAGAGGAGAACTTTGGGGTGAGGAGGAGGAAGAGGAGAAGTTAGGGGTGAGGAGGAGGAGGAGTTTGGTGTGAGGAAGATGAGGAGGAGAAGTTTGGGGTGAGGAAGATGAGGCAGCCCTGCCCTGCCCAGGCTCACCCCGGCTCTGCCCTCCAGCCCCTGCAGGCCCTGCAGAGCTCCCGGCTGCTGCTGGCGCTGTGCCGGCGCCTCGGGGACGCGCCGGGGGCGGCCGAGGCGCTGAGCCAGCTGAGCCGCGGGCTGCTGCACCTGGGCAGCCCCGAGCACGCACAGGTACGGCGGGAACAACCGGGAATGGGCTTGGGGAAAACGGGAAAAACCGGGAATGGCCTTTGGGGAGCTGGGGAATGGCCTTTGGGGAACTCAGGGATGCTCCGGGGGCGGCTGAGGCGCTGAGCCAGCTGAGCCGCGGCCTGCTGCACCTGGGCAGCCCCGAGCACGCACAGGTACCGGGGAAAACTGGGAAAAACCGGGAATGGGCTTGGGAAAAACTGGGGAACACCGGGAATGGCCTTGGGGAAAAATCGGGAACGGCCTTGGGAAAAACGGGAATGGCCTTTGGGAAAAACCGCGGAACACCGGGAATGGCCTCGGGAAAAACGGGAATGGCCTCGGGAAAAACGGGAATGGCCTTGGGAAAAAACGGGAATGGCCTTGGGGGATCAGGGAACACCGGGAACGGCCTCGGGAAAAACAGGAATGGCCTTGGGAAGAACCGGGGAACACTGGGAACAGCCTTGGGAAAAACCTGGAACGGCCTTGGGGAACCGGGAATGGCCTTGGGAAACTGGGAACGGCCTCGGGAAAAACTGGGGAACACTGGGAACAGCCTCAGGAAAAACAGGAATGGCCTCCAGGAAAACCGGGGAACACCGGGAATGGCCTTGGGAAAAACGGGAATGGCCTTTGGGAACCGGGGAACACCGGGAACAGACTTGGGAAAAACTGGGGAACCGGGAATGACCTCGGGGAAAACGGGAATGGCCTCAGGAAAAACTGGGGAACACTGGGAACAGCCTCGGGAAAAACAGGAATGGCCTTGGGGGACCAGGAATGGCCTTTGGGGAACTGGGGAATCTGGGGACGGCCTTGGGAAAAACCGGGAACGGCCTTGGGGAACCGGGAATGGCCTTTGGGGAACTGGGGAATCTGGGAATGGCCTTGGGAAAAACTGGGGAACACCGGGAACGGCCTTGGGAAAAACGGGAACGGCCTTGGGGAACCGGGAAAAACCGGGAATGGCCTTCCCAAACCCGGGAAAATCCCAGGGAAATCCTAAAAATCCTGGGGAAATCCAGGGAAAATCCCAGAAATCCAGGGTAAAATCCCAGGAAAAATCCCAAAAATCCCAGGGAAATCCCAAAAATCCTGGGGAAATCCCAAAAATCTGGGGGAAAATCCCAAAAATCCCGGGAAATTTCCCCCCCAGGGTGGGCTTTGGGGCTGCTGGTGCTGATCCCGGCCTGGCATTCCCAGGTTTTCCTGGAGGAGCTGGAATTGTGCCTGGAGGAGCTCGAGGGCAGCGAGGATTCCCGGCTGCTCCTGCACCACTCCCGGCTCCTGCTGCGCAGCCGCCTCTGCTGCCTCCAGAAAAAGGCAAAAAAACCGGGATTTTCCTAAAAAAACCCACCAAAAAATCGGGAATTTTGGGGTGGGGGGATGGGATGATCCCAAATCCGGGATTTTGCAGGCGGAGCAGGGCGGGGTCCTGCTGCCAGAAGGGAATCGGGATGGGGTGAAAGGATTGGGATGGGATCACCCCCCACCATCCCAAATCCCAGTTAATCCCATTTTATTCCCATTTTTCCTGATTTTTCCAGGCAGACCAGGGCGTGGCCCTGCTGCTGGAAGGGGTTGGGATAGGATGGGGATGGGATAAAAGGATTGGGATGGGTGGGACCGTGACAGGATCCCCCCCCCCCACGATCCCCAATCCCATTTTCCCCCCATTTTTCCCATTTTTTCCCAATTTTGCAGGCAGATCAGGGCACGGCCCTGCTACTGGAAGGGGTTGGGATGGGATAAGGGGACTGTGATGGGGTTAAAGGACTGTGACGGGATCACTCCCCACGATCCCCAATCCCATTTTCCCCGTTTTTCCCCATTTTTCCTGATTTTCCAGGCGGAGCAGGGCATGGCCCTGCTGCTGGAAGGGGTTGGGATGGGATTAAAAGGACTGGAATGGGATAAAAGGACTGGGATGGGTGGGACTGTGACAGGATCCCCCCCCACAATCCCCAATCCCATTTTCCCCCCGTTTTTCCCGTTTTTCCAGGCGGAGCAGGGCGTGTCCCTGCTGCTGGAAGGGATTGGGATAGGACTGGGATGGGATAAGGGGACTGGGATTGGGATGGGACTGTGATGGGGTTAAAGGACTGTGACAGGATCCCCCCCCACGATCCCCAATCCCATTTTTCCCGATTTTGCAGGCAGATCAGGGCGTGGCCCTGCTGCTGGAAGGGGTTGGGATGGAATAAAAGGACTGGGATGGGATAAAAGGACTGGGATGGATTGGATTGTGACAGGATCCTCCCCCACGATCCCCAATCCCATTTTCCCCATTTTTCCCGATTTTGCAGGCGGAGCAGGGCGTGTCCCTGCTGCTGCAGGCGCTGCAGGAGCCCCAGGCGCGCAGACCCACCCGGGGCTGGTTCCTGGCCCGGGCCCGGGCGCTGCAGCTGGCGGCCGCGCTCCTGGAGCTGCCCCCGGCGCTGCTGCCGGCGCCGCTGCGGGAGCAGATCCGGCTGCAGGGTGGGAGCGGGCAGGGGGCACCGAGGGGCTGGGGAGGGAGGGAGAGGGGCTGGGGGAGAGGGAGAGAGGGGTTGGGGTGAGGAGGGAAAGGGTTTGGGATGGGGAAGGAGAGGGAGAGGATTTGGGGTGGGGAGGGAGAGGGTTTGGGGGGGAGAGGGGTTGGGGGGAGGAGGGATTGGGGTGGGGAGGGAGAGGGGAGAGAGTTTGGGGTGAGGAGGAAGAGGGAGAGAGTTTGGGGTGAGGAGGGAGAGGGGAGAGAGTTTGGGGTGAGGAGGAAGAGGAGGAGAGTTTGGGGTGAGGAGGAAGAGGGAGAGAGTTTGGGGTGAGGAGGAAGAGGGAGAGAGTTTGGGGTGAGGAGGGAGAGGGGACAGAGTTTGGGGTGAGGAGGGAGAGGGGACAGAGTTTGGGGTGAGGAGGGAGAGGGAGAGAGTTTGGGGTGGGGAAGGAGAGGGAGAGGATTTGGGGTGGGGAGGGAGAGGGTTTGGGGTGGGGAGGGGAGGGGGGAGGGTTTAGGGGGAGGAGGAGAGTTTGGGGTGAGGAGGGAGAGGGGAGAGGGTTTGGGGGAGGAGGGAGAGGGTTTGGGGGGGAGAGGGTTTGGGGTGGGGAGGGAGAGGGTTTGGGGTGGGAGGGAGAGGGGAAAGAGGGTTTGGGGTGAGGAGGGAGAGGGTTTGGGGGAGGGAGAGGGGAGAGGGTTTGGGGTGAGGAGGGAGAGGGAGAGGGTTTCAAGATGAGGAGGAAGAGGGACAGAGTTTGGGGTGAGGAGGGAAGAAGTTTTAGGGTGAGGAGGAAGAGGGAGAGAATTTGGGATGAGAAGGAAGAGGAGGGAGAGAGTTTGGGGTGAGGAGGAAGAGGAGGGAGAGAGTTTGGGGTGAGGAAGGAATTTGGGATGGACAGAGGGAGGGAGGGTTTGGGGTGGGGAGGAAGAGGAGGGAATTTTGGGGTGAGGAGGAAGAGTTTGGGATGAAGGGGAGAAGAAGGAATGAGGGCTTTTGGGGTGAGGAGGAGGAAGAGGGAATTTGGGAGGAGGAGGAAGAGGAAGGGGGAGTGGGGATGGAGGAGGAAGAGAAAGGGTGAGTGGGGATGGAGGAGGAGGAGGAAGGGTGAGTGGGGATGGAGGAGGAAGAGGAAGGGTGAGTGGGGATCTGGGGCAGTTTGCCGTGAGGAGGAGGAGGAGGATGAAGGCTGAGGATGGCCGTGCCCACGCCCTGCAGGCTGGAGCAGCCCCCAGGTGGCCCTGCTGGAGGCGCAGAAGCTGCTGAGGAGCGTCCTGGTGTCGCTGACGGGCGGCGAGCTGCTGGGCAGCGCCCGGGGCCGCCCGCACGAGGAGCCCGGCCCCGACTGCGGTCAGCCCCGGGAACGGGGAACGGGGAGTGGGGGTCACTGGGAGGGGGATTGGGGTCACTGGGATGGACTGGGGTCAGCCCCGGGGAACGGGCATGGGGGGATATTGGGGTCACTGGGAGGGGGATTGGGGTCACTGGGATGGACTGCGGTCAGCCCCGGGAACGGGGAACGGGGAGTGGGGGTCACTGGGAGGGGGATTGGGGTCACTGGGATGGACTGGGGTCAGCCCTGGGGAACGGGCATGGGGGGATTGGGGTCAGCCCTGGGGAACGGGGGGAACGGGGGGGATATTGGGGTCACTGGGATGGACTGCGGTCAGCCCTGGGGAACGGGGCACGGGGGGGATCGGGGTCACTGGGGTCAGATTGGGGTCACTGGGATGGGCTGTGGTCAGCCATGGGGAACGGGGGGATTGGGGGGGATATTGGGGTCACTGGGGTCAGATTGGGGTCACTGGGATGGGCTGCGGTCAGCCCCGGGGAACGGGGGCATGGGGGGATTGGGGTCAGCCCCGGGGAACGGGGGAGCGGGGGGGGATTGGGGGGATATTGGGGTCACTGGGGGGGATTGGGGTCAGCCCCGGGAACGGGCATGGGGGGATTGGGGTCAGCCATGGGGAACGGGGCACGGGGGGGATTGGGGGGGATATTGGGGTCACTGGGATGGACTGCGGTCAGCCCCGGGGAACGGGGCATGGGGAGTGGGGGTCACTGGGAGGGGGATTGGGGTCACTGGGGTCAGATTGGGGTCACTGGGATGGACTGCAGTCAGCCCCGGGGAATGGGCAGGGGGGGGAACGGGGCACGGGGGGAATGGGGACATGGGGGGGATTGGGGGCATGGGGGGAGCAGGGGCACGGGGGTGAACGGGGGCACTGGGGTCAGATTGGGGTCACTGGGATGGACTGGGGTCAGCCATGGGGAACGGGGGCACAGAGGGGGGAACAGGGTCAGCTATGGGGAACGGGGTCACGGGGGGATTGGGGTCAGCCCCGGGGAGTGGGGGCACGGGGGGGGAACAGGGCACAGGGGGGAATGGGGACATGGGGGGGATTGGGGGCATGGGGGAAACGGGGGCACTGGGGTCAGATTGGGGTCACTGGGATGGACTGGGGTCAGCCATGGGGAACGGGGGCACGGGGGGGAGCGGGGTCACTGGGGGAGGATTGGGGACACGGGGGGAGGACTGGGGTCACTGCAGGGGGATTGGGGTCGCTGGGGGGAAACTGGGGTCAGATTGGGGTGGGATTGGGGTCACTGGGATGGACTGGGGTCAGCCCTGGGGCAGGGCGGGGGCACGGGGGGGATTGGGGGCACTGGGGTGGGACTGGGGCCATGGGGGGAAACTGGGGTCACTAGGATGGACTGGGGTCAGCCCTGGGGCAGGGTGGGGGCACAGGGGGATCGGGGCCACGGGGGGGATTGGGGTCACTGGGGTCAGATTGGGGTGGGATCGGGGTCACTGGGGGGGATTGGGGTCAGCCCCGGGGCAGGGCGGGCTGGCTGGGGGCATTGGGGTCACTGGGAGGGGGATCGGGGTCATGGGGGGAAACTGGGGTCACTTGGGGGGGGACTGGGGTCACTGGGGTGGGATCGGGGTCTCTGGGAGGGGATTGGGGTCACAGGGGGAAAGGGGTCAGCCATGGGCAGGGTGGGCTGGGCTAGGGGGGATTGGGGTCACTGGGGGGAAACTGGGGTCACTGGGGTCAGATTGGAGTGGGATTGGGGTCACTGGGGTGGGATCGGGGTCACTGGGGTGGGATTGGGGTGGGATTGGGGTCACTGGGGGGGGATTGGGGTCAGCCCCGGGGCAGGGCGGGGGGCCCGGGGGGAGTGGGGGCACTGGGGGGGAATGGGGTCACTGGGGTCAGATTGGGGTCACTGGGATGGACTGCGCCCTGGGACCCCTCCCCACCCCAGGGCTGTCCCAGTGTCCCCAGTGCCACCCCGCTGTCCCCAGGCCCGGCGCTGGTGCACAAGTGGCAGGTGCTGGGGGACGCCCTGGGCTGCTGCCGGCGCCTGGTGACGCTGCTGGGCCGGGGCGAGGTCCTGTGCAGGGCCAGGGCCTTGTGCAGCGAGGGGCTGAGCCTGGCCGGACACCTGCAGGCCGCCCGCTGGTCAGTGCTGGGGTCACGGGGTCATTGGGGTCACTGGGGTCAGTGGGGTCATTGGGGTCATTGGGGACATTGGGGTCACAATGGTGACCGGCACTGAGGGGCTGAGCCTGGCCGGACACCTGCAGGCCGCCCGCTGGTCAGTGCTGGGGTCACGGGGTCATTGGGGACATTGGGGTCACTGGGGACATTGGGGTCATTGGGGACATTGGGGTCATTGGGGTCATAATGGTGACCAGCACTGAGGGGCTGAGCCTGGCCGGACACCTGCAGGCCGCCCGCTGGTCAGTGCCGGGTCACTGGGGTCACTGGGGTCACTGGGAATGGGAACGGGGTCACTGGGGTCACTGGGAATGGGAAAGGGGTCATTGGGGTCACTGGGGTCATAATGGTGACCAGCACTGAGGGGCTGAGCCTGGCCGGACACCTGCAGGCCGCCTGCTGGTCAGTGCCGGGGTCACTGGGGACATTGGGGACATTGGGGACATTGGGATTGGGAATGGGATCACCATAGTGACCGGCACTGAGGGGCTGAGCCTGGCCGGACACCTGCAGGCCGCCCGCTGGTCAGTGCTGGGGTCACTGGGGTCATTGGGATTGGGAATGGGGTCACTGGGGTCACTGGGGTCACAATGGTGACCGGCACTGAGGGGCTGAGCCTGGCCGGACACCTGCAGGCCGCCCGCTGGTCAGTGCTGGGGTCACTGGGTCATTGGGGACACTGGGAATGGGAACGGGGTCATTGGGGTCACTGGGATTGGGAATGGGGTCACTGGGGTCACTGGGATTGGGAACGGTGTCTTTGGGGTAATAGGGATTGGGAATGGGATCATTGTGGTCATTGGGATTGGGATTCGGGTCATTGGGATCACTGGGATTGGGAATGGTGTCATTGGGGTGACTGGGATTGGGGTCATTGGGGTCACTGGGATTGGGAATGGGATCGTTGTGGTCATTGGGATTGGGATTCGGGTCATTGGGATTGGGAATGGGGTAATTGGGATTGGGGTCATTGGGGTCATTGGGATTGGGACTGGCATCATTGGGGTGATTGGGATTGGGAATGGGGTCATTGGGATTGGGGTGGTTGGGAATGGGGTCATTGGGGTCACTGGGATGGGGAACGGGGTCATTGGGGTCACTGGGATTGGGAATGGGGTCATTGGGATCGTTGGGGTCTTTGGGATTGGGGTCATTGGGGTCATTGGGGTCTTTGGCATTGGGATTGGGGTCATTGGGATTGGGGTCATTGGGGTCCCTGGGATCCTTTGGGAATGCAGGGTCAGGAGCTGAGTGAGCGTCCCAGGCAGGGCAGGAGCTCATTCCCGCCTCCCTCCCAGCTCCTGTGGCCTCTCAGGGCTCTTTTTTCCCATTTCCCCCCATTTTCCTCCCCCCTGATTTCCCCCCACTGTTTTCCCCCCATTTTTCCCCATTTTTCCCATTTTTTCTCCCCGTTTTCCTGCAGGTGCTCGTGGTTCCTGGTGCTGCAGTCCCAGCTGGAGCTGCAGCAGGGGGAGCTGGAGCTGAGCCAGTCCCACCTCCAGCACGCCCAGTTCCTGCTCCAGACACAGACTGGTGAGCACTGGGATGGGGAATCCCAGTTTGGGAATGGGGGAAATCCCAGTTTGGGAATGGGGGAGGGATCAGGTTTCGACAGGATCCAAATTTTTGGACCCTTCTTGGTGCTGGAAAATCCCAAATTTTCCCATCCTTCCTCCACTGAGTTAAAATCCCTTTGGGAGCTGTTGGGTCGGGGTTTCTGAACCCCCTTTTGGGGCTGGAAAATCCCAAAGTATCTCTTCCAGACATAAATCCTTTTGGGAAGAGAGCCCCAAACTTCCTTTTGTCCCCTCCGGAGCTCAAATCCAGCTGGGAATCATTCCCTGCAGGACCCCAAACCCCAAACCCTCCCTTAATTCCCATTCCAGAACCCAAACCCTCCCTGAATTCCCACTCCAGAACCCCAAACCCTCCCTGAATTCCCCTTCCAGAACCCAAACCCTCCCTGAATTCCCCTTCCAGAACCCAAACCCTCCCTGAATTCCCATTCCAAACCCCAAATCCCTCCTGAATTCCCATTTCAGAACCCAAACCCTCCTGAATTCCCCTTCCAGAACCCAAACCCTCCCTGAATTCCCACTCCAAACCCCAAATCCCTCCTGAATTCCCATTCCAGAACCCGAACCCTGCCTGAATTCCCATTCCAGAACCCCAAGTCCCAAACCCTCCCTGAATTCCCACTCCAAACCCCAAATCCCTCCTGAATTCCCATTCCAAACCCCAAATCCCTCCTGAATTCCCATTCCAAACCCCAAACCCTCCCTGAATTCCCATTCCAGACCCCAAACCCTCCCTGAATTCCCATTCCAGAACCCAAACCCTCCCTGAATTCCCATTCCAGAACCCAAACCCTCCCTGAATTCCCATTCCAAACCCCAAATCCGTCCTGAATTCCCACTCCAAACCCCAAACCCTCCCTGAATTCCCACTCCAAACCCCAAACCCTCCCTGAATTCCTACTCCAACCCCCAAATCCCTCCTGAATTCCCATTCCAAACCCCAAACCCTCCCTGAATTCCCCTTCCAGAACCCGAACCCTCCCTGAATTCCCATTCCAGAACCTGAACCCTCCCTGAATTCCCATTCCAAACCCCAAATCCCCCCCTCAGTTCCCATTCCAGAACCCAAACCCTCCCTGAATTCCCATTCCAACCCCCAAATCCCTCCTGAATTCCCACTCCAAACCCCAACCCCTCCCTGAATTCTCATTCCAGAACCCAAACCCTCCCTGAATTCCCACTCCAACCCCCAAACCCTCCCTGAATTCCCACTCCAACCCCCAAATCCTTCCTGAATTCCCATTCCAACCCCCAAATCCCTCCTGATTTCCCGTTCCAGAACCCCAGCCCTGCCGGCAGCCTCGGCCCCGCCGGGCCCGGATCCACCTCCGCAAGGGCCCCCTGGAGAGGAGGAGCCCCCTGGAGCCCCTTCCCGACCCCGTTCCCGGCGGGGAGGAGGACGAGGAATTCCTCCAGGGTCCCTCCCTGGCGCTCCTGCCTCCGTCCTCCCTCCCCGAGCCCCCGGGCGCTCTCACGGCCTCGCCGGAGCTGAAGGGAAGAAAAGTCTGGAAAAGTCTGGAATTCCTGTCCCACCCCTCGGGATGTCCCTGCTCCTTCTGCAGCGACCCCGCCCTGGTGGCGCTGGGGCTGCGCTGGCTCCTGGCCCAGGCCAGGACGTGGCTGCTGGCCGGGGAGGTGACGCCGGGGCTGGCCCTGGTGCGCCGGGTGCTGCCGCGCTGCGCCAGCGCCGGCGCCCGCCTGGCACGGGAGCTGCGGGGCAGCCTGCAGGGCCCGGGCTCCAGGGACAGCAGGGGGGATCCTGGGGAGGGGGACAGCAGCAGGGGTGGGGACAGGAATCTGTCAGATGCCTCTGGGAATGGGGACAGGGTCAGGAACCTTCCAGATCCTTCTGGGAGTGGGGACAGGGACAGGAACCTTCCAGATCCCCCTGGGAATGGGGACAGGGATGGGGACAGGAGCCTTCCAGATCCTTCTGGGAGTGGGGACAGGGACAGGAACCTTCCAGACCCCTATGGGAATGGGGACAGGGACAGGAACCATCTGGACCCCTCTGGGAATGGGGACGGGGACAGGAACCTTCCAGATCCCCCTGGGAATGGGGACATCAACAGGGACAGGGACTGGAACCTTCCAGACCCCTCTGGGAATAGGGACATCAACAGGGACAGGGACAGGAACCTTCCAGACCCCTCTGGGAATGGGGACATCAACAGGGACAGGGACTGGAACCTTCCAGACCCCTCTGGGAATGGGGACATCATCAGGGATGGGGACAATCCTGGGGACAGGGACATCTTTGGGGACAGGAGTCTCTCCAGCAATGGGGACCACGTTGGGGACAGAGATCCCTCTGGGAATGGGGACCCCCTTGGGGACAGGGACAGCACCCTGGGCCCCCTGGCTGAGTTGGTGGCCGCTGGCTACTCCACACTGGCCCTGCAGAGCCTGGCCAGTCCCTCCCAGTGCCCCCCAGTTTGGGACGAGGAGCTGGAGCGGGGTCTGACCCTCTTGGGGTCCCGCAGTCCCCCCGTGGCCGGGCTGGGGGTGGCCGTGGCCACTCTGCTGCTGGCCAAGGCCGTGGCCACCCTCGGCCGCGTGGCCGCCGCCCTCGGCCGCTCCGTCGACGACGTCCTGGCCCAGGCCTGGACCCCCCGCCCACCCCCACCCACCCCAAAACCCCAAAAATCCCCCAAAGCTCCCCCCAAAACCGCACCCCAAAAAGCCAAAGCTCCCAAAGCCCCCAAAGCCAAGGTGGGGATGACCCCAAAAGTGAAGCCCCCCAAATTTGGGGACGTTTTCACCCTCGGGGACTCGGAGCCCGAGGTCCCCCCCATTGTCCTGCGGCCGGGGGGGCCCTGCACCCCCCACCCCAAATCGGGGGTGCCCCCAAAAGCGCTGCTGGGGGGGCCCAGGACCCCCTTCACCATCTTCAGCGAGGAGCCCTCCCCCCCCGGGGGCAGCGCCCGCCTCCGCAGGGCCCCCAAAATCCCCGGGAGGGTCAAGTCCAGGGTCAGGGTGAGCTGGGGCAAAATTTGGGATGGGAAATTTGGGATGGGAAATTTGGGATGGGAAATTTGGGATGGAAAAATGGGAGGAGGGAAAGTCTGGGATGGAAATTTGGGGGGAAAATTTTGTGGGGGAAATGATTGGGGGAAATTTGGGATGGGAAATTTGGGATGGGAAAACGGGAGGAGGGAAAGTCTGGGATGGAAATTTGGGGGGAAAATTTTGTGGGGGAAATGATTGGGGGAAATTTGGGATGGGAAATTTGGGATGGAAAACGGGAGGAGGGAAAGTCTGGGATGGAAATTTGGGGGGAAAATTTTGGGGGGGAAATTATTGGGGGGAAATTTGGGAAGGGAAATTTGGGATGGGAAATCGGGAGGAGGGAAAGTCTGGGATGGAAATTTGGGAGGGAATCAGAAGGAGGGAAAATTTTGGGGGGGAAAGGTTTGGAAAGGGAAATTTGGGGAGGGAAAATTTGGGATGGGAAATTTGGGAAGGGAAATTTGGGGGGGAAGTCGGGAGGAGGGAAAGTCTGGGATGGAAATTTGGGGGGGAAATGATTGGGGGGAAATTTGGGATGGGAAATTTGGGAGGGAAATCGGGAGGAGGGAAAGTCTGGGATGGAAATTTGGGATGGGAAAATGGGAGGAGGGAAAATTTTGGGGGGGAAAAGTTTGGGAAGGGAAATTTGGGGGGGAAATTGGGAGGAGGGAAAATCTGGGATGGAAATTTGGGGGGGGATTTGGGAGGAGGGCAAATTTTGGGGGAAAAACGTTTGGGAAGAGAAATTTGGGGAGGGAAAATTTGGGATGGGAAATTTGGGGGGGAAACTGGGAGGAGGGAAGGTCTGGGGGGGAAATTTGGGGGGGAAATTTGGGATGGGAAATTTGGGATGGGAAATTGGGAGGAGGCAAAGTTTGGGAAGGGGAATTTGTGGGAGGGATGGGGGAATTTGGGGAGGGAAAATTTTGGGGGGAGGGGAAATTTGTGGGGGAAAGTTTTGGGGAGGAAATTTTGGGAAAGGAAATTTTAGTGGGAAAATTTGGTGGGATGTGGGGGGAAACTTCATGTGAAAAACTTTGAGAGGGTGAGGAAGAATTTTGGGATGAAAATTTTGGGCTGAACCCCTTTGTCCCCCTTTTTCTCCAGGTGACATTCAGTGACAGCGACCCTGAGGAGCCCCAAATTCCCCCAGATCCCCCCAAAGCCACCCAGAAAATTTCCTGTGCCAAGAGGAGGATCCAGCCCCAAAAATCCCCCGGGAATTCTCCAGGAATTGGGGCTCGGCTCCGGCGGGGACGGCCCAGGAAGGAGCTGGGGACCCCCAAAAAGAGGGAAAAAAGGGGGAGCAACCAGGTGGAAAATGTGGAAAAGAAGGAAAATGACATCCCCCAAAGAGCTCCAGAAAAGAGGGAAAGAAGGGGAAACCCCAAAGTGGAAAATGTGGAAAAACCAGAAAATCCCAACATGGAAAAGGTGGAAAAAATGGGAAATCCCAAAATGGAAAATGTGGAAAAAATGGGAAATCACAACGTGGAAAAAATGGGAAATCCCAAAGCGGAAAAGGTGGAAAAAATGGGAAATCCCAACATGGAAAAGGTGGAAAAAATGGAAAATCCCAAAATGGAAAAGAAGGAAAAGGGAAAACCCCAAAAACCTCAGGAAAAGAAGGAGAACAGGGGTCCCCGCCGGGGTCCCCGGGAGAAGAAGGAGAGGGGAACCCCAAAAAGTGGAATTTTGGAGGAAAAGGGGAACTGGGAATTCTCTGGGATTGAGGAGCGGGACCCCCTGAGGGCCCTGGAGGAGGAGGAGGAGGAGGAGGAGGAAGAGCAGATGAGCTTCGAGCTGCCCCCGCTGCCCCCAGGTGAGTTTGGGGCTTTTTTGGGGTGGGATTTTCACCCCAAAATTGCCTTTTTTGACCCCAAAACTGCCCTGTCTTTTCCAGGTGGGGCCGGTGAGGAAATCCCAGGGATTGGGGCCGAGGGGGATCCCCCAAACCCGGAGAGGTCCCGGCCCCCTCCCCCTGCCCAGCCTGGTGAGCGCCGGGAGCTGGGAGGGTTTGGGGCGGTTTGGGGATTTTGGGGCGGTTTGGGGAGTTTGGGGCAGTTTGGGGATTTTGGGGCAGTTTGGGGATTTTGGGGATTCTGGGGCATTTTGGGGATTTTGGGGATTTTGGGGCGGTTTGGGGATTTTGGGGCCCAGCTGGGCATGGCCTGGCTTGTCCAGGAGTTTTCCTTCCCTCTGTCCCCAGGTGACCCTGTCTGTCTGTCTGTCCGTCTGTCCCCAGGTGTCCCTGTCTGTCCCCCGGTGACACTGTCTGTCTGTCCCTCTGTCCCCAGGTGTCCCCTCTCTGTCCCCAGGTGTCCCTCTCTGTCCCCAGGTGATGCTGTCTGTCTGTCTCTCTGTCTGTCTGTCCCCAGGTGTCCCCTCTCTGTCTGCTGTCCCCAGGTGACACTGTCTGTCTCTCTGTCTGTCTGTCCCCAGGTGTCCCCTCTCTGTCCCTCTGTCCCCCGGTGACGCTGTCTGTCTGTCCTTCTGTCCCCAGGTGTCCCCTCTCTGTCCCCAGGTGACACTGTCTGTCCGTCTGTCTGTCCCCAGGTGTCCCCTCTCTGTCCCCAGGTGACACTGTCTGTCTGTCCGTCTGTCCCCAGGTGTCCCTCTCTGTCCCCAGGTGACGCTGTCTGTCTGTCCCCAGGTGTCCCCTCTCTGTCTGTCCCCCGGTGACGCTGTCCGTCTGTCCCCAGGTGTCCCCTCTCTGTCTGTCTGTCCCCCGGTGACACTGTCTGTCCACAGGTGACACTGTCTGTCCGTCTGTCCCCAGGTGTCCCCTCTCTGTCCCCCGGTAACACTGTCTGTCTGTCCCCAGGTGTCCCCTCTCTGTCCCTGGGTGACACTGTCTGTCTGTCTGTCTGTCCCCAGGTGTTCCCTCCCTGGCGGCTGTCCCCAGGTGACACTGTCTGTCTGTCTGTCCGTCTGTCCCCAGGTGTCCCCTCTCTGTCCCCTGGTGACGCTGTCCGTCTGTCTGTCTGTCCCCAGGTGTCCCCTCTCTGTCTGTCTGTCCCCAGGTGCCCCCTCTCTGTCTGTCTGTCCCCCGGTGACGCTGTCTGTCTGTCTGTCCCCAGGTGCCCCCTCTCTGTCTGTCTGTCCCCCGGTGACGCTGTCTGTCTGTCTGTCCCCAGGTGCCCCCTCTCTGTCTGTCCTCCGGTGATGCTGTCTGTCTGTCCTTCTGTCCCCAGGTGTCCCCTCTCTGTCCCCAGGTGTCCCTGTCTGTCCCCAGGTGACACTGTCTGTCCGTCTGTCCGTCTGTCCCAGGTGTCCCCTCCCTGGCGGCTGTCCCCCAGTAACACTGTCTGTCTGTCCGTCTGTCTGTCCCAGGTGTCCCCTCCCTGGTGGCTGTCCCCCGGTGACGCTGTCTGTCTGTCTGTCCGTCTGTCCCAGGTGTCCCCTCCCTGGCGGCTGTCCCCCGGTAACACTGTCTGTCTGTCTGTCTGTCCGTCTGTCCCAGGTGTCCCCTCCCTGGCGGCTGTCCCCCAGTGACACTGTCTGTCTGTCTGTCCGTCTGTCCCCAGGTGTCCCTGTCTGTCCCCCGGTAACCCTGTCTGTCTGTCTGTCTGTCCGTCTGTCTGTCTGTCCCAGGTGTCCCCTCGCTGGCGGCCGTGCGCTCCCTGCTGGCCGAGGCTCTGGCCTGGCTGGGTCCCTTCCCCCCGGGCTCTCTGTACAGCCAGCTGTGCCAGCTGCTGGCGCTGGCCCTGGGGGACAGGGACCCGCTGGCCACCGCGGGGCTGCTGGCAGAGTCCCTGGCTGTCACCCTGCGCCACCAGCTGCTGGCCAGCGTCCACGCCCGGGCACGGTGGGTCACGGGGGGGCTCCCGGGGCACCCTGTCCCCTCCCCAGTGTCCCCATCCCTGTCCCCTGTCCCCTTCCCAGTGTCCCTGTCCCCTGTCCCCTCCCCGGTGTCCCCATCCCTGTCCTCTGTCCCCTTCCCAGTGTCCCTGTCCCCTGTCCTCTGTCCCCATCCCTGTCCTCTGTCCCCTCCCCAGTGTCCCCCTCCCTGTCCCCTGTCCCCTCCCCAGTGTCCCCATCCCTCTCCAGTGTCCCCATCCCTTCCCAGTGGCCCTGGCTGGTGTCCCCATCCCTGTCCAGTGTCCCAATGTCCCCATCCGCTGTCCCCTTCCTAGTGGCCCTGTCCAGTGTCCCAATGTCCCCATCCAATGTCCCCTTCCACTGTCCCCTCCCTTCATCCCCAGGGCCTGGGTCCCACCCAACGTCCCCATCCCAGTGTCCCCATCCCAACGTCCCCATCCCACATCCCGTATCTGACATCCCAGCAGGGAATGGGACTGATCCCATATCCCATGTCCCACATCCCATTTCCCATATTCCATCTCCCATATCCCATATCCCATATCCCCAGCCCATATCCCATATCTGACATCCCAGCAGGGAATGGGACTGATCCCATATCCCATGTCCCACATCCCATTTCCCATATCCCCATCCCATATCCCACCTCCCACATCCCCATCCCCTCCCTCCCTCCCCAAATCCCCCCTGCCCCCATCCCAAGGGATTTTGGGATCACCCCATATCCTTATCCTATATCCCAGATCCCATATCCTATATCCCATATCCCGTCTCCCACATCCCCATCCCCTCCCTCCCTCCCTCCCCAAATCCCCCCTGCCCCATCCCAAGGGATTTTGGGATCACCCCATATCCTTATCCTATATCCCATATCCCACATCCCCATCCCATATCCCACCTCCCACATCCCCATCCCCTCCCTCCCTCCCCAAATCCCCCCTGCCCCATCCCAAGGGATTTTGGGATCACCCCGCAGGAAGATGAGGAAAGCAGCAGCAGCTGGAGGGGACATCTCGGACCAGCTCCGGGGCCTCTCCCTGGATTCCCGGAATTCCCAGGATTCCCAGGATCCCCAGGATTCCCAGGATTCCCAGGATTCCCAATCCCACCTGGCCGAGCTGGAGGAGCTTTTCCGGTTCAGCTCGGTGGGTTTGGGGCCGGCGGAGCGGGAACGCTTCCGGGAGCAGCTCCAGAAGATTCCAAGCGGTCAGTGCTGGGATTCCGGGCTGGGAGATCCCAAATTCCCAGTTTGGGGGTTGGGAGATCCCGAATTCCCAGCTTGGAGATAAAATCCCAAATTCTCATTTAGGGGATTCTGGGCTAGGAGATCCCAAACTCCCCATCCAGGAGTTGGGAGATCCCAAATTCCCCATCCGGGGGTTGGGAGATCCCAAATTCCCAGTCTGGGGATTGGGAAAGCCCAAATTCCCCATCCAGGGGTTGAGAAATCCCAAATTCCCAGTTTGGGGATAAAATCCCAAATTCCCAGTTTGGGGATTGAGAGATCCCAAACTCCCCATTGAGGGGTTGGGAGATCCCAAATTCCCCATCCAGGGGTTGGGAAATCCCAAATTCCCAGTTTGGGGATTTGGTGGCCTTGGATGGGGCGGGAATGGTCGGAATTTGGGTCTGGGAATTTTTCCATTTTTGGGATTCCATGGGGTGGGATTTTGGGAGGATTCCTGAGCCGGGGGTGTCCCCGCAGGTGTCACGGTGTGCCAGCTGTCCCTGGTCAGTGCCACCCCCGGGGCCCTCGGGGACACGCTGCTGCTGACGCGGCTGGAGCGCGGCCAGGAGCCCGTCAGCGTGCGCATCGCCACCGAGCGCGGCCAGGTCGGCCGGGCCTTCCTCCTCATCTTCATCCTCATCCTCATCCTCATCCTCATCTCCAGCCTCGTCTCCATCCTCATCCTCATCTCCAGCCTCATCTTCGTCTTCCTCCTATCCTCATCCTCATCTCCATCCTCATCTTCATCCTCATCCTCGTCTTCGTCCTCCTCCTATCCTCGTCTCCATCCTCCTCCTATCCTCGTCTCCATCCTCATCCTCATCTCCATCCTCCTCCTATCCTCATCTTCATCCTAATCTTCATCTCCATCCTTGTCTCCATCCTCATCCTCATCTTCATCCTTGTCTCCATCCTCATCTCCATTCTCATCCTTGTCTCCATCCTTGTCTCCATCCTCGTCTCCATCCTCGTCTCCATCCTCGTCTCCATCCTCGTCTCCATCCTCGTCTCCATCCTCATCTTCATCCTTGTCTCCATCCTCCTCCTCATCCTCCTGCTCATCTCAATCCTCATTCTCCTCTTCATCCTCCTCTTCATCCTCCTCTTCATCCTCCTCTTCATCCTCCTCTTCATCCCCATCTTCATCCTCATCTCCATCCTCCTTGTCTCCATCCTCATCCACGTCCTTCTCCTCATTCTCCTTCTCCAAATCTTCATCTTCATCCTCCTTCTCATCCTCATCTTTGTCCTTCTCCTCATCCTCCTTCTCATCTTCATCCTCCTCCTCCTCATCTTCATCCTTCTCCTGGGGGGTGGGGGGCCCTGACCATTCCAGGGATGTGATCCCGGTTCCCTCCTCTTCCTCCTCCTCCTCTTCCTCCTCCTCCTGTCCCGTTCCAGCCCCCCCTGAGCACGGTTCTGTGGGAATTCAAGGGGAAGCAGCGGGGTCCCCCCAAATTCCAGGGATTGGGATCCCAAACCCCTCCCAATTCCAGGGATTGGGATCCCAAACCCCTCCCAGTTCCAGGGATTGGGATCCCAAATCCTTCCCAATTCCAGGGACTGGGATCCCAAACCCTTCCCAATTCCAGGGACTGGGATCCCAAACCCCTCCCAGTTCCAGGGATTGGGATCCCAAACCCTTCCCAATTCCAAGGATTGGGATCCCAAACCCCTCCCAATTCCAAGGATTGGGATCCCAAACCCCTCCCAGTTCCAGGGACTGGGATCCCAAACCCCTCCCAGTTCCAGGGACTGGGATCCCAATCCCTGCTGTCCCTCTCCAGGCCCCCCTGAGCGGGCTCCTGCAGGAATTCCAGCGGATCCAGCGGGATCAGTGGGGTCACCCCAAATTCCAGGGACTGGGATCCCAAACCCCTCCCAGTTCCAGGGACTGGGATCCCAAACCCCTCCCAGTTCCAGGGACTGGGATCCCCAATCCCTGCTGTCCCCATCCAGGCCCCCCTGAGCGGGCTCCTGCAGGAATTCCAGCGGATCCAGCGGGAGCAGCGCGAGGCCAACGCCTGCACCGAGCGCCGCGAGTGGTGGGAGCGGCGATCCCGCCTGGACCTGCGCATGCAGGTGGGACCGGGGGGCCCCAAAAACCGGGAAAATCCCTCGGGAACGGCCCCAAAAACCGGGAAAAACCCTCGGGAACGGCCCCAAAAACCGGGAAAAACCCTCGGGAACACCCCAAAAACCGGGAAAATCCCTCGGGAACGGCCCCAAAACCCCTGGGATTCCATGGAAACCCCCCAGGATTCCTTGGGATCCTCCCTGGGATTCCTGTAGGATTTTCCCTGGGATTCCTGTGGGATTTCCTTGATTCCCTGTAGGATTTCCTCCGGGATTCCTGTGGGATTTTCCCTGGGATCCCCGATGGGATTTTCCCTGGGATTCCCTGGAAAACCTGAGATTCCATGGGATTTTCCTGATTCCCTGAGGGGTTTTCCTTGGGATCCCTGAGGGGTTTTCCTTGGGATTCCTGTGGGATTTTTGTTGGGATTCCCTTTGAGATTTTTGCTGGGATTCCCTTTGGGATTTTTGCTGGGATTCCCTTTGGGATTTTTGTTGGGATTCCCTTTGGGATTTCCTTTGGGATTTTTTTGGGATTCCCTTTGGGATTCCCGTGGGGTTTCCCGTGGCATTCCCGGAGTTTTTGGGGTGGGGATCCCGTTCCCATTGGGTGTCTTTCCCCAGAGCCTGATCCAGAGCCTGGACTCGGAGGTTTTGGGGTGCTGGCGGGGGCTGCTGCTGCCCCGGGACCCCGAGAGTTCCCCCCTGGAGGAGCAGGACCTGTGCCAGCTGCTGCAGGAGCTGCGGGAATGCGGCTGGGAGCGCCCCGAGCCCGCCCTGCTCCGGGTACGGGACTGGGAATTGGGGTTTGGGAATTTGGGGTTTGGGGTTTGGGGTTTGGGAATTTGGGGTTTGAGGGTTTGGGGTTTGGGAATTTGGGGTTTGAGGGTTTGGGGTTTGGGGCTGCTGCAGGAGCTGCGGGAATGCGGCTGGGAGTGCCCTGAGCCCGCCCTGCTCCGGGTACGGGACTGGGAGTTGGGAATTGGGGTCTGGGAATTTGGGGTTTGGGAATTTGGGGTTTGGGGGTTTGGAGGTTTGGGGTTTGGGGGTTTGGGGTTTGGGGCTGCTCCAGGAGCCTGCCCTGCTCCGGGTACGGCGCTGGGAGTTGGGGGCTGGGAGTTGGGAATTGGGATTGGGGTTTGGGGTTTGGGGTCTGGGAATTGGGGTTTGAGATCTGGGGTTTGGGATCTGGGGATTTGGGAATTGGGGATTTGGGATCTGGGATTTGGGAATTGGGAATTGGGGTTTGGGGTTTGAGATCTGGGGTTTGGGAATTGGGAATTGGGGTCTGGGAATTGGGGGTTTGGGGTCTGGGGTTTGGGGCTGCTCCAGGAGCCCGCCCTGCTCCGGGTAGGGGGCTGGGGTTTGGGATTTGGGGTGGTGACCCTTCAATTTGGAGGTGCTGATCCCAGGATTTTTAGGGTTCTGATCCCAGGTTTTGGGAATTCCCCTGGAGTTGTCTCTCCATCCCCAGGTGCTGCTGGTGGGGCTGTGTCCAGTGGGGCTCTGATCCCAGTTTTTGGGGTTCTGATCCCACATTTCGGGGTTCTTATTGTGGATTTTGGGGTCCTTATTGTGGATTTTGGGGTTCTTATTGTGGATTTTGGGGTTCTGTCCCCGGCAGGCGCTGCTGGCGGGGCTGTCCCTGGCCGATGTCCGGCCGCTGGCTGCGGCGCTGTGTCCAGTGGGGCTCTGATCCCACATTTTGGGGTTCTTATTGTGGATTTTGGGGTGCTGATCCCCGTTTTTGGGGCTCTGACCCCACATTTTGGGTTCTGTCCCTGGCAGGCGCTGCTGGCGGGGCTGTCCCCAGCCGATGTCCGGCCGCTGGCCGCGGCGCTGTGTCCGGCGGGGCTCTGGTCCCCGATTTTGGGGTCCTTATTGTGGATTTGGGGGTTCTTATTGTGGATTTGGGGGTGCTGATCCCAGATTTTGGGGTTCTTATTGTGGATTTTGGGGTTCTGTCCCTGGCAGGCGCTGCTGGCGGGGCTGTCCCCGGCCGATGTCCGGCCGCTGGCCGCGGCGCTGTGTCCGGCCCGGCCGCTGCGGGCGCGGCTGCTGCTGGACGAGGCCCTGGAGCGGCGCCGGGAGGGCCCCGGGGGCGGCGCGGGGTCCCTGGTGCTGCTGCTGGATGGGGTGAGAGCCCGGCCTTCCTCCCCACCATCCTCCTCTTCCTCTCCTCCCTCCTCCTTTTCCTCCTCCTTTTCCTCCTCCTTTTCCCCACTTTCTCTCCCTTTACCTCTTCTTCCTCCTCTTCCCCCTCTCCCCCCTACTCCCACTTCCCTCCTCCTTTTCCTCCTCCTTTTCTTCCTCCTTTTCCTCCTCCTCTTCCGCCTCCTTTTCTTCCTCCTTTTCCTCCTCCTTTTCTTCCTCCTTTTCCTCCTCTTTCCCATTTTCTCTTCCTTTTCCTCCTCTTCCCCCTCTTCTCCCTACTCCCACTTCCCTTTTCCTTTTCTTCCTTTTCCTCCTTTTCCTCCTCCTCTTCCTCCTCCTTTTCCTTCTTCCTCCTCCTCTTCCTCCTCCTTTTCCCCACTTTCTCTCCCTTTTCCTCTTCTTCCTCCTCCTCTTCCTCCTCTTCTCCCTACTCCTACTTTCCTTTTCCTTTTCCTTCTTCCTCCTCCTCATCCTCCTTCTTTTCCTTCTCCTTTTCCTCCTCCTCTTCCTCCTCTTCTCCCCACTCCCACTTCCCTTTCCTTTTCCTTCTTCCTCCTCCTCTTCCTCCTTTTCCCCGCTTTCTTTTCCTCCCCTCCCTCATCCTCTTCCTCCTTCTCTTCTTCACCTTCCTTTTCCTTTTCCTCCCCTTCATCCTCCTCCTCCTCCTCTCACCTGTCCCTGTCCCTGTCCCAGCACCTGCAGCGCCTCCCCTGGGAGAGCTCTGGGACGCTCCGGAACGTTCCGGTGACGCGGCTGCCGGGGCTGCGCTTCCTGCTGCGCTACGGGCTGGCACGGCAGGTACACACCTGGGATTGGGGACACACCTGGGGACACACCTGGGATTTGGGACAGGGACACACCTGGGGACACACCTGGGGACACACCTGGGACACACCTGGGGACAGGGACTCTACGGGCTGGCACGGCAGGTACACACCTGGGGACACACCTGGGGGGACAGGGGCACACCTGGGACAGACCTGGGGACACCTGGGGACAAACCTGGGGCACCCCTGGGACAGGGACACGCACCTGGGACAGACCTGGGGACACCTGGGGAAACACCTGGGACTGGGACCCCACTTGGGGTCCCTCCCTGGGGTCCCTCCCTGGGTTCCCCACTCGGGGTCCCTCCCTGGGGGTCCCTCCCTGGGGTTCCCCACTCGGGGTCCCTCCCTGGGGTCCCTCCCTGGGGGTCCCTCCCTGGGTTCCCCACTCGGGGTCCCTCCCTGGGGGTCCCTCACTGGGGTTCCCCACTCGGGGTCCCTCACTGGGGGTCCCTCACTGGGGTTCCCCACTCGGGGTCCCTCACTGGGGTCCCCTCCCGCAGCCCTCGGGGCCGGTGCTGGGCCGGGGCGTGAACCCCGGCAGCGTTTTCTACGTGCTGAACCCGCAGCGCGACCTGGGCGGCACCGAGGAGCGGTTCCGCGGCTGGTTCGAGAGGTGCCACCCCAAAATTCACACCTGGGACCCCAAAATTCACACCTGGGACCCCAAAACTGCCCCTGGGACCCCGAAAATCAACCCTGGGACCCCAAAAACGGCCCTGGGACCCCAAACACTGCCCCTGGGACCCCAAAACAGCCCCTGGGACCCCAAAACAGCCCCTGGGACCCCAAAACTGCCCCTGGGACCCCAAACACTGCCCTGGGACCCCGAACACTGCCCCTGGGACCCCAAAACAGCCCCTGGGACCCCGAACACTGCCCCTGGGACCCCAAAAGCGGCCCTGGGACCCCAAAACAGCCCCTGGGACCCCAAAAACGGCCCTGGGATCCCGAAAATCAACCCTGGGACCCCGAAATTCACATCTGGGACCCCGAAATTCACACCTGGGACCCCGAAAATCACCCCTGGGACCCCAAACACTGCCCTGGGACCCCAAAATTCACACCTGGGACACCGAAAATCACCCCTGGGACCCTGAAAATCACCCCTGGGACCCCAAAATTCGCACCTGGGATCCCAAAAATCACACCTGGGACCCCGAAAATCACCCCTGGGACCCCAAAAACGGCCCTGGGACCCCGAAAATCACACCTGGGACCCCAAACACTGTCCCTGGGACTCCAAAATTCACCCCTGGGACCCCGAAAATCACACCTGGGACCCCAAACACTGCCCCTGGGACCCCAAAAATCACCCTGGGACCCCAAAAATCACCCTGGGATTCCAAAAACTGCCCCGGGACACCAAAAATCACACCTGGGATCCCAAAATCCCCCTCCAGAATCCCAAAACCACCCCAAAAATCACCCTGGTATCCCACAAATCACACCTGGCACCCCAAAAACTCCCCTGGAATCCCAAAAATCCCCCCAAAAATCCCCTCTAGGACCCCCAAAAACCCCCTGGGACCCCAAAATCTCTCTGGGAGCCCCAAGCCCTGCCCCGTGTTCCCCAGTTTTGTGTTCTCCCATCCCGATTTTCCCTTTTTTTCCCGTTTTTTTCCCGATTTTCCCGGATTTTGCCCCGTTCCCAGCGAGCCCGGCTGGCGCGGGGTCTCGGGGGCGGCGCCGGCCCCGCAGCAGCTGCAGGAGGCGCTGGGGGAGCGCGACCTCTACATGTGAGGGGGTTGGGGGATTTGGGGGGGATTTGGGGGATCTGGGGTGTTTGGGGTCGGGTTTGGGGTCGGGTTTGGGGGGGATTTGGGGGGATTTTGGGTCAGGTTTGGGGGTTTGGGGTCGGGTTTGGGGGGGATTTGGGGGATCTGGGGTGTTTGGGGTCGGGTTTGGGGTCGGGTTTGGGGGGGATTTGGGGTTAGGTTTAGGGGGGTTTTGGGGCTGGATTTGGGGCTGATTTAGGGTTGGAATTGGGGGGATTTGGGGTCAGGTTTGGGGTTGGGTTTGGGGGGTTTGGGGGATTTGGGGTCAGATTTGGGGGAATTCGGGGTTGGATTTGGGGGGATTTGGGGTCGGGTTTGGGGGATTTGGGGTCAGGTCTGAGGTTGGGTTTGGGAGATTTGGGGTCAGGTTTGGGGTTGGATTTGGGGGGATTTGGGGTCGGGTTTGGGGGGTTTGGGATCGGGTTTGGGAGGGATTTGGGCGGATTTGTGGTTGGGTTTGGGGGGTATTTAGGATTGGGTTTTTGGGGGTTTGGGGGATTTGGGGGGGTTTGGGGTCAGGTTTGGGGGATTTGAGGTCGGGTTTGGGGGGGATTTGGGGGGATTTGGGGTTGGATTTGGGGGGGATTTGGGGTTGGATTTTCGGAGATTTGGGATTGGATTTGGGGTCAGGTTTGGGGTCGGATTTTGAGGGCATTTGGGGTTGGTTTGGGGCTGATTTGGGGTTGGATTTGGGGGGGCTTTGGGATTGGATTTTGGGAGATTCGGGGTTGGATTTGGGGGGATTTGGGGTCAGATTTGGGGTCTGTTCCCGCAGTTATGCCGGGCACGGGGCGGGGGCGCGGCTGCTGGACGCGCAGAGCCTGGCGCGGCTGGGGTTGGGTTTGGGGTCGGGTGTAGGCTGGTTTGGGGTCGGTTTTGGGGCTGATTTTGGGGTCCATCCCCTCAGTTACGCCGGGCACGGGGTGGGGGCGTGGCTGCTGGACGCGTAGAGCTTGGCATGGGGGGGTTTGGGGTCGGGTTTAGGCTGGTTTAGGCTGGTTTTGGGGCTGATTTTGGGGTCCATCCTCAGCTATGCGGGTCACGGCGCCGGGGCGCGGCTGCTGGACGCGCAGAGCCTGGCGCGGCTGGGGTCGGGTTTGGGCTGGTTTGGGGTGGATTTGGGCTGATTTTGGGGTTGGTTTTGGGGCTGATTTTGGGGTCTGTTCCCCAGCTATGCGGGTCACGGTGCCGGGGCGCGGCTGCTGGACGCGCAGAGCCTGGCTGGGTTTGGGGTCGGGTTTAGGCTGGTTTGGGGTCGGGTTTAGGCTGGTTTGGGGTCGGGTTTAGGCTGGTTTAGGCTGGTTTGGGGTCGGTTTTGGGGCTGATTTTGGGATCCATCCCCTCAGTTACGCCGGTCACGGTGCCGGGGCGCGGCTCCTGGACGCGCAGAGCCTGGCACGGCTGGGGTCGGGTTTAGGCTGGTTTGGGGTGGATTTGGGCTGATTTTGGGGTCGGTTTTGGGGCTGATTTTGGGGTCTGTTCCTCAGTTACGCCGGTCACGGTGCCGGGGCGCGGCTCCTGGACGCACAGAGCCTGGCGCGCCTCCCCTGCCGGGCCGTGGTTCTGCTCTTCGGCTGCTCCAGCGCCGCGCTGGCCCCGCGGGGAGCCCTGGAGCCCTCGGGAACCGTCCTGAGGTTCATCCTGGCCGGGTGGTGAGTCCTGGGATTGGGGGATTTGGGATTTGGGATTTGGGATTGTGGGGATTGGGATTGGGATTTGGGGGTTTGGGATTGGGGGAATTGGGATTTGGGGATTGAGGGTTTGGGATTTGGGGGTTTGGGATTGGGGGTTTGGGGTATGGGGGTTTGGAATTGGGGATTGGGGGTTTGGGATTTGGAGATTGGAGGTTTGGGGACTTGGGGATTGGGGGTTTGGGATTGTGGGGATTGGGATTTGGGGATTTGGGATTGGGGGTTTGGAATTTGGGGGTTTGGGATTGGGGGTTTGGGGGTTTGGGATTGGGGATTTGGGGTTTGGGATTTGGGGATTGGGGGCTTGGGTATTGGGGGTTTGGGATTTGGGGTTTGGGGAACTCTGGGGGAGGGTCTGGGGGCTCTGGGCGCTGTGTTTTGGGGTGTCTCTTTATTTTTGATGGGGTCTCCTTGTGCTCACAGCCCCATTTTGGGGTCTCTCTGGTTTTGGGGTCTGTCTGTATTTGGGGTCTGTCTGGTTTTGGGGTCTCTGTATTTGGGGTCTCTCTGTATTTGGGGTCTCTCTGTTCATGGCCTCTCACAGCCCCGTTTCGGGGTCTCTCTGGTTTTGGGGTCTCTCTGTATTTGGGGTTTCTCTGGTTTTGGGGTCTCTCTGGTTTTGGGGTCTCTCTCTTCTCTGTCCCTGGCCCCTCACAGTCCCTTTTGGGGTGTCCCCCCCGTTTTTTAGCCCGCTGGTGCTGGGGAACCTGTGGGATGTCACGGACCGGGACCTGGACCGGCTGGCGCAGGCGCTGCTGCGGGGCTGGCTGGGGGGGGGCTCCGGGACCCCCCTGCTGGCCCAGCTGGCCCGGGCCCGCCAGGCCCCCCGCCTCAAATCCCTCACCGGGGCCGCCCCCGTGGCCTACGGGCTCCCAGTCAGCCTCTGCTGAGGGGGGGCTGCTCTGGGGGGGCCTCGGTGCTTTTGGGGTCCCCCCATTGCTGGGAGTGAGGGTTTGGGGTTCCCCCATTGCCAGGAGTGAGGGTTTGGGGCCCTTATGGGGCTCCCCCATTGTCAGGAGTGAGGGTTTGGGGTCCCTTTGGGTTCCCCCCATTGCTGGGAGTGAAGGTTTGGGGTCCCTTTGGGGTCCCCCCATTGCCGGGAGTGAGGGTTTGGGGTCCCCCCATTGCCAGGAGTGAAGGTTTGGGGTCCCCCTATTTCCAGGAGTTAGGATTTGGGGTTCCCCCATTGCTTGAAGTGAGGGTTTGGGGTCCCTTTGGGGTTCCCCCATTGCTGGGAGTGAAGGTTTGGGGTCCTTTTGTCATCTTTGGGGTCCCTTTGGTGCTCTTGGGGTTCCCCCATTGCTTGGGGTGAGGGTTTGGGGTCCTTTTGGGGTCCCTTTGGCATCTTTGGGGTCCCCTTGACGTCTTTGGGGTTCCTTTGGGGTCCCTTTGTCATCTTTGGGGTCCCTTTGGTGTCTTTGGGGTCCCCTCATAGCCTGGACTGAACTTTCGGGGGAACCCCAGTCGTTTTGGGGTCCCCCCGTTATTTATAGGGGAGAACTGGGGGGATGCCCCCATTGCCTGGGGGGTCTTCCCATCACTTTTGGGGTCCACTTGTGGCCTTCGGGGCCCCCCCATTTGTTCCTTTTGGGGTCCCCCCATTTACCTCTGGTGACAATTTTGGGGTGTCTGAAGGGGAGCGGGGGGGGGAGGGTTGGAGCTGCATTAATTTTAATGAAATTTAAACAGCATTTTTAACGAAATTTGACTTTATTTGCCTGTTTTACAACAATAAAGCTGCTGCCTCTGCAATGACCCCTCCTGAGTCTTTCTGGGGCCCCCCAAAAATTCTCCTGGACCCCCCAAAAAAAACCCCTCGGAACCTCCCCCCCCCAGTCCTCCGAGCCGCTAGGGGGCGCACTCACAGATAGCGGGGCGCGGTCCTCCGGGCCGCTAGGGGGCGCACTCACAGATAGCGGGGCGCGGTCCTCCGGGCCGCTAGGGGGCGCACTCACAGATAGCGGGGCGCGGTCCTCCGAGCCGCCAGGGGGCGCTGTGGCGGCGGGCGCTGAGGGCGGGCGGTCCAAGATGGCGCAGGCCGTGAGCGTGGGGGAGCTGGGGCTGCCCCAGCTGGAGCTGCTCAAGGGGCAGCTGGAACAGGTGCGGGGGGGAATTCGGGAAGGGGTTTAGGGGAGGTTTTGGTGCGGGGGGATTCGGGGAGAGTGAGGGGGTTCGCGGTAGGGGATGAGGGGGGAGCGTGAGTGTGGAGAAGGTGCGGGGATGGGAGGGGCCGGGGGAGGGTCCTGAGGGGGTTTGGGGGGTCGCGGCTGGAGCAGGGCTGGGGGGGTTTGGGGGGTCCTGAGGGGGTTTGGGGGGTCTCGGCTGGAGCAGGGCTGGGGGGGCTTGGGGGGTCCTGAGGGGGGTCCCGGCTGGAGCAGGGCTGGGGGGGTTTGGGGGGTCCTGAGGGGCCTTGGGGGGTTTTGGGGGTCCCGAGGCCTGGGGGGTCCTGAGGGGGTTTGGGGGGTCCCGGCTGGAGCAGGGCTGGGGGGGTTTGGGGGGTCCTGAGGGGGCTTGGGGGGTTTTGGGGGTCCCGAGGGGGTTTGGGGGGTCGGGGGGTCCCGGTTGGAGCAGGGCTGAGGGGCCTTGGGGAAGTTTGGGGGTCCTGAGGGGGTTTTGGGGGTCCCGAGGGGGTTTGGGGGGTCCCGGCTGGAGCAGGGCTGAGGGGGCTCCGGGAGGGTTTTGGGGGTCCCGAGGCCTGGGGGTCGCAGCTGGAGCAGGTCAGGAGGGACTGGAGCGGAATTTGGGGGTGTCTGGGGGGGCTCTGGGAGGTTTTTGGGGGGTCCCGAGGCCTGGGGGTCGCAGCTGGGGCAGGTCAGGAGGGGCTGGAGCTGAATTTGGGGGTGTCTGGGGGGGGCTCTGGGTGCCCCCCGACCTTGGCACCCACCCCAACTTCAGGGATCCCCCTCCCCAAAAAAACCCTCGCTTCCTCCTCATCCCTTTGGGACCATTCCCAGCTCCCTTTTGGGGACCCCCTCCCCTAAATCCCAACCCGGGGGGTCTCCCCTCAGTGCTGGGACCCCCCCAAACCCCCGGGACCCCCCAAACCCCGCAGGAGGTGGAGTTCCTGTCCTCGTCCCTGGCGCAGCTCAAGGTGGTGCAGACCAAGTTCGTGGAGGCCAAGGAGTGCCTGAACGTGCTGCACAAAGGCAACGAGGGTGAGCCCCCCAAAACCCCCCAGAGGGGTCCCCGAAATCCTCAGGGGGTCCCCAAAATCCTCAGGGGGGCCCCAGAATCCTCAGGGGGTCCCCAAGTCTGGATTTTAAATTTTAATCCCCAAATTGGGATGGGGAGCTGGGAATCCCACGGGGTGTCCGGGAATAATTCTGGGGTGGGGAGGGGCTCCCCAAAATCCTCAGGGGGTCCCCAAAATCCTCAATGGGTTCTCAAGGTCCTCAGGGGGTCCCCAAAGTCCTCAGGGGGTCCCCAAAGTCCTCAGGGGGTCCCCAAGTCTGGATTTTAAATTTTAATCCCCAAATTGGGATGGGGAGCTGGGAATCCCATGGGGTGTCTGGGAATAATTCCGGGGTGGGGAGGGGGTCCCCAAAATCCTCAGGGGATTCTCAGAATCCTCAGGGGGTCCCCAGAATCTTCAGGGGGTCCCCAAAGTCCTCAGGGGGTCCCCAAGTCTGGATTTTAAATTCTGGATTTTAAATTTTAATCCCCAAATCGGGATGGGGAGCTGGGAATCCCACGGGGTGTCCATGAATAATTCTGGGGTGGGGAAGGGGTCCCCAAAATCCTCAGGGGATTCTCAGAATCCTCAGGGGGTCCCCAAAGTCCTCAGGGGGTCCCCAAATTCCTCAGGGAGTCCTCAAGTATTAATGGGGGGGGTCCTAAATGATGGGGGAGATCCCCCAAAAGCTGAGTGGGGGTGGGTTCAAAAGCTGGGGAGGGTCCCCAAATCTTGGTGGGGGGGGTCCCCAAGCCCAGAGAGAGCTGGGGGGGTCCCCCAAATCCTGATGGGGATCCCCAAAAGCTGAGGGGGCTCCTGAACCCCAAATCTTAATGGGAGATCCTCAAAACCTGAGGTGGCTCCTGAACCCCAAATCCTCATAGGGGTCCCCAAACCAGGAGGGGCTCCTGAACCCCAAATCCTGATGGGGATCCCCAAACCTGGGGTGGCTCCTGAACCCCAAATCGTCATAGGGGTCCCCAAAACCTGAGGGGGCTCCTGAACCCCAAATCCTGATGGGGATCCCCAAAACCTGAGGTGACTCCTGAACCCTAAATCTTAATGGGGGATCCCCAAACCCAAGCAGCCCCTGGGGGAGTTTTTGGGGTGCATTTGGGGGATCCTGACCCCCCTCTTTTCCACAGGCAAGGATCTCCTGGTGCCTCTCACCAGCTCCGTATCCTTTTGCTGCTCCTGGGACCCCCCAAACCCCTCTGGGGGGGTGGGGTGGGAGCCCCCCCGTGCCCCCCGTTTTCCATGACCCCCCCAGATGTACGTGCCAGGCAAGCTGCAGGACACACGGACGGTCCTGGTGGACGTGGGCACCGGCTACTACGTGGAGAAGGTGGGCAGGGGGCATTTCTCCTCATTTCCCCCAATTTTCCTCCTAATTTTCCCTGATTTTCCCCTTTTCCCCCTAATTTTCCCAATTTACCCCAATTTCCCCCCAAATTTCTCCTAATTTACCCTGATTCTCTCCTAATTTTCCCCTTTTCCCTCCAATTTTACCCCAATTTTCCCTGGTTTTCCTCCAAATTTCCCCGTTTTCCCCCTTTTCCCACCCCATTTTTTTTCATTTTCCCCCAATTTTTCCCTGATTTCCCCCATTTTCCCCCCAATTCCCCCAATTTCCCCTGGTTTTGCCCTGTTTTTCCCAATTTCCCCCATTTTTGCCCTGTTTTTCCCAATTTCCCCTGGTTTTTCCCTGTTTTTCCCCTGTTTTTCCCAATTTCCCCTGGTTTTTCTCGGTTTTCCCCCGGTTTTCCCAATTTCCCTCATTTTTGCCCCATTTTTGGCTGTGTTTCCCAATTTCCGTGGTTTTCCCCCCATTTTTCCCTGTTTTTCCCCCATTTTTCCCAATTTCCCCGGTTTTTCCCCCGGTTTTTCCCAATCTCCCGGGTTTTTCCCCGTTTTTCCCAATTTCCCCGGTTTCTGCCCCGTTTTCCCCTGTGTTTTCCCCCCATTTTTCCCAATTTCCCCGGTTTCTGCCCCGTTTTTTCCCCATTTTTCCCAATTTCCCAGTTTTTCCCCCGTTTTTTCCCCATTTTTCCCAATTTCCCCAGTTTCTGCCCCGTTTTTGCCCCATTTTTCCCAATTTCCCGGGTTTTCCCCCCATTTTTCCCAATTTCCCCGGTTTCTGCCCCATTTTTTCCCGGTTTTTCCCAATTTCCCCGTTTTTTGCCCCGTTTTTTCCCCATTTTTCCCAATTTCCCCGGTTTTTGCCCCGTTTTTTCCCCATTTTTCCCAATTTCCCCGGTTTTTGCCCCATTTTTTCCCCGTTTTTCCCAATTTCCTGTTTTTTGCCCCGTTTTTTCCCCATTTTTCCCAATTTCCCCGGTTTCTGCCGCGTTTTTTCCCAGTTTTTCCCAATTTCCCCATTTTTTCCCCGTTTTTCCCAATTCTCCCGTTTTTTGCCCATTTCCAGTCGGCCGAGGCCGCCCGGGCGTTTTTCCAGCGCAAGGTCGAGTTCCTGACGCGGCAGATGGAGAAAATCCAGCCGGCCCTGCAGGAGAAGCACGCCATGAAACAGGGTGGGAGACCCCCCCAAATACCCACAGGGACCCCCTGAGACCCCTGAGACCCCCCTGAACATCCCAAATACCCACAGGAACTCCCAAATACCCCCAGAGACCCCCCCAGAACACCCCAAATACCCACAGGGACCCCCTGGGACCCCCAGAGCACCCCAAATACTCCCCGGGACCCCCAAATACCCCCAGAGACCCCAAATACCCCCTGGGACCCCTGGGAAAATCCAGCCGGCCCTGCAGGAGAAGCACGCCATGAAACAGGGTGGGAGACCCCCCTGAGACCCCCCCCAAATACCCACAGGGACCCCCAGGGACCCCCAGAGCACCCCAAAAACCCCCAGGGACCCCCAAATACCCCCAGAGACCCCAAAAACCCCCTGGGACCCCTGGGAAAATCCAGCCGGCCCTGCAGGAGAAGCACGCCATGAAACAGGGTGGGAGACCCCCCCCCAAATACCCACAGAGACCCCCCAAAACACCCCAATTACCCACAGGGACCCCCTGGGACCCCTGAGACCCCCTGGGACCCCTGGGACCCCCCAAATACCCACAGAGACCCCCAGGGACCCCCCCAAATACCCCCTGGGACCCCCAGGGACCCCTGAGCCCCCCCCTGACATCCCCCAGGTACCCCCAGCACTCCCCCAGAACTCCCCCAGAGACCCCCAGATGCCCCTGAGACCCCCTGGGACCCCCTGAGACCCCCCAGAACACCCCAAATACCCCCTGAGACCTCCCAAATGCCCCCAGACATTCCTTGAGACCCCCAGATACCCCCTGAGCCCCCCCTGACATCCCCCAAACACCCCCTGAGCCCCCCAAACACCCCCTGAGCTCCTCAGGACCCCCCAAACACCTCCTGAGCCCCCCAAACACCCCCTGAGGCCCCCAGGACCCCCCCAAACACCCCCAGGACCCCCCCAAACACCCCCTGAGCCCCCCAGGACCCCCCCAAACACCCCCAGGACCCCCCCAAACACCCCCTGAGCCCCCCAAACACCCCCTGACCTTCCCCCCCTCCCCATTTCTGGGGTCCCTCCCAGTCCTGGGGTCCCCCCTGACCCCCCTTTCCCCCCTCCCCAGTTTTGGGGTCCCCCTTTTCCCCCCCCCCCCGGGTTTGGGGTTCCCCCCACCTCCCCCAGCCCCCTCCCCAATTTTGGGGTCCCCCTTTCCCCCTCCCCTGAGTTTGGGGTCCCCTTTCCCCCCTTCCCAGTTTTGGGGTCCCCCTTTCCCCCCTCCCCAATTTTGGGGTCCCCTTTTCCCACCTCCCCCCGGTTTTTGAGGTCCCCCTTTCCCCCTCCCCATTTGGGGCCCCCCCAGGTTTTGGGGTTCCCTTTTCCCCCTCCCTCGGGTTCCCCCCACCTCCCCCAGCCCCCTCCCCATTTTTGGGGTGCCCCCCCATTTTTGGGGTGCCCCCTGACCCGCTCCCCCCAGCCGTGCTGGAGATGATGACGCAGAAGCTGCAGCAGCTGACGGCGGCCCAGGGGGTCCCGGGGGGCGCCAAGGCCTAGCCCCCCCCCCAAAAAAAAACCCTGCAGGTTTGGGGGTGCAGCCCCCACCCCAAAAAAAACACTGCAGGTTTGGGGGTGCAGCCCCCACCCCCCAAATCCCCCTCCTCGTTTTGTACCAGTCCCTGGAATAAAGCAGAGACGGCTCCGAGGGGCTCGGGGGATTTTGGGGGGGCTCGAGGGATTTTAGGGGGGGGGGTCTCGGGTTTGGGGGGGTCTCGGATTTGGGGGTGGGGGACCCCAGGATATGGGGAGGGTCCCTGGCCGTGGGTCTGGGGACATTCAGGGACATTCAGGGACAGGATCCCCCCCTCTTGGAGGGGCAGGGGGATCCCGGGGGTGTCTGGGGGGGTCCCGAGGGTGTCTGGGGGGGGTCCCGAGGGTGTCTGGGGGGGGTCCTGGGGGTGTCTGAGGGGGTCCCGGGGGTGTCTGGGGGGTCCCCGAGGGTGTCTGGGGGGGTCCCGGGGGTGTCTGGGGGGGTCCCGGGGTCCCGGCGGGGCTGAGACCCCCCCCAAAATCCTTCCCGAGCACTCCCGGCAGCGGCCACGAGGGGGCGACAGCGACACGGACAGGAGGGGACAGGGGAGGGGATGGGGACAGGGGAGGGGACAGGGACAGGGACAGGAGGGGACAGGGATGGGGACAGGGCTGGGAGTGCAGATGAGGATGGTGACAAGCTGGGGACAGGGTTGGTGACAATTTGGGGACAGAGACAGCGCTGGCGACACGGCCAGGGCCAGGGAGGTGACAATCTGGGGCCAGGGAGGTGACAATCTGGGGCCAGGGACCGGGTTGGTGACAATCTGGGGCCGGGGCCGGGGGGTTCCTGTGTCCCACCAGGCTCTGCTGCCATCCCAGCGTGTCCCCACGGGGGTGGCAGTGTCCCCGCACAGCCGGGGGGTGTCTGTCACTGTCACCGTCGCTGTCGCTGTCCCCGCTGACAGCCAGCGCGGGGCGGGGGAGGGAGGTGACAAGGCGTGACACGGGGGGTGACACAAAAGCCGTGGGGAGATCTCTGGCCAGCCTGGCGGTGCCACCACCCGCCTCGCTGGCTGTCCCTTGTGTCACCCCTGTGTTCCCCCCCGGGCTGTCCCCTGTGCCACCCCTTGTCCCCTGTGCCACCTCTCTGTCCCCTGTGCCACCCCTTGTCCCCTGTGCCACTTCTCTGTCCCTTGTGCCACCCCCCAGCAGAGGCAGAGCCGCGATCCAACCCCGGCGCCTTTTATTGGGGACAGACTGGGACAGACTGACTGGGACAGACTGGGACAGACAGACTGGGACAGACTGGGACCCCCCGCCACCCCCGGGGGTGCTGCCATGCGGGGGGCGGGGGGGTCACCGCTGTCCCCGGGGGGGTCCCGGGGGGGTCTCGGTGTCCCCGGGGGTCACTCGGGATCGGTGACGAAGCCGGAGAAGGTTCTGGATTTTGGGGTCACTCGGGGTCCCGGTTCCGAGGGGATGCCGGGGGGATCCCAGTGGTCCCGGGGGGGTCCCGGGGGTGTCCCGGGGGTGTCCCGGGGTCAGTCGGGGTAGATGATGAAGCCAGAGAAGGTTCTGGACTCGGGGTCCGGGTTCCGAGGGGATCCCGGGGGTGTCCCGGTTCCGGGGGGGGTCCCGGGGGTTCCAGGGTGTCCCGGGTGTCCCGGGGGTGTCCCGGGGGTGTCGCGGGGGTGCCGGGGATGTCCCGGGGGTGTCCCGGGGGTGCCGGGGTCAGTCGGGGTAGATGATGAAGCCGGAGAAGGTTCTGGATTTTGGGGTCACTCGGGGTCCCGGTTCCGAGGGAATCCCGGGGGTCCCGGGGGTGTCCCGGTGCCGCGGGGATCCCGGGGGTGTCCCGGGGGTCCCGGGGGTGTCCCGGGGGTGCCGGGGTCAGTCGGGGTAGATGATGAAGCCGGAGAAGGTTCTGGATTTTGGGGTCACTCGGGGTCCCGGTTCCGAGGGAATCCCGGGGGTCCCGGGGGTGTCCCGGTGCCGCGGGGATCCCGGGGGTGTCCCGGGGGTCCCGGGGGTGTCCCGGGGGTGCGGGGGTCAGTCGGGGTAGATGATGAAGCCGGAGAAGGTGCTGTACTTGGGGGTCACTCGGGGTCCCGGTTCCGAGGGGATCCCGGGGGTGTCCCGGTCCCGGGGGGTGTCCCGGTTCCGGGGGGTGTCCCGGGGGTCCCGGGGGTGTCCCGGGGGTCAGTCGGGGTAGATGATGAAGCCGGAGAAGGTGCTGTACTTGGGGGTCACTCGGGGTCCCGGTTCCGAGGGGATCCCGGGGGTGTCCCGGTCCCGGGGGGTGTCCCGGTGCCGGGGGGATCCCGGGGGTGTCCCGGGGGTCCCGGGGGTCCCGGGGGTCAGTCGGGGTAGATGATGAAGCCGGAGAAGGTGCTGTACTTGTTGGTGTTGCCGCCGTGCACTTTGCCGCCGTCCAGCTTGACGAACACCTCGTCGCCCACGTCCAGGTGCAGGATGACGCTGTTGCTCGCGTAGTCGTAGTTCTGGTCGGCGTCCTGCGCGATGGCGCTGGCGCGCACCTGGCGGGGAGGGGACTGTCACCCACCCAGCTGGCACCGACACCGAGTGTCACCCACCCCGCGGGCACCGACACCGAGTGTCACCCACCCCACCTGTCAGTGCCACCGAGTGTCACCCACCCCAGCTGGCACCAACCCCTCCCAGGGGAGGGAATGGGGGGACCCCATTGAGATCAGTGGGACCCCACCTGGCAGGGGACAGGGCTGTCACCCCCCCCACCTGGCAGGGGACAGGGCTGTCACCCCCCCCACACCTGGCAGGGGACAGGGCTGTCACCCCCCCCACCTGGCAGGGGACAGGGCTGTCACCCCCCCCCCCCCCCCCGCCTGGCACCGCCACCCCCCGAAGGTGGGGGAGCCCAGCAGGACCCCCTGGTGAGGGCGGGGGTGTCCCCAAGGCCCAGCTGTCCCCAAGGCCCGCACCTGGCGGGGGGAGGGGGACACGGCTGTCACCCACCCCCCCCCATGTCCGACCCCCCAATTCCCATCCTCGGGCTCCTTTCCTGAGTCCCCATTTCTGAGACCCCAAATCCCAATTCTCCATCCAACCCCCCCCAAATTCCCATCCAACCCCCCCCAAATTCCCATCCAATCCCCCCAATTCCCACCCAACCCCCCTAAAATTCCCATTCCCCCCAAATTCCCATCCCTTCCCTGAATCCCTATCCCCAATCCCACATCCCATTCCCCCATCTATTCCCACCCTAAATCCCCTCCAATCCCCCCCTAAATTCCCTTTTTTTCCCCCCATTTTCCCCCATCCTCCTCTCCCACATCCCCAATCCCAAATCCCACTCCTCCATCCAATCCCACCCTAAATCCCCTCCAGTCCCCCCAAATTCCCATTCTTTCCCCCATTCCTGATCCCAAATCCCATTTCCCCCCTCCCACCCCCCCAAATTCCCATCCTTTCCCCCATTCCCAATCCCAAATTCCCGTTCTGTCCCAGATTTCCCGATCCCAAATCCCATTTCCCCCATTCCCAATCCCAAATTCCCATTCTTTCCCAGATTTCCCAATCCCAAATCCCATTTCCCCCCCCAATCCTCCTCAAATTCCCGTTCTGTCCCAGATTTCCCGATCCCAAATCCCATTTCCCCCATCCCACCCCCCCAAATTCCCGTTCTTTCCCCCATTCCCGATCCCAAATCCCATTTCCCCCCCCATTCCCAATCCCAAATTCCCATTCTTTCCCCATTCCCGATCCCAAATCCCATTTCCCCCCCATTCCCAATCCCAAATTCCCGTCCTTTCCCCCATTCCCAATCCCAAATCCCCTCCCCCCCCCCCATTCCCAGTTTTCCCCCTCCCTGTTCCCCCGGGGGGGCTCGGGGGGGTCTCTCGCTGCTGCCCACGAGCCCGGAACCCCCCAAACCCCCCAGGGATCCCCTCCCCAATCAATCCTTGTTTGTTTTTCCTGGATTTTCCCGGAATAAATGGATGGAAAAAGTCCGGGATGAGCGAACAAAGGGAGCGGGGGGGGGGCACAGCTCCTGTCCCCCCACCCCGGGAATCTGGGATGGGAAAAAGGGTGGGAAAAATGTGGGGATTTGGGGGGAAAAATGGGGGAATTTGGGGGGGAAAATGGGGGAATTTGGGGGGAAAAATGGGGGAATTTGGGGGGAAAAATGTGGGGATTTGGGGGAAAAAATGTGGGGATTTGGGGGGAAAAATGTGGGGATTTGGGGGGGAAAATGTGAGAATTTGGGGGGGAAAAATATGGGAATTTGGAGGGGAAAAATATGGGAATTTGGAGGGGAAAATATGGGAATTTGGAGGAGGAAAGGGTGGGAATTTGAGGCAGGATTGGATGAGGGAAATGGGATCTGGGGATGGGGATGGGAAAATAGGGAATGGGGGAAAAAATGGGAATTTGGGCAGGATTGGATGGGGGAAATGAGATCTGGGGATGGGGAAATGAGAATGGGGGGAAATAATTGGAGTTTGGGCAGGATTGGATGGGGAAAATGGGATCTGGGAAATCAGGAATGGGAGGAAAGAATGGGAATTTGGGAGAGAATTGGAGGAGGAAAATGGGATGTGGGACTGGGAAGGAGCAGAACCGGGGATGAGGAATCAGGGAATGGGAAAAGGATGGGAATTTAAAAGGGGATGGGATGGGGGAAATGGGATTTGGGGATCGGGGAAGGTGGAGGGAGTGGGAAATCAGGGATGGGATTTGGGGTTTTGGATGGGAGAAATGGGATGTGGGGATTGGGATGGAGAAAATGGGGATGGGAAATCGGGATGGAGAAAATGGGGATGGGAAATCGGGATGGAGAAAATGGGGATGGGAAATCAGGGATTTGGGGGATTGGATGGGAATTTGGGATGGGAGAAACGGGATGTGGGACTGGGGAGGAACTGGGAAGGAGAAATCAGGGATGAGGGAGAGGAGGATGGGAATTTGGGAGGGATTGGATGGGGGAAATGGGATGTGGGGATTTGGGATGGAGCAGAACCGAGGATGGGAATTGAACCCGGATGAGAACCTGAAATCCCCCAAACCAAAACAGCGAAACCGCCGCGGGCCAAAACAACAACGGCGAGGCTGCTGAAAAAAACGGGGCTGAAAAACGAGGAGTGAAAAAAGCAGGGGGAGAAAACCGGGGGTGAAAACCGGGGGGAGAAAACCGGGGAGAGAAAACCGGGGGTGAAAACTGGGGGTGAAAACCGGGGGTGAAAACCGAGGAGTGAAATACAGGGAGTGAAAACCGAGGGGTGAAAAGTGGGGGGAGAAAACCGGGGCTCAAAATCAGGGTTGAAAACCTGGGGGGTGCAAATCGAGGGCTGAAAACCAAAACCAGGGCTAAAAACTGGGGATGAAAACAGGGGAGTGAAAATCGAGGGGTGAAAACCGGGCTGGGGGCTCGGGGGGGTGAAAACCGGGGGGTGAAAACCGGGGCTGCAAACCGGGCTGGGGGCTCGGGGGGTTAAAACTGGTGCTAAAAACCAGGGAGTGAAAACCTGGGAGTGAAAACCGGGGCTCAAAATCAGGGTTGAAAACCAAAACCAAGGCTAAAAACTGGTGCTAAAAACCGGGGAGTGAAAACCGGGGGTGAAAACCAGGGAGTGAAAACCGGGCTGGGGGCTCGGAGGGTGAAAACCGGGGGGTGAAAACCGGGGCTCAAAATCAGGGTTGAAAACCAACACCAGGGCTAAAAACTGGTGCTAAAAACGAGGGAGTGAAAACCGGGGGGTGAAAACCAGGCTGGGGGCTCGGGGGGTGAAAACCGGGGGGTGAAAACCAGGGAGTGAAAACCGGGGGGTGAAAACCGGGGCTATAAACCGGGGCTGGGGGGTGCAAACCGGGGGGGTGCAAACCGGGCTGGGGGGTCCCGCGGGGGTCCCGTTACCTGCCCGTTCTTCATCAGGTCGGCCCACATGCTGGTGCCGTCCCCGCCGCGCATCAGGACGTGGTAGGTGAAGAAGTAGATGCCGGGCAGGGGGCAGGTGAATTTGCCGCTCGAGGGCTCGTAGTAGTTGCCCACGTTGGTCACCACGTCGTCGAAGCGCAGCACCTCGTAACCCTCGTGCGGCTTCCTCAGGCCGGCGTAAAAAGCGATTTTGGGGCTGTAGAAGGACGGGATGTACCCGCCCGGCCCCGGCCCCGGAGGTCCCGGCGGACCCGGCCGGCCCGGTTCTCCCGGCGGTCCCCGCGGGCCCGGCGGCCCCGGTGGCCCGCGGAGACCGGCGCGGCCCTTGCGGCCCGGCTCGCCCTTGGCACCGGGCAGGAAGGGCGGCGGGGAGGCGGGGGGCAGCTCGGGGTAGGGGTCGCAGACCATGCGGCAGCTGCCCAGCATCTCGTAGTGCGCGGCCGCCTTGGAGCCGTGCACCAGCAGCGGGATGGCCACGAGCAGCAGCAGCAGCATGGCCACGCCGATGGCCACGCCGGCCACCCGCTTCCTGCGGCTCAGCCGCGACGCGGCCAGCGCCAGCAGGTCCTCGTCACCCTTGGGAGCGATGGTGGCGAGCGGCGGAGACGGCGACAGGCCGCCCGCAGAGCCCCGAGCCCCGGCGGGGACGGGGAGGGGACGGGGACGGGGATGGGGACGGGGACGGGGATGGGGACAGGGGATGGAGATGGGGACAGGGATGGGGACAGGGGATGGAGATGGGGACAGGGAATGGGGAGGGGGACAGGGATGGGGACAGGGGATGGGGAGGGGGACAGAGATGGGGACAGGGGATGGAGATGGGGACAGGGATGGGGCTGCTGGTGGCGGTGGGAGAGGGGGGAATGGCAGTGGGGATGGGGATGGGGACAGAGCAGGGATGGGGACAGAGCGGGGATGGGGCTGGAGTTGGTGGGGACAGGGACGGGGATAGGGATGGGGACAGGGATGGGGATGGGACTGGGAATGGGGACAAGGATGGGGACAGGGACAGGGACAGCGGCTGCAGCTGCGGGTGGAGCCGAGGGTGAAAGCCAGGGAGGGGATGGGGCCGAGGATGGGATTGGGAGCGGGAATGGGGTCAGGAATGGGGTCGGGAATGGGGTTGGGAGCGGGAATGGGGTCGGGGATGGGGTCGGGAATGGGGTCGGGAATGGGACTGAGGCCGGAGGAGAAGCTGCGGGTGGAGCCGGGGATGGGACCCACAGCAGAGACGGGGCCGGGAATGGGATCGGGAATGGGATCGGGAGCCGGGAATGGGATCGGGAATGGGATGAGCCCGGAATGGGATCGGAAACGGGGCCGGGGCTGCGGGCGGAGCCGGCGGTGGCACCGGGAGCGGGGCTGGGGCTGCGGCCGAGGACGGGACCGGCAGCGGGGCTGGGGCCGGAGCCGCGGGCGGAGCCGGGACCGGCGCTGGCGGAGGGGACGGGAGCGAAGCCGGTGGTGCTGAAGGGGCCGGAGCCGGTACCGGGAGCGCAGCCGGACACGGAGTCAGAGCGGAGCTCCTGCAGCAGCCAGGACCGGAGCCGGGGTGGGAGCTGGTGATGTAACCGGAGCCGGGATGGAGCCGCCAGGGAGCCGCCACCGGAATCGGGATAGAACCGGCACCGGGGCGGGGTGGAACCGGGATGGAACCGGGATGGAACCGGGATGGAACCGGGATGGAACCGCCACCGGAGCCGGGATGGAACCGGGATGGAGCCGCCACCGGAGCCGGGATGGAGCCGCCACCGGAGCCGGGATGGAACCGGGATGGAACCGCTACCGGAGCCGGGATGGAGCCGCGGTGGCCCCGCCACGACGCGCGGGGCAACTTCTCCCCAAGTTCCCGTGAGCGACGCGCGGGGAGCGGCACCCCCGGGATTGTCCCCCGGGATTGTCCCCCCCGGGATTGTCCCCTGGGATTGTCCCCCCCGGGATTGTCCCCCCCGGAATTGTCCCCCCGGGATTGTCCCCCCCGGGACTGTCCCCCCCGGGATTGTCACCCCCGGGATTGTCCCCCGGGATTGTCCCCCCCGGGATTGTCCCCCGGGATTGTCCCCCCGGGATTGTCCCCCCCGGGATTGTCCCCCGGGATTGTCCCCCGCGCTGTCCCCGCCGCGTCCCGCGGGGCCGGCACCGGGCGGCGGCACCGGGGGGATCTCCCGGTCCCCCCCCCGCGGTCCCGGAGCCCCCCCAGGCCGGACCCCCCCGGTACCTGCGGCCGGTGCCGCCGCCGCGCCCGCAGCGAGCCCCGCTCCGCCCGCCCCGCCCGACGGCCCCGGGCACGGCGGGGGCGGGGAGGGGCCGGCGGCGGGGGGGGCCCGGGGGGTGAGTGTGCAAGGCGGGTGTGCAAGGGGGGTGGGGGTGTGCAAGGGGGGGTTTGGGTCCCTCCCGGTGCCATCCCGGGGCTCGGGAGGTACCGGGGGTCCCTGCGGGAGGGGGGGTTTGCACACGCGGGGGGGGGGGGGCCTGGCCAGGTGTGAGTGTGCACGGGGACTGTGCAGGTGTGAGTGTGCAGGTGTGAGTGTGCACGGGGGCTGTGCAGGTGTGAGTGTGAGCTCTGTGAGTGAGCGAGTGCAGGGCCTGTGTGAGCATCCCGAGTGTGCAGGTGTGTGTGTGTGAGCATCCCAGGTGTGAGCTCTGAGTGTGAGCTCTGAGTGTGAGCTCTGAGCACGAGCTCAGGGCCTGTGTGAGCATCCCGAGTGTGCAGGTGTGAGTGTGTGAGCATCCCAGGTGTGAGCTCTGAGTGTGATCCCGTGTGTGATCCTGCGTGGGAGCTCTGTGCACGTGTGTGATCCCGTGTGTGCACAGTGTGTGTGTGTGTGTGTGCTCTGTGTGTGCACAGTGTGTGTGTGGCTCTGTGTGTGATCCCGTGTGTGAGCCTGTGTGTGAGCTCTGCACACGTGTGTGAGCTCTGAGTGTGATCCTGTGTGTGATCCTGCGTGGGAGCTCTGTGCACGTGTGTGATCCCGTGTGTGCACAGTGTGTGTGTGTGCTCTGTGTGTGATCCCGTGTGTGATCCCGTGTGTGAGCTCTGTGCACACGTCTGTGAGCCTGTGTGTGCACAGTGTGTGTGTGTGCTCTGAGTGTGATCCCGGGTGTGATCCTGGGTGTGATCGCGTGGGTGATCCCGTGGGTGAGCTCTGTGCATGCATTGTGTGAGTGTGAGCTCTGTGAGTGTGAGCTCAGGCCAGGTGTGTGATCCTGTGTGTGATCCCGTGTGTGAGCTCTGTGCACATGTGTGTGCTCTGTGTGTGATCCTGGGTGTGATCCCGTGTGTGATCCCGTGTGTGATCCTGGGTGTGAGCTCTGTGACTGTGAGCTCAGTTTGAGTGTGAGCTCTGTGAGTGTGAGCTCAGGCCAGGTGTGTGATCCTGTGTCAGCTCTGTTCACATGTGCGTCCCATGTGCACGGTGTGAGTGTGATCCTGTGAGTGTGAACATCCTGGGAATGTGATCCTGTGAATGTGAGCTGTGTGAGTGTGAGCTCTGAGTGTGAGCATCCTGGGAGTGTGATCCTGTGAGTGTGAGCTCTGAGTGTGAGCATCCTGGGAGTGTGAACATCCTGGGAATGTGATCCTGGGAATGTGATCCTGTGAGTGTGAGCTTTGTGAGTGTGAGCTGTGTGTGAGTGTGACCGTCCTGTGAGTGTGAGTGTGACTGTCCTGTGAGTGTGATCCAGTGAGTGTGATCCTGTGAGTGTGAGCTGTGAGTGTGAGTGTGACCGTCCTGGGAGTGTGAGCCCTGTGAGTGTGAGCTCTGAGTGTGAATGTGAGCTCTGAGTGTGAGTGTGACCGTCCTGTGAGTGTGATCCAGTGAGTGTGAGCTCTGAGTGTGAGTGTGACCGTCCTGTGAGTGTGATCCTGTGAGTGTGATCATCCTGTGAGTGTGAGCTGTGAGTGTGAGCTCTGGGTGTGATCCTGTGAGTGTGACCGTCCTGTGAGTGTGATCCTGTGAGTGTGAGCTCTGAGTGTGAGCTCTGAGCTCTGCCTGTGCTCACTCCATGCGTGTGGTGGCCCTGAGCACGCGTGTGCATCCGTGTGCGTGTGTGTGTGCGTGTGTGTGTGCGTGTGTGTGTGCGTGTGTGTGTGCGTGTGCGTGTGTGTGTGCGTGTGTGTGTGCGTGTGCGTGTGTGTGTGTGTGTGTGTGCGTGTGCGTGTGTGTGTGCGTGTGTGTGTGCGTGTGCGTGTGTGTGCGTGTGTGTGTGCGTGTGTGTGTGCGTGTGCGTGTGTGTGTGCGTGTGTGTGTGCGTGTGTGTGTGCGTGTGTGTGCGTGTGTGTGTGCGTGTGTGTGTGCGTGTGTGTGTGTGTGTGCGTGTGTGTGTGCGTGTGTGTGTGCGTGTGCGTGTGTGTGTGCGTGTGTGTGTGCGTGTGTGTGTGCGTGTGTGTGTGTGTGTGCGTGTGTGTGTGCGTGTGTGTGTGCGTGTGTGTGTGCGTGTGTGTGTGTGCGTGTGTGTGTGCGTGTGTGTGTGCGTGTGCGTGTGTGTGTGCGTGTGCGTGTGCGTGTGCGTGTGTGTGTGTGTGTGCACATTTCGGGTGTATTTTGGTGTATTTTGGGTGTATTTGGGTCTATTTCAGGTGTATTTGGGTGTATTTTTGGTGTATTTTGGTGTATTTTGGGTGTATTTTGGGTGCATTTAGGTGTATCTGGGTGTATTTTAGGTGTATTTTGCTGTATTTGGGTGTATTTTGGGTATATTTCGGTGTATTTGGGTGCATTTTGCTGTATTTTGGGTGTATTTTGGGTGTATCTCAGGTGTATTTTGGGTGTATTTTGGTGTATTTGGGGGCATTTTGGTGCATTTTGGGTGTATTTGGGTGTATTTGGGTGTATTTGGCTGTAATTTGGGTGTATTTTGGTGTATTTGGGTCTATTTCAGGTGTATTTGGGTGTATTTTGGGTGTATTTTGATGTATTTGGGGCATTTTGGGTGTATTTGGTGTATTTTGGTGTGTTTGGGTCTATTTTGGTCTATTTTGGTGTATTTTGGGTGTATTTCAGGTGCATTTCAGGCGTATTTTGGTGTATTTGGGTGCATTTGGGTGCATTTAGGGTGTATTTGGTCTATTTGAGGTGTATTTGGGTGTATTTTGGGTGTAATTTGGGTCTATTTGGGTCTATTTCAGGTGTATTTGGGTGTATTTTGGTGCATTTTGGGTGTATTTGGGTCTATTTCAGGTGTATTTTGGTACATTTTGGGTCTATTTTGGTGTATTTTGGGTGTATTTTGGTGTATTTCAGGCATATTTTGGTGTATTTGGCTGTAATTTGGTGTATTTTGGGTGTATTTGGCTGTGTTTTGTGTGTATTTGGGTCTATTTCAGGTGTATTTGGTTGTAATTTTGGTCTATTTTGGTGTATTTTGGTGTATTTGGGTCCATTTCAGGTGTATTTGGGTGTGTTTTAGGTATATTTTGGTGTATTTTGGGTCTATTTTGGGGTATTTTGGTGTATTTGGGTGTATTTGGGTCGATTTCAGGTGTATTTTTGGTGTATTTTTGGTCTATTTGGGTCTATTTTGGTGCATTTTGGGTCTATTTCAGGTGTATTTGGGTGTATTTTAGTGTATTTTGGTGAATTTTGGTGCCTTTCCTGCCTTTCCCGTGCATCCAAACATAATTTTTGTGTTTTTTCTCCATTTCCCTTGCATTTTTTAATGAATTTTCAACGTTTCCCATTCGGTTTTACCCATTTCTCTGTTTCCCATCTACTCCTTACCCATTTTTATATTTCCCTTTATTTTTGATTCATTTTCTACATTTCCCAAGCATTTTTTTACCCTTTTTCCACCCTTCCCACCCATTTTTTTACCCATTCCTGTGCATTTTTTATTAAATTTCTATTTTCCCCACCTATTTTAACCCATTCTTTACATTTTCCATAGGTTTTAAAATTAAATTTCTATTTTCCCCGTGCATTTTTTATTAAATTTCTATTTTTCCACCTATTTTAACCCATTTTTTCTGTTTTCCACAGGTTTTTAAATTAAATTTTTATTTTTCCCACCCATTTTTTACCCATTCCCGCCCTTCCCCACACATTTTTATTATTTTTTAAATTATTTTATTTTATTTTATTTTATTTTATTTTATTTTATTTTATTTTATTTTATTTTACTTTACTTTATTTATTTTATTTTATTTTATTTTATTTTATTTTATTTTATTTTATTTTATTTTACTTTATTTTTATTTTATTTTATTATTTATTTTTTTATTTTACTTTATTTTTATTTTATTTTATTTTACTTTATTTTTATTTTATTTTACTTTATTTTATTTTACTTTATTTTTATTTTATTTTATTTTATTTTATTTTACTTTATTTTTATTTTATTTTATTTTATTTTATTTTATTTATTAATTTTTTAACCCATTTTTCCCCTCCCCCACCCCCCCCCGTCCCCTCTATCGCGACAATCGCGGCTCTATCGCGATTCCAGTGCGGGGGGGGGGGGGGACATTGAGGGGACAGCGGTGGCACCGCCACCCCCCCTGAGCCACCTCGGCCTTAATGAGAGAATGAATTAATTAATTAATTAGCGGCCAGGAGAGCGGGGAGCGCTAATTAGGGAGGGGGGGGGTGGGGACAGAGGGGACAGAGGGGGGGGGCGGGGTTGGTGGCACCGGGGGTTGGGGACGGTTTTGGGGTCCCTCGGTTGGTGGCGCCAAATTTGGGGACATTTTTGGGGGTCCCTCGGTTGGTGGCACCGGGATTTGGGGGGGTTTGGGGACAATTTTGGGGTCCCTTGGGGGGTTCAGTCCCATTTTTGGGGTCCCTCGATCGGTGTCACCCGATTTGGGGACAGTTTTGGGGTCCCTCGGTTGGTGCCACCGGGTCCCATCCGTGCCTCAGTTTCCCTCCCCCCCCCCCCGGTGCCACCTCTGTCCCCTCCCAGCACCTGCGGAGGGGGTTGGGGACAAGTGACAGCCGTGTCCCCCCCCCGCTTTGTCACCGCTGTCCCCCCCCTTTGTCACCCCTGTCCCCCACCTTTGTCACCCTTGTCACCCCCCCTTTGTCACCCCTGTCCCCCCCCTTGTCACCCCCCCTTTGTCACCTCTGTCCCCCCCCCTTTGTCACCCCTGTCCCCCCCCTCTGTCCCCCCCCCCTTTGTCACCGCTCGGGGGGGTTGGGGACAGGCGACACTCGCCCCCCCGCGGGCCCAGCCCATGAATAACGCATCAGGCGCGGGTCCCCGTGTCCCCCCCGCGGGGACAGCGCCACCACCTCGGCCACCAGCTGCCACCGCGGGGACAGAGCGGGACAGGGCGGGGGGGGTGACAAATGGCGGGGGGAATGGGGGGGGACAAATGGGGGGGTGACAAAGGGGGGGAACAGATCTGGGGGTGACAAATGGGGGGGACAGATCGGGGGACAAATGGGGGGGGACAGAGCGGGGGGGGACAAATGGGGGGACAAATGGGGGGGGACAAATGGGGGGGACAGATCGGGGGTGACAAATGGGGGGGACAAATGGGGGGGACAGATCGGGGGGGGACAAATGGGAGGGGACAAATGGGGGGGACAAATGGGGCGGGGAAATGGGGGGAGTGGAATTGGGGGGACAGAGCGGGACAGAGCGGGGGGACAAATGGTGGGGGGGTGACAAATGGGGGGTGACAAATGGGGGGGACAGAGCGGGGGAGAAATGGGGGGGTGACAAATGGGGGGGACAAATGGGGGGGACAAATGGGGGGGACAAATGGGGGGGACAGATGGGGCGGGTGACAAAGGGGGGGAACAGATCTGGGGGTGACAAATGGGGGGGGACAAATGGGGGGAATAATCGGGGGGGACAAATGGGGGGGACAGATCGGGGGACAAATGGGGGGGGACAGAGCGGGGGGGGACAGATTGGGGGTGACAAATAGAGGGGGTGACAAATGGGGGGGTGACAAATGGGGGGGTGACAAATGGGGGGGGCAAATGGGGGGGAAATGGGGGGGACAAATGGGGGGGACAGATCGGGGGGGGACAGATCGGGGGGGACAAATGGGGGGGACAGATCGGGGGGGACAAATGGGGGGGTGACAAATGGGGGGGACAGATCTTGGGGTGACAAATCGGGGGGGTGACAGATTCAGGTCCAGGGGTGACAGATCCAAGGGAAGGGGGGGGACAGACTGGGGGAGGGGTGAGTGACAGCCCTGGGGGGGACACTGGGGGGACACTGGGGGGACACTGGGGGGACATTGGGGTGACAATGGGGGGGGCAATGGGGGAGCAATGGGGGACACTGGGGGGGACACTGGGGGGGACACTGGGGGGGACACTGGGGGGACATGGGGGGATAAATGGGGGACACTGGGGGGGCAATGGGGTGACATTGGGGTGACACTGGGGGTGACACTGTGGTGACAGTGGGGGGACACTGTGGAGGACACTGGGCGACACTGTGGGGGGCAATGGGAGGGACATTGCGGTGACACTGGGGTGACACAGGGGGTGACACTCTGGGGACACTGGGGTGACACTGGGGTGACACAGGGGGTGACACTCTGGGGACACTGGGGTGACACTGCGGTGACACAGGGGGTGACACTGGGATGACATTGCGGTGACAATGGGGGTGACACTGGGGTGACACTGGGGTGACACTGGGGTGACACTGGGGGGACACTGGGGGTGACACTGCGGTGACACTGCGGTGACACAGGGGGTGACACTGGGATGACATTGCGGTGACAATGGGGGTGACACTGGGGTGACACTGGGGTGACACTGGGGGGACACTGGGGGTGACACTGCGGTGACACTGCGGTGACACAGGGGGTGACACTGGGATGACATTGCGGTGACAATGGGGGTGACACTGCGGTGACAGTGGGGGTGACACTGGGGGGACACTGGGGTGACACTGGGGGTGACATTGGGGTGACACTGGGGTGACACTGGGGGTGACACTGGGGTGACACTGGGGTGACATTGAGGGTGACACTGTGGGGGGGTCACCCCGGTTTTAGGGTCCCCCCCCGGTTCAATCCCCTCATTTGGGGTTCGGGTGGGACCTTTGGGATTCCATCGAACCTTTGGGGTTTGGGATCGGCCCTTTGGGATTGGGGGGGGGCGATCCGACCCCAATTGGGGCGGGGGGGCTCTCCCGGGGGGGGTTTTAGGATTTATTCCCCCCCCCCGCGGTCAAATCCCGGTTATTTGGGATTCCTTATTTGGGATTCCTTATTTGGGATTCCTTATTTGGGATTCCTTCTTTAGGATTTCCTATTTAGGATTCATTCTTTGGGATTCCTTATTTAGGATTCATTCTTTGGGATTCCTTATTTAGGATTCCTTCTTTGGGATTCATTCTTTGGGATTCCTTATTTAGGATTTCCTATTTAGGATTTCCTATTTAGGATTCATTCTTTAGGATTCCTTATTTAGGATTTCCTATTTAGGATTCATTCTTTGGGATTTGGGATGGGTTCTTTGGGATTCGGGTGATTCAGGAGCCCCGATCCATCCCAATTAGGGCGGGGGGGCTCTCCCGGGGGGGGTTTTAGGATTTATTTTCCTCCCCCCGCGGTCAAATCCCGTTTATTTGGGATTCCTTATTTGGGATTCCTTATTTAGGATTCCTTATTTGGGATTCCTTATTTAGGATTTCCTATTTGGGATTCATTCTTTGGGATTCCTTTCTTTGGGATTTGGGATTTGGGATTCGGGGGGTGTCGATCCGGCTCTCCCGGGGGGGTTTTTTAGGATTTATTTCCCTCCCCCCCCGCGGTCAAATCCCGTTTATTTGAGATTCACTCTTTAGGATTCCTTCTTTAAAATTCCTTATTTAGGATTCCTTGTTTAGGATTTCCTATTTAGGATTCCTTATTTGGGATTCCATCTTTGGGATTTGGGATTCGGGGGTGTCGATCCGGCTCTCCCGGGGGGGTTTTTTAGGATTTATTTCCCTCCCCCCGCGGTTAAATCCCGTTTATTTGAGATTCATTCTTTGGGATTCCTTCTTTAGGATTTCCTATTTAGGATTCATTCTTTAGGATTTCCTATTTAGGATTCCTTATTTGGGATTCATTCTTTGGGATTTGGGATTCGGGGGGGGTCGATCCGGCTCTCCCGGGGGGGTTTTTTAGGATTTATTTCCCTCCCCCCCCGCGGTTAAATCCCGTTTATTTGGAATTCATTCTTTAGGATTTCCTATTTAGGATTCCTTATTTAGGATTCATTCTTTGGGATTTGGGATTCAGGCGCTGTCGGGCGCCCCGATCCATCCCAATTAGGGCGGGGGGGCTCTCCCGGGGGGGTTTTTTGGGATTTATTTCCCTCCCCCCGCGGTCAAATCCCGTTTATTTGGGATTCATTCTTTATGATTCCTTATTTAGGATTCCTTATTTAGGATTCCCTATTTAGGATCTCCTATTTAGGATTCCTTATTTGGGATTCCATCTTTGGGATTTGGGATTCGGGGGGGTCGATCCGGCTCTCCCGGGGGTTTTTTAGGATTTATTCCCCGCCCCCCTCCCGCGGTCAAATCCCGTTTATTTGGAATTCATTCTTTAGGATTTCCTATTTAGGATTCCTTATTTAGGATTCATTCTTTGGGATTTGGGATTCAGGCGCTGTCGGGCGCCCCGATCCATCCCAATTAGGGCGGGGGGGCTCTCCCGGGGGGGTTTTTAGGGGATTTATTCCCCCTCCCTCGCTCAGCACCGGGAGATGGATGGGGTCGGGTTAAACCCGCGGCCAGCGCCGTTAATTCGGGATCCATCATTTAGGGTTTGGCATTTAGGGTTTGGCATTTGGGATTCATTCCCGGCGATTTGGGATTCGGGAGGCGCCGGGAATTCCAATTAGGGCGGGGGGGCTCTCCCGGGGGGGCTTTTTAGGATTTATTTGATTTATTCCCCTTCCCCTCGGTCAGGGCTGGGTTAAATCCCATTTATTTAAGATTCCTTCTTTGGGATTTATTCTTTGGGATTTTTTATATGGGATCGGTTCTTTGGGATTCGGGAATCCCGATCCGACCCCAATTAGGGCGGGGGGGGCTCTCCCGGGGGGGCTTTTTAGGATTTATTTGATTTATTTCCCTCCCCCCCGCGGTCAGGGCTGGGTTAAATCCCATTTATTTAAGGTTTATTTCTGGGATTGGGGTTCATTCTTTAGGATTTTTTATATGGGATCGGTTCTTTGGGATTCGGGAATACCGATCCGACCCCAATTAGGGCGGGAGGGGCTCTCCCGGGGGGGCTTTTTAGGATTTATTTGATTTATTCCCCTCCCCACGCGGTCAGGGCTGGGTTAAATCCCATTTATTTAAGATTCCTTCTTTGGGATTTATTCTTTAGGATTTTTTATATGGGATCGGTTCTTTGGGATTCGGGAATCCCGATCCGACCCCAATTAGGGCGGGGGGGGCTCTCCCGGGGGGGCTTTTTAGGATTTATTTGATTTATTTCCCTCCCCCCGCGGTCAGGGCTGGGTTAAATCCCATTTATTTAAGGTTTATTTCTGGGATTTGGGGTTCATTCTTTAGGATTTTTTATATGGGATCGGTTCTTTGGGGTTCGGGAGGGGTCGATCCGACCCCAATTAGGGCGGGGGGGCCTCTCCCGGGGGGGCTTTTTAGGATTTATTTGATTTATTCCCCTCCCCACGCGGTCAGGGCTGGGTTAAATCCCATTTATTTAAGATTCATTCTTTGGGATTTGGGGTTCATTCTTTAGGTTTTTTTATATGGGATCGGTTCTTTGGGATTCGGGAATCCCGATCCGGCCCCAATTAGGGCGGGGGGGGCTCTCCCGGGGGGGCTTTTTAGGATTTATTTGATTTATTCCCCTCCCCACGCGGTCAGGGCTGGGTTAAATCCCATTTATTCGAGATTCCTTCTTTGGGATTTATTATTTAGGATTTTTTATATGGGATCGGTTGTTTGGGGTCCGGGAGGGGTCGGGAATCCCGATCCGACCCCAATTAGGGCGGGGGGGCACTCCCGGGGGGGTTTTTAGGATTTTTCCCCTTCCCCTGCGATCGAGACCGGGTTAAATCCAATTTATTAAAGATTTAAGATGATTTATTTAGGATTATTTATTTAGGATTAATTATTTAGGATTCATTCTTTAGGATTCATTCTTTGGGATTTGGGTTCTTTGGGATTTCGGGAGGGGAGGATCCGACCCCAATTAGGACGGGGGGGGGGGGTTTAGGATTTATTCCCCACCCCCCGCGGTTAAATCGCGTTTATTTGGGATTCATTAATTAGGATTGATTATTTAGGATTAATTATTTAGGATTCCTTATTTAGGATTTCTTATTTAGAATTTCTTTCTTTGGGATTTGGGATTCGGGTGATGTCGGGAATTCCAATTAGGGCTGGGAGGGATCTCCCGGGGGGGTTTTTAGGATTTCCACCCCCTCCCCCTCCGCGGTTAAATCCCGTTTATTTAGGATCAATTATTTAGGATCAATTATTTAGGATTAATTATTTGGGATTCGGGAGGTGCCGGGAATTCCAATTAGGGCGAGGTCTCGTTTTTTATTTTTTTAGGATTTTTGCCCCCCCTTCCATGATCAAAACCGGCTCAAATCCCATTTATTGGGGATTTAAGATTATTTATTTAGGATTAATTATTTAGGATTCATTATTTGGGATTCATTATTTAGGATTCATTCTTTGGGATTCATTCTTTGGGATTTGGGATTCGGGAGGCGTCGGGAATTCCAATTAGGGAGGGGTTTTATTTAGGATTTCCACCCCCCCCCCCCGCCGTCAAAATCCCATTTATTTGGGGTTTAAGATGATTTATTTAGGATTAATTATTTAGGATTAATTAATTCTTTGGGATTCATTCTTTGGGATTCGGGAGGTGTCGGGAATTCCAATTAGGATTTTTTTTGTTATTAGGATATTTTTTTTGTTTTTTAGGATTTTTGCCCCTCCCTCCATGATCAGGACCGGGTTAAATCCGATTTATTGGGGATTTAAGATGATTTATTTAGGATTCATTATTTAGGGTTAATTATTTAGGATTAATTATTTAGGGTTCATTATTTAGGTGTCATTATTTAGGATTATTTATTTAGGATTAATTATTTGGGGTTCATTATTTGGGGTTCATTATTTGGGATTCATTATTTGGGATTCATTATTTGGGATTCATTATTCGGGGTTCATTATTTGGGGTTCATGATTGGGATTCATTATTTGGGGTTCATTATTTGGGGTTCATTATTTGGGATTCATTATTTGGGATTCATTATTTGGGGTTCATTATTTGGGGTTCATTATTTGGGATTCATTATTTGGGGTTCATTATTTAGGATTCATTATTTAGGATTAATTATTCGGGGTTCATTATTTGGGGTTCATTATTTGGGGTTTGGATTCAGGACCCCAATCAGGGCGGGGGGGGGGGGGGTTCCCGGGGGGATTTAGGATTTTTTTGGGGTTTTTTTTGGGCGCCGCCCCCGCTGCTGCTGTTAGGCCTGGGTGAAATCCCGGTGATTATTGGGGATGGGTTATTGGGATTTGGGATGGGTTATTGGGGATTTGGGGATTGGGATGGGTTATTGGGGATTGGGGATGGGTTATTGGGGGTTTTGGGATGGGTTATTGGGGATTGGTTATTGGGGATGGGTTATTGGGGGTTTGGGGTTTGGGATGGGTTATTGGGGGTTTTGGGATGGGTTATTGGGGATTATGGATGGGTTATTGGAGATTTGGGGTTTGGGGATGGGTTATTTGGGGTTTGGGATGGGTTATTGGGGTTTGGGGATGGGTTATTGGGGTTTGGGGATGGGTTATTGGGGTTTGGGAATGGGTTATTGGGGATGGGTTATTGGGGGATTGGGATGGGTTATTGGGGATGGGTTATTGGGGACTTGGGGATTGGGGATGGGTTATTGAGGATGGGTTATTGGGGTTTGGGATGGGTTATTGGGGATGGGTTATTGGGGATGGGTTATTGGGGTTTGGGATGGGTTATTGGGGATGGGTTATTGGGGATGGGTTATTGGGATTTGGGATGGGTTATTGGGGGTTTGGGATGGGTTATTGGGGATGGGTTATTGGGGATGAGTTATTGGGGTTTGGGATGGGTTATTGGGGATTTGGGATGGGTTATTTGGGGTTTGGGATGGGTTATTGGGGATTTGGGGATTGGGATGGGTTATTGGGGATTGGGATGGGTTATTGGGGTTTTGGATGGGTTATTGGGGATTGGGATGGGTTATTGGGGATTGGGATGGGTTATTGGGGATGGGTTATTGGGGATTTGGGATTCATTATTTGGGATGGGTTATTTGGGATTTGGGATGGTTTATTGGGGTTTTGGATGGGTTATTGGGGATTGGGATGGGTTATTGGGGATGGGTTATTTGGGATTGGTTGTTGGGGATTGGGATGGGTTATTCAGGATGGGTTATTCAGGATGGGTTATTTGGGACGGGTTATTTTTTGGGATGGGTTATTCGGGATTTGGGATGGGTTGGGTT